>NC_088844.1:26586065-27794815 GCF_904066995.2 Poecilia reticulata
CAAAGTGTCTGTGTGAAAAATTATTTGCTGAACTTAAATCTAATTGAAAACATTCAGTCGGAAATTCTGTGGGCTGAATTAAAACAATTCTGCAAAGAAAACTAGGATAAAATTCTTCCACAGCAAAAATAATGTACTTTTTTATCATTATAGAAATAAACCTATTTGACCAACTGTTGGTTATTGTAATTAAGTCTAATGTTGTCTTCATCACTTACCAGGACATAATCCTCCCTTTGTTCTGATGGGAGAACCAAATCTTTTTTCTTCCTCTTGTCCATTATTTTCTTTTCCTATATAAGGAAGCAGCATAAGCTGATTTTTCAGAACAAAAGGCTAAACCGATGCTACTAACATTGCAACATTAGATTAGCTTCACATCACAATGTGTTTATCACATTCAAAGAATCTGCAATAATTGTACATTATATTCTGTGAGGAAAATCACGTTAAGTGTATGAGTAAGAAATGTTTTGTTCCTTCAATGCACCATCTCCAGAATGTAAATGTTAAAGCTGCAGATACAAATCAGCAGTGGATTTTCACTTTTTTGTCCAATCACACAAGGGTTATTGGACCCAAACTAAGAAAAGAATATATCTTCCCAGAAAATGTGTCAAGAACAAGTTGTCCAAATCAGGACTGCAAAAAGAGAATAGCATAACTTTGGCTCTTGCTGCCCTGATGGAGAAAAAACATTTCACTATTTCTGCAGAGTAGGAATGTCAAACAAGGGGCACATATTCTTAACCACATAGTCGATAAAAATGAGATAAGAAATGTATTTCAACAAATAATACACAAAAAAAAGGTCTTGCTGCCAAAAGTCCATTATCAAAATCCCAAAAGTCCAAACTAAAAGTCCAGTGCAGGCAGCAAACAGTGGACTGAACCCTCCAGATTTCTTGAAACAGCTCCTTTCTGGTTTCACTCCTTTGAAGATGTCTCCTAAAAAGAGCAGGAGGGTCAGAGCACTCATAAACTGGTAAGGGAGAAATTGTTTGTCGAGCTCTGGGTACGTCCTCCCGGGGCAGAGTGCTGGTCTCCCCTCCTACGGGTTGCCGTTTCTTGATGCTGCTGCTTTCCTGATTCTGTTATGCTCTTCCTCTGATATCAATCATTTTAGCTTTGGCACCTGCATAGTTTAGGAACCATTGCAGTGTCTGGACTCTGTATTTTTAAAATGTCAATACACTGTGCCGAGTCTACAGTAGAGACTGACACTTCATTAATAAAAAAAGATTTCTGTCATGTAGCACTATTCTGGAGGATGAGGGATGACATTTGCTCAGCAGAGGAATAAAATCTAGTGATTGAGGAAGATGCGAACAGCCATGTGGTTAATGTGACCTGCTGCCAGCAATGGAACGAATGCATCGGTGTTGTAGCAAATAAACACAAAGTTTAATCATCTCCTTCGAGCTGCTTTTGTTCTGCTCATGCTGCATTTCTCTGTCAGCCACACACCTAATCCTGCACATCACTTCACCTGAATAAATCAAATACCTGACCGTTCCTACAGGGAGAGTTAGCAACTGCCAGTGCTTCAGGAAAGGATTTATTGAATTGACAGTTTCCTTCTTTGTGTTCACAGCAAAAGAAGACGAATGCAGAGCAAAAACTGAGCGAGGCGTCATTTCTCCCATCACACCGCCTTCAGGATGGTCCCAGCTTTTTTACGGTTCACATATCTTTTCTTTCACCAGGCTGAATATCACAGATTAGGGCATTTCCCTCCAAACTCGCAATCCCACTTGGGGGAAACACCTTACGTAAGGGCACAGATGGACTGTTATGCTCCTGAAAATGAGTCTCATGTGAGCCAAGACATCAAGATCTACTTAATGCAGGCTTTCCCCAACCTTGTAATTTCATCCAGTATCCCTCCTTTATATCCACATCTTGAATATTTCTGTCACTCAGTTGAGTCATTTGTCAAGCTTTGCAGGTTGCAGGTGTCCTGAGACATGGATGGACCTCTTTAAAAAATGAAAACAGCTTCCTTACATCCTTGGAAACTTGCTTGGAAAGTGTTTGCTGCCTGCTGTATTCTGTCACGCTTGCTCATTCTCTGTTATGAGGTCATGCTGCCACTCTGTTATCGCTTCATTCAGTACATGTTTGGATCAAGGTTTCTGATAGAAAACTCCACTCACAACCTGAATAACATTATTTCTCCAGTGCTCTGTTTACAGAGAATTCCTGCTGAACGAGGATTTTGATAAAAAGAAAAACATTTATATTTATTGCTGAGACGGACTTTAAACTGACTCAGCTTGTTTTGCCCCCTTTACTTCACAGCCACGTCAGAATGTGAGACATGCACCCAAAACCCCACAGATCCTGTGGGCGCAGTTCTCTGCTTGATCTGTAAGATGCTGTGGGAAGATATTGCCAACACCTCCTGTGAACAGACAGCCTCTCTGCAGCTTACAGCAGATGCAGAGACATCAAACTGAAAACACTGCTGGGTGTAGCCTATTAAACCTACATTGTGTACTTTAGCTTTTTTATGTCGAACCAGTATGCGCTATCACAGCTGTTTTCCATTTCAGTTGCAGAGAAAGGGATGTTTTGTTGCATAAATGCTTAAATGACTTAGATTTCAGGGATGGTATGTGTAGTTCTGATGTAATTCAGCTCTGATGTAGTGATTTATGTGTACAGTTTGTCCTTGCAACACATTTCCTACAAGCTATTGTCTCTCTTTTGTTCTGTGATGTTTTTGTCCTTGGATTCCTGATGTAGACAAGTTTCGTAACCAGCAGTAATTCAGAGCGTCAAGTGGACAACCAGCAAGGACAAACATCATCTCCTGTTCACATCAGTGATTTTTTTTAGGAGCAGTGAAGCTGTGCAATGAAAAGGTTATGTATGAAAGAGCAACATGCACTTTGCAATGGTAATGTCCTGGACGGAAGAGTTGATGTAAAAGTTTAAAAGGAATGCATGCATATCACTTTGACATCGCCAGTGAAACTTAGCTTGTGCAAGTTGAGTCAGAAACACGATGAAGGAGTTTGTGGGGAACAACTTACTCAGAGATTCTGTTGGTGGTTCACTGAGCAGCTGAGTCAGGATCTGGAAAGCTTGTTTATCTCATCATACAAACGACTTCTCAGTCCTAAGAACAGTTGCAAACAGCATAATGGAAAGATGTTGTGATGACTTGCTAAAGATGGAATATCAGGAAAAGCAGGGGCTTCTTAAAGAAACAGAGGCCAATTTCAAGGCATCAAATTGAAAGTCAAATTTCTTTTAAGTCATATTTGATATATGCAGCAATTTTATAACAACTAAGTTTAATATAGTTACTTGATTGTGCTATAAAATGACACCATGTGCCTGGAAAACACATAATATTGCCTCTTTAAATGCAGCTGCATTCATAAGGAATATGCATTTGTTAGAATCAGTCGAGTCATAAACAACCACAACAAGCTGCCACCTTATTTTTTTCTGATAAACATTTGATTGACTATCTAAAATGTTTCAATTTGACCAAATCATAAGAAAATATGTACAAGGTCAAATAATTTTTATAGCATCAGCATTGAGGCAGCTTTCATATTCAGAGTTGGTGAGTAAATGTGCATAAAATAGAAGCAAATATTTCAGTAGTCTGAATATCTCTTTTTGCATTTGCCACTCAGCCCATAGCAAATCCCAATTTCTCTTCTGTCATTCTCCCTCCTCCCGCCATCTCTGTCCTCCTGACACACATCATCACCAGCACATATCAGCTTCTGCCCACTTCACTCTCATTCTCTCATATTACATATTCTCTCTGCCTATTACACTTTGAGTTTGAAGCAGACACACACACACGCACACACATATGCACACCCCCACACACGCGCCCCCCCCCCCACACACACACACACAGAGAAACAGCAGCAATGCACTTGTTTTAATATGTTATTCAAATGAGAAAGCTACAGGCGTTAATGTGAGGTGTACTGGGCGGTTTTCTGTCATGATTCTTTTCTAATCCCAACCCTCCTACTGTGCAGTGAAAGAAATTCTTATGCATTAAATGAGGTCATTAAAATTAGAGAGTAATGTTACTGTGCAGCTGTGATTCTTCATTTTACTAGGCTTACATATCCAAAAGAAAGCCACGCTAGTTTGATGCTAGTCTTATTGTTTGACAGTAAGTGGTTACCACAATTCCAGCTGCAGCAGAGCAATCTTTCAGCTCCAAGCAGTCAATTTGTGTTTGGTTTGGTTCACTGTTATTTTTATCTCTTCTTTTATGTGCTTTAGTAGATTGTTGAATACTGTGGATCCAACTTCTGTCAGTCAGAGACAAAAAAACACAGCAGAGAAACAGTAAAACATACTGCCCTGTCAGTGATTTAATTGAAACATCTCTCTGAAATGGGATGATGGTGTGTAATACGCAGCAGTGCTGAGTCTGAAGTTTTGCCATCATGTTCAGTTGCTCTTGCTGCAATCACCTCAGTTTGACCCAAATGTAAAGCAAAAACATGTCACTTGAGGTAACAGTCAGCATTTGCTGCCACTTTGATGGATGAAAAACTTGTTTTTCCCTCTTTAAAAAAAAGAAAAAAAAAGAAAGAAATACTTGAACCATATGAAACCCTTTTCTCCAAAGGTACTTCTAATATACATTGGAGCTAAAACTCTTGTGGGTACTACAGAGGAGTAAAGCTAATAAGTTGGCAAGAGTGGTGGAAGCTAGACCGAGGTGAGAAGTGAGCATTTGTGAGCAGAATTACACTTTTATGCCAAGAAAGAGTACGACAAATGAAATGAACGGATGCTGAAGGAGAAGGACAGAAAAGGCTAGAGGAGCTGCACTGCATCTGATTTAGAAAAAGGTGCATAACAGGCTGCCAAGAGTGGAGATGTGGTGCTACATGAGGAGGTATTGCATGTTGGAGTACAGTGCAGAAAATGTATGAGAGCTTTTGTCCATTTTCTCCCAGAAAAAAAAAAAAGCAATGAGAGTATGTATAGAAATGTATTTTCAAATCACGCCACACACTCCATTGAGTTCAGGTCTGCATTTGACTGGGTCATTCTTATACATGAGTATGCTTTAATCTAACTCTGCCAGTGTTTTTCCTAGGACAGACATATGTTTATGTTTTACCTTCTCATAAAACACTGACCAGTTTCTGAAGAGAAACATCCTCACAGCATGATGCTACCAACCCACATATTTCACCTGAGATGTGCTGCATGCAGTATGAGTTACTTTCTCTTCCACTTCCCAGTTGTGTTTTTTTTATATGTCAATCACAACAAATGTTCCACAAAATATTCTGAAATTGGTGGTTGTTCAGTGACAAAATGTGACAAAGTCACTGCAAGTCAATGATTGGAATGAAAATGCAACCAGTAAAATGTGACGCTCGCAGCAATCCTTTCAACGGAAGCTAAACTGAAAGAAACAAAAACGCTAATTAAACATTGTTGGAGGGATTATGTGTGTTTTTAATGATTCATTTATTCCTCTATTTAAGGAATTTAAGCCCTCTTGCTTTAGTGATGCTTCCACACTCTGAACACTCTGAACAGTGTTGTGACTGGGGATTTGAGGTTTGACAAACTTAAAATTGGGTGGAGAATATCAAACACAGAGGAAAACTCAAGGTTAGACCTGATGGATTTTCACTGCCTCATGAGAATATGACTTCCCAGCTTTTTGTGTTTCCCTGTTTATTTCCAGCATTATTGTTTGTTTTGTTTTTTTGGTTTTTTGCACAGTGTTACTTTCTTTAATAAGTTGTAGATATTTAGATGTTTCTCTAGATAGAGGAGTAAATTAATGTGATAGGACAACTAAGAACTGTAAACCACAATATTTTTCAGCAGCATCCTTCAAACTGATTGAAGAGCACATTACTGTAGAAATTAGTCAATCCAGAAATCACCAACCTTGAAAGAATTAACTACCACATCATGTTTATAAAATGTCTTAAGTGTCAGTCACACACTAAAGATCAGTTGTAGTATCCAAATTCACTGATTCCTACAATTCATGTGGATATTTTCCAAAATCTACGTTAACAAATAGCAGAAAATAGCAGAAATTTGGCTTTTCAGTTCTAGTGACTTCCATCTTTAAAACAAACAAAAAATAATATTTTTTCCATCCATCCATTTTCTTTACACCCTTGTCCCTCAGTGGGGTCAGGAGGTGCTGGTGCCTATCTCCAGCTAACGTTCCAGGCGAGAGGCGGGGTCACCCTGGACAGGTCGCCAGTCTGTCGCAGGGCAACACAGAGACACACAGGACACACAACCATGCACACACTCACACCCAGGGCCAATTTGGAGAGGCCAATTAACCTGACAGTCATGTTTTTGGACTGTGGGAGGAAACCGGAGTACCTGGAGAAAACCCACCATGCACAGGGAGAACATGCAAACTCCATGCAGAAAAACCGGGGCCGGGAATCAAACCCAGAACCTTCTTGCTGCAAGGCAACAGCTCTACCAACTGCTCCACTGTGCAGTCTTAACATATTTTCCTTTTATGTAAATCTTTCCTTTTCTAGAGAGACACGGCCATCAGAAAACCTTCTCCAAATCTGCAGTAATATGTACTATTACTCCAGCAGGAGCAGAAGCAGCAGCACACTTTCCATTTCTCCAGGCTCAGAAAAATTTGAACCTTAACCAATCTACTATACAAGCAATCATCTGAAAGAACAGAGAAGACAGGACACTGGCTTTGATAGATCATGAAACGTTGTAACAAAAGTTTGTCATCTGCCTTTTTGAAAGTAATTTCTGTCGTTTCAATTGTAATGGGGGCATCCTCTTTTAAAACAGTGTAGTTGATAGGGCTGTACGGAGAGCTCTGACGGTGATTAGCAGCAGTAAGCTTTTCCCCGAAACCTGCTTAACTGCGCTTGGCTCTGCAGTGTTTGCCGGATCTCTACGCCGTGCAAGTGGGTGGCTGTATTTGCGCTGACGGATCTCAGTGTGTGGGAGAAGCGCAAGAGAGTGATTATTTCTTAGAGTCTGTTGGCATTTTGCCTTCCTCCACTTCTTTCTCCTCCTCCTCCAGCGTTACTGTGTATTCCTCCTGGTGTCACAGACCACAGTTCTGCTTGCCAAATGGCCCTGACTGGCTGTGTAATGCTGCAGGCAATCTGCTCTTTATTGCCATGTTTTTGTGTTAGACACACACAAACACACACTGTTACTCTATATTACTTTTTTATCACTCTACTTTTTAGAAAATATTGCCCTTAAAGTTTGAACTTTGATGTCAATATGATTTAATAGTCAATCATTGCTTGGGTTTACGTCAAAAGTTATGATATTGCAACTTTAAAAAAAAAACTGTATCTAAGTGATTGGATCTGCTATTATTTTGAGTCCAACAGAAAATAGAGCCATCAAAAACTAACAGTGACAAGTCATTAAGGTTTCTCTAAACAGCAAGACTGAAAATCTGTCAGAGTCGATGGAGAAAGAGTGGAAATAGAACCGAGTGTTTACGGCTGGTTACTTCAGACAGTTTGTGGCTGTGGTGAAGATAGGAGCTTTTTTTATGTCAGAAATGTTCACACAAGCTGTTAGAGGTCCTGATCCTCTGTTTTACACCTCGATCCACCATTTCAAATTCCTCTCAGGCCTCTGTGTGTCTTATCTCTTGTTGGGATAGAGAAGAGTGGGTTTTAATAATAAAAAGAGCTTTACTTTGGCACCAAGTTTCTGTTTCTGTGAACATTTCCGTAGTAGTCTGAATCTATACTGATCAGGCATAATATTAAGTGGGGAATACTTAATGTAATGTGTTATCCACTGTGTTTTCCAATGACCATATAATTGCACAGTTTGATATTTTGAAAATAAATATGGTTAATGAAAACATGCCAATTTCAAAAAATGTTTTCTGATAAAAAGTTTGGTCTTGGGATGAGGTGGTATTTTTGGCTGTAAAGCTGCAATGGAAACAGTTTTTTTTTTTTGCATCACACAAGTCACATGATCAACAACTGGATGTTGCCACTGACACAAACCACAAAGAAGAAGATGACAGTAAAATGTTGGAGAATAGAGGTGTGGAATATTTTATAACTTATTGCCTGAACAAAGTTATTTACATGTGATTTTAATTGCAGTTATTATTTAAGGAAACACCACAATTGCATAATTGTGTTTTTCTTTTTACATAAGTGGAATACAAATTAGTTTTGCACACATTTGTAATGAAAACATGGCTATCGGGATGCTTTATGAGGCAAGCACATGCTTTTTCCTTGGAAATTGGACACGGACAACTAATTAAAGAGTTAATTAAGCGGGAAACGGTTGATATTTTGCTATTGTCGAAAAAAGCGCAACTTTGCAATTTGATGTTAATGCAATAAGTCAGAAAAAAAATCTGCTTTATTATCTTCCTACAAATTCCTGTCGTCTTCTTCATGTTTTTAACCAGCACTAGCACCAACATCTGGTTGTTGATCACATGATGCACATGATGCAAAAAAGAGTTTCCATTGCAGTTTTGCAAAATTCATTAATTTCTTTTCATTCAAAAAAACGTCTTCATCCTACTGCAAAAACCTTTTATCAAAAATATTGTGTTTTAAAAATAGCTTTGTTTCCCTTAAGCAAATTTATTGACATAATTCCAATTTACGTTATTTTCTGATCGATGAAAATGCAGTTTGTGAAGAAATAACATTCCGATCTGGTAGGAAAATGGAGAAGTTGAAGAGGCTGCAAGATGTCTGCCATAAATAAGCAAGAGTAATGAATAGTAAAAACAAAGTTAAAGTCAATACTATACATGTATGCCATGTGTTATATTGTGTGTACATGCATACCAATCATCATCCTTCTGGCATAAAGGCCTGACTAAAGGAGAAGACGGTTTAATTTTCATTCTAAGTCCAGCATACCATGCAGAGAGAGGAAGGGCAAGGAGTGAATGTCAAAGCCAACATTCAGGATGAAACACTGAAATCCTGGAGGACATTAGGAAGATGAGCCACAGTGATGAACTGCTAAATGAATGTTTCAGGCAGCAGAAACACGATTCTAAGACACACAACATGTTGGACAACAACATGCTATTCCAATGCCTGAGAAAAACTTCAGGTTCATGAAAGTGAGGGATGCTGGTATCGATGCTACTTCCATTTTCATTTCCATTACCAGATGTACAGTATGATAGCTACTCACATACCATCCACAGGAGATCTTTGGGCAAAATTCACAGAGTGATAAGAGTCCATTTTACATGGTCTGAATCTATTTGGATCAGGTTTTCTGTCCAGTTTGTATCCAGCAGAATCTGGCAGCTTTCATAAATTACCATTCAATCCTTTCCTTTCCATTTAGCAAAAACTCTCTCTGGCCCTTTCTGTAGTTCACTTGTATTTTTTTTAACATTTTAATCATTGCTGCTGCATAAGGAATGTTAGATTAAAAATTATGTACTGAGAAAACCAACTATTCACAATCAGCGCTGTCCAGAGTTCTTCATCTTTGATTAAGCTCTCCTCATTCAGTTTATTGCACAGGTTTCTATAGGATTTAGGTCCGATAAAAACGTAAGGAGATTGATTTCTTAAGTTATAAATCACATTTATGTTAATTTGGCCATATGTTTTAGTTAAAGGTGGAACTCTTAGGGTCTGCAATTATCAATCAAGCTATATATTGACAAAATAAGCAACATTTTAAATTCAGACACCCTTTTTGCTGCTAAGTTATTGCATAAATAGATATATGAGCTAAACAACAAATATATTTATTGTTTCCTATTGGTTATTAAAGTTATACAAACAACAGATTGCTGCTAAGTGCATTTACACCCATTCAGCTTTCAAGTGTTTCAGGAAGCCCTGATCATGCATGTAACTTATTTGTCAAAATAATTCTTTAGAAATGCAAAATGAGGATTCTGACAATAGCTTTGGGAACATCTGCTTGCTGCAACATTGAGAGCATTGCACATTAAGATGGTATGTTAGGCATGAATAGCTTCAGTGATAGGTCAATTCCTTTTAGCACAACAACAGTCTTTTCCAGTGTCCTATCAGATTGTGAAGCAAAACGTTTCTCCCTGTGGGCCAAGAGAAGCAGCTCTGTCATTCATCACTGTTGTTTATGAATATAAAGCTCCTGAATTGGGTTTTCAGTCATCTTGAAATCTGTATAATTAAATAATAAAAATGAATGTGTTGAAGTACCGGCCATAGTTTTAGATTATTAACCTTTATTCATCATTTAATTTAAACCGAGATCATCTGAAAATCTTGATCTCATTGTTTTTTGACCAAAGCACTTGTCTTCTAAAGTCCCTCTTGCAAGCTCCACATGTGCACATTTTTAATCAGAAAAACTAATTGGCATATATATATATATATATATATATATATATATATATATATATATATATATATATATATATATATATTATATATATACATCAAATGAGATATTTCTCATTTGATGGTTGCTATGGAAACTTGCAGCTCTCCAACAGCGATCTTTGGAGATTGGTTTTACCTCCCTACCATCCTCCTCACTGTGCGTGCTGTCAAGATAAATTTGGGTCCTTGTCCAGCCAAGTGGCCAATAGCTGAAAGAAATAGGCTTCTGTGTCACGTCACATTTAATCAGATCAACGGAAAGACTTCTGAAGTTCCTAGAGACTCTGATCAACTTCGAAAAATTTAAATAAATGATAATAATGGTCAATTTAAAGGTTTTTCAAAGGGATTATTAGAGATACTGATAACTGTGCCACTTGTGATTTTGTTAAAAGCATGTGTGATTACTGTCATCCCACTTTTCACATTTTTCTGTGTGAGATTATGCTATAAAAGATTCATTTACTTTGAGGATGTTTTCACTTGTTTATCTGATTGTAAAAGAGAGAAGTGGGACAAAGACAGTGATGCCACTGCAAGGTCAGTCATGTCTGACTGTTTAACACTGAAGGAGTTCATTAATGAAGGTGCATTCAGAGTAAACACAGGGGGAATCAAGACGGGCCAGAGGTCATGTGTAGGAAGTCAACATGTGGAAACACAACCAAAAGGAGGACATCCATGACAGATTTATCATATCGTGACTCACGCAGGTGCACTGAAAGTCAGCCAGTTGGTTGTTGTCAGCTGGTAAAACCTATTAATCAAGTGCAGGCAACTGTTCAGCAGCAGATTGCTCTGGGGGTTGCCAGTTTTTCCGCTATCATGGTTGCTTATGATCCGAGAAGCAATCAGTCACAGTCGTCCTGTCGACGTGCTCACAATGCCGATCGCGCCTTCGTTTTGATTTCTACACAAGCTGCTGTTCACAGAACTCAAAAGTTCTTCACATGAGACAATAATTCAGGTGCAAAGATTTCCAGCAGAAGACGACATGCTGCAGCTATAGTTCTCTGCAAAGCGTTCAACAGAAATCTTTCCATTCATGTCATCAGCTGCCTGGTTCATGTTTAATAGATAATGACAACCCAACGCATTTATTAATCATTAACCAGACAAAGCAAACAAACATTGCACCTTATGTGCAACGCCCCGACTTTGTTTGGTTGTTTTCACTTTTTTTCAGACATCTTGACCCACTTTAAAAAAAGATGCAAGAGGGAGACATCGTATAATTGGCTGCACAAAGTAGGTCACTGACTGAGCTTTGAAGAGTCAATTTGTGGTGTTTTTTGGAGCCATGAGTAGGAGCATTTCTCCTCCTTTAACTTTCTCAATGTTCTTCCGATCCTTTTCTTTGGCTTTGATTGGGTTGTGTTTTCAAAAGGAGAAAAAGTCATCCAGTGGTTTTCATACGGTTAAGAAAGCATCAAGTGCAGAAATCCCTCTGGAAATGAAGTCCCAGCCAGAGGGATGCGTGTTAACTTGAAAAACACTGTGAGGAAATCATCTTCAGTGTGGGATAACCGATTAGCGTCGATAATTTGCCTACGTCTGACTGAGGCAAAGAAGAAGGAAAAAAATCATTATGCAACACGGTAGACAAATCTAAATTTGTCCTCTCTCTCTCCCTCACTGCAGTATATGGTCCTGTTTAAAACAACGGCAGCCAAATCTCACTGTAGTTTTTCCCTTTTTTGCAGCATTACACAGAACAAAAACAAAAAAAAAACAGCTGCTGTGTCCTGAGGCAGAGTTTGTTCAGAGAGATTACACACTGCACCTCCCTGGCACTTGACAGGGCTTTGTAGTCTCCCACACGTTTCTGGATAATATGGCAGACTTGCTAATCTGACATGGTTTACAGCCCTGACACCTGATCATTGCCAGAATGCTGATAACAAAACGACAGCATCTCGGTGAGAGGGAGACAGACGACGGGAAAGGAAGAGACAATAGATTTGAGAACGGGAGGGAAAGAAGTGCAATGAATCCCCAGGCAGATGGTGCATGCATGATAGATGAGCAATGCAAGGCAATAAATTTTACACTTGATCCAAGCTCTAAGACAGAGAGTCATGCGCGCCATATTGCAGTGAAGTGATAAACCATATGTTTATATCCAGTTACAAGACCTCGTAAACTTTAGATATTTCAAGCCGTGGAACTTGATAAACTGCAATACAGAAAGAGAAGATTTTATCTCTCAGCTCCAGGCTCGCGACTTTGGGAGATAACTGATTAGGACAGCTGAAGATAAGAGCAGTGCAAATAAATTCTCATTGAATTTATTTGCTGTAAGCGATACTAACTCCCGACAGCCTTCTCTGATTCAGAGTTAAATATTGAATTATGTGCTCATTTGATTTTGTTTGAAACCTGCTAATTCCATCTTTTAAAGATGCTGTCAGTGGTTTTACCTGATTTTTAAAGGTACATCTGAGGTAATTAGAAAATTATAAAAATTACTCATCAGCAATTCAAAAAGGAAACTTGTATAATAAACTGATTTGTTATCTACATAGAATGATAAAGCATTTCTTTTGTTTTTTTGGAGAAAGTGAGATTTCTATTACACACAAAAAGTAATTAGCATTAAGGATTGTTATAGATTCCAAAAGGAGTGAAAGATTATTGCAACACATGCTGGCTGTTCACAGATATCCAAGTGGGTTATCGGAACATTGAGTGGTAAGAAAACGAAACGTGTAGAAAAATTCAACCGAAAAAACAACAGCCCTCTGTACACAGTCAGCGAGGATTTGATGAGTCATGTTATCTACTGCAATGTTTTATCAGACTTTCTTCTGCTGACAAAGGTGCTGATTTTATTTGACACCAGCACCTGACCACGCTGCTAAAAGTACCGAAACATTCTTTACAAACCATATTCAGTAAAAGTCTGGCTTCAGTTTATGGCACTTTAGGAAAAATTATGAATAAATGAACATGATAGAGGTCAAAGTAAATTTTCCAAAGGGTAGACGTTTTAATCCATATACAATTTTATCTAGGTAGATAAAATTGCATTTCTTTTCCAGGTGGCTTGTATTTAAGGCTTGATTAATTTGGGCATTTAGTGCCAGCACACATACATATTTGTTTCCTGCATATTTATTGAACCATTTAAGTAAAAAAAATAAAGATATGAAAATGTTTTGTTATATCTTGCGTGAAAGCTTTTTTTTTTTTTTGTATCTTCTCCAAAGGAGTAAACCCAGTCACTTTGACTGTAACATCTACAGACCAAGCTAAACAACTAGGAACCAGGTTTGAAAAGTAAAAAAATTAACTTTTTTATGTGCATAAAAAAGTGTTACCACTAAGGAAAAATGTGAAGTGGGCCTGAAATAAACACAACAGATGAGAGGACGAAATTCATAGCAATACATGATGAGACTTTAGTGAGTTTGAACATCTATGGAGCGTTACAATGTGAAAACTGTGAGAATGCAAAATTCTCTCCTGATTCTTTTGGAAACTGTGTGAATACATTCATCGTGGTGAGATTAAGATTCAACTAACTAATTTGTCAAGAAGTATTTCTGAAAGACTTAAGGTGATGCTGTGAAGTGTCAGACCACGGTAGCAATCAGCCTGAACATTACAACTTCCTGCATTTAATAGATTCATCTCACTGTGGCTTTTATGCACAGTCCCTTATCAGCCATAGTTTTAATGTCTGGGTTTTCAGAAGGTCATTCCTGGAACTTAATATTAGCCTGTTTTATCCTTTCCAACAGTAGTTTTAATATGATTGTGATCATTATCCCGTTGGAAAAGCCAACTGTGCCCAAGTTTCAAACATCTAGCTGTTAATTTGAGGTGAAATTGGAGAATTTGGAGGTAGTCCAAATTCTCCACTATTCCAGCCAACATTTGCAATGGACCAGGATGCACAGGAAGAAAAATGTCACCGCCACTGAGAATCAGTGGACTTTGTGCTTTAATGTGCTTCTGATCTGTAAAAAAGGAGTTTGTTTTATAAGCAGCATGCTTGATCAACACCAAAAACCAATTATGAAATGTAACGAGCAAGGTCACCTTCACGCTTCTGACCGGCTATATTTGTACAACAAAAACAAGTGATGCTGGTGTTTTTAACCACATCTAATCAACAACAAATAATCTACTTTGTTTGTTTGTCCACACTAATGTCAGCATTTCCTGGTAGATTGTTTTTGATAAACTGGCTGTGCTCATGAATCAGAGTAATTATAACAGATGACAGGTGGGGTTGGCCAATCCTGTTTGTGCCTTTTTTTTGGATTGTGGCCTCACGCTGATGGAGATGAGTAATGTGTGATTGTTGCTCACATCAACAGGGTTATAATTAACAAAGCTTTGTACAGTCACATCCGTTCCTGAACAAATCTGTCACTTCCAGAAGTTTCTCTTAATTCTTGTTCATGATTCTGAACCGCTATGGTTTTAATCGCAGTATGAGAAAAAAAAAATGAGTTGGTCAGGTTGAAAGTAAAACACAGAAAACATTTCTTTTGGGAAATGAAATGTTATGCTAACATAATCAGTTCTGTAAATCTGCCTTTCTGCTTGTTTGCTCTAATCCTACTGATTAAGATGCTATGTGAGAAGGACATGCAGTTATTCAAATATGCTGAAGGTGCAAAGTATATTAGAGGTCAGAGAAAGTTCATTTTTTTAAAATATCCCCCAGAGTTTCTCCCCTGTTCCTCCCTCATTAAGAAGGTTTCTGAAGCTGTAAGTATCGCATACAAAATCATCCATTATCTCGGGAATTTTTACAGCTGATAGAAGCAAACATGTCTTGTGTGAAAGTGCGGTCAGACAGCTGTGTCAGAATTTTAAAACTTAATTGATTGATTCAAAGTATAATCAGTGATGTCCATGGTCTTTTTTTGTACTGGAGGGAGTTAAACAGGGAAGCTTTCATGGTCATTCACCATTTATATGCTATACAGTATAATAAGAATTACAAGTCCACAGATTTGAAGGCATTTCTATTCGATCTACTCAAAGTGGTGCATAAATTGTAGATTAGATTTATCTTTTTTTAACAAATAAAATTCAGAAAGGTGCGGTTCAGCCTTTTCTGCTCTAATACCAACACATATGTAGTTCAATCAGTTTCTATTTTACAAAGACAAATGGAGATATTATCCCTCTCCGGATGTACGAAGTTGTTCGAGGCATACTCCTAAATACCCAGCACTTTAAATACCAAATGTTATTCTACAAAGAATCAACACAGCGCAGTTGGATTCATATGCATAGAGTTTTTTAATTCTTCACACAAACAAGCAACTGAAAACTTAACTGTTTATGGGTTTTGGGTCCTTTGATCACATATGTCACTTCTCAGGTGCAGCTGCTCTATTGCTTGTTAACACAAACAAGCCAATTTAAGTCAATTTAAGCCAACAACTCAAATTTAGAGTGTTGTCCATATTAAAGGCTGACACTAATTTAAAGAAAAAAAAAGGAATTTACCGACTTAAATTCCTACTTGTAAACCTTACAAGTAGGTATAATTAGCACTACTAATTATACACTTCCAGTAAAAACAAGTACTAAGAACAAAGGTTTAGGTGGGTTTATCAGAAGGATTATGAAGAGGGGTGGCGACTGAAGCCAATGTGATCTGAACAATGAGCAATCAGGATTGGAACAGTCAGAACGAACAATATAAAGTATCACAGCAGTAAAAAAGCCCTGAGGCACAGAAAACCTAAAGTTAAAAGACTGAAACAGAAAAAAAGTTCAACATTCTTATCCTAAAGCTGAGGTCAATGTTTGAGTGTTGCCAGTCGGACATAACATGGACACCTGGCAAGACGGGGAGAGAAAGAAGCCTGAAGAAAGTACCGCATGGTGATGAGATGATGGATAACAGCTGTGCATGAAAGCCACCAGGGAGTCAGGGTGCCACACCAGAAGAAAGCACCCCCCCCCCCCCACACACACACACATACACGCACGCACACCCAGGAGAGGATAAGTAGCAAGATGTGAATGAAAAAGGGGAAAGATCAAGAAGACGAAAAGATCACACAGCTGTTGTAAACATGACAGCAGGAGTCTAGCACAACATAAGATAAGCAAAAATCAAGCAGTGTTACTTAAGGTTGCAAAAAGGATTTGGAGAATTGCTGAATAACTCCATGAATTTACTTTAATTAAGCTTTCCAAATATTCAACAATCAATTTTTGTTCCACAGTACAATCAGAGATTAGTAGCGTTTGTCAAGGAGCGAAATACATGTTAGACAACCAATTATTCAGAGTGCACAGATATTTAATCAGGAGCACATATTTCACTTTCTCTTCACTTCTTTCAGTTTTTTAAAGCATTTTGAGTATCTCACTTCATTTTCACTACAGAAGCGTTGTTGATATATCTCATAAAATCAGGATGAGGTATACTACATTTTTCAGCAGTACGTTCTGAAAAGACCTAATACTTTTGCAAGGCACAGTAAAACCACTGATAATCAAAAACTGTCATTCAGCACTCTGATTATAGAAAGTCATGACTCATTTATGTATTTTCAGTTTTTTTTGTTGTTTTTTTACAAATCTTTCCAGTTAGAAGCAGGGAAGCACCTAAAACATGCAGGGCAGCTGCCCCTGATGACCAGGGTTGGAAACCCCTGATTTACAGGACAGCAACTGTTTGCTAAAAAACCCCCAAGTCTTTTCATTTTGCTTGTCATGAATCATTAGTCATATAATTGGACACCAGTGTGGTGTTGACTTCTAATTTGGTGACAAAATGTATGATTTTATTGTTTCAGGAGCTGATTAAGAGCGTATTGATTCTTCTGGTATGTGTGCTGTAATTAAATCCACTTCAAAGATATCCTTGACAAAGACTCTCTCTCCCTCATCTCGCTGCTGTGTGTGTAATTAATCATACTTCTCCGACACGTATGCGATTGCTTTTGCGGGAACATGTCCCTGAATGTGTCTCATCATTTCCTGGCTGAATAAAGGAGGCAAGTCACACTCAGAGACCTTGGTATTAAATCCGTGCAACACCACAAAACTTATTTGTTGATGACTTTGAGCATATTTATATCTCATTACAAACTATTTTGGGGTTCTTTGAACAGTTTTAGTTGCTCTTAATACCTTGTGGAGAAACACAAAGGGTAGTTTTCCTTTCAGCAGAGGAAGTTTAGTCAGTGTGTCTCAGGGATGGAAGTTGTTTATTTGCAAACCCAAGTCACTGGTTACACATGTAGAAGATGTCCATATTTTAATCATAGAGGCTAAAGTAAGTAGAAGATATTTGAGATGCAGTGCCACTCTGTATTTACAGACATATATCCATGCTACACACACTGTATGACTTTAATTGCATGTGAATGCTTGTCTGCAGCACTGATCTATGTTTGTGTTCTTGGCTTTCTCTTTGCCTCGTGATGTGTTCATGCTGACAGTAAAGAGACAGAAACGGTGTCATAGATTCTCCCTCATGGTGACACTTTATGCAAAACAGTGTCCTAATTACGGCTCTTAAAGAATGTGGAGCACAAAGTCCCACAACACCGATGAGGCAGACAGAGGAGAGGCAGTAAAATAAATCCCGTTTTACTGCAGCATCATCCATCATCCATCGGTCAACGCCAAATTACTTGTTCATTAGACCAAAGTTACGTAATTCCATTTCTAGTAAAATGCTTTATTGATTTGTAAGGAAAACAGCTCAACTGTCCATTGTGGCTCTGATACTGATAGACAGCCACTTATGGTTACATTTAAAACAACTTTGCCTTCATATTGGTTAAACTACTCAGAGAAATCAGGCTGATTTTTGCCTCCAAAACTAAATTTTTGCAGTGTAAATGGTTATCTCTCTATACTATACATTACTTTGGTCATCCCTGTCATTTTACATGAGATTTTTAAATTAAGTTGATTAAACAGTTAAACTAAAGTTGATCTGATTTTAATTTAAAGCTACACTTTGCTTTGCTCTATTATATTAATATGAGCTTTACTATTGGGGAGTTCAAATTGAAATATGATATTCCTGAATTCAGTTTAACCTGTTTAACACTATCTATCTATAGATACATATTATATATAGAAATTTCCAATCATGTAATTATTTATTTGACATTATGTAGAAAGACACACTAACAAAAACTAAAGTAAAAGTCTGGGATAATTCCCATACAATTTTCTGAATACCTAAATCTAATATAAATCTATTTTCCTTAATCCAAACAAAAGAGATTTTATACTATAAAGTGAATAGTCCTGGTAACAAGACAACTAGAATGAACCAGTTATAAAATGAGGTAAAAAAGGTTTTTTATTTGGTTTTGGCTTCATACGGGTTGAAACTCCAAGGTTTTAAACCATCAGTGAAAGAGGAACATCCACTTCATGCAAATGCCGCCTGTCTTTGCTCTGCTAAATTCAAGAAACTTATAATTTATTTATTTATTTATTTATTTATTTATTTATTTATTTATTTATTTATTTATTTTACCAAAGATCCTCAAACGTAAACTTTTAAGGAGAGTTTCAATGTTCTAATCTAGATTAAAATAAACCCTGGACTGTCAAATACGCATCCCATTGTAACTGTGTATGTATCTTTGCAGTAATTGCACATAAAGAAAAAGTATTAAGTACTGAGCATATGGGAGGATACATAGATATTGTTAAAAACTAAAACTAAGGTCCCAACTAATAAAACTAATCTGCATAACTTAACACTAAATGAGACCAGCAAAGTTGGATTCAACCAGCATTGCAGCAGAATTGGAACTTAAGAAACTTGTTAAAGCAGATTCATAAAATAAATAAGTTAATGTTATTGACATTTAAAGAAAGAAAAAGCAAAAGGAAGAACAATCAAGCTGGAACTTTTCCGTTTTGCCTCAAAAATGTTTGCAACAATTCGACTGTCCAAGATCACAGTATCTACATTTTTAACATCAATTTTTAAAAGCCAGCAGATTCTTTATTCTACTCCCCATGCAAATCACTGTGGAGCTGGTTATTGTTATCTGGGCCTCATCTGATCTCTCCTTCCTTAGTTTTCAACACACTCCCAGCTGCCTACGCTGTCAGATGCCCTTTGTGTTTGACCCTTTAACTGAGTGCTGCTGGTTGAGCTCGTCTCTTGGTACTATCTCACTCTTTGTATCAGCTGCTCCCATTCTCACAGAAAGCAGAAGCAACGAAAACTTCTTTATGCACCAGAAGTCTTTTTTTTTTTAAGTTGTCTTTGTCCCAAGAGATTATTAACGCAGCAAACTTTTCTGTGCCAGCTCTGAGTGAGATAGATACAATATTCACTGAGTTTCTTTCAGTTTGTGCATTCAGTTCTGCTGCAAAGCTCTGTCTCCAAGAATAGTGTTATTTACATGCCTTTTGGGTTTAAATGTTTATTTTTTTCTGCTTCTAAATAGTCAACTTTTTAACAAATGCAGAATGTGGTGACTCATTTCTATATTTAGGAATACAATTCTCTCTGTGTAACGTTTCTATAAATTGAGTTGAGTGACCAGGACAGTTTAATTCTCTCTAACCCAAAAAGCATTCAGGGAGACGAAGAGTTCATGACAAACTGCCGACAGAAAGAAGTAAATAAGTTCCAGGACGTTCTGCTCTGACAGCTAAATGCAATAAATGTGCCAAAAGCTGCTCAAATGCAAAATGCTGTCCAAACAACAGTCTAGATACACTGAATAGAAATGATCTTGTGGATCTGGCAGTTCTGCAGCCTGAAGCCTCAGTTCTTCACGCCACCAGTGTAGAGAATATTTTTGTGCAGCTCCTCCTGCGTGTTCAGCATTTGAGCTGGGTTGTGTTGTTGTAGAACACCTCCGTTCTCTCTCCACTGATATCCCCGTAGACATTGGGGCACAGAATATTCAGAATGTTGCCATGGAAACAAAACAGATTATTTATTTTTTTTAGCAAAAACCAAAACATCAAAATGTACATTTGTCTCAGTGGATTATTGTATTTAACTGCCGTGTTTGTCAAACAAAACAAGCGCATTCGCTAATGTTCCTGTAAACAGTTTGATTTTCTTTCTGTCTTTGTGATGGTGACAGGAAATGAATGAGTAATTTTAAGAGGTTGCACAAACTGCGTGATAAAAGTCTTTAAATGTCAGGAACCCATTCGAGGAACAAAGCATGACACCTTTCAGCCATGAACAAACCAATTTAGCTTCAATTTTACTTTCTTATATAATCTCCGTATTAACTGCAAAGTCATTTTTAAACTCTTACCTTTTATATTCCTATTGGAGGGACATCAACATGACAATTCAGTTTATTCCTGCCATTAATTATCAGAACTGAAGTCATTCTTGTTCTCTGGATGATTTACAAAAAGGATTTTACAAAATCTGGATGTTTCATCAGTACTGATGACAAGACAAGAATTGAGCAGAGTTACAAAGAAAACGTTCAGTTCTGGTTAAAATCTCCCCAAACTCTTTGGGACAATGTGTTAAAGTCTTGTTAATGTTAAAATTAACAATTATAAAAAAAACTGGAATACCGAAAGACTTACTGCATGGAAGTGCATATCCAGAATCTGGAACACAATTAGACAGAAAACTGGTTGTGTTATCTGAGGATGCTATAGTTAAATATAAAGAGTAGAATGTCTTTAAAGCTTGGAGATAATGAGAATTACATTTCCTTCAGTATTTATGTGACTTCATGGAAGCACTTTAAGGTTATTAAAGAGTTTTATAGGAGAACAAAAATGAAAAGAATCAGCATCTTAAGTTGATCAAATGACTCACATGTCAATGTTTTAATACTTCCTGAAAGTAAAAGAATCATTATAAATAACCCTACTCTATTTCTGATTGCTTTTCTTTTGCACAAACTTTTTATTAAAATCTTCAGACAGATATAAGTTTTATTCTCGACGCTTCAAGGTGTCTTATGATACACAAATCTTTTCTTGGAAGATAGAAGAAAATGTGCCGTTTCTTTTTCTTAGAAATCCCTTTACTTGATCCCTGAATAGCCTTAATAATGCCAAAGCTTTCGGTGTGTATGTGCGTAACTACATGATTAAACAAAGTGGGAGCGGACGAAGACAGAGCTCAGGGATGAACAAGCCAGGGATCAACTGTGGAAATATTTACAAAGCGGAGCGAGCGATGAAGGATGTGACAGGAAGGGAGGAAAGGAAAAGGAGGAGGGGGAAGAAAACAGGAAAATGTGATGAGGGAACCAATTATACAGTACATGGTGCACTGCTATTTCCTCCAACAATTAAAATGGATTTTGTCTTTGAGCAACTTCTGCTAAGACGAGCAGTTAATCCCCGATAAATAAGGTCCAGTAAAAAACTTCTCACACTTAGTTTTAATGACCCAGCTCAGCAAAACAACCAACACAAACAGGAAAACACAACTTCCAACCAATCTGACACCTTCTTTTTCTCCTCAACTCTCTGCTAATGACCTAGAATGCCACATAGAAAATATGACTGAAGCAATAACTGAAAAAGGCACTTTTGAGACATATTACATGGCTACCTCTGTGTTTGCAGCAATATCTCTCATAAAAAGGTTCAATATGTACAAAAAGGATGGAAGAAACCTCCCATGGAATGACAAGGTAATCTCACTGCCTCCTCTTGACATCTGTTCCCATGAATGGGTTGCAAACAAGCCACTGACACTTTACCCCAGATACCACGGTCCCCTCTGGCAGCAGCGTCTGTCTAATGAGGGTTTTCTGCAGCTTGTGTGGAGTCAGACACAACAACGCTTTGATAAAGGTTTCCTCAGAAGCTGCTGCCTAATGAGGATGAAAGAGCTTGAATGAAAAAATTAAACGCACTTTTTTGTGGAGGACATGTTCAACAACTTCTTCCTCCATTACTCTGCCAGGACGTATCAAGTTTCAGTCTTTGTTAAAAAACAAAAAAAATAGTTGAGTCTTGGACACTTTGCCTGGTTTCCATATTTAAAACTGTTGCCTCCATCTAGTCTAGTTTAACACATATATTTGCAACAAGTTGGCATTTTCAAGCTGGCAAAAGTCACATGGTGTCACTGGGGGTAAACTAAGAAGCATCTGTTCTCTAATGAACACCATTATGTACAATCCTTCAAATCCAATTCAAAAATGCATTATTATTCCCACAAAGAAATTGGATATTGTGTTTTCATTAAATAAGATATACAATAAAAATCACGTGAATAAGTTTGTTTAGGAGGTAAGATGTGCCGTGACCCTCCAACTAAAAAAAAAGAGTAAATAAATAATATCCTCCAGCTACTAACTGTGATGTTGTTCTTCAAGGTTTTTGCCAGTAGCAACATCACGTGACTCGTGGGATGTGAAAAAAAAAAATTCTTTTGCAGCTTTTTGAAATAACTCGCTCATCCTCGCGCCAAAACCTTTATTGATTGGTGGTTTCATTAAACAAATTAATTTTCGAAATGTCAAATTGCAGGATCAAATGCTCACTGGAAACGCAGCTTGTGAATCCGAGAGATTTTTTACCTCCTCTATCCGCCTGGTTCCTGTATGTGATGGTGGAAAATATGGGTCCTCATTCAGCCTGGTGGCAAGAGGCTGAGGGAACTGGGGTTGTGTGTCACAACATATTTACAGCTGGAGGGACAGAAAGTCATGGATTACTAATTAAACATTCCAAGAAACTCTGATCAACTTAAAAAGATGAAGGAAAAATTACAATGTCATTTGGTTCAAAAACCTTATTTATACCAAATATTTTTGCAGCTAGGCCTGTTACTTCAGTGAACAAAGATAAAAGTCCTCTACAACATCAATCAATCAGCATTGTAGCATGCCAGCTGCTCAGGCTGCATGATCAGTGCCAGGGAAGTTTTCATGCATCACTAGCTGAACATTAATTTTGTTAAAAACAATTATTTCTTAAGCTTTCATATTTTTCCCCACCCAATAAACGTTCTTAAATAAAGGTTACATTTTTCCGAATGTTTTAGTGTGAGATCCTGCTCTTAGTATAAACGATGAATTCATTTTAAGACTTTTCACACATCATTACCAGTGGTGCCAATAGAAGTGGCAGTATGGAGATAAAACAAAGGATGAAGAACCGTCCTCCCAAATGAATAGAGTCCACGCTTATCATCCCAGTTAATGATACACCCACTGTAATGAGAGGACCCACTGGCGCTCTGCGGCATCAAATCATGGACGACATGAAAATGCTTCAGTCCTGTTAATCATGCAGCAGTCAACATGTTTTATTTCCAAGACTAGCAAATTTTTCTCAACCTTTGTGGATTCTTACTTTGTGTAAAAACTGCAGGATATGAGACGGTTTTAAAATAAGCAAACAACAAAAAGAATGTTTCATGGATTTTCTAGATTCTTGCAAAACTTTTGCAAGGTACTGTGTTAGTGCCAGTTCAATAATTAATAAAGAGTCATTGTTTATTCGAGGGGCTAAAAATCCCAACATTGTTCCTTCAGCAGGAAACCTTGAAACACAATCGTTACACATGTTTTCGTTTATCTCTCCAAATCTTTGCTTCTTCGCAGGATGAGAATGAAATCTGTTGACCTGTGTTGCCTTCTGCTTCATACCCACAGAACAGAAAACTCCATTGTTGATTACATGAAGCACGCAGACTGAATGAGGGATTTCTTCATCTTTGCCTCCTAGTTGGGATGAACACGGTCACCTTGCAGCTGATTGAAACCCTCTTTTATAAATTGATGAGTTATTTGAATAGGTTGTAGTTGTCACAGTGTTGCATAATGCATGGCTATCCTCATCTCCAACAACAAATGACACTGAATATTCACCTGCAGCTCTGCGGTTCCATTTTAGACAAATAGAAACAATAATGGCAAAGTTCTGAACAGCAGCTGAGCCAGTCTGAATTTCAAAATGGATTGTTTTTAACCCTTTTTAAGTATCTCCATCAGATCAGCTGGTCCAGTCACTTGTTTCCCACACGATGTGAGTAATGGATTACAGATGACCCTTTAAGAGCTTGAGATCACTGGACAAATGTGTGAAAGTGCTGCTCCTGGGAACAATTTTTAATCTGGCCTTTGCAGATGACCCACGTCTAAAAGGGTGGAACTCAGCGCAGATAAATCATGCATAAAACTTTTGCACGGTCATCTAACCCTGAGCGCAAACGGCTTTGTTGAAAGCAGCGGCGGCAGCAGCAGATGAATGAGGGCTCAGGTGGAATCCCCCTGCAGGATTCAGACGTGACGGGAAGAGATATGAGGCGGGCAATGCATCGCGAGCAGGCCTGTCAATAGAGGGAAACGGTTGTGAGCTGGAAGCCCTTAAGGTCCCCACCTGTTCCCTGCTCTGCACATGCATGACATTAAGGCACCAGCTCCCCTCGTAAAACTTTCCTAGTGATTCCACAATGCAACACAGAACAAGTTTAACGATTTCTACAAGGCACAGTAAATCAAAGCGCTTCACACCACAAAACTATTAACCTCTCAGAGTATGGAGTTGTAAATTTTAACTACTGGAACTGAATTGCAACACTTTCACGGATAAAAACAACAAACTGATGAGGCGTCTTGTTAACTGGTTGGGAAAAACCGTTTCCTGGATTTGGTTCTTTTTCAATATCTTATCAGATAAGAATGATTCCATCATGGTTAAAGAATGTTTCATGGATTTTCTAGATGCTTGCAATACTTTTGCAAGACACTGTGTTAGTGCCTTGCACAAGATGCCCACTGGGGGCAATAAGTTCCAGGGAAGGAGCCGTCACAACAGCCAGTTAGCCAATCAGAGATGGACATTAGACAATGTGGATGTTTTGCCATGTCGGACACTCAAGGAGGAATGAGTTCAGTTTTTCCATCATATTCTTTAATCGAGAAAAAAAGCAAAATAGTCAATATCTTACTAAATAGAATATCAAATATTGGATTGTTTTCACATTGATAATCATTAATCATTCCACTGCAAAAATTAACAAAAAAAACATTCAGAAAACAGACTGAACAAAACAAAAACATTTTTGTTTTGTTTTTTTAGAGAAAAAAAAAATCAAAACAACATCCAAAATTACTTTCTCCAAACTCATAAGTATACTCACACTAAGATTACTGTGCTTGTGAATAACATGATCATTGAGTCATGCCTTCGACCTTTTCAACTTTAATCCATCCTCGGGTTTACTTTCCAGATGCATGAAGTTGCCATACAGCTTAAATGCAGCTATAATTGTCATGAAGTGTGAGTTTGAGACAGGAGGTGGGAGCATGGATCATGTTGAAAGTTTAATGAAAAAAGATGAGAAACGTATAAAAAAATAATTGCAGAGAAGTTAAATGTCTCAGATATCAGTGCTGTTGGTGCAAATGTGTGTGTGAACTCCACAACAATGGCTCAAGAGCTTCTACATAAGCTGAAGCTGCAGTTCATTACAGAGTTCATTACTGCTGGCAAATTAATTCATGAAAAAGACCTGATGTTTTACCAGCGACCATTGTTGTACTTTAAGATACAAAAGCAGCAGAATTTATTGCTCCAAAATATATTGAAGAAACATCTCGAGGCATCAGCCGGGATGTTAAAGCTTAGGAATGAATGGGTAGCTGCAGAAACTAAGAATGTGTTCCGATTAGCTACAAGGTGGTTTCAGGACACATCAAGCAGAAGCTTCTGGAAGAACAAACTATGCAGGGAGTTCTATGAAATGTCAAGAAATGTAAACATGTGATTTGAATCAAAAATATGTTTCTCTTGACATTCTGGCATTTTGAGTTTATTCTGATTGAACGTCTGGCAGCACTGAAATGTCTGTACAAATATGAGTAGCTGCGCATTTCTTTACAGAGCAGAAGTTTTAGACAGCTTCAGTAATGTCACAGCAGTTACATAGGGGATGCATGCATGGTTTGCATAGTTGAATCATCATGTCATGAAATGTCCTTGCATGTGGGGCAAACAAATGTCATAGCAGTGCACTGTTGGCACCAGTCTGGAAGTAAGTGCTGATTTCATTGTGGCTCTGTGTCTTGTGACCTCCAGCCATGGCTTTGAGTCTTGGATGTTGCGTGACGACAATGCCCTCCCCCACCAGCCCCTTATCCAGGATTCCCACTGATGCCCGTTTTCAACATCGTCCTCTCAATGCAAATCAAATTTACACACACATCAGTGATCTGCATATGTGCTCAATCGTGTCCAAACCGAGCCATTCCTTTTGGATGCTTATCTGTCTTCTTCAGTTAGTCTACAGAAATGTATGGATTCAAAGAACTCACTATCTTGCCCAGCCATGCTTGGAGTGAATGGCTGTTTGCCAACATAGGGAAAACCACCCACAGGCGCATTCTTATGCTCTGCATACACACCCAGGTCCTACAATTAAAACCCACATGTGGAGCTAAGATCAGCTTCTGCCTGACTGACCGCTCCTCTCTCCCCTTTGGGCATCCAGGATGGGAATGTTAACGGCTCATCAACACAGGAAAAACTGTTAATGTCCTTCTCTGAGATCACAAATCCTCTACCTTGACATGTAAAACCTCAGTGTACTTCCTGGAGTTTTACAGCAATCAAACTGCCATTGTGTGAGGGTGAACAGAAAGAGTAAGAGCTTTAAGAGGTGCTGCGGAGCGTTAAACGTGCACTGACACGATTATTGTCACTTGATTTCTTCACAGACTAAAATAGAAAGGGGATGTTAACACGCAGCTCACCATGTGTTGTATGTCAGGTCTGATCTCTTTGATTTACATATGTGACTGGCTGTGGAAGGTTTTTGTCACCAATAGTCCATTTGAAGGAGAAATAACAAAAGAAGACAGGGGTTTAGTGGTGACATAACATCATTTCCATACTGTAATCGGAGGGCGTAGAAAAGGCGAAAGCATCATGTTTTCTGGAATTCAACACATGCGGATTTGGAGACTCCAAATCAGCTTCGACTGCTTGGCGTGCGTCATTGCGCAGCGGCGCGTCCAGCCCACGGTGGTTAACGGGAATCTGCTGACAGAGCACAACCAGCTGTTTGTGCAGGCATATGTTTGCACGGATCAGCAGGTGCTACCTTAGAAAAAAGATACAATAGGTGTATGGAAGTGGAGGTTTCAGCAGCGGCGAATTGAGGGAGAACTCTTTCATCGAAGGACTCTAATTTCCAGGATGCGCTGACGGACGCGTGTGTGACATGATCGCGGCGATAGATCGGATCAGGTAAAATCAGATCCACTTTCACTATGTTTGGTTGATTTTTGTTAAAAAAATCTAATAATTGGTATATAGTTTTATATTTACAGCTGCTTAATTTTTTGGAGACGTTTAATTGTCTTGGTGCGCCTCTTACCAGCGCAGCGCATCTTTGAAAGGAGCGTCCTGAGCCCACAGTGCGCTGATGAAATAAACTTTGATGTGCAGAAACGAATTTTTTTTCAGTTATGCAATCTCCAAAATATCAATACACGAAAATAAATCCATATCTGTAGCAACAATAATTACGTGAATATCTCTGCATGCATGCAATTCGCTGCACATCCTTGATGCCCGAGCTCTTGCACCTGTGCGTAAAACCCTGATTATTTATGTTGATGAAGGTTAAAGGGTTAACAAGCTTTTTGCTTGTCTGAAAACCCTAAAATAGTAAATTGAGGACAGCTCCTTCAGGGATTTCAAATGAAAACTCAGTTCTTGTAAAATGCATTCATCTATTCTAACTGTGATGCTCAGAAAGCAAACTCTCGTCCGTAATTGTGCTTGGGAGCAGATAGAAGAACACCCCCAAGAAAAATAACTAAAAGCTTAAAATCAGGACAGACTTTTTTAAATGAACCCTAAAGGTATGATGCTGTCCGGCTGTGAATTTACAGCAGCTGGCTCCAGACATTTATCAGGGCTTTCCAGTGTGTACTGGGGGCATTTTAGAAAACCAGTCCAGTCATTTGAATTAAACAGTGAATATCGAAGCTCATGTCTCATTTGGTCATATTTTACCCAGCAGCTGTGCTTCAAATAAAAACAGTTAAGCTATGGAGTCAAAAGTCAAATGCCCCCAGATACGGAAGATTTCCACTGCCATAGAAATCTGTAATTAAAATGTTGCTAATGCGCCATGAAGCCTTATGGTGAGTTTTCCCTCTAATTTCATAATCTATATTTACCACTGAGATAATGTCTGTAATCAGTGGAACAAGTGCAGATTGTGAGGCGCACTTAATTGAAGAACATTTTTTCCTTTCTCAGTCTTTGGGCATGAACTGCCAGCTGTCTCTCAGAGTGCAGGTCAGCCATCACTAGAAAAGGAGGAAGAGGGAATTAGATTTACGGAAATAGAGTTGAGGAGATAATGAAAAGGGCTCCCTGTTATCATCAAAACACCAGAGCTGGGAGCGTTTTCCACCCCGTCGTAACTGGACAAAATAAAAGGCTTCTGATACTCTGAAAGTATGAAATGAACTGAAACAGTTAGGTGGAAGAATGCTTTCCTACTGATTCAGAGTGTCTCTGTACGAATGTGCATTCACCCTTCTTTAATTTAATGCTGGGAACCTGAAGTGTTGGCACAAAATGAGAAATTGAAAAAGTTTTCCAAATCCCTCAGATTGTGAGGCAATTTCTTATCACCAGTTCCATCAGATGCACTTATGGACTTTGACTAGACCTGTACAAATATTAAATTATTTTTGCCAATTTGCTTAGATTCACTATTATAAAAAAAACATTCATCTTCACCTCTCTGAAAGTTTTGTGTTCAAACTGACTGGTTGCTACTATTCATAATTTTAATAACATCAACCAAAACCCTAGATTTATTTAAAATCAACCCAGACCATAATGCTGCCATCACCACTTTTCACTCTTTTAGTCATGCCTCAGTGTTGCTTTCTGCAAATAATAATAATAATAAAAATAATAATAATAATAATAATAATAATAATAATAATAATAATAATAATAGGGCTGCACAGTGGCGCAGTTGGTAGAGCTTGTTGCCTTACAGCAAGAAGGTTCTGGGTTTGATTCCCGGCCCAGGTCTTCTGCATGGAGTTTGCATGTTCTCCCTGTGCATGCGTGGTTTTCTCCAGGTACTCGGTTTCCTCCCACAGTCCAAAAACATGACTGTCAGGTTAACTGGTCTGTCTAAATTGCCCCTAGGTGTGAGTGTGTGTGCATGGTTGTGTGTCCTGTGTGTCTCTGTGTGCCTTGCGACAGACTGGCGACCTGTCCAGGTGACCCCGCCTCTCGCCCGGAACGTTAGCTGGAGATAGGCACCAGCAACCCTCCCGACCCCACTGAGGGACAAGGGTGCAAGAAAATGGATGGATGGATGGATAATAATAATAATAATAATAATAATAATAATAATAATAATAATAATAATAATAATAATAATAAAACCTTATGGAATTGTAGCCCATACATTTAAGTTTGGTTTCAACAGACAATAAGACATTTTCTATCAAGGTTTTGGAAGATTTTAGATGGGATTTGGATTTTTATCTTTGGTCCAGACAGATGGAGAATAAAGAAGGATGCAGAACACATCCAGTCACTCATGGATATTCTTTTAGGTTTTCATCAAGTTTGGAAAACATCCTGTTTTGTAATGCACCAGTTTTACTATTTTTTCCAATCACAAGTGATTATTTTCACAGTGGCATGGAATAAATATGCACTGCTGGATTTTTTTCTTCTCCTGACTGATACCAATGTGACCATTTGATTCTTTACAACCTTCAACTTATATAAATAATGGAAAAAGTAAAGAATGGAATAAAGACCAGACAAAAACCCTATTGGATAGAATAACTCTGTTTATGTGGCTCAGATTCTCTATAGTTGATTATTTGAACTCAACACCACCAAACACTGGAGAAGGTGTCCAGTTTTTGGCTCCTTTTTATGATTGGTTTGGTGCTGAAAGAGATGTTTGAAATTGTCTCTCATGGTTTATTTTATCACAAAAACTGCAGGGGTTTGATCACGTTTCACTAAATCCATCCTTATTTGACTCAGAGTTACAGGGACTGAATAGATATAGAAAACAGATACATTCAAACTGTTCAGGCTTATTTCATCATGGCAGCATCTGTGCCACTCTCTGGTCTGGGACCTTGCTTTGACTCACTGGCACAGTGTCATGCATCTTCATTAATGCGGTCTGATGGCAGAAGTCCTATGGTACCATCCCGTCATTGGCTGTCACATTGTTCCATTGTCTCTCAACTCTGCCCAGTTTGCCCCCGGCATCTTATGCTTTTGGTAAGAATGTGGCAAACTGTGACCAGGGGTGAAATCTGGAAGGACTCCCAACCTTTTATTAGTGGACTGTAAGACGGAACAGTTTTCATTTGCCAATATTTCTTTAAATGAATCCATATAAATGTATGGTCAGCTGAGCAGCTAGTAAATAGCTTGCCAATGTTTTTACATCCCATGGTATATAGTAATAGATTATATTTCAAAAACAACTTATTCTTGTCAGATTTATCTACTGTGACATCTAAAAAGGGGAAGAAGTGCAGATGTTGGAGACGTTAGTGTGAATCAGCTTCTGTAGGATTTCAAACAACTTTTGAATCGCTCCAGAAACCAACAATCTGAAATTCTTAAATGTGACACATTATCCACACATATCTGCGCCACCTCTGAAAAACGTGTTAAACAATTCATGTTTTGCAGATTCATAATCCAACTCTAAGTGAAAATCAACTTCATATTTAGAAAAACTGTTTAATGAAATTATTTTTGCCACTCTTATTGTCCTCTGTTGTGTAACACCTTTTGGCTGAAGCAATGAATCTGCACCCAGTTTTCATCCTAAATGATCTCAATGTTTCCAGAGTGAGAGGGATCTTTCTCTAGATCCTCCAGTCTTTAGGACTTTTCTTTAGATTACTTCTTGCCATCACGTCACACACAGCTGCAGCGTTTCCTCCAGAAATGCTCAGTTTTAGTCTCATCTGAAAAACAAACATTTCCACTTGGATCGCCAGATGTGTTTAACAAACGGGTTAAAAAAAAAATTCATTCCTCCCAAACAACCAGCTGACCTGTGGATGACCTTTTGTTATCTTTGAGATTTGTCCTTTGTTTCATATCTCAGCACCCTGCTCCCTGTAGGAGGCGATAACCTTTTGTCCTCATCCAACCTTCGTCTTTATTGTCAGGTCAAAGCTGAAATGTGTGCTGCATCACAGCATCATTCTTTACAGACAGTTTGTACACAAACAGAGTCAAAAGATGGCGCTAATGTTGACGTTCCATGTTCACTTTCAGTTTCATCTAACTGTAGATATGGGTAAGTTTAGGTAAGCAGCTATTTTCTTCTTTTATGAAGAATATTTATTTTCTTTGAAGGACATGTTCTTCTGTATTTTCCATTTTGAATAGTGGCTCAGAAATAATCCTCACTCCTATACAACAAGGAAACATGGAGCTATAGGTTAATGATCAATAGCTTACTATTAAATTTAAGCAGTAATGCATAAGATTTTAGATCAATGACTCAGTTATGTCCTTCAGTTGACCTCTGGACGTTGGTACCAAACCCCTATGTCCCCCTTAAGAATAAGCAGGTATAGATGATAGACAGATATCAGTTGTATTTATTTAATGGGAGTTATTAAAGTTGCCAGTAAGTTGTAAGACAATTATTTCCTAACAGATTCTGTCTTTCTGGGGAATACATGTCTTAGCATTAAATTCTGGATTTAATGGTTGTAAATTTATACCAGTCAGTAATTTATCACAGTTACATGTTTACAATCAAAACCACCTTTTTTGTTTTTTTTAAATCACACTCTCCTCCATCATTGCTGCCATGTTTGCCAGGGCTGCCAATCCCCACCGCACTGAGTGTATTTAGGTTGCTCAGAGTAATAATCATGCAGAGTGATGAACAGCAAACCTATCTGCTATCCGGAGAAATTGATGTCAGGTGGAGCTGATTGGATGCTTCTACCTACCAACAAAACAGCTGCAGCTCCTTGCAAAAATATTCACACCACTCTGATATTTTCATACTTTTCTACAAAAATAAACCTCTATATCAGGGTCTTCAGGTCCAGCTTTATTGAGCCGATGTCCTGCAACCTTCAGAGTCAAATAATGAGGTTGTTAGCAGGACTCTGGAGAAGTGACGGCACAGTGAGGAGGTGATTTGGTCGTTTGTAATAATAATAATAATAATAATAATAATAATAATAATAATAATAATAATAATAATAATAATAAAACCTTATGGAATTGTAGCCCATACATTTAAGTTTGGTTTCAACAGACAATAAGACATTTTCTATCAAGGTTTTGGAAGATTTTAGATGGGATTTGGATTTTTATCTTTGGTCCAGACAGATGGAGAATAAAGAAGGATGCAGAACACATCCAGTCACTCATGGATATTCTTTTAGGTTTTCATCAAGTTTGGAAAACATCCTGTTTTTGTAATGCACCAGTTTTACTATTTTTTCCAATCACAAGTGATTATTTTCACAGTGGCATGGAATAAATATGCACTGCTGTGGATTTTTTTCTTCTCCTGACTGATACCAATGTGACCATTTGATTCTTTACAACCTTCAACTTATATAAATAATGGAAAAAGTAAAGAATGGAAATAAAGACCAGACAAAAACCCTATTGGATAGAATAACTCTGTTTATGTGGCTCAGATTCTCTATAGTTGATTATTTGAACTCAACACCACCAAACACTGGAGAAGGTGTCCAGTTTTTGGCTCCTTTTTATGATTGGTTTGGTGCTGAAAGAGATGTTTGAAATTGTCTCTCATGGTTTATTTTTATCACAAAAACTGCAGGGGTTTGATCACGTTTCACTAAATCCATCCTTATTTGACTCAGAGTTACAGGGACTGAATAGATATAGAAAACAGATACATTCAAACTGTTCAGGCTTATTTCATCATGGCAGCATCTGTGCCACTCTCTGGTCTGGGACCTTGCTTTGACTCACTGGCACAGTGTCATGCATCTTCATTAATGCGGTCTGATGGCAGAAGTCCTATGGTACCATCCCGTCATTGGCTGTCACATTGTTCCATTGTCTCTCAACTCTGCCCAGTTTGCCCCCGGCATCTTATGCTTTTGGTAAGAATGTGGCAAACTGTGACCAGGGGTGAAATCTGGAAGGACTCCCAACCTTTTATTAGTGGACTGTAAGAGACGGAACAGTTTTCATTTGCCAATATTTCTTTAAATGAATCCATATAAATGTATGGTCAGCTGAGCAGCTAGTAAATAGCTTGCCAATGTTTTTACATCCCATGGTATATAGTAATAGATTATATTTCAAAAACAACTTATTCTTGTCAGATTTATCTACTGTGACATCTAAAAAGGGGAAGAAGTGCAGATGTTGGAGACGTTAGTGTGAATCAGCTTCTGTAGGATTTCAAACAACTTTTGAATCGCTCCAGAAACCAACAATCTGAAATTCTTAAATGTGAAACATTCTCCACACATATCTGCGCCACCTCTGAAAAACGTGTTAAACAATTCATGTTTTTGCAGATTCATAATCCAACTCTAAGTGAAAATCAACTTCATATTTAGAAAAACTGTTTAATGAAATTATTTTTGCCACTCTTATTGTCCTCTGTTGTGTAACACCTTTTGGCTGAAGCAATGAATCTGCACCCAGTTTTCATCCTAAATGATCTCAATGTTTCCAGAGTGAGAGGGATCTTTCTCTAGATCCTCCAGTCTTTAGGACTTTTCTTTAGATTACTTCTTGCCATCACGTCACACACAGCTGCAGCGTTTCCTCCAGAAATGCTCAGTTTTAGTCTCATCTGAAAAACAAACATTTCCACTTGGATCGCCAGATGTGTTTAACAAACGGGTTAAAAAAAAAATTCATTCCTCCCAAACAACCAGCTGACCTGTGGATGACCTTTTGTTATCTTTGAGATTTGTCCTTTGTTTCATATCTCAGCACCCTGCTCCCTGTAGGAGGCGATAACCTTTTGTCCTCATCCAACCTTCGTCTTTATTGTCAGGTCAAAGCTGAAATGTGTGCTGCATCACAGCATCATTCTTTACAGACAGTTTGTACACAAACAGAGTCAAAAGATGGCGCTAATGTTGACGTTCCATGTTCACTTTCAGTTTCATCTAACTGTAGATATGGGTAAGTTTAGGTAAGCAGCTATTTTCTTCTTTTATGAAGAATATTTATTTTCTTTGAAGGACATGTTCTTCTGTATTTTCCATTTTGAATAGTGGCTCAGAAATAATCCTCACTCCTATACAACAAGGAAACATGGAGCTATAGGTTAATGATCAATAGCTTACTATTAAATTTAAGCAGTAATGCATAAGATTTTAGATCAATGACTCAGTTATGTCCTTCAGTTGACCTCTGGACGTTGGTACCAAACCCCTATGTCCCCCTTAAGAATAAGCAGGTATAGATGATAGACAGATATCAGTTGTATTTATTTAATGGGAGTTATTAAAGTTGCCAGTAAGTTGTAAGACAATTATTTCCTAACAGATTCTGTCTTTCTGGGGAATACATGTCTTAGCATTAAATTCTGGATTTAATGGTTGTAAATTTATACCAGTCAGTAATTTATCACAGTTACATGTTTACAATCAAAACCACCTTTTTTTGTTTTTTTTAAATCACACTCTCCTCCATCATTGCTGCCATGTTTGCCAGGGCTGCCAATCCCCACCGCACTGAGTGTATTTAGGTTGCTCAGAGTAATAATCATGCAGAGTGATGAACAGCAAACCTATCTGCTATCCGGAGAAATTGATGTCAGGTGGAGCTGATTGGATGCTTCTACCTACCAACAAAACAGCTGCAGCTCCTTGCAAAAATATTCACACCACTCTGAGTATTTTCATACTTTTCTACAAAAATAAACCTCTATATCAGGGTCTTCAGGTCCAGCTTTATTGAGCCGATGTCCTGCAACCTTCAGAGTCAAATAATGAGGTTGTTAGCAGGACTCTGGAGAAGTGACGGCACAGTGAGGAGGTGATTTGGTCGTTTGATTCAGGTGTGTTGGACCAGGGATGATGCCAGGCCTGGATCTGAAGACACCTGTTATATGTGCTTTACTTGGGTTTGATTAAGTCATAGTTACTATTCCTTTAAAAACTGCTCAGGTACATCAGAACGGTTTCGTCAAATTTAAACATGGGCTGGAACTACCAGTCTTGAAAGATTTAGTCAGAATACACTTATCTTAAAAGCCCAATTAGTGTCATTGTTCTGAATAAAACTAAAAGTCTGATATGTCCAAACTACCTGAAACATCCTCGAACAAGAGAATAATTCCAGTTTCTTCTGTATTTTGCTCTGTCCTCCTCTCCATCAACTCTAATCTGTTTCTCTGCCTCTGTGAAGGATTTGCACACCTGGAGCCACGATGTGCCATCATTGAGAAATGGCTTTTCAATAGTCCATATTTAGTGTTTTGCATGTAGGTCATTGGTTTCAGTTTTGGTTTCATCTGACCGTCGTACCTCTTCTGCTAATCTTTAAACTGGACTGAAGTTTTTTTTAAGCAGTTCACCAGTCTTGCAACCCTTTTTTTGTTGTAAAATTAGCATTGTTAACTTATACAGGTGGGCTTGGGTTATGCAATAGTTTTTATTTGGAGATATCAAATCAAAAAGGTCTTGGTGCAACTCCCACCACCAAGAATTCAGTTGCAACTATCATTACGTTAATTCCTCACAAAAAAATCCCTACAGAATCATTTCATCAGAATAATTCTGACTAAATAAGGTGACAAAATGTAAAGCATTCAGGATTAAGAGCTGCAAATTCAAATAATATCTTATGTTTCTTTGAGAGCTCATGTTGATGTCCTTTGAAAAATAAAAAGTGAAGATCTGTGACCCCGAATGTGAGTCTGATGACAGGATTTTACACCAAAAGATGTTGTTTATGATCTGGCAGGACCCATAAAGAGCCGACGGTAACACAACCACTGACAGACTGGTGACTGAGATGAAACTAGTCCACCACACAGCGATGTGCTCCATTACTTTGTTTCATCCCTCGCACATTAGTGATTCTTTTAGAGCTATTTTGGTTTCGGTGTACTTGTAGATTCTCTGAAGAAATCTTTAACATCTGAAGGAAAAGGGAGCAGTGAAGCAAAAATTCTGTGAGAAAAGATGCATTAGCTTTGCATTTAAGATGCACACAATGCAATCTTTTTATTTTGTAATGCATATTTTGCAACAAAGTTTCCCTTGCAACGAGTGACTGGTGTGTTGCAGAACTGGTAACTGATTAAACTGAAGGAAAGCTAAAGCTGCGATGGTATAAAACATGTTTGCACTACAGTAGAGGCAAGTAGTGCTGAAATTATTCATCTAACATAATCATAAAATTTCCCTAATTACAAAATTCGTTACAAACAGTAAAAGCTGTTTGATGATGCATTGTGACATGAATGTTTTCAGACATATAATTTACTGCAAATCAAGCCTTTTGTTTTGTGGATTAAAAAAGCTAAAAATAAAAAAACACCACAGTAAATGATCAACAGGTTTATAGTTATACTTTGAAGTCAAAATTATTGGCACAGACAAATTTGTGTCTTTTTTGTTTTATGTGAAATGATTTGAATAACTAAAGCAAAATGGCATCCTTTAATATTTACTTTACATTTTACAAGGTTTTTTTAAAATAATTTATTTAGTTAAACGCTGCTGCACAGTGGCGCAGTTGGTAGAGCTGTTGCCTTGCAGCAAGAAGGTTCTGGGTTCGATTCCCGGCCCCGGTCTTTCTGCATGGAGTTTGCATGTTCTCCCTGAGCATGGTGGGTTTTCTTCAGGTACTCCGGTTTCCTCCCACAGTCCAAAAACATGACTGTCAGGTTAATTGGTCTGTCTAAATTGCCCCTAGGTGTGAGTGTGTGTGTGCATGGTTGTTTGTCTCTGTGTTGCCCTGCGACAGACTGGTGACCTGTCCAGGGTGACCCCGCCTCTCGCCTGAAACGTTAGCTGGAGAGGCACCAGCACCCCTCCCGACCCCACTGAGGGACAAGGGTGTAAGAAAATGGATGGATGGATAGTTAAACACTTCATGTTAATCAACAAATGAAGAATGGTATATGCAAAACTAGCTTAATATGTATTTAATATGCCAACTATAAGTTCTCTTAATTCAATTTGTTGTGGCAGCACCTTTTGCTGCACATGTGATTGCTGTCGCATGTATTTTTCAGGTTGTTTCTGAATTGAATGAAAGTGTTTTTACATTGCAGTTTTCAGAGTTTGCAAAAGTAATCAGTAGAATTGGTTACGTTTTGTCTTTGGTCTGGACTGTTGGATGAAGTCCAGTAAAGGCTGCGGTTTGAATTTGTCCTTTAACTGGTGGGTTGCCAGTTCCAACCTCTGCTCTGCGTGAAGTTCAAAATCTCATTTTACAATTAATCCTCAATTAGAAAGAGAAAAAGAAGATGATTTAAAAGTAATTTAGCCTTGTTCCTTGTGCAATATTAGGCTATTTATTCCATAATAAATCTGATGTTATAAAATCTCATTCAAATCTTTACATCCAGACCTGTAGAACTTATTTTTTATGTCAGCATACTTGGCAAGATAGAAAACGAAGGATGTGCTCTGAAAAAGATACTGAAGGCTTAAGCACATCTGGGATGGGAACAATGAAATAAAAAGATCTCGGTGTAACATACGATCCAGACAAACATTGGATCTTGTGAATTGGTCAACTCCATTAGCTACATATTCATGTCCCGTTAGCAAATATGGATTTCTACAGACGCAACTGCAAAGTGTCAACAGCAACTTTAGTCACAAACTGGAGTTTTTCATATAAACATAAACAACACAAGGATCAGGAAAGTATGTTTTATATGTATATATATATATATATATATATATATATATATATATATATATATATATATATATATATATAAGTGAGCAGGAGAGCAAATAGTATTTGTTGTCAAACTGTTAAAATGAAGTAGTGTGTGCCACTTCATTAATAACGTCACTACAGATGAAGTTTTGCTTCAATGAGGTGAAAGGAAACCAACAAATCGTGACGCCTCTGCCTGCCTGCATCTGTTTGCTGTCATTTGTTGCATCATGCTGGGTTAGTTCATGATGCTGCGTGGATTTTAAGAACATGTTGATCTAATATCTTTATTGAAAAAAAATAGTTTGATTATTTGCATTCACTCTGTTTTGATGGGATGCCCACTCAGTTTTAGTGCCACATTAATCTCTGAGCTGCTGCTGCTGCTGTGAGTTATTAAGGTTTTAAATCATAAAGACAGCAGTGGATTTGTACTTTGTGTTTTCTCACAGCCAGAGCTCGATTATTGTGGTCAATATTTGTAAATAATAAATTGGATTCATGCATCCAAACAGACTTGTAATAGTCAGACAACAGAAGTAATAAAACCATGGTTACAATGGAAAATTATTTTCTTTCTTTTGTTTTCTTATGGAATTAGTTTCAAGACACACAGTACATTACATTCAATAAATGCTGTGCAAAAAAATAAAACAAGCAAATGCAATTTGTGGAAACATTGCAGTGGGACTACATTTCCCAGATGTGTAGAGTTCTGATTTCTGCACACACTCACCATAGACATGTTGTATCATTACTATTATTATTATTATTATTATTATTATTATTATTATTATTATTGTATTATTTACTTTTTATTAATTTATTGGAACCTTCATTTTGCTCGGGGGCAAAATTCACCCTCCCATGGGAGGATGAATTTTTTTTTTAAGAAAAAGCAACAGCTGAACACCTTTCAGTTTATTGTCTATTTTAAAAATAATACAAAACAGTTAGATATGAATATATACCTCCACTAATATTTGCTCAAAAGTATCTTAGCAAATTGCACCATGAATAAACATTGTTTTGGTTAAACTAGATGTTTGTTCCAACAGGATAATGATCCAAAAAATGAATCCCACCTGGCTTTGAAACAGGAGAAGGTGGCAAATCCCAAAACTTAAAGTCAACTCTATTGAAAATTGTTTGGTTAAGCTCAAAAGCAGAGTTAAATATTCTCCCATAATTTTTGACTATAAAAAGCAAATTGGCTGTTTCTTGGATTTGTTTACACATACTTTAAAGCATTATGTTTAATATCAGTCCTTGTATGTTGCATAGTCAGCCCACCATGAAAAAGAGCAATAAGATTAAAATATTTTTAAGGTGAGGTGAAGGGTCACCTTAAAAATATCGCCTTACATTTCCACACAAATCTATGCAATGTGTTCTTCTGCTGTAAAAAAATGTCAAGATATGAATAAGTTAAAACAAAGTATCTGATTTTCTGTGAATTTATTTCTATCATTTTGTGTTAGAGTCTGTACAATCTTGGCTAGACATCACCGATTGTAATGCTTTTCTTTCCCAAATCGGAGCGGCTGGTTAATCAAAAAATATTTGTCACAGCGATGCACGCGTTTCTCTGCTGAGATTAGAAAAAGTCACAGTTATTTCTGCTGCTAAACCACAGCACATAGTTGTTCCCCTAATGGAGCCCAACATAATCAACGTAATTAGTCACACCTGCACCTCCCCAGCTATCAGCTCCTAATGACTGCTGAGCAAGGCTCTCCATTCATTTCTAACAGTTTGTTTAAAAATCTAAATAGTAAATGAGCTGCAGGCTCAAATTTAAAGTTGCAGAGAAACAGTCTAAGTTAAATTGTTTTGCTGATTAGCAGATTATGCCAGTTATAATATGTGAGTTTTTTTTTTTCAGTTTTCTCAAAATGTGTGATTTTATTGAGATTGTGAAGACCTGTAGGATCTTATTGGTAGAAAAGTCTGATTCTCTTTCTATCTGAACAGTTGGTGTGTTGTTGTTGTTTTAAAATAAAAAAATAAATGTAGTGAAATTTGCTACAGATGCAGTCAGGGTAGACGGGTCCTGAAGATGCAGTCTCAGACCGGTCTAGTCCAAGTAAACGTGGTTTTATATCTCCAATGATTAATATCGACTCTATTTTATGACCAAACCTTCAGGCCCACCAAACTTGCTCTGTCAAACAATCTGTCCTCATTCAATCTGAGTTTGAGATTTCTTAATTTTACAACATGACTAAAAAAATATATATTTTTAAAAATATTTAACCTAAAACAAACTCGTACAAATTCTAAATGTACTTTAAAAAAAAATCATATCATTAATTTGTATTTGTTTTTGTAGTAAAAGCAACAGTGAAAATTGTGTTATGTAACTTATCACCCATGAGGAATTGACAGTGGATTAAAATCAGAAATTAAAGCAGAGAAACACAGAGATTCAGTTTAACACGTCCTGATTCTAGTCAAAATCTATACAAGAGGAAGGAAGATCCAAAAATCTTCTCAGAGATCATCTACATCTAAAAATGACACTTTCCTGAAGTTTTGCAGGTCAGAGCAGAGAAAAAAACATTTAGGGTTTTAGAGACTTTTGGTTTGGACGAGCACCTTGAATGCCACATGCTGCTGATGTGACTAATGCAAGATGCCTTGAAAAATAACCTAAAAAGCAATAAAGGAGAGAGTATCCAAATAATTAGATGAAGTGACTCAGCTCTGCCTGACATATCAGTTTTATATTTGCTTGTGCCCTTTTCAAGTCGGCTTAAAATCACCCTGCAGACAGCTGACTTTGGAGAACTGCTTCCCATCTTCCCACATTAAAGTGTCCCTTGATCAGAATAACCACTTTGCATAGGGACAGAGCAATAGCCTCTTTTATGAAATAAATATTTTTCAAAAGCTCTACTCCAGGTGATGGAAGGCTGTTTTTTTTTTTACATCGCTCCAGCTGGTCCAGTTTCCTCTTGCAGGTTTATTAAAACACATTTTTGAAAAGTTGAAGACGTGAAGATTTATGAAACACGTATTTAAACTCTGCATGTCATTTATGACGTGCCCTGTTCAGTTATATTACAAGTGTATAGGAATTAAGTGTGTAAAATATAGAGTGTGATACATTAACATAACATTGCTGCCAAGATAGCAGCTTAATGTTTTTGTATTTTCAGTTGATCAGCCAATCATCTTTGACTGAAAGTCCAAACTGATTTGAATTAAGCGGATGTTGATTAGAGCAGTGGCTGTACAGTATAGCCTAGCATAGCATAGCCTAGCATAGCTTAGCATAGCAAAAATTAAGCTGAGAAATCCAAAGAACTTTTATGTAAACTCTGTTGAAGTCGTCTGAGGTCCACCTGCGTAGCGACTTTTAAAATGCATGTCAGATTTTTGTAATTCAAAAATGAAAACTGTTACAATCATTAAATCCTGTTCAACATTTTCCACATCTAATACAACACTTATGCTTCACCATACAATTCAAAAACAACCAAATATTTTTGAAGGACATTCCAAAAACCTGGTTGCAAACCTGTGGATACCGCTGGACCCAAAGTTTGTTACTGCATTGTATGATGGAACTTTAAAATTGCGTCTTCTTCGTCAGGACCCTCCGACGTCTTGACTTTATTTTTACACCTCTACCTGGAAAATGTTCTCCAAACATTGTAGCAGTCTCTGGTTGGGGGTAAGCAAATAATTTTCACCAGCGCAAACAGTGTCTGCACAGAGCAGCATGAAAAATAAATTATATACATGCTCAGCAGCACGTGTGTAAAGTCTGCAGTACGGCTTGTATGTGCAATACGCATTGCAAGAAAAAAAGAGAAAACATAAAAACTCAATTGGTGGAAATCTGCTCAGAGATTAAATTTGTATTATAAAATGCAAGATGTGTAGAAAGGTGAAGGTGAAACGTTTTATATCTACGAATCTTCCATCATTGAAGTGCAAAGCAGCTACGCAGCAGAAAACAGACAAGTTTGAATTAACCAAACCTTCCTGAATACCCCATCCATCAAACTGAGAGTTAATCTATATCATTTTTATTTAATAACATACATTATTTATTTCATTTGCACATTTGGTGTGAGAGTTTAGGGTTCTACTTTAAGTGTACATTTCGATTGAGGACACAGTCATGTTTGAAAGCTTTGTGTGATTTATATGCATCCGCCAAACGATCACAAAGTTATCTAAAGGAGATGACAGATTGGTTCAATTCCAGCTGGTGAGGGGAAAATACAGGGTTGTATTCATTAGTCTCTGACCTCTCAAATCAGTTCACTGAGGTTTTGAGATTGGAGTCACAAACTTTGTTTCGCGCAGGACTTTGATATGAGTTTTGTCTCAACTGCTTATGCATGGATTACAGGGGCTTATGCACGGATTACAGTGGCACAACCAAAAAGTGAAACTAAAAAACAAGGCAAGATGGATTTTACGTAACAGCCGCTCTCAAAAAGCTGGCCTTTATGATTATTGCTTTTTGGTTTCACACGCATTCATCTTGTTATTCATCTAAGTTATATAATTTCAAAGTTCACACGCAGCATTACCCATTTCCAAGCATGCATTTTCATTTGTAGCCTACGTAAAAAAAATAAAATAAAATGTTTTCACTAATTGTAGCGGTGTAAGTAGCTGCTGTCTGTAATGGTGCTGTGTCAGGAACGTTGCTGAATTCCCAGAAGTAATTTGCTGTAAATTTACAGAGCTGATTAGCTCAGTTTCTGGTTCTACTCAGTGTTTCCTTTCCTCTGGTCCTCTGATGAATGGCCCAGGTTTGCATTCATTGACGAAGCAGTTTCACTTTGAAAAATGATCTGCTCTCTACTAACGTCTAAAATGGTTTTAATCTGAAACCTAAACTGTAAAATGGAAAAGCTTTGAGTGAACTGCTCTGTGTCCCTTCACTGATTACATTTAAGATGGAAAATAGCTGCCAGCTGCTGCTAATTACATCACTTTATTAAGTGATCATCATCTCTGTGACAAATTTTAAATCCAGGAATTTTGCCAGTTTTCTGATCTGCATAATGTGACGCAGAGTTGATACAACATCAAGGTGGAAATACGTCAACAATGATCTCAGAGAAGCAAATGAAAATGCAATCTGGAAAAAAGTATAATCTCATTTACAAACTATTTGAAGTCAGTCAATCTGCATTAATATGAGTTTTTTTTTCCACAAATTTAACAAAATGTAAGACGGTGCCAATCTTTTCTAGATGGATCTGTAAATAAAAACCATCAGGAGTTGAAATTATCTCTTATTCTTTAATGAAATGAGACAAATATAGAGAAGTTTAACCATAATGAACAACAACATGTTTTTGACTTGAGTCCATCTGTCAGCAGGATAAATCAATCCTAAACCGGGTCGTCAACAGGACAATGATGTGGAAAATCTAGAACAGAACGGAGAGAAAGGGATTCCAGTGGCCCAGTCAAAGTCCAGAGTGGGCTGGAAGGTTGTAGTAGAACCAAAGGAGAGAATCAACTACCTGCAAATCTTAATGAACTGAAGCAACATGGTGACGTTTTCGTTTCAACACATCTAAATGAAATGATTATGTCTCTGTTAGACTGTAACTAAATGCTCAGGAGGTAATTCAGACATTTAATTCTACCCTCCATCGTGGATAAATCAAAAATAATTTTACGAGAAGCATCAGGAAACGTAAAGGCTCTTTCTCAGTCTTCATGCATCAGAATATAATTTCTATGATCTTTCGTTTAAAGCGTTTCAGGCTGCAAAGTGATAATTCTGGCCCTTTAAATAGCTCATCAGGTCATTGCAAAGTGCTGTAATTTGACAGCTGGGTCACTTCCAGGCAAATGTGAATGAATCAGCCTTTTAAAGCCGTGCTGAGCTGCAAATATACAGTAACTCATGGTTCCGTCTGCTGGAGCCAAAATCAGTGTTTTGCATTGTAAAAATGAACATTTATAAAATCTAATACTAATGTTTTACATGCAAACCAGAACGTTCGACATGGTGTTAACAGAAGCCAAGTCTTTTATGTGTTTTTTGAATTAAACTATGTATCTAGGCCCACATCATGTTAAATAATTCTGCTAAATTCCCCCAACTCTTCCCCCTCCATAATTACTCTGATTTGCAGCCCAGATTTTACTACAGTGTTTACACACCAGTGCAAAAAGTCCAGAAAACATTTTACATAAACTGAATATTATATGTAGCCTTATTTTTGTTTGTTTATTTATGTAGCATAAATTGTGCTCAAGTGGAGGCTGTAAAATGAAATGTGAACATTTTACTGTACAGGAAAAGAGTCAGACAGGAAGTAGATGAATGTTCACCAGATTATAAAGATTATATTTGAGTGGTAAGTTTGTAAAGTTTGGAGAAATTTAATACTTCAGAGATTTCTCTTAATTTTTTTTCTCTAAAAAATTTAAATAAATACAAATATCTGTGAAACATTTTCAAAGTTATATTTTTGAACAGCTGGTTATGTCTGGAATAAAGGAGTCAGCTGGACTTATTTGAAACAGAGATTTACACACATTTCCAACAAAACTGGAAACATGGAAACAACAATGTGATTCTTACAAAAAGCTAATTTTAGATTATACACAAAATAAAATATTTTATCTACTGTCTGTTGTTCTCCTGCCTTTCTACCAGGCTAAGCTGACTGAAGCCTGGTTTTCTATGAGGTTTAATAAAATTTCAAACAGTGACGCAATGTGTGGTTCAATCCTCTGGAGATGGATGTGAAAACATTCACTAACAAAAATAGAAGCTTAAATTTTGACCTCAACTGAAACATTGTTATGTTATAAGCTTTTATTCATTCTTTAATAAATTACATATCATTCAAAAAATATCTTAGCAAGAGCATATTTTAAATAAGATCAAATTTGTATTTTTATTAACATTCAATGATCTTACCTTTATTTTCATATGAAGTTCTTTCACTTGTCCTTCTCCACATATAAGTTAATCCTTGTTTGCCTTCATTTTTAAAAGTCTGGCTGCTTCAGTGAGTGGAGATTATGGCCAGGAGAGTCGCTCTGGATCCGTCCCATTCCAACTCCATGTTTTCAGACTTTTCAGTAGAAGAAGAACCATTTTGTTTGCCATTCTTGGTATTTTATTTATCGTAATAAAATGTAGTCACCAGCTTTGAAGCTATGAACAAATCTAAAGATCAAACCTATAAAAAATGCAAAAATGCAGCCATTTCTATGTTTGGAAAAACAAGTTTTGGACTTGTCAGTTTTGTTTTTATTATTTATACATAATTATTTACACAACTTACTCAAATTATTCTTTTTTCTTTTCCTTCTGCAGTCCAGTCCAGACTTGCAGTGAGGAGTTCGGACAAACAACCAAACCTGCACAAATTCTTACTTCATTTGAAAATAAAGTCACATATTACCAGGACCTTATTGTTATGGTTTCACTTTGCACCTACTTTTGAATTAGGTTGTTTTGCCACAAAAACAATGACTTTGCAATATGATTCTTTGTTTATATTATTTCTATCAGCTTTCATGGGTGAATTAATACAGTGAAAAATCTGAAAAAGGCTTAATTTCTCATCATTTTCGTTTCATAAACATCTGTAATGTGTCCTTAAATTATTTGTGACAGCTCCGGAAATTCTGTGTCAGTGATCAAACTCTGTCTGATACAGTGTCAAATGAGTAAAGAATGACTTTGTGGATAGCTGCATATCTCTGTGGATGTTTCCACAGAGATATGTGGCAGATGCACAATCATATGACAGAGTCGCATCACCGTCAGTCCCGCTAATGACTCAGTGCTAAAGTTTTATTTCTGCTTCGCAATATTTTTTTTCTTCGTTCCAGCTTTCCATCCGCCTGTTGGCTCTCAGCCGTTACGTCTTTCTGGCCTCTGAGGGTTTCTCTCTCCGTTTCTGCTTTTATCTTACTGAAGGTAGAGACTGGGAGCATGGGAATGTATGCAACAAGAGCCGTCCCCCAGAAGGGAAGCACTTTCATTACTTCCCAGCCAAGTCTTGAGCTCAGTGCCAGTGTTAAAGTTGGGGTGAAGTCATTAATGAGGTCATTATGCTGTTGACAGCGTGTCCCCGAGGTGAATCATCACTGCTACTTTCTGCAGCGTGATTTTTTTTAAAGCCACTGGAGAGACTGTGCTCCATTTCAACGTCTGTGAAGGAACCCAAAGTCGCAGAGAAACCGTCGTTACCTTGGAGACGTATCTAAGTAGGAGATATCCGTGAAACTTTGGATCTTTAAGATTCAAAATAGGAAATGGGACACAGACCGTCTGCAGCAGTGGTCTGGTAGCTGCAGGTCTGCTGGAACTTCATTTAAATGCAACAACTTATGCAGTCGTCAGTGACGGTTGCAATCCTGTCCCCTCAAATAAATGATCTTTGTGTTTTCTCATTGCAGATAAATTCGACCAGGCGTCTTCCCTCCTTTGCAGCCATGGCTCACTCCGTGTCTGGAGGGACTGTGCTCACCATCCTCCTCATTAGCAGGTAAGGCTGCAAATAGATAAGAGAAATATAACCAGTGGGATGAACCGCCAACAACGCTATATTAAGAGCCAGGGAGCATAATCAAGTCATGTCAGATTGTTATTTGGTACAAAGCCAAAAATTGTTATGCAGAGAGCCGAGGAGGAGATGGAGGCATACTCATGTGGTTTCATTTTCCCTTGAACCATCAACGCTCAGCACTGACTCCTCATGCATCAGGCAAGAAGACGCTTTGAAATTCCACCGCCACGTTTATGACACTGCTGAGCAGAACTGATGAGGAAGGATCCAGCACTACACGCATCCATCACTGAATACAATTGGGGTTATAATCCCCGCCGAGGTCATAAGGAGAGAGTGATTGGATGTTTTGGTGCACATTTGCCTGCCACTGTGAGGAGCTGCCTCTCCTGTCTGCATTGTACTTTCCAGGCACAGAGTGCACTTTCCACACTGTAGATGAGGCAAGATGTCTGGTTCTCACTGAGTCTTCCCTGTGTAGCGCTGCCTCTCTTTGCACAATCAGATGCGGCATTATGGGGCTGCAGCAGGTTTTCTGCCGCACAAGCATGTCATCAAATGTTGTGTGCACGGGAACTCTTCGGAGATGTGATGAATTAATTTTGCATGTTTGTTAGCTGACAAGGAGAAGTAGAGAAACTGAGAGGGATTGTCAGTCTTCAGTCTGGTTCCTGTTATCCAAGACCAGATTTTAGGCCCTGTCTGGACCGAGCTTTCATTTGGGTTGTTTGTAACTCTTGCACTTTCCACTTCAGCAGTAGGACAACATAACATTTGACAAGGTTCAGACAAATTTCTCTGCAAAAAAAACAAACCAAAAAATATTTTGGGTTTAGTTTCTAGTGCATAATAACTTGAAGTTACAAGTAACTTAACACAAGAGCTTGATTTAATCGACTAATTCCTTAATATTGTTACAAAAGTACTGGTTCCACAGAGATTATTTCACTTACTGGAAAAATGTCATATTATCTGTGGGTATAAATGCAGTAAAATTCATGATTAACTTCCTGGTGTCACACAATTTAACAAGTTTGTTTTGTTAAAAAACCTAAAAATAACTAATAAATGTAATTTTAAGTTCCCTCACTATAAAACACATTATTTACTCAATATGGATTTTGTCTCAGAGGAACTGCTCAGTAAGATGCATTAATCAAAAGTAAAGTAAAAAAAAGTAAACAAATTAGTTATGCAGTGTTGCACTGGTGTGAGGAGAAGTTGGTATAATTTTCATTTCTGCCCCAGTTTTATTTTTAACCAGATGTTTTATTTTTAAGGCCAATACTTTATAATATTGACAGAAAGCTACAGAGCACAGTAAACCAAAGCTGACCATCTTAAATATTATTTAATCTTAAGAACTAATCAAATGCAGAAAAAGCTACAACATTTTAACACTTTCTCAACGGGTAGTTGTATCTCTGCATTCTGCCTCAACAAGCTCTTTGGGATCATTCATGATCTTGATGTGAGGCAAAATGAAAATGAGTTTAGACTTAGGATGAGCTCATCCAGCCAATCAAAGGGCCCCATTCAGCCACTTGCACTTTGAAGCCTGTTCTCTTGGTCCCGATCCACAAGACTGTATGTTGGAACGTAGAAAGTTATAGATGAGGCCTTCTTCCTTCACTTGTGAAAAATACTGATGCTTGAGCTCAGAGAGCAGCCATGCAGGAATAGGGAGAATATGAAAACTTCATGCAGACAGACCCTGGGAAATACTGGGATTAAAAAAACAGAACCTTCTTGGAGCAAGGCCACAGCAACCAACTGCACCACCATGCAGCCAGTTATTCATTCATTCAGGGTAATCTCCATTCCCACTGGAGAAGAGTTAACATTATTTTGGCTAACTGCAGAATGAACAAGTTTAAAGTTGCAAGTCTCACAAATGCAGAGACGTCAATTCCGCCTCTTCCAGAGAATATTGGCAGACCGCTTTGGTGCTCGGCTCCGAATCCTTCGATAGCTTTACTGTGATCAGCAGAGAGCTCTGCGCTTCGCAAGGGGAATTTAAATGCAGCGCAGCTTGAAGGAGAGAAAACAAAAGTGACATTGGAGAAGGGAAGATGCAAGCCGATACAAACTTTACAGGCTTAAAGCCGCAGCAAAGTAAAGCGTGTCTGACCACAGCGTGAAATGTGTGGAGTGGAGGTTTTCTTTTAATGCTCAGGATGCAGGATGCCACCGATTAAAGGAACGTTCCCCGATGCTTCGCTGTCAATCAAGTCCCAGATTCTTTCATCTGCTCTTCTTTTCACTGAGACACTCACGATTGTTCTGTCCCAGAGTACAAAGAACAAAATTGAAGAGGACAGGTATAAGATCACGTCTCAAGAAGGTAAATAAAGTCTGTCATCTGAGAAAGTTGGACTCGGCTTTGACGCATTAAAACAGGTTAAAAGATTCTTCATTTAACGCAACAAAGCGACGGTGGGGAAAACTTCAATACACAACTCATATTGTAAAAACAGATCAAAAGAAAGTTAAAAATTCAAAGTTTAAGCAAGAAATTAAAAATTCATGAAGTGAGTCAAATGTACGAGAGGAAAGAGCATCAGAAATGTTCCCTTCAGCAGTAAATCTAATAACTGGCCCACTGGGCCTAAAAGAAACAACACAAATCATATGATTGCTTTTAAAAAGAGGCACATTTTTGTCCCTGTTGTGTCTCCACACATCCCCTGGAGGAGTGTGCTTACGGAGCAGTGTAGTTCATTTGGAGTGCCGTCAGCTTTTTGTTGTTTGTATTGGTTAAATGCTTGCAATCCTTCTTTCTGCATGGTAATATTGAGCCAGATGGAGAGCTACGTGGACCCATGTTCCAAACCCTAATCTGACGGCTTTTGGAGCTCATTCACTTCCAATTTGGTTGTAATATGGCACTAAATAAATAAATAAAACAATCAATAACAGTTTTTGTAGACAAATTTATCCCAGCCTGCGTGCCACGTTTGATGTGATAAAACATCATCTGCTGTTTTCATCCAAAATAGCCTGGATATAAAAATAACATTTCCTCCGCATACCGCATAAAGAGCATATATTAAACTTTAAATGCATTTTCAAAAAACATTTCAAATGCTGCTAATGTATTCTTTTCATCATCAGAGTTTGAGTCAATCTGTAAGCATAAATAAGTTATAGGATTACCTTAATTTCCCCAGAGTCAGCGAAGGTATTGGTTGCATAGGCGGTTTTAACCCAAATGCAAGAAACGTGCAAAACATACCACCTTTTTTTTTTGTTATGCTGTAGACCAGAGTTTTCAACCAGCCCCTGAAGGACCCACTGCCCTCCAATTTTTACTTGTTTCACTGCTTCCATGCAGCTAATTTAAATAAATGGGTGATTAACAGCCTTCTGCTGCACTGGAGGCAACACAATCATTTGATTCAGGTGTGATGATGAAGCAGAGAAAAATCTAAAATATAGAGAACTGTGGGTCCAGCTTTAATTCCCTGACTTCTAGTTTTAATGTGCATGGTGTTGTTTTTGAAGATTTGCAATGTTGTTCTTGTGCCAAACATGCCTTTTAGAAAATATCTTTTCAAACTAAAACCTCTCCCATGAGGTTTTAGGGCCTTTTAGTTGGATTTTTTAAAGTTTCCTTCTTAGTGTATCAGGAAATGTTACAAAGGCTCGGTCATTAACCATTCATTCGATTCGCCTGCGTTGGAGCAGAGACGCATCTAAATGTTGCATAGTGGCAGTCAAACACTGGAGCTGCAGACCCTGCTGTAGAATAATCTACACACATGCTAGTATCACCCAGCTGTCCTAAACCTTACGCTAACGCTCGTCAAAAATACATTTCTTAAGAGAACTTTGTTGCATAATCTTCTTCTTAACTTCAAAACAGTGAGCTCAATATCAAGATGGAGTGGATTCAGAGGTAATTTGATCATGGAGGCATTGTCACCTGAGTTTCTGGTGTCGTGTGCCAAAACTTTCTCCAGCTGAACAGAAACAAAACTGAAGTTATTATCTTTGGACCTATAAAGAGGAGCGAACCAGAATCAATGCACAGCTTCAGTTATTACAACTAAAAACCAGCGATCAGCCCGAAACCTGGGAGTAGTGATGGACTCTGACCTGAACCTTCAGAGCCACATTAAGACAGTCACAAAGTCGGCCTTCTATCACCTGAAGAACATCTCCAGGATTAGAGGACTGATGTCTCAGCACGATCTAGAGAAACTCATCCTGCGTTTATCTTTAGCCGCATTGATTACTGCAACAGCGTCTTCACAGATCTGACTAACAAATCAATCAAACAGCTGCAGCCGATCCAGAAGCTGCTGCTGCTGTTCTCACTAAAACCAGGAAGATAGAGACATAACACCAGTTTTAAAGTCCCTACACTGTAAAGCTCCCTGTAGCTCAGAGAATAGACTTTAAAATACTGATGTTAGTTTATAAATCACTGAACTGAACAATACATTAAATATCTGTTATTGTTGTACCAACCGTCTAGACCCCTCAGATCTTCTGGTTCTGGTTCTGCTCTGCATCCCCAGAACCAGAACCAGACGAGGAGAAGCAGCATTCAGTTTCTACGCACCACAGATTTGGAACAAACTTCCAGAAAACTGTAAAACAGCTGAAACACTGAGAGCCTTTAAATCTCAACTTAAAACTCACCTGTTTAGAGTTGCTTATAGCTAAATTAGGTTTAGAGTGCCGGTTTTGATGTCTTTGATGTTTTTATCTTTACTTTTCATCTGTTTATTAATGTCACATACTGCTTTTATTTTTATTTTTTTTCTCTAATTATGTAAAGCACCTTGAAATGCCTTGCTGCTGAAATGTGCTATACAAATAAAATCTGATTGATCGATTGTAAGTGAAATGTGGATTCACAAAGTGCTTCAGCACAAAAGTTTTTCCTCAAGTGAACTGATTAGGACAAGTTAATTCTCTCTCTGTTGTCACATCACTGATTCCAACACTTAAAAGAGGATAACGCCACTGAAGTCAGACATGATGCCGTTTAAAGCTTGAAGAAAAGACAACACAGCCCTAATACATGTAAATTACAAACTTTATCAAAAGCAAAGTTGACTAATTTTATTTAAAAAGCTATCATTTGTTGCCGTAAATGTCCCCACACATTTAATACAGCATAAGATCAAGATCTGTTTTCTCTTTTTGCAAAAGGCTCAATGCAGTTTCTTGTACGGTTGCAGGTTTTTACTTGGTTGAGCACAACTCTGTGTTTTGTGATGTGGTTTTGATTTGTGCTCTGGAGGGGAATATCATTGGCTTGTCTCAAGTCAGCTTTCTGACTTTGCTGGAGTCAGATCAACAGAGATGAGCTTTTGATCATAACTTTCCTGACAGCTAAATAATGAGGAGGCTTTCAAAGTTTCACATTACATTGACAGTTTTTTTTATTTTAAACTGAAAACTTTTCATTCTTATGTGAGTTTAATTCCTTTCCTGTCTGTGGAGAAACTTGTTTCCTGATTTTTTGCAATCTTTACTCACTTTTCATCATTCAGGTCTGAACGATGTTCTGTCTCTCTTGATCTTTGTTGTTGACATATTCCAGCCACACTTTTCAGATATTTAAAAAATAGATTGAAAACCAGGTTTCATTTCACAATTATTCTCTAGTTTGGATTGTTCTAGAAAACATTGCATTTTGTGGTTGTAATGTGAGAAACTTCAGTGGAAATGAATACTTCTGTACTTGTCCTGCGTCACCGTCAGACTTTCTCCACCGTTTCCCTTTGCACACGGCTTCATCACAGCACTTCTTTCAGTCACGCCTTGGGTATGACTTTTCTTTCCTTCAACCACGTTCATCTGAAGATCTCGATGAGAGGGCTGTACATCAGCGTCTTTATCCTCACCATGCCGAGTTGCAGATTGCTTTCACTCCCATCACTTAGACCGGTACAATCATCTGTAAAACCGCCAGTGAATTTGTTCGTCTGTATGAAACTGCATTTTGTTAGCCGTTCCCCAATGAAATCAATGCCCCATTTAAAAGAGCAACCACAGCTAGTAGTAGATATAGCTGTAGATATGAGGTCAGGGACAGTTTTGAGTAGATTGTGTGGGTTTTGGTGGTAGTTGTGAACATGATTGTAATTGCTCTGCCTTGCATATTATTCCCCTTTGAGCAGAAATGTTTTGTAAATCCCAGGGATTTCATTCTTGGTGGACAATTCAGCTTCTTATCGTTAAAATTCAGCACTACAACCAACTGCAGATTGAGATTTGTTGGATTAAAACTGAACTAAAACAACTAAACCTTTTAAAATCATTGACCAGCTTCACCTGCTTAGTACAGCTGAGGAAAAATTTATTGTAGTTTTGGTGACACTGTTGTGCAGAATCAAGCTATCTGCTAAAATGTAGTGCACTTTTCCCACATTCAAAAGATATTATACAGATACATCAGAGTAGTAGTACAATTGTTTATATCCAAAGTTGAATCCTGTAAAAAAAAATAAAAAATTATGTTTGGTTCACATGGCAAGACTCTAAAATTTTCAAATCCTTAGATGATTTGATAAAAAGTTATTCATATAACAGGATTAACCATACAGTGTGACACAGTATGGTTAACACTGTGTTACACTGTGACACACTGGTGTTATGGTGTTATGTTGGTGTTATGTTGCTCACACTGGTTGAGCAACATAACACAAAAATAAATTTCAATCACCAACATCTAGACGTCAGACAGGAACTCTTGCAAAACCTGTTGAGAAAAACTTGAGTTAACAAACATAGCAGGCTGCTGGGAAGACGCACGGGGAATAGTTTGTAAATAACCATTTACCACAGAAGCTAATGATTACTCCTGACAAAAATCCTAAGTAGAAAAACCTAAAATTCTGGCATCTTTCAGTTTTTAGCTCTGTTTAACACAGTTACTGTGATGCACAGTCAGTTGCGGTTGGCATCGGTTTCTTAAAATACACAGTTGTCTGGTAGCTCACACCTAAAACAGGTCTGACAATATTAAATAATACTGACAGAGTAAATACTCTGGTCTCTGTCTCAGTTAGAATCCCTTTTGCCTTTAGAGCTGCACTGATTCTTTGTGTCGTAGACTCAAAAAGGCCCCATGTTAACATCGCAGTATCATGCAGCTGATGTGTATCTGTCATATGAACATGTATTATCATATCTCTGAGGTTTTCTGCTAGAACAGATTGATGCTTGAATGCTGTTTGCAACAAATCTGACCCTACTGTCTAAATGTTACAGCTGAAAGCAAGACTCATTAGATCTGGAAACATTTTCCTGGTCTTTGGGTGAACCAGTGTGAATTGCACAGCCTTATTTTTCTCTTCTCAGCTGAGTGGCTCCTGGTGTGAGGCTTTGCTGAAGCAGCCCTTGCAGGATTTGACAGTCTGGAGTCAGAGATGGATTTTCATGTTTGAAATAAGTGATATGATTTGAGCAACCAGTCTGCTCTTTTCACTCAGACCTCAGAGGTAAAGGCAGCGCTTTCATCCACATAAATGTCACTTAGGGGTTATTATGTTTTTTAACACTTTTCTGTTAAGGATTCAGAAAAGATGTGTGCACCAAGTTGCTGCCATGTTTTGGTTTAGTTTTGCTTTTTGAAGATTTCCTGTCGGTGTATATGAAATAGATTAATAAATCCTATGTTTAGGAAAGGTTTTATGTGTCCAAAAATATTAACACGAATCTACTTTGTCTAATGTTTACAAGTCAGAGTAAATTTCTGCTTGTTTGTGTTTTTTCTTCAAAAAGTATTTAAATCTATTAAACATTTCCCCTGACGATATGAAACGACGCCAGCAGAGGAGCAGAGTGTACTCCGGACCGACCGCCAGTCTGTCATGACGTTAACGTAGAGAGACAGACGGAGGCAAGGCCTGCTGGCACGCTTACCCAAAGACAAATAATAAACCAATTAATTAAACAAGGAGGCTTTTTCACCGTGAGAGTAAACCAGAACATCTAAGCCCCACTTTGCTAACAATTAGACTCGTTTCAGCTTCATGTAATCCATACATGAAAAGGGTATTAATTGGGTTTGTCCTGTTTGTAGTGGCTGTGGTACCAAATGATCTTGTTGTGTGTGAGCCTGTATGGATACTGAGCTAATGCTCATTCGTTGAGCTTAACTGCATGCATATTCACATGTAGTAATGTCTGGTAGTGTAGGTTAATGAATAATGGAGATATGTGCGTCCCTGGCAGGTCCGTAACATTCTCTGCTATGTAAGGATTTCAGTTACACAGCATGGTAAAACTTCAAAGCATTAGTTTTAGAGAGAGATGGTCATAGATGATCATATTTGCCTTTCCTAGTTGTTTTATTTCGAGAAAAAAGTCAGATTGACGACTTTCCTCTGAGTTAAATCTCAAAAATAATTTTTCTGACTTTTAGTCTCCGAAGATTAAAGTCAGATTTTTGTTTTCAAGTGGTCCTAATCTTTTTCTGTAGAATGTTGACATGTTTGCATGACAGGAGAAATGAACAGAACCAAGAGTAGAGAGTTAATTTATCTATCTGGACAACGTCCAGACAAGAGAACCAAGTAAGTTGGTTGGTTTGCATGGATGTCCAGGTGATGTATTTTGCAGGAAAATAGGGGTCTTGAGTTACGGAAGAAGATTAGGGCCACTGGAAAAAAAAATAAAACAGTTCTGACTTTAATCTCAGAAGTCAGAATTCTGACATTAAAGTCAGAATTCTGACATTAAAGTCAGAATTCTTTCTGATTCTTTCTGAGAAAAAAAGTCAGAATTCTGACATTAAAGTCAGAATTCTGAGAAAAAAGTCAGAACTGTTTTACTTTTTTCCCCCAGTGGCCCTAATCCTCTTCCGTACTGAGTAAACGGAAATATTCTGCAAAAATAATGCAAACATTTGCCGATACCATGACGCTTTAAAAAATTGTTCAGTCAGCTATGATCCCAAATAAGATTGTGCATTGCTTGAAAAGAGTGCAGACAGGGTCACATGGATTATCACGTCAAAGAGGTTAAGTAAGAGGAAAGCAGTGGTCAGTGCTGCAGCTCTCTGTGTGCTGCAGCTCTCTGTGTGCTGCAGCCATATCAGGACTCACTGGTACAGCCAGGCTGATTTGGATCAGCCTGAGGTATCTCTGCTGCAAGCTAGAAAAAATATCCCATCAGGGAAATCAGGCAGACGTACATTTTGGGAACAATGTTAGACGCAAATATGACGTCCAAAATAGATGATATTATTAGATTATTAGGCGTATCAGGTGATGTATGAAGCCAGTGTTCACAATGAGGGAAATCCAGAGTTCCTGAAACATAAACAAACATGAGAAATACACATGTTCTAATATTAGTTATATAATTTCGCAGGTTTTTTGACAAGCATCAGTCACTGAACGTTTTCTCCAACCGCCAAGCATATTGGTGGCATCATGGTGAAAACTGCTTTGCTCTGAATTTATGTAGTTCCTCTTGCTGAATGAACCATAAATGTCAAGGAATTGTTAATAAAACCTTGGATTCTGCTGCACTGAGAATCTTAAAGGATTATTTTGTTTTAGGGGATATACTTTTAAGCAATCAGTCCCTCCACTCTATTAATGAAAATAACAAACATAAACCACTCAAAAAGTCTCTTTACTTTCTGTACATGATTCAGCTTCTCAGTGATATTCTAAGTTAACTTTGCACTTGCATGTTCTTGTTTCTTTTCATGATTTCTGCCCTGTTTCTTTGAATACAGGGCTGATCTATGAATAAAATAACAAAAATATTCAAGAACTGGTTAACCAACTCTGAAAATTAGACGATTTTCCAGATGCTGTGGTAAATAAAATCTTCATTCTTTTAAAATTGGCCCTGAAATTCAGTATGTAACTCTTAAAATGGGAGCGCCCACTGTGTAACAAAAAACTAAAACTCTGTTTTTAGGTTTCCGTTCCTAATTTAGATAAGAAATTTAATTTCCACATAGAAAATTGACGTTGAATCTACGGTGCATGTAAAGCTCCAAGGATCATCTTACAATAAAACGCAACAAGGCTGGAGCCACGGATAATGCCCCTCTAACCCCAATAAAGCTTTGTAGTATCTTTTAATTAATACTAAGCAGATATCGCACTCTAGCCTTCCTTTGAGGTCCTAAATCAGAGGTTGTGTCAAGCGAGATTTAATAAAGCAGCACATGTTCACGAGAGTTTCACTTTGTTTCTCTGTCAAAACCAGAGCAGCTCAGTGAAGGTTAAACAGCACATGAAGTCCAGAGCTTTGGTTCTGTTTGACATCAAGCCTTTACAGCCTTTATTTCCAAATGATCTTAAGATAACAGCAAAGATCCCTGGTGTGACTGAATCACTAACTAATGAAAACCTGCAGCAGAACTGTCTGACTTTCATAATTATATAACATTTAAATTATTCTGCTTGGGTTTACTCTCTTCATTCTGTACGTTGGATGTATTTAGATTAGTTTTAATAATCTATAAAATAATAAAAATTACTAATATTTAGGTAAAAGAATCTTAAAGTTTTTTAGTCCATCAAATCACATAAATATCTCCAAATATAAAAGTTTTCTCCCTGGTTGTTTTTGTTAACATGGCTGCACAGTGGTGCAGTTGGTAGAGCTGTTGCCTTGCAGCAAGAAGGTTCTGGGTTTGATTCCGAGCCCGGGTCTTTCTGCATGGAGTTTGCATGTTCTCCCTGTGCATGGTGGGTTTTCTCTGGGTACTCAGGTTTCCTCCCACAGTCCAAAAACATTACTGTCAGGTTAATTGGTCTGTCTAAATTGTCCCTAGGTGTGAGTGTGTGTGTGAATGGTTGTGTGTCTCTGTGTTGCCCTGCGACAGACTGGCGACCTGTCCAGGTGACCCCTGCCTCTCGCCCAGAACGTTAGCTGGAGAGGCAGCAGCACCTCCTGACCCCACTAAGAGACAAGGGTGTAAAGAAAATGAATGGATGTTTTTGCTAACTGTAATCTATTTTTTATGTTGGTTTTTATGTTTTTATGATGTTAACTGGATCTTCCTCTTGGTTCAGTCCATATCAGGAAAGAACTGTGGATCAAACCAGCCTGTTCATGAGGTCTTTGGCTTTTCTTTTGTCATTAATTCTTCCATTTCTCTCCAAAGCATCTTCATCTCTGACATACAGAACCCATCTACCTTCTAAACAATATGGTGGCAGGACAGAGTATTTAACTATTATACTTTATACCAAAGTATAATACAAACCTGTGGAAGTCCACAATTATTTTCCTATCTCACATAAATTCAATTTTTCAAGGATTTCATACAAAGACGCAGCATGTTTGGAGTGTCACCTTGAAATACATCCACAGATATGCCCCAATTTAACTTAAATGTAAAGGCATTAATTTAATACATAATACAGTTCTGAATTTGAAAAAAATTTAAATGATTTTGATTAATCTAATTAGCCTGATATTTCTTCTTTAATTCCATGTCAGACAGTTAGCAATAAAGTGTCTCTGTGTTTCCGGACCTGTTTGTTTTGGATGTACCCCACCGGACGTCCAATGGCTGCTGGAGACCCGACACAAGGAAGGGAGAACATAGGAGATGGATTAATAGATACATTTAGCCTGAATAGTGCACCTATTTTCATCCCTGCTCAGTAATCATCTCATCCCCACATATCAAATAGTCTTGACTATTTACATGATCTTACTTAACGAAGGCCAGGCAATTTTATTTGTAGAGTAGATTTTCAGCAATAAGGCTATTCGAAGTGCTTTACATGATTAGAATGAAAATAAACCATCAATCAAGCAGAACACAAACAAAAGAAAATAAATTCCAGAGACAAAGTGGATGACAGGTTTAAAAACAGACTACACTGTATGATGTTCCAGTTTTTATTAATCAAAGGCAGCTCTAATCAAAGAGCTTTTTTTAACTTTGAAAGAAGAAAACTCTTAAGTTCAGATCAAAAACAATGCTGCTGTCTAAATAAAAAAGATTATTATTTTTTGCTTAAAGTATTAGTGAGAAGCTTTTCCTCCATAACATGCCCTCTAATCACTCCTTTATTTTACGTAATATCTTGTCTGTCTGTGGTGAACACAAATTTGACTTTCCCTTCTCATTTCGGGGTCAGTAGTCTTCATGACACGTGTCTCCCAATTACTCCTGGAAAGTCTCCTGTGGTTGAAGTTTCCTTTGAAAAAAGCTGGTTGGTTATAATAGGCCTCCAAAAAGAAAATTAGACTTTAGATTATATTCTACAGACATCGTGGGGGCACATACTAAGAAATTAATGACTGCCTTTGCCTTTTAGGAAGATGCCCCAAAAAGTCACTTTTGATGAAACCGAGGATAATGATCCCAGCTTCTTCACTAATTCACCAAAATGAAACTTTTGAGGGTCCTGCTTGGCTCCTTTGGTGGTTTGACTAAATATTCTTTCATCCTAGAAACTGTAAAAGTTTCTGTACAAATTCTTTAAACTAAGTTTTTATAGCATGTTTTACGTGGATGACATGACTTTTCTTTTCTAGTTTCTTCTGTGAGTCACATAATTTCCTGTCTTTGTTGCATAGCTCAGTCTTTGTCAGATTATTGCACTTTGCATGTTGAAAATTGAATTTTTCTTTGTTCTTTTATCTGAATTATGATGGCATTCACCCCAGATCACATTGTGACATCACTCATTTAGGCATTGCAAACTTTCTTGTTTCATTTTCACCTTATATCCGTGTGGCGCTGAGTAAAACTCTCTCACTGTTATGATGTGCAGAGAGGTTTAATAAAGATGCATTCATTTCACATCTACGTGTCTGTTCCGTCGAGCATGCAAATAAAAACACTGCTAATTATCCTGCTAGAAGTTTTATGGATGGGTTCTTTCCTCATTACTAATTGCTCTTTTGCCTTGAAACTGAGATGAAAATGTTCCAGCAGTGATCACAGATTACCTTTGAGGCTATTTGATGAAATTGCTAAATGAAAAGGCTGCAACGAACGGCAGCGCCTGCAGAATGCAAACCGCAAAATTAGATCATTCTGTGACTGCAGGATTTCAGAAAAATCTCACCAAATCATTGTTACACAAAATGAGGCTTCAAGTTAGCTGGATAGACTGGAGAAAATGTGTAGGGAAGAAACCAGATAAGAGCAAGAGACTGTGGCCTAGTCCAAGTCAAACCTCCCCAAAACAATCTTTACAGCTCTATTTTAAGTCTAAGTTTCTTTTGGTTTTACTACTTAAGTTAACATCAAAAACTCAAGCTCCCATTTCTACTTTAAGCTTAAAGCATCTCCTGCTTTTAGTAAATATTGCTTTCACCTTCTTACATATTATCTCATGTAATGAATGCATGGTGATAAATTACCATTCACACCACCAAGGCCAGCTGAATTATAGTGTTCAGATGATATTCAGATGATTTTGAAACTGTAAAAACATCCAGCTCATTCCAGACAACGTTTTGAACAAGCCATAGTTTTGTTTCTCTCAAAGTTCTGGTTCTTCCCTGCAGTATTTATCAAACTGCCAGCAGTCAGAGTGAAGCATTTGCGCCGGTTTCAGAAGCAGATATTTAACCTTTATGTGACAGAAAACACATTATAGTTTGTTGCAGAAATGGCAGAGCAGCTGCACAGCAGATTATAATGAAAATGAGAGTGAGACAGAACTATTGTGTCTTTTCTTATGTAATAATCCAAGATGCAGCTGTGAATATAACTGTAAATGTATTATAGGCTTGTTTACCTTACACTTTGCTGTCGCCAACAAACTTATCAGTGTCAGCAGACATTTTAGGTATGGCTTAAGAATGAAGCAGTGAATGAATACTTCCTCTTTTGGTTTTGTCATGCTACTGCACATCGGAAGCGTATACAGTACAAGGCACGTCCTCACTTCAGCGCTCAGGGGGAAAATTGAATGTAAAAGAAATGCTGGACAACCCCTGAGTTTCTATTCAAGACTAGACCGCAGTTTTGTGAATATAACAGTCCAATTAAACCAGAAGGTTTTCATTCTGGGTTTTCTGATATCATTCCAGAGCCACATGGTGCATAGCTCTCAGAAGTTAAAGTTTCCTCTTGTCTGCTAGGCATTTTCCCTAAAAGCCATTTTAATTTGCATTCGGGTTTTGCAGTGTGTGGAAATTGCATTATCTCGCCGCACTGGGCACAATTTTCTTTAGCATTAATGAAGGGAACTAGAGACCTCTTGCTGGTGTGACTACCAGCAAGCCGCTTGGGTTGAAGTCACTGAGGAGACAGTTCACATATCCAGTCAATTACTCACAAGGGATTCCTAGAAAGTTAGCTGGCGAGAGTCAGATGTGAGCAACAGCAGGATACAAAATCTGACTTAGTCAGTCTGAGCCACCAGATAACTGGCCTTTACATGGCCACTTTGTTGGGTACACACATTGAAACGTTCCCTGCACACTTTTAGCAAAGTCCAGATAGTAGGGTCACAATTTGGGATAAAATGAATGCAAAGATCCATCCTGCCGTGTAGTGATGACATCATCTGTGCATGATTTAAATGCCATCTGAGTTTGGATTCATATAATCATTCAGAGATTTATAAACTAACAAACATACACTGCTCAAAAAAATAAAGGGAACACTTAAACAACACGATATAAATCCAAGTAAATCAAACTTCTGTGAAATCAAACTGTCCACTTAGGAAGCAACACTGATTGACAACGGGGACCCTCGTCGGGTCAATCAGTGTCGCTTCCTAAGTGGACAGTTTGATTTCACAGAAGTTTGATTTACTTGGATTTATATTGTGTTGTTTAAGTGTTCCCTTTATTTTTTTGAGCAACATATTTAAAGTTTGTTCTCTGAGCTGCAGGGTGTAAGGATTTTAGAACTGTTGTGTTCTCTGTATTCCTGGTTTTAGTGAGAACAAGAGCAGCAAAAAAACCACAACAATTTAATCAATTTGCTGCACAATTTAAGATTATATCCAAATTCACAAAACTCTGTTGCTGTAATTGGTTAAAGTGGCCATGAAAGAGTTGATAGTGCAAATCTGTATGTGTTAGGATGATGTGAGGATGCCTCAGTATAGAAATATTAAAATGCATAAGTAGTTGATTACCACAATAATGGAATCTCTTTGCTGATTATATTTGATGTTAGAGGCCAATAAAGACGCTAAAAGTAGAAGCAGCATATGCATGAAGAATAAAGAGCCTTTCAAGTTATAGAGGAGTCCAGCTCTCAAAGAAATGCTGCTGAAGCAAATGCTACAGGAGCAGCTTTATGCTTCTATTACCTACTGCACAGAATAGTGGGGATATTAGCAGAATTTATAGAAATCTCTCTTATCGGGAAGTTGCACTGCAATGAAAGGACATTTTGTAATTTTGAAAGAAAATCTAAACATTTGTAGGAAAATAAATGATAAAAACTATCCTTGACACTCATCATGCATCTTCAAACCTCCAATGTTACCATGCAAAACAAATTCGTATGAAAATAAGATCTACAAACAATGTCTCCGTCCGTCCGTCGTCTCCTGGTTGTCTGAGATCAGGCTGATGAGGTAACAGGTAATATAGGAATCCTCTTTTCCCGATTAGACTCTCCAGCTAATCCTGGAAAAAGGCATTCTTGGGCCAGAGTGGTTATATAATCCCCTTGGTGCTCCAGCGTCTCCTCCCAGTGGGAAACATCCAGAGCGAGTGGCCCAAAAGGCATTTTGACAAAATACTTGAACCAACTTCACTGAATCATTTCTATGAGGAAAAGCAGTAGCTTTATTCTGTTTCTTTGTTTCGTTCTTTTGATCGAGCTCCATATCTCCAGATTATTTGGGGTTTTCAGATGTATTCACACCAGCCCTGTTAATCTGCTTTAATTAAACTCCAGGTCATTTGCACAGAAAGTCCAGTTTGTTTGGGGAGGTGTGAATGTCCAATCAAAATCTGAGGAGACCTCGGTCTCATTTTGGATGCCTATGTGAACGCCAAGCAGGAAGCACAGGGCATTCTGGGTAAATGCATCTAAAATAAACGAGTTGCAGGAGAAATTACTCATATTCTTTTACGAAAGAAACATCACACAACCGCTAAAATCGGACACTCCATCTTTTATTACTTTTTGTGAAGGAGGAGGTTTCGCTTATGTCTTCTTACGAGATTTACATGACGCTTCCTTCAGTGGTTCTTGGTGCAGCGCCACCACAGGCGAGGAGGGGAACAGCTCTTTTAAAGAGTTTGGATTGTTTGACAGTGCAGTGTGAATGTGATCAGCACCAGCTGAAAATGTAACAAATGTTGCAATTTTGGTCCCCAATCAAATTCAGACTATGACACTACGAGGTGTGAAACAACTCTAAGAACATAATCAGAGACATAGACGTGCCTGTGCTCCTCTTTGAACCACTTTTGTTTAATAAACATCAGAATCAAGCAAAGAAAGACAGAACCAGGACAGGTAAAAATAATGAAGACATTTTAAATACAGCAAAAAATACACATGATGGAAATTTCCGCTGTTGCTTTAGGAACATGTCTGACCCTGGATATTGATAATTTTCTGCAACTCAAACAACATTATCTCATTTTAACTAAAACCATACAGTTCTCATAGCATGACCTTTGAGGTTTGTCATTCTGCTGTTGTGTTTGTCTCTCTTTCCAATTAGAAAGCTAATTGGCTCCTGTATGCTCATAGTCAGAGGACTATTCTGCTCCTCATATTTCCACACCTTCTATTTTCCAATCCAAATAGATTTAAAATTGACACTGCAAATTACTGACATAAACATTCTGCCTGCGGCGGTAAAATCGAATGAGAGATTTTTCTACACTAATTACCTCAGCACCTGATTTTTGTTCCTGGTTTCTCTTTCTCTGAGTTTTTTTTTCCCAATTAGGGGCAGAGTTACATAAACTGTTTGAATAGACAGTGAAACAAATTTCATGCATAAATATGTCTGCATTTCATTTAGGTTTTTGCACCATGGACACTACTTTACATAATCCCACCACTCAGGGGTTTCAGCAGAATTTACAACCTAACAGCTAAATTTGGTCTAAATTTCCACAGAACTGAATGAAGGCTACATGTACAACTTAAAAAGTATTTCTATTAGTAAGTGATCTTACTTTTTCCTCTCTCATATTGTGATTCTGTAATTTGCTGTCAGAATAAATCCAGCTGTTTAAGAAAATGTGTAAGGAAACAGCAGATTTATACACAGAAGAGGGTAAAACTGTAGTGGTTAGAACAACAAGAGGTAATAAAACAATATCCCATCCTTTGAACTTCTTGCAGAGCATCGATCAATCGCTTATCTGAAATTAAAAATGGTGTGACATAACTGCAAATCTACCAAGACTTGGCTGTCCACCCATTTACTCTACAAACCGAAGAGCACATTGTTGAAAAGGAGCGATATGTAATGTTGGAAGTTTGTAAAGGAAACAGCAACCATGTTCCAGTCAAAGGTAACCCATGTTAACCCATGTAACATATGTTATGTGTGGTGAAAAGCTGCTATACAACCATGGTGGTGCTGCTCTAAGCTGCTGCATGCTGTACTTTAACAGGGACGTGAAAGCTGTCGGAGTTGATGGGAAGATGAATGGAGCAAAATGAGTCACAGCTGTAGAAAAGGACGTCTTAGTTGCCACAAAAGACTCAAGACGTGGGTTAAAGTTCAGGTTCCAGTAGGGCAATAACCCTAAGCATACAGCTAGTGATACAGAGAAATGGTTACGACCAAAGGATACTCAGAGCTTAGGATGGCCCAGTCAAAGTTCAGATCTACATTTACTTATAAAACCTCAATTTTCAGATTTGCTTTTGTGGAAAATGCCCTTTGAATGTAAAAAAATGCTTAAAGGGATTTAAAGCTTCTGGAAATGTTCTACATTTTTGATTGTTTCACACAGGGTCGCAACTACATATTATTCAGGTGGATGCGAAAACAAAAATCACCCCCCCCCCCCTTAAGGAAGGTACGTCAGGGTGAAGGAGCGTAGAAAACATACTCTTCCCCAAGACGAAGACAAGTGAAAGGTAAAACTCTGTACATTTACCTCGTGATGTGCGCGAGGTGAAGGAGCGTTAGGCCGCGCTGAAGTAAATACGAAGACATCATCGGCGCTCCGCCCCCTCCAGACGGGTTTTGACGCCCCCTCTGGTGCAGCGCCCCTATCCGCTGCATGCGCTGCATGTGCTGCATACTCACTTTTTGCGCCCCTGGTTTCACATACAGTAAATATGTGAAACTGTTGCTTCTTTGCTGTTTGTTTGATCCTGTTTTCTCTGCCCAGATTAATACCTTTACATGAATCCTACTTTCTCTAACTGGTGAAGGGAAGGCGTGTGTTTCTACTCGTGTGCATTTTGCTTTTAATCTCAACCCAGATGTAAGGATCTATGATCTTTTATGACATAAGGCTTTTTGTTTCTTGTGTCAAATCTTTTTCTTAGGCTCCTCTAACTTCAGGCGACAGATGAAGACTGAAAATGTTCTTTATTTGGTCGAGGGGACTTCTGCTACCCTCCCATGTGGAGGAGCTTAGGGAGCTCACTGGCATAGCATGAAAGGGAAAAACAGCTGCTTTTATGCACACAAGCCTACTACACAAACTCAGGAGGGCTTCTTGTTGTGGAGCCTGGTTGCCTGTCTCTGTGTCTCTGTGTGTGAAATGGCTGACGGGTCTGAGGAAGGCTTGAAAGTCCCTTCACAGCAGAATACAATCTCAATATATGAGAGCAATAGCAGTTTTTGACCCAAAATGCCATTACACAGTAGCAAAATCAAATATTCTCTTTAAAAGAAGAAAAGAAAAAGTTTAATAGCATTTAATGGGTAAAGAGCTCCGGATGAATGCAGCTCTTCTGCACACCTGGAGGTTTGAGCTAATAATATGTTTTACCTGTTACCCCCAGTGGTCTGGACAAGAGACGCCTCCTCTTTCCTGCAACCAGCTGTCAAGGAAATAACAAGGGAGCTCTTCACTGGAAACCCAGGGAAGTGTAGCCTTAGCCATGAACAGTGAGAAGATTAATATGTTTTTGTGATTTAAGGAGCAAATAAAATCAGATAAGTCATTTTTGTGCACATGATGGTATTGTGTTTTTCACAGTTTAAGACTTTAATCGACCAGCTGCACTGTCTCACTGTTTCAAAGTCATTCGACCAAATGTTATTGGGGGAGAAGCTGGAAGACACACTTAGTGTTGGAAATTACTAAAGTTTTAATAAATGTTATTGTTTTTTTGTTTTTTTCTAACAACAATTGTAGCATCACATTGCTAACAGTGCTACCACCCCTATGTGGTAGCAGTAACTTATTTTCCTTTAGCTTTAACGTTTCACAATTTGATATTTTGGAAATAAATGTGCTTAATGTAAATACGGCAATTTTGAAGGATCTTGTTTTTGGCTGGTGTAACCGGATGTCACTACTGGCGAAAATGATGAAGACGAAGGCAGGAAGTGGTATGAGAAGGATGAAGCGGCGAGTTTTTCAATGACTTATTGCGTGCAGAAACATTTTCACTTGTGATTTTAATAGCATTTCTCTCTTAATGAAAAAAACGCAATTGCAAAATTGTGGGTTTTTTTTTTTCAACTACCGTGAAATATCGGCAAAGTTCTCGACACATTTGTAACGGAAACTCAGTTAGTGTTTACAAAGTAAGGGTACTAAGGTGAGCAAAGCACTTAAACCAAAGAATCATTTTGTTGCTGTGCTGCTAACTGATGATAGATTTAATTCAAGGTTAAATGAAGGTCATGTTGCTTCAAAGATAAATGAGTAGAGAACTCAGTGCAGGAAGAAGTAGGTTGCAGTTATAGCAGCAACAGGAAGCCTAACTAAAGAAAGTATCTTCATTGTTTTCAGCTTCCAGTTTCTGTTTCCCATGGATTTTGTGGGATTTGGAAAAGCTGGCGGACTATTGAAATACTTTGACATAAGGAAACAATCTCTGAAACCTAACAGGGAGACTGCAGTTACATACAAATACACTAGTAACTTTTCAGACTATTTCACCAATACATTTCCTTTATATTCATTTATTTACTATTGTTGTGGCCCCAAACCAATTCTAATATTCAAGATAAAAAATATTTGTATCTGCACAAATTTAAATTCAGATATGAGGAACAGAACTGTGATTAAAAATGTTGACGTAAATGCATTGCTAAAAGCTTGAATCTCATTTTGTCAAAAATGTAGAAATGAAACGTGCTCTTAATGAGGGAATTTGGACACATTATGCTAGTGAATGGACCTTTGTCCCTTTTCTTTGACTCCTGCAGGGGATCTCTAAGCTGGAAACCTGGACACACTGAAAAGAAAGAAGAAAAAATACATTAAAATAACATTTGGAAGGATGTTTAACTCAGTTTCTTTGTACATTTTTCAAAAGGGAATATTAAATTAATTTACTCCCTGGGCGAACAGAAAACCCACATGTTGCTCTCCTCTGTGGGGTTTGGGTTTTAAAGCTCACAGGTGGCCTGGGGGATTTGGAGAGCTCAGGGGGGCAAACCGAGGGATCCTGCAGAAGCAATGAATGACATGAATCACTGAAATAAGGAATAGGGGTGAGAAGCGGGTTTGAGTCAAGCCTGCTGCTGAGTGGGCGCAAGAGTGGTGGAAAAAGAGTCAGAAAGGGGTCCAGTGAGAGTGTTACTCAGCTCTCTGCAGGGGTTAGGCTCAGCTGAATTAATTTGTTGTGAAATGTGCAAGCCGGGCCCGGACCCATGGCTTGTGTGCATTGGAAACAGAGAGGACAAGGAAGCGGCTGGGTAGACTGATATGTTGGGAGGCTATGTCATGGAACCGAATGTGAAAAAGCAAATTCTGCCTCAGGGTTCAGTCCTTCTGACCCGACTACACCATCACAATGTATTACTTTGTCTGAACCCGTTTTTCTGCCCTTACATTTGCATCAAAATGCAAAACACATTAGCATAAGCAACCATCCAGGGAATATGAATGAGGATCAGGGTTACACTGGCTGGGTTCACTTTTGTCTTTCCATTGGTCGTATTTCATGTTGCACAATGTTGCTCCCATGAAAAGCCAAATCCGTCACAGATATCGTCTTTCTAAATAATAGGAAAGTTGACAGATACAGGAGAATCAATACAAGGAAAACAAGTATTGAACACCTTAGCATTTAGTCCATAGGTAAAGCTGTGGGTAATATAGTGAAAGTTACAGGGAGTAAACATAGATCATATGAAGAAAAATGTGCAAAAAGACATGGAGAACTCAGTATTTAGAAAGTGAAACCATAATAGTACCTAGTTTAATCATTAATTTAAGGACAATGTACCACCAAAAAGGGGTTTCTAGATGAATAAATGACAATTAATACAATGGAATCGTTGCAAAGCCTCTTTTGCACAACTTATGAATTTCAGTGAAAACCGTTTGGTCCATGATTTGGAGATGAAACGATTATAATTTCATCATAATCCAGTCTTCACCAGGCGCTTCCCACAACACTTCTGACAGAAGGAAGTGATTTAAAGAGCTGAGCCAAAGACGACTTGCACATTTCTGCAGAATGATTTAAGATTCACAAGTCCACGTCTTCCATAAAATCATCATGAGTTGTTCTCTATCACAGTTACCTTTATGAATGTTCGTCACACAAGACTCTACAGCAGTAAAGTCAGACGAGGGGAAGGAGAGGCAGGAACCCAGAAACCAGTTCATAACAGAAGAGGGCTTGGAAGAAATGTTGAACATTTACTGGCTGCAGCATTTGAACACAGAAGAGCTCCTATCTTGAGCACTACCTACCAAAGCAATACCAGGATGACCAGTAAGAATCAACAGCAGGGGCTTGTTTTAACCAGCAGTTCCAGTTATTAGTACATTTGACTTAGAGATCTTTCTTGCTACTTTTATGTACCTTTTATGACCCAGAACACCTGGTATGTATCAAAACCATTACTGAGTGGCGCCTTTACACCTATGCAATATTATTAGTCTTTATATGTAAATGATATATAAATGCAATTATTTTTTGTCCAATTTATGTTTGTGATTTTTCTTGTAGACACTGCATTGCTGAGGGTTTTTTCTTGGTTAATTAAAACCACTTTTTCACTTAAATAACACATTTATGCATTATTTAAGCAGTGAGGCAGAATAAGGAATAGAGGGGAGATATGAGAGAGAAATGCAACAAAGAAAATGGGAGTGAGTGAATATCCAAAGGGCTTATTAGTCACTGATCCTGACAAACTAGGACAGAATAAACGCTGCTTCCTGTTCTCACTTCCTCCTCCACCTGGCTCGATTGTGTGTGACTGGATGATTATCATATTAAAGCTGCTGTTTTCTCACAAACACTTCCAAGGTCATGGCAGATGAACCCCAAGAAACCAATTGGAGTGATGAAACACTGATGCTCCTCTTGACATCCAACTGTTGAGCCCGTACTGATGCTAGCTCCCGCTGTCAGAAATGCTTAACTCTAAGGAAAATGTCTTCCATCTTTTTTTTATCCCTGCTATGTAAATGACATCTAATTATTGTGTTTTACTAAAATGCTTTTTGGTATTTATGAAGAGAACGAAGCCTGTTTTGAGTTCCACTATGTAGATGTATAAATCGTATTTCGACAGAAAATAACATCCAGAACTCCAATGCAATGATTTTCATCCTACATTCATCCTACAGCTTGCATGCAATTACCTTTGTATAATCAGACAATTATTAAAATACAGAGATAGTACCAGGCTTTTTATGCACTACCGTCTCAAGAAAAGCAGATGGTGCTTCTGGGTTGGCTAATGCTATTAGCTAGTTTAACACCAGCTAACAGTGTGCCAAGTTGCATTGCTTCTAGGTATTCAGCCTCCCACGCTGCAATTTATTTCAAAAGCTGAAGATTTTCTCTTTGAAAAAATCTACAAAATTTATTGTAAGTTAATATCCATAAAAATGGTTTTAGCTTTTTTTTTTATCATATTCAGTGACACTGCACCAAGTCCAGTATCTGCACCTGGATCCACCTAATTTCTTCCTCTACATTATTCGGTCTTTGTAAAACAAACCAGTAAATTATTTAGATCATGGTGAGTCCGTCCTCCGTCATCCTGGATGTTTGGGTACCTGGTGGAAGTCTCTACCTCCTCAGCATGTCAGCGTTCTGCTGAGGCCTGCTAACGAGCCGTCATTTGATCCAGGTGTGTTGAACCAGGGAGAAAACTAAAATATGCAGGACAGGGGTCCTTGAGGACTAACTTTGAACACCCCTGATTTAGATGCATGTAACCTTAGAAAGTCGGAGTGGCTGTGCAACAGTGGCATCTTGTTATTCTTGATGGGCAGCACAGTGTGCAGGCTCTGGGTCTGCGTCGTGTCGGAGTGCATACTCCTTACACCAGCAGGGAACCTGCTCTACATGAATATGAATGGTATTTGCTGTGAGTGCGTGAGAAAATATAAATCATCACTTTATGTTTGACTCAATCTGTGTTGCTGCTCAGACAAAACAATCTCAGATCAGCTGCTTGTATTGGAAGAAATCATAAATTCTTGGAGTGTTTTGGAAATCTGCTTTGCTTTCCCTGGTTTTCTGCTTCTGTTTTTTTATTTTCAGGGCTCAGTGGTTAGCAACTGTTTGGCAGGTTGGAAAGCTCAGGTCTCATTCTGCAGGTGAAGGTTTAGACAGCCAAAAGTCAGAGTCTGGGGATTTACTGAGATGGACAGAATGAGAGGAGATGTGAGATCTTTGTAGACATTCTGCTAAAAACAGGCGGCTGCATTCCATTATCTGACAACCCTGGTTTTTCATCCATTAGAAAGTGTTATGTTATGCTTCTGTTTGCGTTACTTAAATGTTTAAATGTTCATTACAATGATTTTATGTAAAAACAAAAAAACAAAACTATAAATTTGTATAGCTTCGGACCTCTTCAGTGGCACTTTGTACATATTTTCCTCTTCAGGGGAGACGGGTGGGTCAAACAGGGTGACCCAGATTGATTTTACGAGAAGCAGAATGCAGTCAGCACCATTACTAACACGGCTCCCCCATCCAAAAGAGCTGCCAACTGAAACAACAGGCTGCCAGCCATGTGAGTGGGACTTTATGCAGCATAGCATCAGTCTGTCAAGGTGGAGGCACACCCACCTCCCCCATCTCAGCTGATTTGACACAGTCAGGTGAAACAAGTTGAGCTTTCTGGCAAAAAGTTTATTTTTTCTTCACTGTGGATTCAGGTCTGGGTTTAAAAACTAAGGGGGTCCAGTTCAGGACAAAAAAACAAAACAAAACAAAAAAAAAAACAGCGGGGTAAAGGAAAATAAAAACTTCCTGTCGTCATTCAAACTCAGTGATAGGAACTGAATATTTTCCCCTTTTTTAACACAAGTGTGTTTTATGTGAGTTTAGAAGGACAGAGACGCAGTTACGTTTGGAAAAAAACAAAAAACAAAAAAAAAACGTCAAAGAAAACAGGTTGGAATAAATGGCAGCAAACAAAACAATTCTCCAAAAAATAAAAGTGGGAAAACAAGCAGGCAGGTGAAGAGGCTGACAAATCTGGCAGGCAGACAGACTGAAAAGGACTGAAAAGGACTATATATACACAAAGAGAGACGGGGAGAGAGGGTGATGAGACGCAGAAAGATTCAATTGGGACAAAACACAACAGTACAGTGGTGAAAAACAACGAAAAATACTCTGTTGGAAAAAAGAGAGTGAGAAGCATGAGCAGTTAGAGGCTGATTCTGAACAAGCCTCTTTTATTTTTAAATATTGCATCTGAAATTGGGAAGAGATTAGAAATGTTCACACTATTCATCATTAACACAAATCCCTTTTTTTGTAATATAAATTATTGTGACAATGATGAGCTCTTTTTAAATGTGTTTGCACAGCATTTTCGTTTGTAATTTAGCTATTTATTTCTATTGCTGATACCAAGAGAGCAACAATAAAGATCAGCATCATGGAAAATCTGCATGGATGCAGTTATTTTAGTTTAGTAATAAGATTGTAACACTTAATGTAAATGTTGTTGTGTGGAAATTGTGGGGCTTTAACTGTGGAGACATGCATTTATTGATTAAAAAAACTCCAATGAATGTGGAATAGTGGTTACAAAAACACTCATGATGATAATAATCATGTTTCTATGGTTATATCAGCAGGAGGATGAATGGCATTTTACTCATAACGGCCACCATTGTTTAGTTTATTTTGCTAACCTGTACAGCTTAAAATGCAGATTAATTTTTATTGATTTCCGGTCTTAACATTACCTGGATTATTCTTTTTGATGTAAATTATTGCAACAATATTTACATGCAGTGTTAATGATTATATTGATTTTTAAATCATTAATAAAAAGAAAAGCTTCAATTCCTGCACATAGAACCATATCATCTTATCACAAAAAAGAATGAACATTTAACTGTTCATCAGTTCATCAGTAGGTTTATTTTTTATTTTTGTCTTTCTTATCTTTGTTGATTTTTGTTTGCATTTCTACTCAGAAATCTGTGAAGTCATAGCTGTTTCTATGCCCGGCGTCCTAAAATACACTTCAAAATTGCCTTTTTCTTCTGACAAACAACAATAATATGCAGATGTTAGTTGTATTTATGTTTAAAGGTTCATGATTTTTCTGTGGAGTGTTATTTTGGGGTCACACTTTGTGAATAGTGTTTCCAAAAGTACCTGGATTTTTATCTGGTCGTCAAGCTAACAAAATACATCCAGATCTAAACTGATGCAGTGAAGTAAGGCAGCAGGAGTGGGAGATGTTTGGATTTACTCCATGGACTGTGTTTCAAAATGATCAGAATAAGCTTTGCATCAAAGAATAACAAAAGAAATGCTGCTAATAGAGTGCTGTATCCAAGCATGGTACTGGAATGTTAAGTGGAAGGAAAAAGTATGCAAAGCACAGGTGCACCTTGAGAGGATTGTTGAGCTCCTTCCACAGTGAAGGGAAGTTAGACAAGGTGTGAGTTGGGGCTGCACAATGCATGACCTCAGCTTTTGGTAAGAAAACATTTCCAAATTGAAAATAAAGTTTTCTTGATATGTATTTTACTATAAAGGTTTGAATCTAAGTAAAATTGTACTCTAAGTTAATGAGATATGGCTTTTTTGCCTAATCGTTTTCTTACGGCTCTTCATTCATGGATCCAGACTGTATTTGTACCTGCTTCTCCTTTCAGTTGATAAAGTTTAGATGCACATTTAGAAGCAAAACACAATCGCTGCAATTTGCGAATGACAGCCGTTGAAATCACATGGGGTTTAATTACATCAATTAATTTGTAAAGCTTTCATACATTAAAGCATATTCACTCTAAATGCTCATGACTCACATTGGGGCTGATATTAAACAGCTCCAAACATTGTACCCGTTTTAAGGCTCTGCGCTTCGTCTCCTCCTCTCATACATCGGCTCACGAGTGACATGGGGGACTGCTGCCAGTGTGGGGAGATGAATGTTTTTTCAGCTTGTGCACATGGCCTGATCTGTCTTGCTTCAGCTTCTCTTACATCATGGCACGTGCCTCAGGGTTTTTTTTCTCTTCAGAGCAGCTCTGTATTTAGGGTGTGATTTACACTCAAACATATATACACACACACACACACACACACACACACACACACACACACACACACACACACACACACACACACACACACACGCACGCACACACGTGCACCCGCTTGGGAATGTTCCCCTGCTTCCAATTGCAAGCAGTATTATCATCTTCCTACACTTCAATGTGCCTTTAAGGATAGCATTCAGGGAGGGAAGTGGGAAAAAAAAACTCATGAAAGGAACCATATAAAAGACAAAAATGGACAGAAAAACAGACCAAGGCCAGGGAATAATTCATATTAAATTATATTTGCCTGAAGATATTTATTTTTTATTCTTAGCTTGTCCTCCATTTCACTGATGCCATTTTAATCTGCAGCTCAGCAGCCCTTTAAGTCTGGCAGTGGAACTCAGTCGACGCCCTACGGATTCGTCAAAGAAGGATCCACCTGCAGAGGGGAGGAGAACTGAGAGCTGTCGTTTACTTCAGCCTTTCTCTTTCTCTGTCTTTGTTCTCAGGTTGTTAGAGAACTCGCTGCTCAACGCAGAAGTGAAGGAAGGAGAGATTCTGCCTCCTACCATTCAGAGGCTGATGAAAGGATACAACAAGTATCTCAGGCCTTTCTTTGACGGTAAGGAAGCAGCACAGACATGCAGATGTGGAAATGACAAAACAGTCAGAGGATGGTGGTGTAACGGAGAATGGGAGGAGTTCAAATTGAGGAATTGTGCTTGCATGTCCTTGCTGAATATTTCATGCCTCCATTCATACACTCGAATGTAATTGAATTCTTTGAAATCCAGGTGTAAAGAAAAGAGAATGCATTAAAACTGAACCATGCAGAGAGAGGTTCTGGCTTTGCAGATAAAAATGTGTGAAATGATTTAAAGGGGCAGTTTTATGTTAAATTGTCTTTCTTTTTTTTAGCTTTGCGTCATGTTATGATATTATTCCCTCATCAAAATCATACCTGGAGTTTTGCCTGGGTCTTTTCATGCATGTTTGAGAAATCCTTTAATCTCTATTGGCAACCAATGGGTCTCCCTCTTCTCCTTCAGACTAGCCAGCAGCAATTAGCAAACATCTGGTGGAACTGAGCATCTACTTATTAAACGAGTTACCTCTCAGTGCATCACTGGTAGAATGGTTATTAAAGGCTTAACAGAGGTTGTGATGACTTCCTGAAGGCGAAGTTTCAGAAAGAGCAGGAACTTCCTTCAATTTCAAGGTGTTAAACTACAAAGTCATATTTTAAGTCATATTTGATATATGTAGCATTTTTACAACTAAAGTTAACATAGTTACTTGACTGTCTGGAGAAAACATAATACTGCCCTTTCAAAATAAATGTGTTATTTATTAAAGAAGCATTATCAGATACTTAAAACTTTAGATAATTCCAACCTTTAATTTTAGTTCATTTGCTCAGCATAATTTCTGGAAGTCCCACTTTAATAATTCAGCCTCTTCAGCCAATAAAGCAGCACTTAGGTCTTTTCCACAGCATTTCACAATGTTGGCCCAATAAGGTTGAAGCATAAAAGGAGCAAAATCTTTGACCCTCATGTTTGGCACAATCTCCAGATCATCCAGAGTTCTGGGTACTCTCTCCTCTTCAACTCACAAAGCAAGTTTTCTATAGGATTTAGGTCTGTGGACTAACAGAATCTTGGCAAAAAGTACATTTTATATCCACTGAACCATCTTTATATTGATTTGACTCATCAGTTAAAAGATCTAGCCATTTACTGTTAACATCCACCAAACTAAAACTAAACAAACTAAAAAAAATGCTTACACTAGATTTATTTTTATAAATTACTGGGGTTGCCCACAGTTTTTTTCTTCTGGGATTTTGTTAAATAACTATTATTTCTTAGCATAGATTTTTTGTGTGTGTGTCGTTAGACCATAATTGAGCTTTTAGGCGTTGACTAAATCTCAAATTATTTTACTATTTAGTGAAATTAAATTTTACAAACCTGTCATCAGTAACTCCAGACATTATATTTGCCTGGTAGGAAAAACAAATCTGAAGTAAAAATGAGTGCGAACGTCCAGAGGAATAATGAGATTCCCTGCAGGTCTTTCTATTGTCTTATTATTTTTAGCCCTGATAAAACTGCACCAGATCTCTGTTGTTTTCTCCTATCAAGATAAAAGCTCTGCAGAAAATTGACCGATGCTGCAGAGCCTGTGAATACAAACACAAATAACATTGCGATAATGAAAATATTCTTTAATCAAGAAGCAAGTTTTCATGTAATTGTGCTTTAAAAATGAACATTTTCACTGATAGTTGGCGTCACAGATAGAAAAAAAAGACATATATGCAGATAACTTCTAAGTCTAAATAGACCAGCATTTTTGGAGGCGTGTTCTATTCTGACACTACAGACTTAAAGGCTTTATTTACATATTTTTTCTTGTGTGTTTCATGGCTTCTCTTTGAAGACCATAATAATTTACCACTGTAATTCAAACACATTTGACAGAAACACTTGCAAACCCGTCGCCGTGGTAACGTCAGTGTTGTGTAAATGTGTAGTAACGGTTTTATCCTTGTTTTTGAGATGGTCCTGTGACGGTGGGAATGAGTTTGGACATCGCTAGCATTGACACCATTTCTGAGATCAACATGGTAAGATACTCACTCTATAATGAATATATTAGATATTTAATATTGCTTGCAAACATTTGATGGATTGTTGTGGACGTTGTTGCTTTGTGGCGTTTCACTGCGTCGTAAATTAAATTAACTGCAATAAACCAACAAAGTGGTGAGTCCACACTGCTGGCTCTTTTTAGATTTAAGACGTCAGTAGTTTCACATTTTGGATTTAAATACACATTTTTGCATTCAAACCAACTATAACAATGACATTTATGCAAAAATCAAGCATTGCACAGACAATTCCTGCAGCTACACTGAGTCTAATTAAGGGGACCACTACCACACTTGTACAAATATATAAATGGATAGATGGATTTAGAAAAAGATCCGTTGTGATTATTTTAATTACTTGATGCATTAATATTTAAGGTCCCATGGTATAGGAGCTGCAGACGTTTACAGCTCGGGTGGAATTATCTCTTGACAGTACAACTATCACTTGAGCACACCCCTAATCTGGGATTTATGGAAGACTGGCAAGAAGAAAACCATTGTTAAAAGAAAGCTGTGAAAGCCATGTAGGGGACACAGCAAATTGTGGAATAAAATGCTCTGTTCAGATAAAACTCTGTTCAGACATGCAAAATTATATGTGTGGTGAAAAAGAAAAACTCATAAAAACATGATGTCACTCTGGACACCAATGGCCTTCATAAAACTAGAGATTATATCTGAAAACTACCTTCCAACAAGCAGCGCTAAGCATACAGAGCCACACTGTAATAGTTTACGTCAAAGCGAATATTAATGTGTTAAAATGACCCAGTCCAAGTTCAGACTTACATTGCATTGAAAATATGCTACATGGTTTGAATATGGTTGTTATAAGATCCAATCTGACACTGAATTGTTTTGCAGGAGAAAAATAAATTGACCAAATATGCGTTAAGTGGGGCAGAAGAGATATGAGAACTGCAATTTTCAGATTTCCATCTGTTAAATAAAAAAGTAAAAGGAAATATTGCATCATTTCATTTAGTTATATGAAGTAAGGGTGTTTGGCACTCAGTCAGTGTTTTGCACAGAAAGTCGGTCTTGCTTTTCAAAAACAAGACCAGCAGACCTGCTGATTTGAGGCCAGGCTGTGGATAATCGTGGCCCCAGGCACAGAGGGCCTCCAGGAACCGACTTCATCCACACAAATCAAGCAGCCAACACGACTGCCAGCCTGTTATTGACATGCCTGTTAAAAGTGTCTGATGAACTTGTTCTCCCAATTCCTGCAGGACTACACGGCCACCATATTTCTCCGCCAGCGCTGGACGGATGAGCGCCTGGTGTTCGAGGGCAACAAGAGCCTGAGCCTCGACGGGCGCCTGGTGGAGCTCCTCTGGGTGCCGGACACTTTTATTGTTGACTCCAAAAAATCCTTCCTGCATGATATCACCGTGGAGAACAGACTGATCCGCATCTTCCCCAATGGGACCGTCCTTTATGCTCTGAGGTGGGCTAACAAAGAAGCATTGTTGGTCATTCGTTTTGTTTCGATTTTTCTTCTTCTTCTTCTTCTGCTCCAGCAGATAATAGAAAAGTAGGCCAGGGAATCAAGAAGAAACAGGCTGAGGGAGGAAGCGTGGGCTGAATTTGAGATAATGTGATTGCAACGCTGGGAGTTATATCACACTATTACTCGACTATTGGATTGTCTGAGTCCAGAAGCTCTTGATGTGTGGATAGTGTGAGCATCACCAAGTCCAGTTTGGATGTGTAGCGCAGATATTGTGCTGTATGAACGACAAGCCTTTGGCAGTTTGTGCCATTCTTATTAAATATTCTCAGCCAAGTACACATGTTGCTCATTTTCCAGTTATATTTGATGTGAGTCTCAGCACTACAGTCATGATGTTCTGAATGGGAGAAAGAAAGAACACCATGTTTCTATTTCTAGAGTCTTATGTATCAAGAAATGCTAAAGAAATAATCTGATTACTTGAATTCAACTTCAATTCTACACTTTGATTAGTGACTATAAACACGAAGGGACTATGAGAAAACTATTGATCGAAAAACAAGTACAATGTTTATTTTAGGAATTGCTGTGCAGTTCAGTTTAAATCCAATAAGAGCCTTTTATTTTTCTCCCAGTATCTTCCTGAAAAGATGTACTTAGTTTCACAAGAAGCTTTTTCCTTTTGCCTTTGTTTAATTTATAATTATACTGAAAACACGTGGTGAGTTTTTTGGTGCTGGAGGTTAGATTTAAATAAGAACTTTGCTTGTCATGCTCTGATACTTAAACCATGAGAATCACAAAGGGATGTACTTTCTATTTCCCAACACTGCAGATATAGAAATTATCAAGGAAATGCAACAGTTCTGACTTCAGTTTTGACTCAGACATACATGCTTTAAATAGATGGAAAACAAATTATGCCAAAACAGAGTTGGATGGTGAGTACCAGTGTGTGTTTGGATGGTTTACCCAGGCGTCTCAACATTGTCCCTCTGTGCAACAAGCCTTATCTTCAAAAACAGAAAATGTGAACTTTTCCCGTCAAAGTTTTGATCAGTGTTTTCGTTCTTAAGACCCGTGTGCATTGAGGACAAGATGACTCCATTTGAAGGCTGATCGATACTCGTCTCCCTCTGGTTGGCTCTGACTTCATGGGCCGGTGCTTTTACACAGGAAACCGTGCTCTCGCTGCACCGCAGTGTGACACAGGGAGCGTTGAGGGAAAAGCAGCTCAACAGGACCAGCTAAAATAAAACAAGCAAAAGAAAAAAAATAAGAAAAGTCAGGAGAAACATGGCAACCTCAGGGGATTCAAGCTGTGAAAGGGGACAGAGCGAGGTGAGAAATGCATGATGCTGGAGGAAAAAGGAAGGAAGGACAGCTGTGCTAAGTGTTTCACTGCTGGCCAGGAGGGAAAGAGCTGCAAATGTCAGAGTGATTGTAGTGAAACTCCCAGCAGTTTAAAGTGAAGGATTTTTAGATCATGTATGTCCTTTTTTATATTGTGGTAAAATACTGATAAACATTATGTTAAAGATAACCAAATTTCATCACAATAAAACCTTAAGATGGGACATGGATGATGAAATCTAGAGTCAAAGTGAAGAACTGGTTTGCAGTGGGAATAGCAGAAAGTTTCTCTAATATGCTGAAAAAATGTCATAATAAAAAGTTGCTTTTAATCAAGTTGATGGATGTTAATAACTTATAGATATATTAATAACGTATTGTTATATAAATAACTTCACCCGTTATTGTAAATAGCTTGGTCGAGTAACAACTCTGTTAATAATCTCTTGTCTTTTCCATTTTAAGGGTATTTAGTCTCCCTTTCAGTTTTTTTTAACCAATTTTGGCAATTAAAAGTTGCTAAACATCTTGGACAAATGAAAAAAATATCCCTTTAAACCATGCGGATCGTTGTAGGTTTCTAAAACGACAATAAGATGGTTTAATAAAAATATTAATGTATTTTAAGGCTTTTTGCACATCATTACCAGAGATGCCATGACCTGTAGAGGGCGCTGTGTCTGGCTGAATGCAGTTATTTCTGAAGGAAAAGATGAAAAGTGAAGGCCTCCAGATACGATGCGTCACGGCTGCATTATGTCATCCGTCGCAGCGTCTTTCCACGCCTAATAATTACAGATCAAATTAGCAGTATAACATCTCTGTGGTAACATATTGATAAATTCTTAATGTGGCTGATATGAATAATGTGATTTGCTTGTTACCGTTATATAATTAGGATCAATTTGGTACTTCTGTGTTCTTAGTTTATTAATGTGCTGTAAAAAATTACATTTTGCTTTGAATTTTATACAATTTGCTAACACGCCATGGGATTCATTTCTCATTCATTTAATGTTTTTATCTTTACTTTTTAATTTCTTTTTATTTCTCTTTCTCACCGTTTCCGTTTTAATGCTTCCTTAAAATCTCTTTCTCACTATTTATTCAATGTCACATGCTGTTTTTATTTTAATTATGTGAAGCACTTTGAAATGCCTGGCTGCTGAAATGTGCTATACAAATAAAATTTGATTGATTGATTCAATGCATCTCATACTTTTCATGTTCTGTGGTAAGAACGAGAGCCTTTGATGAGTTTATCACTATCATCTCTTCAAATGTAAATATAAATATGGATTCTAATAAGGGGGAAAAAAAACGTTATTCTTTTTTCTTCAGGATCACCACTACTGTGGCGTGCAACATGGATCTGACGAAGTACCCAATGGACAAGCAGACCTGCACGTTACAACTAGAGAGCTGTAAGGACTCTTCACTCTTTGTTAAGAAAACTTGAGCCATGCTCCTTGAGGCAGGGGCAGAGAGTTGGTGGGTGGGTGTGATTTCAAGTGAATGTGATCAAAACGAGGGATCAAACGCATCACTTTCTCTCATCTTCTACATCGCTTGCAAAAGCAAGTGCAGTCTTTGCCCATGTGTGTGCAAAAAAAACAAAAAAAAAAACCACTGATGTCACAGTGCATCAGAAGCTGGGACATTTTAGGTGAAAATGGAATAATCTGTTGTGTTTGGCACTGGAACAGCCGACTCGGATTAAAAAAAAAAAAAAAAAAAACACAAAGCCAGAGGGTTGTGCTTGAAAATGATCTACTTTGTTAGTGAAGAGTTGCTGAGTAGAAAAAGTACACGCTGCACACTTTCTGTGAAGCTTTAGGAAGCCTTTAAACTTTGACAGAGCGTAAGGCTTTTATATTACTTTAACACGGATAAAGCACAAACAGCGTCTGTCCTGCCACACCTTCGCTGCCTTGCAGTGAAAGCGTTCTCTCACTTTGCCCTGTTTCAAACACAGACCTCAATGTATTTCACTCAGGCTTTCTGTGACAGACCAAAGAACAACATAATCCTCCATAAGTGGAACCATCAGTAGACACGGTTTTGAAACTTCTACAAGTGTGGGATGCATTTCTGTGTTCGGCTCCGCTTTGTGCTGATAGCCCCACATGTCAGACGGAGCTTCCCCGTCCTCCGCCTTAGAGATAAGGCGAGGAGGGAGCTCAGTGTAGAGCTGCTTCGTCTCTGCACCAAGCATAGCATGGCGCTGTGGGGCTGCTGTGCATAAACTGAAATATGCATAATTTGTAATTTATGCATTTTGCATGAGAGCCAGAAAGTTGTGTATTCATCTCATATGAAAACACCTTCTTTCATGTTTTGGTGTGAAATAAGCACAGAAACTCCAGAACAAAAACGAAAGTCATGTAATAAGTTGTATTGTTATCTGCAGTGAAATGTGTCCTGAACCAACACAGGCTGAAAAGCCACGAAGCCATTACTTCAGCTGGATTAAAGTTTGCCAATGTGCTCAGGCATAAATTATTTTCTTTGGGTGTACCATCATGCAACCTATGATCCAACTTATACAGTTCAAAAAGCAATTCTACCTCATATTTGTGAAACATCTGTAAACTTCTGAATTTGAAGAAAGTTTTATTCTGCAAAAACACAAATTCTTACCAAGTATTTTTGGTCTGGTTTGCAGTTCAATTATCTTAGCACATGAGTATATTTTCAGTCAGTCATTTCTTAATATTGATGGAAAACTGTTAGTTCTAAATGTCTTGTTATGAGTGGAGTAATCTGCCTGTGGAACTGGCACTTTTTTCAATGTTAATTACTTAAAACAAGCTCTTAAATCTTGCTGAAAAGTTACTAGCAAGTTAGTTTATTATTTTTCAGGTGTGCAAATATACTTGGTAAAATTTTGCAGAATAACAATTCTGGAAAAAAAAAATCTTCCTCTTATTATTCTAGCATTTACCAAAATAAAAAAAATCAAATGTGTTACCCTAACATTTATAAAAGGAAGAGTTTGGTCTAATTATATTTGTCCGTATATTAGATATGTTTTTTTTATGTGGGGTCATGAAGTAAAGAGAACCTGAAATAAAAAAGTTATGATTGAAAGAAGGTTTATTTTTTTGGTGACATGGTGGATATAACATGTTTTACATCTTCCTCCACTTTCTATTCCCAGCTTGCTTTAGTTTATTTTATTTTTTTTTCTGTAAGATGACAGCCAGCCAGGCTAGGCTCAGTCTGATCCCAAACCCTCAGCTCCACACAAAACCTTTACCTCAAGCTCCAGGGCCACTTAGCTGACAGAAAGACATTTAAAGGATAAAGTCAGGTAACTGAGAGGTGGGTTCTTCCTCTGGACCCTCAATAATTCTTGGCTAAATATCTCTTTCTTATCTTTTCCTCCCTCAGTTCTGTTTCTATCCCTTCCTGATGTTCAGCTTCTGTTGTGTATCACATCCTGTCCTCCTCTAGCTGTCCCGGTGTCTCTTTATGAAAATGTATATCCAAGGATTTATTTCTTTTAAAGCCGTGCCAGAACTGGATCCTCTGCGCAGGAGGAAGCTTTAAAGGCAGTGCTGTTGTGGGAGTGTGTGGGGTGTTTAAATTAGGATGCAGTAAAATATTTAGTGCTTCTTGGCAGCAACAGACATAAAAAAAAAGTGCTATTCTTTTGTAGAGCTTGAAATAAAACGTCGGTGCTGGATGCCACCTTTTGCAAAGTCTTTTGTTAGAACGTGGAACTGAAGGGCCGACTTTTCCATGCCAATGTTTAACTTCCTGTGTCGCGGCAGTGCTGCAGGTCAGAAAACTGATCGGTTCTTCCTTTAAGAGCCTCGGTTAGAGACAAAACTGTGATTTGTTGAAGGCATCAAAGTCACCCGTATCCCTCATTTAACTGCTCATCAGTCCATGACTTCAGATTAAGTGAGGTGAAGATTCTCGCCACACTTGAAATGCTGAGGAACCAGGTTCATTAACAGACCAACTGGCTTCGGCTTCATCTTCTTATATGGGTTGGTTCAGGGTGAACGGGGAGAAATGAAGCATAATTTCTGACAGGAGATTACAGGGGTCCACACTACACTTCTTACTCTCTAACTCCCTCTGCAGATACATTTGGAAAATGCATCTGAGACTTTTAACCTCATTAAATGAGCAGGTCTGGATTTTAGAACTGAAAATCAACCACATGATGATTCCTATAACCTTACAATATTGGACTCATATGCTGCTACAGTAAACCCTTTCACACACGACTATTTTCTTTGATCATAAGATTTTTTCAGGCCTTCTTTGTACAATAATTAATTAGGTTATCTCAGTTCTCCAGGGCGCCGTGTTGCATGCACGCTTTGTCTGTCGAGGGAAGAGTGATGCTCCTCACCAGGATCTTGTTGGACTGTTTTGCTATCTTCTTTGATTAAGTGAAGGAACAGAAGTACAGTCACTTGCATGAGCATCCCTTTGAACGTTTTCACATCACAACCACTAACTCCAATGCTTGTATGTTATTTAAATTTCAGGAAAGAGATCATCACAATGTAATTCACAATTGTAAAGTAGAAGAAAAAGTGCACATTATATTTAAAGAACTAAAAAACAAAAAAACTGAAAAGTGTGGCATGCATGTCTATTCTATACCCCACGATTCAGTGCTTGCAGAAACATATTAAAGGGTATTTCTCTGCTTTGCATTTCTAGAGACTAAACTTTTTTCTTACTTGTCTTTACAAAAAAAGCTGAAACTGAGTCAGATTGGAATCAGTGTTGCAATAATTTGCATAACATTTTAAGTCACGTTTTGGTCTGAACTTTGACTAGGACATTCTGAAACATGAATATCATTTCATCTAAATCATTCCAGTGCAGTTTAGGATTATTGAAATGTAAACTTCCACCTGACCAGCTGCTAATGTAAGACGTGATGTTGCTTTAAAAGTTTTTAAAAACACAGCTTGTGTTTTCTGTCACATAGCTTCCAAAAAGTCCAGTTGTAATGTGACAAAATGGCTTGATGGGTCTCCGTCACATGGCTGATCACTTGCATGAAATTCTGCAGCAAATGAAAACATTTAAGCACCAATTAAGTATGTTTTGAACTCTTATGGATTCACTTTTAAATGTTAAACGGAGGTCTGCTGTTTCAGCACTTCACTTTGCTTCCCTCGAACGTCTTTCTTGTTGCAGATATTTAGCATTATGCCCAGTTTGCCAGGCCCCAGCTGTGAAGCTCCATTCCTAAACAACCGAGTCTTAATAAGATCAGAACATTGCACAGCTATTAGCCATTAACATCCCCTGCTGTTTCTCTCATTGCCACTTCAAGCTTTAGCAAAGGAGACATCAGTTATTCGGATGCTGCAAAATCCACAGCTGTAGCACTGATTTAATGCTCATGTCTGCATGTTTATGGGTTTGTTCCACGTTTCAAAAGGAACTCCAGTTATTTAGGTGCATATAAACAAATTCTTCCACATTACAAAGTGCAAACCAACATATTTATTTATTTATTTATGTGAATTTGTGGAACAAGTCATCAGAAAGGAAAGGAAAGAGACATTTGATGATGTAATATTCCAGCTCAGACATAACAACACAGGTACCCTATAAATAAAATGAAGAAACACATTGTTGCCAAAGAGATGAACAATAAAGTCATAAAACAAAGAATAAAAACAAGGGATAAAAAAAATGGTCTGACTATATTCTATAGAACAAACCTGAAAGAAAAGATTTCATCTCTCTGCTCTTTTTCAGGGGGCTACAACATCAACGATGTCATGTTTTACTGGACCCGAGGAAATGAGTCTGTCAGCGGCTTGGACACGCTGCAGCTGGCTCAGTACACCGTGGAGGACCACTACACTTCTGTCTCAGAAGCTGTCTACGAAACGGGTGAGAATGAAGACTAAATGTCTGACTAATGTTTGAGTTTGGCTTAAAAGAAGTGCCTTATCTTTGACTATTTTGAATTATGTCACTTAGGTAAGTTTATGCCACTTCTGCTAAACTCAACTGTGCTGAAAATTGGCATCTACATTCTTTCTTTTATGGCTGTTTCTTAATTTTTCTCTCTTCCCTTGAAGGCCATTACCCGAGGCTGGTTTTCCACTTCGAGCTGAAAAGGAGCATTCTCTATTTCATCCTGGAGACGTATGTCCCCTCCAGCCTGCTGGTGGTCCTCTCATGGGTGTCCTTCTGGATTTCCTTATCCTCTGTTCCGGCTCGTATTTGCATAGGTATTCATCAAATCTGACTCAAGAATATTTTTCTATTCTGTCTGTCATTTTTTCCCCCAAAACATTGGAGAAAATGACTTTATTCTCAGGGCTGCACAGTGGCGCAGTTGGTAGAGCTGTTGCCTTGCAGCAAGAAGGTTCTGGGTTCGATTCCCAGCCCCGGTCTTTCTGCATGGAGTTTGCATGTTCTCCCTGAGCATGGTGGGTTTTCTCCGGGTACTCCGGTTTCCTCCCATTCCAAAAACATGACTGTCAGGTTAATTGGTCTGTCTAAATTGCCCCTAGGTGTGAGTGTGTGTGCATGGTTGTGTGTCTCTGTGTTGCCCTGCGACAGACTGGCGACCTGTCCAGGGTGACCCCGCCTCTCGCCCGGCACGCCAGCTGGAGATAGGCACCAGCACCCCTCCCGACCCCACTGAGGGACAAGGGTGAAAGACAATGGATGGATGGATGGACTTTATTCTCAAAAAATCTTTCATGAGATTTTGAACTGTTGTTTTTTTAACTAACTTATGACAAAAAATGTGATGAGGAACTTCTTTGAGCCCCCATCGTTCAGGAGTTTGTGAATCACGTTGCAGGTTAAGTGGCCTACGATTCTAGACATGCAACTTTTTTAAACTCTGGGTGTTGCAGCTCCTCTTCAGACGGTCCACGGCCCAGTGGCTGGATGGATGAATTTCAGACGCAATCAGGTCAAATCTTGGTTTAAGTTTGAGCTCAAAGATCTCTCTAAATTGATTCTGTTTGAGCTAAGCATTGCAACCCTGAAACCCACCTGACTGCTCTCATTCTAACCTTTAAAAGCTGACAGAATATTAATCATGACAGTCAGCTGAATCTTTCATGATGTCTGTGTTTGGTCCTCGTTCCCAGTGAATCGTTGGTGTTATATTTTAGATGATCTCATTCGATTTCCTTTACTGTAGTCATGCTATTTGAAATTTTACGGCGCTGTAAAAAAGAAACATTACACAAGGTTTATTTTTTTTCTGGTTATTGAACATGATCCAGATGAACAGCTGAAGGTTGGGGAAGTGGGCTGGTTCCATCACAATCAAGCCAGTTTTCAATCCGTCTTGCTTGTTTGCTATAATGAGCTAAATTATCTGTTTAATGTTTCGTCCACTGACCACCTTAATTCTCTTCAACACTTTGTAAACTGTCCAATTTGCAGAGTTTAGAAAATTAAACTATAATTACCATAATCCTTTCATGATTGAGTGTTGACTAGACACTGTAGATTATCTCTATGCGATCATGAGAAAATGTATTATAGACGCCATCGCTTTCTGCCACTCCGTCATAAACATTTCATCAGTATAAATAGATAATTAAAAATTTAAAATTAAACTTTTATAAATGAATTTGAGTTTACTTATTCAGGAACATTAACTGCATAAAACTCCAATGTACCAGATTTAGCCCCTGGCTTTTTTTTTCTTCTTACATTTGACTGAAACTTTTACAGTGTTGGTGTTAAATTTATTGCATATTTTGAAAAGAGAAACCACACACCAGTAGACTTCGCCTTTCCAGGATTTTTTTTTTTTTTTCGGGAAATGCAAATTCTAGAGCAAACCAGAAAAAAAAAACATTGTGTAGACATTTTTCCGGATAAATCTATACTCATTGCTTTTAGAATAAATCTAATAAATGTGGAAAGAGTAAGGACAGTTAGTACTTTCAGATGCGATACTAAGTGGTTTTCAGAAACGTTCAGACCAACGTTTTAGTCATTAAAAGAGAATTTATTTAGTTTTGGCTGTTAGAGTTTTTGTGGTTTGAATCAACCATTGAACATGTTTGTCACATATCTCTACAGACCAATGCTGGTTTTATTGTTTGACAGGAGTGACCACAGTCCTGACTATGACCACCCTGATGATGGGAGCGCGGACGTCGCTGCCCAACGCCAACTGCTTCATCAAGGCCATTGACGTCTACTTGGGAATCTGCTTCAGCTTCATCTTTGGGGCGCTTATTGAGTACGCTGTGGCCCACTTCTGCACGCTAACCCATGCTGACGCTCACATGTTGATGGTGAGACTCTGCTGTACATTTAAAAGCATTGTTGTTAATGTTCAATATCATACAACACCGTCTACAGTTACTGGCACTAAATAACTTTTAATTTCACGTTTTGAAGCAGTGGTGAGAAATATTTCCCACATTAAAAAATAATTGGGACAAAATTAAAATAGCAATAACTTTGCTGTTTCTTTTTGCACAATCTTTCGACATCATCCAGACTACTGGGTCGTCACTTGCACTCTAGTATTTTCAGCGCACCATCACCTTGAGATGATGGTGGAAACATGGTAATTGGTAATTGGCCCAACTGAACAGTGATTTGCTCAGAAACTATCTTCATCTGACTTTACCGAAGCATTTAGGAAGCTCAAGAAACATTCTTTTTGTTGTACGTTTGAAAGGTTGAAAGACTTTTACACATCTTTACTGCGCTAATAAATGTGAAAGATGGTGTAGCTCTCATCATCCTAGTCATTCTGTTTGCCTTAATGATTATCATCTTTGTTGTAATAATCATGTTTATCGAGTTTCTAATCCATCTGACCTTTGTCCTGCAGTACGGCCACCACATGCACGACATGGACGACGAAATGAACGGCATCGTCACCACCATTTCCGCTCACTCCAGCAGAGCCAAGAGACGCAAGGAGCCCGCCGTCACCTCGCCGCCGGCGCCTGCCTCTGCAGAACTCAGCGTCAGCCCCTCCAGCCCTTCAGGCAGTGAGCCCAAGCCTGAAGTGTCCCCTCCAGAACCCACCAACTGGTGCCTCACCGCTCTTGCCACACTGCGCAAAATCCTCCGCTTTATAAGCTGCTGTCACATCGAAAACCCCCACCACATAGACAACTACTCCAGAGTCACCTTCCCCCTTTCTTTCGTCATTGTCAACCTGCTCTACTGGACATATTATCTGTACTTCTAGTATCGGCTTTAGAGCGGCAGTGTGTCTCTGAGAGTGTGAGGCAAAGAGTGTATGTAGACGAGAAGTGTATTTTACTGTATGTATGTACAGAAAGCATTGACAAGGTGTGTTCTGAGATGGGTTTATACCGTTTCTACATTTGGTTTCATAAGCAAAGTAGCAAACTCAAATGAGACCATTGTTTTTATTTATTTATTTAAAAATAGAATTGCAGCTTCATTTTGAATATTAAAACAGGTGCATCTCAATAAATTTGAATATTACTGATAGTTGAAATAGCAGTCCGGTGAAAAAAATCCCCATTTACAATATAGATGCTCAATAATTGGTTTCTGCTTGTTTGCATGAACTGCTGGATCAGTGTGGCACAGCATGGGAGCTGGTTGCCTTCAACTACTCTGATTGTTGGCTCCGGTGCCGTTTGTCTTCATAGGTTCTGTTAGGATTAGGTTAGGGTAGTTTGCTCGAAATCTAAATGAGGATCTCCATATTGTTTGTTAGCAAAGGGAAGCATAAAGAGCTCTAAATGTTGATTGTTGCGCTGACGTTAGGCCTGCTAAAACAAGGCGGAACAACAGCGGCAGATGCTGTTTCTTCCAAAATCAGTGGGAATTTCCACAGTCAGTTTTATGAAGAGCTCCACTAAAAAAAGGTTGCACCTTTTTCTACTTTACTTTTTTCCTTCCACACAACTTCCCAGTAATATACTAAGATACAGAACTCAACCAACTTGATAATAATGAATTTTTATTTCTTGCAAATTAGAAATATTTGCCTTGATTTTCAAGGCTGATATTTGTAAATTATAGCTATTTTTTTTCTGTCATTGGTCTGATGTAATATTCAAATTTCTGAGAAATTAAATTTGGAGTTTTCATTAGGTGCAATCAAAATGAACGGAAATGACCACTGCAGGTAATGACACAATATTACATGCAGGTTTTTAATGATATTTTAATTTACTTAGATTCACCTGTATACTTTCCATTCCTGTTTTTCTAAATAAATCAGTTATTTTGCTAAAACGAAACGGCCAGCTTTAATCAGAGAACATAGGGTCTGAACAGTTTTACCAAACCAGAAGTAAGAAAATGCTTTTGCTTTCCTTCTAGTTGGGATATATTCATTTTAAGATGCAGCTGTGATTTAAGGCTTTGTGACAGATTTCACAAGGGCTGTTATGTGAGAGCAAATTCCCACAGCACTTTGATTTTCTGCTGTGATGGACTGATCATCGATATTTTATAACTTTATCTTCTGTTTCCTGCAACATTTAGGAGGAAGTAGAGAAAAAAACAAATGGCAGTTGTGAGGTGAAAAAGACCCATCATGAAAAAAAGCTTTCTCCAAATGGATGATCGCTGGAAAAATCTTTTTCTCTGTCACTCTGAGTTTTTTTTTTAATTAAGCGGTAAGGTTCTGTTTTCTTGCATTTTTTGTTTTTTATTGAGAATATGAAGATATATAGTGGCCTTTAGTCATTTACAAACCAATTTTATCTCACTAATCATCATGCAAGTCTGAAGCCCTCTGTATCCACTCCCTATTAAGAAATTGCACAGTCTGAATTTTATGAATACAGTACATGTTATTAAATAACATGAAACACATAAAGTGTAAGAAATGGTTCATCCTAAAATACCAGAAGTATAAGAGAAATTATGTGGCATAGATGGTGAATAAATGTGCCAAACTGGAAAAAAGAAAAACACCAACAAACCCACTTCATATACAAATGGTACGGGATGTTTCTGGATTTTCTTTTAGATTCTGTCTCTCTCCATTCTCTGGAAATGGAAAAACTCTAAAAAAATGGAGGCGTCTCAAATACTTTTCCTCCCACTGTATATATCAAACCATTTGTGAAGTAGTAGCTAATCATAAAAAAATGTTTTTTTAGGGATATTTAATTATCATGGAACATGTTATTGTCAACACTGCCTGCTCATGTGATGCTGTGGTAAATTACAATCTTGTCTCCTGAGACTCGCCTTAAATTGAACTAGATTCTCCCACTGAGGGGGAAAAGGAAACATTATTCTCTTCATAATCAATTCTGTGGTACGAAATAAACCTGGCAAAGACAGAAAAACAAACTGTTATCACCGTATCATAAACTCTGGATGTAGATAGTTAAGCTTTTGCTAATTCACGCTGTGGAGTCGATGCCCACAGAGCTGGAGTAACAGATCAGACATGTGGATGTGCAGGACTGCCACACTTCAAACTACAGTCAGATACGTTATTTATGCAGTATTTCTCTCTGCGGCTTCAGCAATTGTTTCTCGCTGGGCTTTTGTAAAAACATAAAGTAGTAGGCAGACTTTGCGGAACGGGAATGAAATGGCCAAAATAAATAAAGAGGACGGAAGCCTCTGTGCACTGTGAAAAACAAAAGCAGAACAGCATGGCATTTCTAGGTTTTCATGATTCAACTTTTACAAAGAAGGGGGAAATCCCATTCCAGTAACTGCTAACATAACCATGAAGGGGCAGCAAGTGGCTATAACGTCTTTATTACATTTTAAAAGCCATAAAAAGGATTCTAAGTGTAGCCAGTGGTTGTGTTTTTGCAGCAACTTCACAGAAATAAACAATAGGAAATCATTGTGTCCACTGAACACACAACAAAGTGTAATGGTGACGGGGTCAGAACAAAATACTGGACAAAACCATTCAGGCATAACATTTTTGTCACTGTGTGGCCACAGTTGATGTGTTGCAAAGAGGGAAATGGGTAAACAGTAGGACCTGAGCTTATAGTGGCCTTGTGACTGGGTCAGAGCATCCAACATCCCTGTCTGCAGTGGTCAGTCTCTATGTAAAGTGGTCCAAGGCAGGAGAAGTTGTGACTCTGTGACAGGGTCATTCATGTACAGGCTGGCCTCTAGGTAGACTGGATTTATCCAACAGAAAAGACACTGCTGACCAAGTTGCTGATTAATTTAATACCAGTTCTGACAGAAGGGGGCAAAAATACACAGACCGACCCTCATGGTGTGTTGCCCTGCTGACTCCTGTCCAGTGCTGAAATAACCAACAATCTGATTAATTAAATTGTCTTTCACCACCCATGAATGGCCCGGTGAGTAAGTGTTGGCCATCTGGGGAACACAAAGCACCAGGAAGCCAAAAGAAGGCAAATTACATTAGCATGATAATGACAATGTTCTGCTGCAAAACGTCTTGGTGGATGTTACTTTGACGCCACCCACCCAAGCATTGTTATACACCCATCTGTGGAAGCAGTGCAGTTGTCTGAATGTACCTTCTCTGTTTGAGGAACACAACAACGTGTTGAGGTGTTGACTTGGCCTTCAAACCTCCCAAATCTAAATCCAATGGACTGACATGAATCCATGAAGTTGCAGCTAACAGGAAATAGAGGACAAGATGCTGCAGCACCTTCAGCGCTCCAGAGGAGCCCGAAGAAAAGGGGAACCAGTCCAGTATTTATTTGGCTGGTGATCATAATGATATGCTTGATCTTGTTGTCTTTGAAAGAAGAACAATTTTATCATTCTGTTAGGGAGCATAAAATATACTATTTTTATTTTTTTACTTTATCTGTGTTTACTTGTGACATTTATCTTTGGGCTTTCAGTTTTCCCTCTGACTAAGTCATGATGTGGTGACCTCCACCACATCATAATCTGGACAGCAGGTGTAAAAATATAACACACCCGATTTAACAATGCCTTGGTTTGTTTGCTCGCAGGAATTTGAGCCAAAGAAGATGCTTTCATTATTGTTGGTTTTCCCTTTAGTGTCAAATGCTTAAAGTGCTTTGCTGAAAAGAATCTACCTGATTGTTTCTGTAGTCACTAGAGAATACATAACAAACCGCATGTTGTAGGCGAGCAGATGAAAACACTCACATCAGGATTCAGTTGAACTAAGGAGATGCATGTTTATTTCTTGCCGTTTACTCAGTATTACTGTGAAAAACTGAAGGTTGGTGAATTAAAACCACAGTTCATTTTTAAAGAACTAGTTTTGGGTTTGTCATGGAGAGCTAAACTGTCAATGTACAGTCAATGACCTGCTTTAGCTCCGTGGTTTTATATCCGTTTCACTATCTACAGACAAACATTTCAATTCTCTCTTCTGCCTGATGTTTGATGAAAAGTAGGATCTTTTTAGTTTGTATTTTCCTTTCTGCATGGTTTTAGGTGTACTTTTTTTTCCTTCTACATTCTTTTATTTTGTCTAACGTACAGAATTAGTCACTGTAAAAAGCTAATTGTGAGGACTGGGTTGGTAGAGTGCTCATTGCCAAACACGAGATTTAAAATTCAGAAAATTTAAATTTGGTCAAATTTTTCAGGCCCTCCCACCAAACTGTGAGCGACATCTTCTCTGTGGATGTTGGAAAACATTTACTTTTTATATTTATTATCATTATTATTGCTTTGCTAAGCTAGGTAAGCTTAACATATGCATGTAAATGTGGAGCCAAAGAGCCACAGCACCAAGAACACCGATCCCTCGCCGCAGCGGATCCAGTCATGTTTTAGAAACAAGAACATTGTTTTGGACGGACACGATGCTGGAGGACGTCAGTGGAGGGATATGTTTAAAGGAAAATGGAAAACAGAGACCTTTCATGGCCCAGTGTGGGGGATCTGTCAGTTATAAACCACCAACTGAGGGGACAACTTTACTTCACGGGACATTTTCTTGTCAAATGTATTTATACACAGTTGTAACATCCAGTTGCTTTATCTGCTGTAAATAAACAATACCACTATGCATGTTTATCTGGTGTATGAATGTGAATAATAGCAATAAAAAGGTTTAATGTGTTATTTGTTGATGCTTTGCCAATTTTGTTTGAAGAGCTGAAGAACCGACTGATCCTTCAAAACAGATGGAGATACACCTTGTATTGTTAACAAAGGGACATTAAAAGACTGGTAATAAACATTACTGCTTTGTTAATACTTTTATCGGCGAGGAGATAAGAAAAGAAAATCCATTATTGTGCACGTCTGCTTAGAAACAAATAAAAACAGGATGGATATTTAGTTCAGATCCTGACGAGGTGAAAGAACAATCGTTAAACAAGTGATCAGTGATACATTTATTGTTGTTTTTCCTGAATATCGCTCAATTCCAAATGCAAAGTGAGGAAGTGTCAGTACATCCCATCCCATGCTAGGAGAGACAAACACTGATGCTCGTCTCAAAGTAACCACTGGGCGAACAGACCGACTGGTGGAAAAGATTTCTGCTTGCTGAGAGGCGGAGAAAACGGAACATGTGAAAACAAGCAGCTGCCTCTGACCCACTGCGGGCCCTCTGTCTTCCTCAGTCTTCCTCTGTCTTCCTCAGTCTTCCTCAGTCTTCCTCTGTCTTCCTCAGTCTTCCTCAGTCTTCCTCTGTCTTCCTCAGTCTTCCTCAGTCTTCCTCAGTCTTCCTCTGTCTTCCTCAGTCTTCCTCTGTCTTCCTCTGTCTTCCTCAGTCTTCCTCAGTCTTCCTCTGTCTTCCTCAGTCTTCCTCAGTCTTCCTCTGTCTTCCTCTGTCTTCCTCAGTCTTCCTCTGTCTTCCTCTGTCTTCCTCTGTCTTCCTCTGTCTTCCTCAGTCTTCCTCAGTCTTCCTCTGTCTTCCTCAGTCTTCCTCAGTCTTCCTCTGTCTTCCTCAGTCTTCCTCTGTCTTCCTCTGTCTTCCTCTGTCTTCCTCAGTCTTCCTCTGTCTTCCTCTGTCTTCCTCTGTCTTCCTCTGTCTTCCTGAGTCTTCCTCAGTCTTCCTCTGTCTTCCTCAGTCTTCCTCAGTCTTCCTCAGTCTTCCTCTGTCTTCCTCTGTCTTCCTCTGCCTTCCTCTGTCTTTCTCAGTCTTCCTCAGTCTTCCTCAGTCTTCCTCTGTCTTCCTCAGTCTTCCTCAGTCTTCCTCAGTCTTCATCTGTCTTCATCTGTCTTCCTCTGTCTTCCTCAGTCTTCCTCAGTCTTCCTCTGTCTTCCTCTGTCTTCCTCTGTCTTCCTCTGTCTTCCTCTGTCTTCCTCTGTCTTCCTCAGTCTTCCTCAGTCTTCCTCAGTCTTCCTCAGTCTTCCTGAGTCTTCCTCTGTCTTCCTCTGTCTTCCTCTGTCTTCCTCTGCCTTCCTCAGTCTTCCTCAGTCTTCCTCTGTCTTCCTCAGTCTTCCTCTGTCTTCCTCTGCCTTCCTCTGTCTTCCTCAGTCTTCCTCTGTCTTCCTCTGTCTTCCTCTGTCTTCCTCTGTCTTCCTCTGTCTTCCTCTGTCTTCCTCTGTCTTCCTCTGTCTTCCTCAGTCTTCCTCTGTCTTCCTCTGTCTTCCTCTGTCTTCCTCTGTCTTCCTCTGTCTTCCTCTGTCTTCCTCTGTCTTCCTCTGTCTTCCTCTGTCTTCCTCTGTCTTCCTCTGTCTTCCTCTGTCTTCCTCAGTCTTCCTATGTCTTCCTCAGTCTTCCTATGTCTTCCTATGTCTTCCTCTGTCTTCCTGTCCTGATTGGACGGTTGTAGTGCTGGAAGCGAATGAACAAGATGTGGTTCCGAAACATTAAATTCCTAATCATTCTCTCTCCTTCCTTATTTTCCCTCTTCCTCAAAATAATGTTAGGTGTTAGAATATTAGGCTATAAAATCTGTTCTTAAAAACTATGAGAGATCCTTAACTTTGTGATTTAACTTTTAATCAGTTGAGATAATAATTTGAAACCTTGATTCACTTTTCATAAAACCTCCTCTTTACCTTTGTTTTGTCGTCTTTCAGGCCTTTTCTGTCAGAAAGTATTTGGACAAAAAGATATTAAAATAAACATAATCCTTGATTATACTATTAATTCCTCTGTTCTGTCCTCATACATACATGAAGTGTCATTTCTTTAAGCAATACTAAATGAATCATAATTTCATGCGTTCATCACCTAAAGCAGCTTTATATTGCAGGTTTGTGGGCAAGTTAGTTGGAAAGAGTAATTAGTTACTGATTACTTCCCCCAAGAAAATGATCTGGTTACTTTAATAATTATTAATTTTCTAAAGTAATTAGTTATTTAATTACTCAATTAAAAAATTATGCACAACCTGAATATACATTGCTTTCTGCATATTCAATCATTTACAATATAATCAAATTAAATCGTCTCTTTTTAAAACTTGATTTGTTTCATTTTTTTAACTTTATGCATCACCAAAAATTCTTTTTACACAACTTTATTAAATATTTACATCTGTTCTCTACGTATTCCACTATATTTTAATGTCTTTCTGACAATTCCTCTGTTTAAAATAAAATATTTTTTGTGTTTAAACTCCTTCATTCAAATAGATGTAAAATACAGCAATGAAATGAAATCATTTAAATCAAAGTCTCTCCTGAATGCAATCAGGATTTTTAACATTTACATCTTTAACAAGGTAAATGACAATGATATATGTGATTGTCTTGAGACGCTCATATACAAAACTACAGTTTCAAAATGCAGAGAAGTAACAGTAATATAATTACCTTTTACTTACTTTACTTATTACTTAAAAAAAGGAATTGGATTACAGTAATGCAATTAATTTAAATTCAAATCAATGTGCATATTAACAAAAATCCACTTTACAAGTGAAATATGTCAAATAATAATGAAATCAATACAAAAAAACTGACTCAAAATCAGTTTCATCCTGATTTACAATAAAATATAGCCAAATGGTAAGTTTCCCTGGTTAGCATAATAAATATAAATGCTGTTCATGTTGATTTTATCTTTGCTCAACGCTTTGGAAGGTAAAACGTAATCAGAATAGCTTTAAAACTGACCAACCAGCTAATTTCCGAAGTGAGTTGTGTTCAAACAAGATTGAAGGAAGGAAGGACAAACTGATTCAGTCGTGAATCAGTTTGTTTTCGTCGCTGCTGTTTGAGCAGCAGAGTCCCAGTGGGAGGGTCTGTGTGGGTCTCAATTCCCTGAAGCTTTGGAGCAGAAGAAGAGATGATCTAAGATCCCAACTCCTCAGACACACACTCACACAAAAACACACACTGAATTAGTTTTAATGGGAGAGCTGTGCAAGATGCTTTCATTTAAGGATATATCAGGTCACTTTGCTCTGCCAGGCAGCAGCAGATCGCAGATTTCTCCTTTTAATGATTTCATTACCCAGCTGTATCCAGAGGATAAACTAGAGAGGGAAAAAAAGGGTTTATGGGCCTCAAAAAAACTCTTGCATTACTTGTTTTGTTCTTTATTCCTTGGTTTGCCTTACCAGAATTTTTAGCATATCTACAGCTAATGCACACATGACTTTTTATCTCATTGATTGACATTAAAGGTCGTATTTAGTTTTTCAAATACATGAGGATCCTCCTGAGCTTTTTCACATCCAAACTTTGAAGTATGTGGATAGCAGCTTGATGTTCTGTGAGTGTTTTGCTGATATAGAGATTGATTTATTTCATTAAAAAGATCATTCAGTGGAAATACTGAAGAAATATCCTCAGAAATCAGCAGAGTTTGGACACGACTGTGTTTTCTGACTGAAAAATGACTTACAGCCAAATTTATTACAAAAGGGCTTAAGCACAATGAAGTAAATGTTCTGGACCTTAATCTCAGTTCCATAAAAAATTAGGACAAAGCTGTAAAAATGTTCCCTACAAACCACCCTGGATATTATTTTACAACCTAATTCTGCTTCAAACGTCGTTAATCTTTCTCCCTGGCCTTTCTGTTGTATTTTTGGTCTTCATGATGCTTTTTATTCACTAATGTCCTCAACAAATCTCATCAAAATTAACAGAAACAAATAATTGACATAGCTCAATTATTGTTTCACATTTTGAGTTAAAATGTTGAGATAAAACTAACTTTTTCATATTTTCTAATTTAATGACACTCACCTGTATGTTGCTATTTGTGTTGCCATATTACAGTGGTGATTTTGTTGCGTCACAAACCATTTTACAACAGCTCACACTGATTGATCCCTTCAAGGTAACATCAGGTTCCTTTAAACCCCAGCGGGGCAATGACATGTGCTGCTCTGTGTTGCCACAAGATGGCAGTATGGAATCAAGGAAGCGCCGCTGACTGCACTGCAGTGCAAAGAGCTGCACGGCGCAAAGAGCTGCACGGTGCGCCACGCATCACACGTTGATCCACTGAGACACAGATCATCAAAAAACAAACAAAAACTGATGACACTGATGATATTTTTGATATCTTGAGATGTAAAAACGGTTATTCTCTGTCTTATAGTGACACCCCAGAAAAAATGTCTCCCAGAACAGGAACATTTAGTTTTTAATATAACTTAGAGACTGTGGAGTACTTACTCATTACTTTTACACATTTAGAGCACACTTAGAAAGTCCAGAGAATACTTATACTCATTTAGCAACAGGGATTAAAACTGGGAACCCAGAAAATCTACCTTAGCAGCTACTTTTTAGACTCTTATTCTTCCAACCCAGAAAATGAATTAGACCAGATGATACTTCCTTATACTTATCTACCGACCCTGGATATGAGTATCTAGTTTATTTACTTTGGATTAACATTATTATATTTTTCTTCTTTTGCTCTTTCCTTTGTTTTTTTAATTTTGTTTGTATTTCCTTTTAATTCCTGTAAAGCACTTCGTATTGCCTTGTTGCTGAAAATGTGCTACATAAATAAAATTACCTTTACCTAAAGTTGCAGGGACAAAAGGGATTCTGAAGCCAATATTGTGAATGCAAATCTAGTAAAAATTTAAAAATAAAAATGAGAAGATTGTTTAGATTAGCTTATGTACTTAGGCTAAGCATTTTTTAAATGTTATGTGTGACATGAAATGAAAGTGTAGCAATAATAGAGAGTATATAATAAAGCTACTGGCGTTATATAGAAGCATTAAGAATAATTCACATTATGGATGTTCAGATTCGAAGTCCTGTATCATTAGTGCAATCTATGAGGATTTTTTTCTTTTCAGAAATCTTTGTTCAAATCTGAATTACAGTCATTAAATCTGAACTACAGTATCGTTCGCTTTTACTTGACCTCTTTTTCGATTTGTTTAAAAAAATTAAATCTGCCAAACTATAGAGATTTCAGATCAGAATTGCATGATAGACCATTTCTCTTGATAATTCTTCAAAACAGGAAAGACCAGAGAGCATGCCATTTAATTGACGTCAAAAGGTAGCTGGGGGGCATCAAGGACTTGCTAAATGTAGCAAAAAATACATTTGCAGTCACAGAAAATATGTAGGAAAATGTGTTTTAATGCTAACAAAAGAAAAGATGAGGGAAATATCGAACCTTTTGGTTTTTACCCATGAATGATACATGATGATAGCAGCGTTGGGGTTTGTTTTCTTTAACTAGCGCCTTAACTAAAGTGGAGGGAATAAAACAAAAGAGAAATAAAAAATAGACTTCAGATATTACAACATCCCAAAGCATTTATCCAAATGAACTAAAGAATGATGGCATGACCAGAGAAATAAAGTTTGCAATCTTGAGTTCAGACCTGAATCTCATCAACTGAATGGAGGTCATAAAAATGGTTGAATTTTCTATATTACAAAAATCCAACACATGAACAGCAATGTGCAGACTATCCAGCTGCTTATTGGCAATTTAATTGCTAAGAAATAGAGCTACGTTTACAGAATAGAAACTAAGCATCTGGAGACAAATTCACTAAATGCTCCTTACAAAGACAGATGCAGTTTAAAGGTTGAAATTAGTCATTTGACCCATTAGTTTGTATATCAATACACATTTTATGAACGATACTACTAAAACGCTATGATAGGTGGCCAATTTGCATGAGATGTAGAATAATTAGTGCAATCAAGACTTTTTGTTTCACACTGGAACAGAGAAAGAATGCAGTGAAAATCGCACACAGTATAATGTTTAACATAGGTTTACTATCACAAAACAGAATAAAATAAAACAGCATAGCTGCAAAGGTTCAGGGAAAGAAAGTTGTCCAAGTGCATACCCGCAAACCATTCTGTGCGGCAGCACTTGAACTAAATGCAATTTTATGCACCTCTTAGCAGCCATTCTGTGTCAATCAGCCTTCCTTGTAATTTGCACATTTGGGCCAATGGGACAATATACTGCAAATTGAATTTCAAATCAAACCTTTTAAGCGCGTTCATTTAGCTCGCTATGTTGAAAATACTCGCCAATTTTTATCACGAGCGCCACCGCTCTCCAAACCTTGGTTTTCTCATTATCGCCTGGTTCAGATTCAACTTCACCGTTTGCTTTACAAATTGAAGTAGACCACATTTTTTTCACACCAGGCTCTGACTAATCAGAGTATAAAGCACAGGTGTTACTAATCATATTAACCATATGTCTGTTCTATTCAGCCTGCCACTACAGCATGACAGTGAGCCAGCATGTGTTAAACCTGCAGCTGCTGAAAGGACTGAAATCATCCTTCAGTTTATTAATTTCAACAGCGCTTTTCACATTGTGATAAGAAGAGAAAAATGTCTGTGGAAAAGCACAGCTGCTGGTTCACTGCACCTGCACAGGGTGACGGGTGAATATGGTCACTTACTCTGTTCAGCTTTGACATCTGCACTCCCACCAGAGGACGACCATGTGATCAGTTGTCTGGTTGTGTGTGATCTGAGGAACCAGCAAACAGCTTCCACCAGCTTACTGTGAGTGAAGACATCAAAACGGCATCATTCAACTTTTTTACAAGCTGCTAAATTCTTATAACTTTATAGTTAATTCTGTGGAGAAAAAAAATACTTCAGTTACTCTAAAACACATGGATTCTGAGCACAGTTGGCTCATGTTTAGACCCTGTGCTGCTGCTTCACAAGAGTCGAGAAAAAGTTTGAAAAGTTAACCTCGGCTCAAAAAGAATCATCAGCGCTGCAAACAGTCGTGCAGATGTTGTGGTGCGCCTGAAAAGAGGCAAAACTAACTTACAAGGAATGTTTTAAGTCAAATATTCCTTATATTTCAGTTATAATAAAACATTTTCCTTATGTTATAAGCAGTGATGTGCGGTGAGGTTCACTGCTGGTGAGGCACTGACTTACGATTACAGACACCATGCTTGTGCCTGTGCGGAAATTTCGCACAGGCAAACAACGCTGCGGGACAAAAAGACTAAACTTTTACATGTCATCCATAGCCGCGTTAACTCAGTGAAACTTAGAAATGGAGGTATTAATTTCGTGCTATGATCCACAGCAAAGCAAAGGGAAAGAGCGAGAAAGCACTTTCTTGCTCTGCATCAGCCAAGCTACACGCAGACTCGTTGCCATAGCAACTGACAACAATGCCGCTCCATTTTTTAGGATTTAACACCAAAAAAACTAGATTAGCTACCGCTTCTACTTTACTGAATTACTTAGCCATACAAACTGTAGCCCACAAAACGCACATTTCATTATTATACATCTTATTGCTATCTTACCTTATCAATGAAATCCATGCACCGCTAATTCTGCACAAAAATATCCGTTCATCCAAAGCCAAGTTTATCCTCGGCGTGTCTTCTCTACTCCGTTTAAATATCATCAAACTGTCTTGAAGTAAAACTTTCAGCTCCGGTGTTGGTCTTCCTTTAGTTATCATCTCCTGCTTCAATTGAAAATCCACTTTAGAAAACTGTTTAAGTGTAGAAATGTAGTCTTTCATGTTGACGTCGGAAGAGAAGAGAAAACAAATATATCGCTGTACTTTAATTATCTGCTGTATGGCTAGCTCCATGGCTAGCTCACTGTGTCTTACTCTGCATTTGTGCAGTCACAATTTCTGGGATCATGAGCGCCCCCAGCGGTGAGGCAAGAGAACTGCCTGCCTCACCTCGAGTCTGTTCTCTGCCGTTTCTTATCGCTCCTCCGCACACAAAACATGATACACACAAAGTTGGTGACAAAAAACACTTTACATTATATACATAAGCTAAATTATGGAAAATCAGTCCATATATTAAATGTTTTTTAGCTATTTTATTGCCGGCGTACAGACAGTATGAGCATGCTGTCATTTAATGGCAGCCAGTGCAGTTAGCGAGAGGTTGCGCAATTCCAGGTGAGGCTCAGCTCGCTGCTGCCTCACCGGCTTCGCTTCTGAGCATTTGAATGGGAAAATGCGAAAATCCAGCGATTTTCAAGAAAAAGCTTAACCAATTCTGACTAGTTAAGTAAAAAATAGGTACTTTGTAGTACAAACCATCCATCCATCCATTTTCTTTCACCCTTGTCCCTCAGTGGGGTCGGGAGGGTTGCTGGTGCCTATCTCCAGCTAGCGTGCCGGGCGAGGGGCGGGGTACACCCTGGACAGGTCGCCAGCCTGTCACAGGGCAACACAGAGACACACAGGACACACAACCATGCACACACACACTCACACCTAGGGGCAATTTAGACAGACCAATTAACCTGACAGTCATGTTTTTGGACTGTGGGAGGAAACCGGAGTACCCGGAGAAAACCCACGCATGCACAGGGAGAACATGCAAACTCCATGCAGAAAGACCGGGGCCGGGAATCGAACCCAGAACCTTCTTGCTGCAAGGCAACAGCTCTACTAGCCGGCTGCGCCACTGTGCAGCCGGCTAGTACAAACCACAGAGTGAAAATAACAATATAAATTATTTTATTACTATTTTATTATTATATTTATTAATAATATATTTATGTATTAATAATATATTTTATTATTATTATTTTTCCATGATGACACCTGCCTCCCCTGACCGCACGTCACTGATGGATGTATATATATATATATATCTTAGAGATGTGCCAATCAGGTTTTTTCCTGCCGATACCGATCACCCATGAGGGCCTATCACCAATACTCGATACCGATCACAAAATTATTTATTTTTTTATCATAAACACTACCGGTTACATTATGTGGAAAAAGGAACCATAAATTCTTTGTTTCTGAGCATTTGAATGGGAAAATAAGAAAATCCAGCGATTTTGAGGAAGAAATCACCAGAATTGGTTAAGCTAAATAAAAAATAGGTACTTTGTAGTACAAACCACAGGGTGAAAGTAGCAATATAAATTATTTTATTATTGTATATTATTTTTCCATGATGACAGCCGCATGACACCGCATGACATTGGAACACCGCATTGTTCCAATGTCAAATAATTCAACATTGGAACAAGTTGTTTTTCATCAATATTAAGGAATGTTCTACTTAAACTAAGCTTGGTAGAGCAAGTAATGCTTGTTTTGTCTTACTTCAAGAAGTATAGTTAGATATTTGCACTGAACTTTGAATGATTCTGTGCAGATCTCACTCACATTTGAAGAGTTGTACAGAGTTATTTCACCAGACTGTTGATGGTGATGTACTTAAAACAAATTAAATTTTCACTGATCAAAAAAAAATGTATGCAGACAAATTAAAATAGTCTTCAAATTAAAAACTTAACACTAACAAGTCATGTTTTATTGCTTTCATTTCAATTAGATATATCGCACTGTGAAAAATACTCCATTAGATGCAAGAAGAATAGACTGCACCCATTTATTAATTCATTAAAGAAGAGGGTTTTAAAAAGCAAAATAAAAAGAATTTAGGACTCATATCATGTCCTGGTAGCCTTGAATACAATTAAAATGATCTACATATTTTTTTCCCATATGAAAATCAGGTAATTAGGTTTCATTGAAAGTTTGTGTGTTGGTTTGTTTTTACAATAGAATTGTTTTGTGGCCCACAGCTACTTTTAGCTTGACAGAAAAAATGTGATCGCCTCTGATTTAGCAGGCCGTCGCTGGCGGCTGTCTTCCTGATATACTCCAGGATTCTGGCTGTTTCATCCTGCATAGCGGCGCTGATGCTGACTCATCATTTTCAAGTCCTTGACCTCCTGCGCTCGTTTGGCATACTTTCTCAAGATAAAACCCTTGAAGCACAGTGAAGAGTCCCTTTGTTTCGATATCAAGGCTTGTGTCTCCTCCCTTGGCCAGGCTGGAAGAGTAGAGGGGGATTTGAATGGCAGAGCGAATGTAGTGACGGCTCGGACCCTTTTTAAGGGCATGTCTTACCGTCAGTAAGGTTTCCTTGGAAGGCTAGCGACACCAGAGCAGACGATGCAGATGAGCCTAAGGCTACTATTTAAGCAACCAGGCAAATCACCTTCCTCACAGGTTCATCTTTTGAATAGAAAAAAAATGTCTGCTGTAATTTGTGAAGGTGCCCCTCTACTTTTTGTCATGACAATTGTCTTTTTTTTTCTTTTTTCATCAAACAGCACATTTTATTTATTTTTTGATGGGCACACATCCAAAAAGTAATACCAGAGTGAACATTTTGTAAGTCACGATGTGGCTAATATCCAGATGACTCCATGCTGTCTGAGGGAGGAAAAGCACAGAAGCTGAGGTGGTTGTCATGGCACCTTCAATTATTTTGTTTCACACAATCAGCCAGTACAGATGGGGCTCTTTAACACATCTTATCAAATGTGCTTTTTCATCTTGCTACAGAAAATGAACTTCTCACTAAATGTGTCTTTCCCCCCCTCTCTCTCTGTCTTTTTCTGTCTCACACAGACACACACAAGTTTGTTTTTCTAGGCCTATTATTACTTTATTAAATCAAACCTCCAGCTGCTGCTGGCGTTCTCACTAAAACCAGGAAGATGGAGCACATCAGAGCATCAGAGCCCAGTTCTAAAGTCTGTCCTGCTCCATGTAGCTCAGAGAACAGATTAAGATGCTGCTGTTGGTTTATAGATCACTGATCGGCTTAGCACCACAATACATTCAAGATCTGTTGTTATTGTATCAACCTTCCAGTTCACTCAGGTCTCTGGTTCTAGTCTTCGGAATCTTGAACAAACTTCCAGAAAACTGCAAAACAGCTGAAACACTGAGTTCCTTTAATCAAGATAAAAAACCAATTTGTTTTGAGTTGGCCTTAATTAATAATAACTGGAACATAGGCAAGATGTGATGTGATTTTTTGTTTGTTTGCTGTTATTTTTCATCTTGTCAAGTAGATTGAACTGACTCGAAATGTGTTTTACAAATAAAGTTGACTTATTGACTTTCCTTATTTCTTTGGACCTGTGAGCAAACATGACCAAATTAGAAGTACAGGCTGAGTATCTGCATCTCTGAACTGTTCTGTCTGTGATGTCTGCTGGCTTTGTCTGACTGCAAACCTTTCTTCCTCTGCAGACCTGCATCCAAGCCTCTCGGGAGCTGGCTGGGCGGCAAAACCAGAAGCTTTCAGCTTTGGGAACATAAAGGTTTTTAAAGTCGCTGCGGTATCCACAGTAACAAGCAGTACTAATTTCAAAGCTAGTTGCACAGTCAGCTTTGACCCTTGAATCTGCAGTCAGAGGATGCCCAGCATCACTACCTTATTAAAACAATTTCTCTCTCCCAGTCGGCCTGCTTTGTTGTTTACAGTTTTGTTCTCTCAGAAGTAACCCTGTAACATGGAGGAGGAGTCCAAGCCAGCATCCGTGTATTTATGACGCTTGTTCTCCATAATGTGCCTGTCTCGCTCTGGGTGCATGTATTCTTTTGTGTGTGAGCTCTGTCAGAGCTCATGATGAGTCATAGCTCAGGCTGGAGCCTCTGCAACACAGCAGGGAGTTTAGGATATAGAGCAGATCCAGTGTTTCACCAACAGAGAGACGGGGAGACGCTCACACACAGGTTTGACAGGATGACTCTGCATTTATTAAGCGTGTGCAAAGGCATTCGGTTGTGCACATCAAGGTTGTGTGGATAAATAATCTTTTTAAAGGAGCAGTATTATATAAAAAAAAAAGACTTTCTGAACTTTACATCATTTTATAATGTCATTCCCTCATCAAAAAACATAACTGGGGTGTTTTGATTCTTTCATGTTTGAGAAATCCTTGAAACGCAGTCCAGTGTTTAACGCTCAACAGAGGAAATGTGATGTGATGACTGGCTGAAGGCCGAGTGCTGAAAAGAGCAGGAGCTTCTTAAGGAGACAATGACCCAATTTGAAGGACTTAAATTGCAAAGTCAAAATTGAAGGTGACATAATTACTTACTTGATTGTCTTATAAGATACTATGTGGCTGGAAAACAAATTACTGTCCCTTTAAAACGTAGTAGATTCAAACAACATGTCAAATATTAGACTATAATAAAAACTCATGTGGATAATTCAAAGGGATTAAATCACAGTTTTGTTTTGCTCTATGTAAAGATTGCAGTGGATACAATACACTTTTAAAAATACAAAAATCCTTGCAACATGGCGTAACAAACTTGCAGTGATAAGAAATCTCATGGGCACAATCAGACTCTCAGATATCAGTTATTGATGGTAATACCTGATTTCCCACAGCAGAGAATCATATGGTCTGTCTGTAATATACAGCAATTTGATCTTATTCACTTTTTTTTACTGCAACCGCCAGGAGACTTCCACATCCCTGATTAATTTGATTAAGTCTGAGTGAAGAGCACACAGCTACATTAACGCAGTTTCCTCTGTTGTATCGTCACCATTTTCCACTGCACAGTATTTGAGTTTGATCTCCCTGTGACTAAGGAGCGTGTTTTCCCTTTTCTCCACCCCTGCACCTCTAGAGACTGCAGTGGGCTCTCAAAAGAACAGCATTGTGTGATGTATATTTCAGTGACTTCCCTCAGCAAACCCCATCTTAAAGACCCATCTTATTTTCTTCTCCCGCTGCCTTTCTGTCTTCCATCATCTGTTGCAGTGGTGGTTATGCAGTCGTGACCTGGGTTGGTGAGTTTTCACTCTAACAACTTTCTGCTGCAGCCCTGATCAATGACTTGGATTTAAGCTATTTGATGTCATACATCAAAGGTGAAATAAGGACTTCACAGAAGGAGCTGTCTCCATTTTACCCAGGAGAGTTTTCACAGCATCCTAAATCTATTTGACTAAAGTTGTAGAGATAATCCATAGTTGATAGAAATTCTGTCTCAAAGGACAAAGCTGCATGTCCTGCAAAAACGCAGCTTGGCACACGACTGAAGTCGAGAAGTCTGCTCGTATTTATAATAGAAAAACTCTGCATTCATTTTTGCTGGAACAACATTTTTGTCCTGAGTTGACATTTGTTGTGAATTGGCTGAACTGAAGTCCTTGAATTACATGAAAACCCCTTTCACACAATCACTTATCCACCCTGGATTTCTATAGTGTTAGGTTATTAACATTTCAGTATCGTGTTTCTTCATCTTTGATACTGTAGCACAGGTTGTTTCATCTTTAGTCAGGCACAAGTGCGGCATTTTATAAACATAATACAAAGTTATTAGTCACAACATTATGGCCACCTACCCAATAGGGTATTTTTTGTCGAGGTTTGGACTCCACTGGACCCCTGAATGTGACATTGTATCTTGCACCAACATGTTAACAGCAAATTCTTCAAGTTTTTTAAGAGTTGCCGCCTCCATTCATGTCTCTTGTTTCTCCACCACATCCCACAGATAGCTGATTGGACCGAGATCTGGGGAATTTGGATTACGGGTTTATCCTGGTGAAACGGGCCACACACATTTGGGAAAGCGGTTTCCATGAATGAATGTCCAGGTTTGCAGTACAGGTCAAAGTAACATCCACACTGATGGCAGGAGTTAAAAGACATTGCACACATCATCATACTGCCACCACCATGTTAGAAATGCCAGAATAATGATAAAGTTGAGTATGATTTTCTAAAAAAAAAGCATCTAAAATTTACTGTCCATCATTTATGGTTGCGTCAGTACTGAATAAAAAAATAAGTAAATTCAGTGTTTAGATTTAAGACAACATATAAAAGCAGTTAAATCAAATTGTATCATCCATATTAATCTATGTTAATCATCCCATTTTTGCATAAAAAGCATAAAGACATGTCAAATTGTGCGTTGGGTAAAATAAAATATAATTTTTTGTATATTTAAAAAGATTTTTCACACATTTTACAAACTAAACTTATTTTGGGGGTGGAAGATTGTACCAAGTAATTGGGGTGCAATCAGAAAGTTTTCATTGCTGTAAATGTCATAAACACCACATCTATATCTCAGGGTGATTAAGGATCCACTCAAGGCATAAAGTACTGAATCATGTACAGGGTCGGGTTAATTAGCAGGTTTCTGAGAGTTTCTTTCAAAAGGAGACTTTAAATAGGACATTATTTCAGTCTGGACTCTGAATGACCTCGTGCTTATTTACAGTCCATTGCAATCAGACATTAATGCTCCTCTGAGATTTGGGATAATTTGGTTTCTGTAAATAATGTCTAATGCAATGCAGACACAAAAGCCAGTATTTGGCATTCAGTGACACTTTTGCTGGATTATAATCACTTTGTATATAAATAAAGTGTATATAAATCAATCTCAGGAGAAAACACAAACATCAATACAAACCAAATCAAAAACCTTCTTTAGATGAAAGTTGAACTTTTATTTTATTTTATTCTCCCTTTACAGATTCTGTTTGTTTACTAAAAACAGAGTAAGGTTCAGCAGGGGGTGTTCACTGTGAAGGACAGAATAAAAGACAAAAAGAAAATACATTTCTAAAAATAAACAAAAAAGTGGAGACAATTAAAAAATTTCAAAGTGAATTCATCTGAAACAACCTTTCTTTTATTAAAAACAGTGACAGTGAATTCATCATAGGATTTGCTAACAACATAAAGCGTAAAACAGTGAGGGGAAAAGCTTCTAACTAAGCACCCACTGTTTATTAATCAGCATCATCAACAACATTTTGATATTTTGCTGTATGCAGATCTTTACTTTGTTTTTCAAAAGTTTGGATAATGATGCCTTCCTTACATTTTTGGCCTGTGCACTTTGATAATCAGTGCAGTTTTTTTTTAAGTTCTACTTCTCTGCTCACTTCTCTGCTCCATCAGAAGAGTTGCTATGAGACTTGTCAAATTGAGCTCTCAGATCCCCCTGATCAGAACAGCGTGGGAACACATGGATGCAGAGACTTACATGAAAGCTCCCGAATGCTGTGCTGGGGAACCAAAATGTCAGCGGCATGCCTGTAGTGTATTAACTCATATTGATTGGATGGATTTTTTTTTTTTTTTGGTACCAAATTTACAGAGAGTAGTGCAAAAATCTTGTTTTTTTTTTATGCAGACTGTTTATATTTAAGTAGTGGGACTGTGTTTAAGCTTTGCATGTTAACAAGCTCTGAGTTTTGAGAGTAAGAAAAGATGTTATGGACAGAGACAGTCAATTTTAACAGACTTGCAGTTAATCGTGGCATTACTTTTTATGCTACAGGTCAGAGTGTAATCAGGCTTGAACTCATAAAATTGAACTTAAGTGTTTAAAAATGTGATTCATTTGAGTTGATTAGAAAGAAAAGGTGATGACTTTTTCACTTAGGGCCTCGTTGGCTTAGATGCATTTTCCCTTAATGAACAAAATCACATTTTAAAAATTGTTTTTGTATTTACTCAGGTTACTCATTAGCCTGAGTAACAAGAAAACAACCCCATGTGACTTTCATTGGGTTTTGTAAAAACTCACAGACATGTTTACAAAAGAAGAGAAGAATCATTCATTTTATATTCACAGAACATTCCCTAATAAACCTGAACGATCTCTTTGAGACGCAACAATTTCATGTAGCCAAAGCAGAATAATATGACACAAAGTGGAACCACACTGTGCGGTTTCTATCAGTTCCACTGCTAATCTGGTGATTTTGTTTGCATGGGACCATTTATTTACTTTTCCACTGACTTTCACACCAGAAAACTGCTGCAGTCTGAGCAACAACTTGGTTCTGATCTGCTCTCTTGCAGTTTACCTGGAAACTATTTGAAACCAAGTTCTGCGGAGCACCACTCGAATGAGCCCAAGTACAATCATTGACTCCTGTTCCCACAAAAGCAAATATAAAGTGACTTGCATGCATGAAAACCAACCAGAAGGGAAAGTTCAAACAAACAAACAATAAAATCTAAAAACAATCCCTGCCATTGTGACTGATTTTTCTTCATCTGCTCATTCGGTATGTGTTGGGGATCCACAGGGTCAAACATGTCAGAATAAAACCTCCTGCAAATTAACTCTGATGTTTCAGAATAAATGTTATAATCTGTCAGAGTCATGATGGAAACTCACCCATTTAACATACAAACCAGAACTTGTTAGATGCTTTTTCTCATTGCATCTTTTAAAACCTTTATTTTGCTAAATGTATTAGTGAAAATTATCCAGTTGACATTTCATTGTCAGTATGTATTTGTTTGAGAGAGAGAAAAAGATACAACACTGTTTAGTATTTATACACTACATATAGAGAAAGAATTGAAAGACAGACAGAAGAAACGTTTTTATTTTGCATCCAAAAACAACCTGAATTGAATTATAATGTATAAAACTGAGATTCTATCTCCTCACAATCAACGATTCTTTTTCATAGACACATAACTAAGGTGTCAACATAATCTGATAACATAAAAATGTGGGCTGTATTATTACCGGTGTTGACAGTTTTGAACTTTTTAACTTCTGAGCGTTGTGAAGCCAACTTTAGAGACAAACATTACACACACGTTTAATCCGCCATGTGTTCTGATGCACAGAAACAAATCCGACGCCGTTTCGTCTCTGCCTCTGTCACTCTCGACTGTTGCCGTCTCGACAACAAACTAAGTGAGATTTGGCAGCCGCGGGGCTGTGCTTGCCTCACCTCGCTGAATCATGATCTATGATGTTTATACAGCCATAAAATCCCCTCCAGAGGTGAAATGCTCACTGCTTCCCTTAATTAAGAGCAAGCAGACATAAACACAGACTACCACGCACAGCTCAGGCACACACATACTCACACAGGCAAACGTAACACATGCATGATTTAACACCCGCGCAGACATACAGGTTAAAAAGCCGTGCCTCGTTCAAAGTTGCAGAAAATGCACAAATTCAGTCACCGCATACGTTTTTGTTTTTTGCTTCAGGCGAAGGAAAAGTAGATATCAGACTCAGCCTACATCAGGTTTTACATTCATAATCATCAAGAAGAAATTTAGATGAGACAGATGTCTCCCTTGGTGCCCTTTACACTCAAAACACTTAATGTCAGGATGGTGATCAATAAATAAAACTTTAATTTTCTTACTCAGGTAATTCTAAGTGCCCGTCTCCTTACTTTAGTTCAGAGAAATCCAGACTCTTGGGGACAGTAAAATCAGAGACTGTATAATAAATGGAAGCATAGATTATAAAAGTGTTGAGAGCTATGATTTTATTGTCAATGTTAGTAGTGAAGTGTACGCACTGCACAAATCCAGACATCACATAGACTCAAGGGAATAAATCCAGCTGAAAACAGTCCACTGTAGATTAACTTGTCACTAAGGGCTCCAGTCCTTTAGTGCTCGTCTTATCCGGAGCAGATTGGCCTGTTCGCTGCTGCTTGTTGTTCAGTGAGCTCTTATCTGCTGCTCTGAGCAGAGGCAAGTCACACATCCATGGAAACACATGGCTGCTATCAACAACATCCTTCACTGAAAAAATATGTACTTGAAGAATTGTTTCATTTGACAACTTTTTCAATTTTACCACACATCAGTAGGTGGAGTCATAGTAAAAACAGAAAGCATGCTGGGGATTCAAAACATGTATTATCTGATTATTACAAGTCAAGGTTATTACTTTTTAAAGTTTGTTCAATAAGTTACAATTGTAGAGATAAACTTTTTTTAAAAACTTTTTCAGAGGAAAGCTGAAACTATTTAGATTGTATCAGCATGTCCTACAGCAGGAATCCTAAACTCCAGGTCTGTTGGTGTCAGGAGGCGGTGGTTTACGGTGAGTGAGATGACGCTTAGGCCCAGGTATGATGAAAAAAAGATGAATTTAATGACTAAGATCTCAAAACAAGGAACAACAGGGAAACAGCACGAGGAAAAAACTGGCAGCACGGAGACTGGTGACATCAATAGACGAGGACCCGACAAAGAACACAGACAACAGGTGAGACTAAATACACACGGGGCAATCACGGGAACGAGACACACCTGGGAGACAATCAACGGGGAAAGACGCAGAGACAGGACTAACAGGGAACAGGATCACACAGAAACTCAAAAATAAACACATAGAAACACGGATCATGACAGTTGGGCCATCGTCCTTCAGGTTTTAGGTGTCTGTGCTTCAGCACACCTGAGTCAAATAAACGGGTCATTAGCAGGAATCTGGAGAACCTGACAACAAACTGAGGTGGAGATTCAGGCATTTGATCGAAGAGTGTTGAACCAGGGACACATCCAAAACTGTGCAGGTCTGGATGTAAGGAGCCCTGTTCTAGAGTTTCAAAGAAGCTATTACAGAACCGACAGGAGATTTAATTACCAGTTTCAGTTGAAACCAGATATTTACATACACCTCTGATAGCTTGGCTGATTCTTTTCCCATCTGAGTTCGACCTTTTGGATGCTTATGCTTTTCCTTTTCATTACTCCTTAATTTGCATTCTCCTGTTTTACCGAAATGCACCATGTATGTGTGAAGCTAATCTTTATTGAAGAGCTAAATTTGATTGGCTTGATTGTGTTTTTCCAAATGGCAGCTCACTTGACTGCAGTTGCTCGACATCCGTATGGGTTAAAAACGATGCTGGGTTTATTTGATACCCATTTAAGCCAAAACAGCTGGTACCAAAATTGCTTGGTATGAATTCCTGCATTGTTACAACTCATCTAAATACTGACACATTTCAGCTTATTCACTCCAGAGGAATATTTCTCCATTGTTTACCAACCTACATCCGAAACACCTGTTGGTTATTTATGTCACATGACCCATCTGTCTGGCCTTTCGTCTGTTTTTCTTTTCTGTGTGTTCCTCTGATTGTGAGTTCTGTTTTCCTTGCTGGGCTGGACATGATAAGGTGAATTGGGATGTTACTGGTCAACTCTCATTTGCTTTGCTCTCAACACAATAGCAGGATGTGATTTCCCCTAGTGGCAGTCTTAAGCCTGCATGCAGCCTGGACTGCAGGGTTGTGGCCTTTATAAGCCGAGGGTGACCAACATAAGACTACGCGAGTTGAGAAAAGCATCACACCCCATATTTAGAGTCTATGAATAGGCCTTTACCCCAGACATGCTTCTTCCTAAAAAAACATTTTACATATTGTGTTCAGTTTTCAAGAACAGCAATTTAAGGAAGCAGCATACTCACTCCCTGCTCATGTACATTCTCTTCTAAGATACTCTACCTGCGGGCTTCAGATTGCCATTTGCAGGTCAGCCCTTCCCTTGGCCAGGGATTGAACCCTGCACAACTGGCTCCATGAGTGACGCCAGGGAATCTACGTCAACATTTTGCTTGGCGAGTTTCCAGTGTCATGAACTGTGGGGAGTGCAGAGGAATGGAATGAGGGGGGAAAAAAAGACCAGGAAAGAGAGAAAATATTTTTAACTACTGCAGTGCGTCACAGTAATGTATGGGCCCATCTGCCGAGGACAAAAGCACTGAAAAAGAGACGTGTCATCTGCCAGGATCAGATCCTGACGTCATCAAAACAATCCATTTCCCTTCTTATTACAACTCCATTATGACCACAGAAGATGATGAATAACTCTGTGTATTTTGTTTTTCATTTTTATAGCATTTCTGTACTGCATACATAAACAAAAGAGGCCGACATGCGGGACATGCTTGTGTGTGTGAGTCGTTCGCTGTCAGGAGACTGTTGATTCAGCTGGAGTCTGAGCGCCTGACAGCCAACTGACATCCTATGTCACCGGGTGCTGCTGCACAATCATGACTCAATAAGCCCAGGAAATCAGGGGAGCGCAATAGCGTGAAACACGCACACACACGCAGAGAGATTAGGGCTAGTGTAGAGGAGAGAGCAGCTGAGCAGAGGTTAACCTGCCTCAGGGGGTTACTGGCTTCAACTTACATCCAAGGCCTCCCTGCAGATTACAGTTTGTGTGATTATGAGAAACCCTTCAGGGTGAGCAGGTTTTAACTGGGGTTAATCTGCTTTCTATAGGAACATTCTGTCACAGAAAATCAAAACATAAGCTAGTATTTATTCTAAATTATCTTCAGACACACAGGTTGTTTTGCGGTGTGAGATCCTTGTGTTGAACATGTATTGTTTAAAAAAACACCAAAAAAACACATTGAACATTTCCATAAACTATAAACGCAAATACTAGAGTCCAATATGTTTCTAGCAGCACATCAGATTATCATCAGATCGTCGTTGAAATGGGAGAAACTCTGAAGCCTCATGTCTTGATTGATCTAAGTTTCACTAATGCTCATTTCTGTTGTTGGCGATTAATGGTGGAATAAAAACAGATCAATCTGGCTCTGGAAATGTTCTGTCTATTTAGGATGAAAATCCCTCCAGTTGTGCTTTGTCATCACTTCCACCAGAGTCGACTGTTAAATAATGCACCCACATGGCTCACCGAGAGGTGAAGAGAAAGGACATAAACTTACCCAACTCACTCAAGTTTTCCCAGCGTTTCACTTTCCCCAATTTATTATGTTGCAGCTTTTTTCCAAATTGTATTAAATCAATCTCATTGGTCAAAAATGTTGAGGATTTTTGCCCAATGCTACAGCTCACTTCAGTGATATTTATTGTGCAAAGATGGAAATGTGCAGCATATTTACACAGGATGTCCAAGGCAGGTTTAAAAACAGACAAAGCAGCACCTTCACTGAGAGAGTCCATCAACTTCAGTGACTTTTCTGGAGTCTGTTAGCTCAGACTGGCTCCCTGTGGTGCAGAGCCACAGGCTCCGCCCACCGGAAGCCTAAACAAAATAAACAAAAAACGAAACAATTACTTGTAACTCAAGTAAACTCTTACCAAAATATACAAAATAAATAACACTGTGATAAAAAAATAACTGAATAAACCTGTAAAAGAAAGCACTCAATACGTTCTGATGACGACATCACACCATCATGTGACTCCCTCTGGTCTTTACAATTTAACTTTCTCTGGACTCACTGTGATATTCTAATAATTTAAATCAACTGAAAAGCATAAAATCCATTTTTAAAACATTCAGGCTTCAGAAATACTCCCTGAGCTCCACTTACCTCAGACTGTCTTTTGGGCAGTTTCCATAAAAACAGGCATCAGCAATTCACTATTGCACTTTAAATAGGATGGAAAAATCAAAGTCAGACGTGTTTACTTGGACTTTTTCCTTGCATTTTATGAGACTTAGGTGTTCTTTTCATTTGAGCAATCAATTGGAGATCAAACCACAACAAATTTGGAGTAAGTTCCCAAAGTGTTTGAGCATCTTTTTATTGAATTTCTGTGAGAGAAGGATTCTGCATCTCTTCTTTTATTTGTGGTTTCAGGTTTAAATCAATCCAGGATCCTAGAGTTTAATGGATGGATAAATCAGGTGAGACGATATTGAAATAGATTATGAGAAATAATTTAAGAACCTTTTCTATAAATAACATGACATTTTTTGTGAATTGTTCCTGAAGATTTTTATTTAGCTTTTTCTCCATGTCTTTGACTTTTTGTCCTTACCATAATGTCACTTCCTTTAAGCGTGTTTTTCCTGTGTATCCCACACAGTTCACAATCCAGAGTGGATGCAACAAAATGCAACCGCACCAACAGCTGCCAGCCTCCTAGTGACCTTTGGGCAGAACCACTGTTGGAGCAGAACAGCTGGTTCTTCCTCGCTCCGAGAGAAAGACAGACGTGACGGGACCCTGGAGCAGAAACTCAAGTCGGTTCCCAGAGAGCAGACAGCCGTGTCTGACCCACTAAAGCTTTCCAAGTCAGTCCATGATGGCTGCTTTTGTTGAGAGCTGACAGATTAAAGATGATCCTGAACTTTGTTTTCATTTTCCTCAAGAACTTGAACCCATCAGATTAATGTTAGGCATAACTAAGAATTGTAAGCTTCCGAGAAACTAGTATATTTTTGATGAAAATTGAATTTCTAAAAAGTTTAATTACTTTGTTTTCATTTAATTATCTAGTAATGACACCTCTTTTTTAGCCCTTACAGGGCCAGTATCGTGTGTTTTCCATAGTGTGATTTTATAGCACAATCAGTTTAACTTCAGTCATTATAAAAATGCTACATATATTAAATATGTCTTAAAAAAAAAATCTCTTCAAAAACTTCTGCACTTTCATCACAACTTTTTAACAATGGTTTTACATGTGTTGCACTGAACAGTGGTTCATCATGAGCTCAGCGAGGCTCAGTCCCATAGGGTGTTTGCTAATTGCTGCTGGCTAGTCTGCAGGAGCTGAGTGGGGGATTTTTGGACCAGAGCTGTCCTGTGAGGCGGAAGCTTGGAAACTGCAGCTCTGAGGAAGAGCTGTGCCTGTACACAGCTAATTGGTTGCCATGGAGATTAAAGGATTTCTCAAACCTTCATGAAAGAATCAAAGCAACATTGCAGGTACGTTTTTGAAGAGAGAATAACATAACGTGAAAAGCTCAGAACAAACTTTTGAACAAACTTATAATTACTCTTAGTGCTCTTGTTTGTTTCTTTTTCAATTAATTTATCAAGAAACTCACTTTTTTTGTTGTTTTTTAGCAGGGGGGTTTTATGGCAACCGACACTCTCATGGATTCTTCCAATCCTGCGCCTTTAACGCTGACAGGAAATAGAAAAGTGATGTCTCTGTTGGGAGGCCATGTCAAGGATGAGTGCAAGGAATTAGGGATGTTTAAGAAAAAAGAAGGCCTCATTGGCTGCACGTTGTCATGCAGCAGGAATCGCATCTAAATGTTCACTGCAAGCCACTCTCAGCAACTACACAGAGACGGCGCTGCAACGAGCTACAGCGTGTCTTTTTAATGGCAAAGGAAGCAAAGAGGAAAAAGAGAGATCTACTGACAGGCGTGAAATATCGACTGTGGGAGATCTTCAGCTCTGAGATGACCTATCTCACCGCTGTGAACAAGTAGCAATTATTTTACAGAAAGGGGCATGATAGGGCAGGATATGGGAGCCTAGCTTGTTACCCCGCGCTATTCTAAGTTTACAGCCATCAAGGGCAGAGTTCATGAGAAAGCCAGCACACCCCAGGGCTTTTTTTAGATTCATTCCTCACACACAATGCATCTTTGTTGGATGCAAGTCCAAGATACATTTAGAGATGTCTACAAATGTTTTGTGCATCCTTTTTATTGTTTGTGTAAAAGATGAGAGACTGATTCACAGGAGGAATGATGGGGAATTCCCTGGTCTCCTCAACAGAATCTAAAGCTGTCCCTTAAAATCCAGATCAATAATAATAGATCACACTGGTGGAAGTGTTTTTGACATGGTTGTCTCATCGTTTCTCTGCACACATGCATTCTGCCCTTTCCCAGCTCTGTGAAGGAGACATTGCTACATGCAGTCCCAGAATAACTCAAGATAAGCAAAGGGCAGCAGGGAAGTTTTTCTTTATTATTGAGCAAAGCTGCAAAAATAGATCTATAGTGAGATCGCCACAGAAGGCTTTTCTTTTCTCTTTTACACCTTGGGATTAGCGTGTTATGTTTCAAAATATGGTTTTTCATTGCAAAAAGAAAGACTGATTGTTTTCATTGTAGTAAAGAAAAATAATTTTCGGATTGGAAACATGATAACACGGCTTGTTGATGTTATTCTTTTGCTTTCTTTTCATTCTTATTCCGCTCCTTTTCCTCTGCCAGGAAACGTTCCCATGGTACCTCATCTCTTCATCTGGTTCCTTCTCACGCAGCCGAGATTATGGAGGAAGACTGGAATACTTATAGTGCAGAAAGAGCTGCAGATATATCCCGTCTCACCGCCAAAAAACAAAGCACTTAGCGTTGAGGATGGCCAGATGGGAGCAGGGCGACCTCCGTCACCGCTCGTCATGACAAATGAGCGTGGTTATGAAATTTCAGGGAGAGTTTATTGAAATGTGGAAACAAGAGTTGAGTTTGTGTACAGCACATCTATAGGACTCAGGGGAAAACAGATGTTATAAATGAGTGCCTTCTCCATTCTGCGTGCAGTCTCCCTTCAAACAGCGTTACTAAAGAAAATTTAATTTGCCCTGTTTGTAAAAGAGGTGAAAGTAACTGGAACAGAAAGTCGGTGCTGGCATCTGCTGTTGGATGTGGCTGCATAGCCAGCCAATACAGCATGGAAGAAGGCTAAATTAAAAAGGTTTTTACATGCACTAAACCTTTACTGACATCCTTGAGCCATACCACGCTGGTTGACGGTCAGTGGCTCCACCCAGTCACTGGAGCACCACATTGTCCTCTTTCTGAAGTTTAAAAGTAGAGTCGGTTTCCCAAATCCTTTTGGCATCTTCATTTATTGATGGTAAATTCTGTCTAAGTGCCCTTTTTAACCAATGAGAACTGTACTTCTTGTCCTTATTTAAAATTATAATCTATTTTCGGACTGTGGCAGCATAAATTTAACCCAAAAATGCAAGAAAGTATTTTCTGTCAAAGTATAAGCTCTTATATAAATTGTTCTGACATGATTTCATTTGGCTTTTCTTGTCTCCTTCAGGTTTTAAGCATCTTAAAGGCCACTAACCTTTGTGTCTGTTACTGGTGTCACAACACAACCTGTCACAGGTGCCTGGTGTCTGGTGCTCTCTCTCTTGTTCCATCAGTTTTCCAGGATGACGTGTGGCTGACCGTGAATTGTATTTGATTCACCTAATGTCTTGTTTTCTACAACGTTTCTTAGTTGCAAAAAGGTTCTAGGTTGGAAATGTAGGCACAGATTGTTTTGTGTGGCGATTCGAATACATGTACACACACACACACACACGCACACGCACACACACACACGCACACACACACACACGTTTGTATTTCTACTTATATTAGGACTTTGTATTAACTTCTTTTCATTTTAGTAACTACGGTCATTTTTCCTAACCACAACAATTACTAGTATACTTAAGACTATCATGCTACAGATAAGCTGATGAAACTACAGTTGGTGCTTCCATCCAACAGTAAGGCTGAAACTGATGGTGGAGGTAAAGAAACTCTCTGTATTTAGAGATAAATTACATGTAGTTAGGGGGAAGGTGATGCTAATGATGAAGTCCTGTGTGAAAAGATTACCAGGAATGTAACAACCAAACAACTTTATGACCACCTAAAATGTGTCACAGTATCTTTCACACTTTAATGGGATTTTCCAAATTTGATGCAATTCAGTTTAGTTAAAAATGGTCTTGGAGGTTCTTGAGACTTCAGGACAATCTTAAGGGGTTTAAAACAACATGCCTACATTCGGAGGCTGAGGAAAGGCTTCTTGATTTATGATGAGCAGTAAATGTGACTGGTTAAATACTCATAGTTTGGCATTTTCATATAGATTAATATTGTCATAAGCAGCAACTCGGAAGACTAAAACAACATTAATTAACCACCAAATTTGAAGATATAAAACATACTTTTTTGTAAGAGACATTGTTGATGAGGGTAAGACATTGATACCATTTGCAATTGAAATTAACAGCAAGATCCTAAATGCAGCACAGTAAATTCAGTCCCTAATCCACTTTGCATTATTAAACCTTACTCTTTTCAAAGGCTTTTTAATCTCCGCTGTTTCTGCAGGCCCAACCACAGAGGATATATTACTGTACACTTTTTCCTCTTTCAAACCCTTCAGATAAGACCAATATTAATGACCATGCTATGAAGCCAGAAACCACCTGTCACATTCGCCAGAAGTCGCAGCAACGGTTCTGACCTTCTTTTACGCTAAATCAGCAACACGACTAGAAGTCCATAGGGCCCGAATAAGTTGAAATGTTAGCTGTTAGCCTTTATCTCAGAAGCCACTGCATCCTAATGAGAGTCTGTCATCCAGAAGTGCTCTGGCCTCTGCAAGTGAAGCTGGTAAATATTTAGTGAGGGCTCCAATTGCTGCTCCTTTTCCTATTTGTCGCCAGGTAATAATGGAGAGCACTGAGCAGCGATGTGAGAGGGAGAAAACGGCAGAACATGCTTTGCAGAAAAGATATTGTGTGCAGTGTCATAAGTAGCTCTATCCTTTAGCTGTGCTGTAATGAGGCTTTATCTTAAATTTGCAGTACAATCTTGAGTTGCCTCAAAAGTAATCTGCAGCTATAAAACTTTTTTATTGTTCCAATCATTTTCCTCATGCTTATGAGGGATTTGGTTGGTGTGAAAATATGGCCCCAACCGGAGAGAAAACAGGCTTGTGTGTGTGAATCTGTTTTCCATTAGGAGTGTACAAGTAGCCGAGTGAACAGCTATGGCTGGTAGCCAAGGAAAAATGTTTCTGCAGGGTCCGGTAAAGACGGATCGCTTCAAACAGTGATGTCAGCTGTAATGGTTGATTTTTCTTGAGGCTTCTCAGGGTCGGCTGGCTGGACAATCCTCCTCTGCACTTACAGGAGGAACAAGGTAATTATACATCTGTATAAACAGGCCTGACTGACAGTCTATGGGAGTGTTGTGGGAGCATGAAAAGAAGGAGGACTGTACAAGTGGATAAACAGAGACAAGTGATGGGTCCTGCCCTGTGCAGCCTGCTCCTATAGGGAAAGGGGAGTCTTGGTTTGTTTGTCAGACAGGAGAATTGGAATCATGTAGTATCATGGGCTGCTTGCAGGGTCAATGGGAGAGGCTTTCAATCTTCTTTACAGCCCTTGGGCCTGTTTTGAAGACAATGTGGATAAAGACAGAGGAACTTTCTAAACGGCGCTGTGTAGGAAACACTCCACCTTGGTCCAGGGAAGAACAGTCAGTCAGCTCTTTCTGCACCTGGACGTCAACAGGGCTAATTATGTGGGATGTTTAAACTCTCCATCCCAGTCAAAAGATAAAAACTTCAGAAGTATTCAGAGAATAATTGTAAAAATAATTACACTTTTTTTGCAGTAAAAAGAGAAATTGTGGTTAAATTCAGAACCAGGGAAGCTTAAAAGTGGTGAGATTATAAAAAAATATCCCAAACCTTGATGGACATCTGTTGGGTTGATGGACCAGCAGATGTCCATCAACCCAAACTAGAAGATGGGACAAAATGTAGCTATATTCAGACAATCAGCAAACTGACCAATGGTTGCTCTGGAGGAGCCACATGTGGTCCTGTAGCTAATTTAAACTGTGTCTTTATAACTTTCAACAAAACTTGAAACAAGGATATTTTTTTTCAGTTATGCACTTGTAACCTGAGGTGTTGCTTCTTCATACCAATAAAACCAAGTGTGAGTAAAATAAGGTCACCAACACATGACTGCTCTTCTGAGATCTTCACAAAGAAACAATAGAGCCATGACTAGCCAGTGTTTAGCTTCAGCTAGCGTAGCATATGCTAAGTGGAGTGAATCTTATTCATAAAGTCCATCCATCCATCCATTTTCTTGCACCCTTTTTCCCTCAGTGGGGTCGGGAGGGACGCTGGTGCCCATCTCCAGCCAACGTTTCGGGCGAGAGGCAGGGTCACCCTGGACAGGTCGCCAGTCTGTCGCAGGGCAACACAGAGACACACAACCATGCACACACACACTCACACCTAGGGGCAATTTGGAGAGGCCAATTAACTCATCAATCTGATACTATTTTACTTCATCAATTTCACATAAACATTTTTTTATGTTGCACATTTCTGCAAATTATTATTTTTAAGACATTTGTGAAAAGGTTGGGGAGGTTTTGTCAAAAATGGAGCTGCAGTCTGCCTCACAACAAAACAATAAGATACAATCAAGATTGTGTCTGTAATGCAACAAAATGTATAACAATTCAAATTATGTTAACAGTTTTACTAGTTCCAGTAAGAACAAACTCATTTTAGGACATTGGGCCTGGTTGTCTTTGTTTCTCTCTATTGAGATTCAAAGTATAATATTTCAGATTTGCTTGATTAGACTGAATGAAGACTGAAACTGTGCATATTGCTCAAGCCGTAGCAGCACAAGAACATAAGGGAAATGAAAGCACTTTATCTGGAGGAAAAAAGAAACATCATTAATCATCTCAATGCACCCAACAGTGTGTTACTGGGTCCACCTGGTCTCTTGCCAGTTTATTCATCATTTCTATTATATATTCAGTGAAATGAATGAGAGCTTTACAAGTCTGCTCTTTGTGTGTAAAAGTGTCTGATGAGGGAACAGCAACCAAAGCTAATCAAAGCTGCGCAATATGGTTATCAGTGTAAATCTGAACTGTGGCTGCAGAATGGAAATATTTTTCATATTTTGAGGACTAATTTAATCCAGTGTTTTGCTTTTCGAAAACGCCTTGGATCATTTTGACCCATAAAACTGAGACACTGCAGACAGTTTTTTAGATGGTCAGTCTGCAGAAATGGACACAAAGATTTTATCTGTAGTTCCCATAATAGCTGGGCAGACAAAGCCAAACATTTCTCAATACACAGTGTAAATGTTTGTTCTTGAGAAATTATGGGTTCCATGAACTTATAGCAATTATTTTTTTTTAAAATAGGAGAAAATAGTTTAATTTGATTACGATTCCAGCTCATGGTAATACATGAATGTTGCTCCTCCTCCATTTAGGAAAGAATCAAAGGGTATGCCAAATGTGAGACAAGAAATATTTATCTTCATAATCCAAAATAGGAAAATGTTGGATTATTGGATGTAAGGCAGTGTTGCTACATCTCGTTCAGTAGGTGGCGGTATGCACCTTAAAGTTGCTTGCGATTCGCCATAATAGAAAAGAAGAAGAACTCAATGCTTTACCCGATACATTTTTCTGTCATTTTTGTCTTTTCAGCCAACTCAAAGGCAAGAAAATTATCCAGCGAGCCCTACATCAGGTCTGTAAGGTTATTTGAGGAAAACAACGGATAAAACGAGAAAAACGAAGTTTTTTGCATCCAGAGGAAGAAGGAGGGGCACAAAGTCTCAGTGGATGTCTGACGCATTTTGTACGCGCAAAAGCTGGTGAGTAATAACTTAAATAATACCTTTTTAAGAAAGTCTTTGGGAAAATGCCTAAAAATAAAGCTTAGCATAAAAAGATGCTGAAATGTCAAAACAGCAGTTCCTGCAGCACGTTTTCATTCTGCCATAGAGCTATCATTGGGATTTACTAAAAATCAAGAATCCCTTCTCTTATTGATCTTTGATTTTACCATCATACAGTGTCATTATGACAAAAAAAGAAGAATATTCTCAACCAGTTACCTTCATACAGACGAACTCCTGATACTTGCTGTTGATCAGCCTTGATCCATTTCTGGCCTTATTCCAGACTTCACTTGGGTTTTGGAAATGTAATAAATTGTATTCCGCCCTCTACATGCTATCAGGATTTCATGTTCCCCACTGACAACGCTGAACCTTGATTTCCTTTTATTTTCCTGGAAATCTCCATGACTGTAGGCTAGTGTGTTAGCAATGAGGAAGTCTGGCAAACAGGAGGTTCAGATAGGAGGCGTGTACTTCCGGACCAATTCCGACCTGATTGGTCGGATTCTGATGCCTAGAATGATCGACAGGTGTCAAACAAGGATCACCGCTGAAGAAGCTGATTGTTTACATAGAGTTGTATCATGCATATTTATGTAAAGCTAAGTGGAAGGAAAAACTGTGGTAGAAAATGGGCTACAATTCTAATCACAGACAGAGTTAAGATTCAACATATTTTGAAAAGCTTTCAAGAGATTCACAGGATGTGAACTGCAGTGGGACTCAGTTTTTCCAGAACCACAACATAGAGATGCCCTAAACATGACCTACAGCTGTCACATTACATGTGTTTATCCACTACTCAACCAGAAACAATGTCAAAAGCTGCTTCCCCAGGGTAAGAACAAACCAGACTGGAATTTGGTTCAGTGGAAAAAGCTCATCTTTTCAGAACTATTTAAATGCTGCATTTTATTTGGAAAGTAGAAGTAAAAGCAATTATGAAGACCCAACTCAGCAAGTCCACCTCTGGCCCTGTGCCTTCTCCTCCCATGTGCAGTTAACCCGGCGTCGCTTGGTCTTCACCACATTGACAAAGTTGGGAAAGACTTCAAAGAAATAATATAAAATAAAATAATAATAAAAAATATTACAAATCCATAATTTCGCATAAAATTTCCCAAAATATGTTTAGATAGTTGTTTGTATCCGGGACCATATTCCATTCAATAGATTAAATTATTTTTCAAGGAAAAATAGTTGAATGTTATTTTTTAAGCCTAAATTTGTAAAGTTTTGTAAAATGAATAGTTTATCATAAAATTCCCAACATGTTCTAAATACCATATCTACATGTTGAATAAAATTAAGCTTTTTCAACAACAAAAAAATGGCAAAAGACAGTTAATATTTTATCCAAAATGAACCCAAATAATAGTAAAAAAAAAAAAAAAAGAAAAATCATACAAAACCCACAGTTTATCTTTAAAATTGTCCTCATGTGACTAAACGTGAGATGATTAAAGGTCTCAGAGTCTGGAGGAAGAGTGAAGAGTGAGACATGGGATCCAAGTTGCTTTAGGTCCAACATGAAGTTTAAATTGCCAGGTGCCAACATTTAGAGAAGCATGTTCTCTGTTGGTGTTAATTCCAACAGGGAATCTGTGTAATAGTGTCAAGAGGAAGAAACAAGAGCCAAACATGCAGATGAGCTAAAGGCCATTATTAAAGCAACTCGGGCTTAAAACCTCAGCAGAGAGGATCATCTCCCCCATGTCACAAAAAGGTGCTGTGCTATACATGAATATGCTTTTAGTTCATTTCTGTGATTAAAAACATTGAATGTCAGGACTTTATAAGCTGCAAACAATAATCATCAGCAATAACAGGAATACATTTTAAGGATGTCACTTAATAGGAGTTTGGCTTTGTGACTTGAATAGCTAAAATAAATTTGCTGACGTCATCTGACTTCAGTAAATGCACCTGTACTCCAGACTTCACTGTATGTCGAGAGGTTTGGAGCAAGAAAGGTGGCCAAAAAAACTGCACTATTGCTGAGGAAGCGACCGTTTAATGTGCTCATTCCACACGTCATTAAAAGTGGAGCCTGTCCGGAGACTCTGGACACAGCGGGGGGGGGGGGGGGGGAGGGACTCTGACTCTGGGCGCCACATGCGCAACAAGTCCGAGGGCGCACAGACTGCGGCGGCGGCAGCGGCTGGGATCCCGGCGCGCTGCGGCTCGGAGCGGAAAACGGACTTCACGCTGACCACGAGGAGGAGTTTTGATTGGCTGATTCATCTTCATTCTGGTTTGGGCTGAAGGACGCACAGCCGCCAAGTTTATCGCAACTTTCGGACGTGCGTCACTGGAAGTTTTCGTTAGACCTTCAAGCATAACGAAAACGCTGCGGACTTCTTTTAAGAGCATGGAAAGTTTACGGTGGCGGGATTATAATTCTGGTTTCACAGACGGAAGCAGTTCAGCAGAGGATTTAAAGCGCTTTGTGCCTCAGCAGGTGACCGACGCGGTGTGACACCGTCTCGACGTTTGCTCCACTTTTACTGAACGCGATGTGAGATGGTCCCGACTGGTCACAGAGGCTGGGATGACATAACTTGAAGAGAAAAAAGGTGTCCCCCCCCCTTTTAAAAGCAGCGTTAAGCCACGATGAGAGCGCTGGGTTTCCTCTGCCTAACAGCCCTGCTGTGGGAGGCGAGCCAGAGCAGCAGAAACTGTCCGGACCTGATGGTTGACAGCTGTCACTGCTCGGCTGAGAGGTCCAAGGAGCTGAGCAGGCATCACGTCCGAGTCAAAGTGCTGTGCGATGATGTGGACCTGATGGACACCCTGCCGCCCAGCTTCCTCCCAAACAGAACGGTTTCCCTGTAAGTAGGAGCCATCATGAGTTAAACATCACTGACAGCTGAGGAGACTCAGACGCCTTTACAAAAGTCAGAACAATTTCACACCATTATCTGCTTTATTGGAGCTTTATGTGCTAGAGTAACACAACGAAGTGCAGCTGTGGAAAGGTGGCAGAAGGATTCATTGTTTTTAAAAGAAATCTACAAATAATCTGAGAAATATAACGCACAGCTTCTCCTTAAAACTTTCTTTCTAGTAGCTTTGCAAAAATGTAAAAAGTTTGCCTATTCCTTTATGTAACTTTTTTTGAAAAGCTGGATGGAGAGGATCTGTTTACATCAATTTTAAAGTCTTGCCACAGATTCTCAATTACAGTCTTCTTGTTAAAGCCACTTTGCAGGATTTTATTTTATGTGTCTGAGTAAAGGGGGCAGGATATAAAAGTGTGGCACGCTTTTATTTTTCAAATGTTTGAAAATAACATACCGTATTCCTCCCTCTGTCACATCAGTTCCAATAAAAATAAATATATGTTTGTGGATGTGAAAAACTTAATGGAATATAAATACTTCTACAACACGCTTTATGAATTAACTCAATAGAAATTAGTTTTAACAGGTTCAACACCATGAATGGCAGCAGACAAACAGGTTTAAGGAGGCCATTTTAAAATAAGTCCAGAGAATATTTCTAGTAGAAAACTTAAAAAGGTCACTGAAACTCTATTTTAAGTAATGGTTGCTAACTTTACGGCACTTTTTAAGAAACAAAAAACCGAGTTAAGAATAATGAAGACATGAAATAATGGCTACTTGGAGAAAGTGAAGACATTATTTATTGAAGATTGACTTAAATTAGGAAAATTCCAGTAATATAAGTGTCTAATTTCCACATAATAAGTATTGATCATGTCAACAGTTTTCTTAGTTTAAATATTTCTAATTGGGCTTAAAATTCACACCAGATGTCAGCAACAGCCCATGTTATCCACACTTAGAAATCAATGAGTTGGGGGATAATTATTAAAAACATGTAGAAAAGGATGTTCAAGAAGGTGTGGAAAGCCAAGAAACCAGCTGAAATCTGTCAATACTTAGAAACTATTTTGCTGCTTTGTGCAAACAAATATTACTAGAAACATCTGCTTACGTCTATTGGCCAAGGGGGTTATCGGCGTAAATCTATAACTTTCTACTCGTAAGGGATTTAGAGTCCCAACCTGCCTGTACAAATATTTATTTATGGCTAGTTAAAGTCGGTCGTTGCTGAAATCAGAAAAATGTTCTTTCTGCTAAAACGTCAGAAAAGGCATTTCTCCAAAGTTTTGTTTGTGGTACAAAGTATCACTCTAAAGTCGCACTGACTGGTGAGATGCTTTACTTTCTATGAATTTTTGATGCAGTAAGCATCACTCATTAAAGTTTCTTTATTTGAACTTAATGTTTTTGAAAGATTTAGTGAGAACAGGAAGGGCAGATGAATTATAATCTATTATAATCTCACAATTCTGCTTGACAAAATCCGTCATGTGCTGCCTTTAGATCCTGGTTGAATCTGGAGTCTTGGCTCTTTGCGTGTTTGGTCCTAAGTTCTCCAAGCCAAATATGTCCTGCTGTCAAATGCTGATGGATTAGGCTGTTGAATAATAAGATGTCAGTTTTTTAGATATATTGATAAATGACTGACGTGTGTATCTGCTTAGATTTGTTGAGCTCTTAGTTCCCTCCGGCTTCACTGATCTCCATCATGCTGAGACTCTGGTGATGCCTCTTGTTCCATCTAGATGTTTAACCTGTTGATTTGTGTGGTCATTTGAAAAGTCGATACTTTATAAAAGCAAAAAAAATGGAAAGACCATGGAAGTTTTTTCTGTGTTTAGTAGATAAAAATGTTTAGTGTTTTAGAGAATCTGATGTTGTGCTTCTAGTTGTGTCAATCTAGGCTGGTGTTCAATTAGCGGTAAAATACTTTTTAACAGCTTCCCAGAATGTAGTGGTTATCAAGAACCATTTGTATTTAGCTGTGGATTGTTCACTGATTGTTCGCTGCTCAGAGGTGATTAATCTGAAATCTGATTTCTTGGTGCTTCTCTAGCACTCAGTCCTCGAATTAACAGAGTTGTAAAAGGTAAGGTATATGAAAAACAATGGGTAACTCAGAGAAATGCAGTTCTGCTTCTGATAAACGTCAGATTTTGTGTGATTATGCATGCATCCCGTGTTAAAATATGAATTATTTTAAAGTGTAGTTCTTTCTTTGGAAATATTTATTCCATCATTGCAAAAACGCTTCTTAAATGTTAATACTTCATCTTGTGATTTTGCACTTAGTTCTCCCATTCCTTCCTTTTATTGCCGCACCTCTCTGGTTTTGTCCACGTAAAGTGCTCGCTGTTCCTTGTGCAACGTATTATTTGCATTGCATTCAAAATTATTCAAACACAAATCTGGCAGGTCCACAACTGAGAAACCTCCTTTAGCATTTAGTCCTGTCTCTCTTTGCAGATCAAATGGCACTTCAAATATTAAAAGCGTTGATAACTCTTCCCTGCGTATCACCACTCTGTCTCTTTGCAGGTGCACCAAAATGCTGTGAAATTAATAGACTGCTTTATTATTAGAAACTAGATGCTTGCCTTTGGTGGGGAAAAGGGAAATTGTAAATGTAAAGGCCCTTGACGAGTCTGAGCCAACGACCACTCGTTCCAAACTACAAGCACGGCTGATTAATGAAAGGCACTTTGCATGCAGCAATTTATTTAGAGTGACATTTCCATTCCTTTCTATGGGGAGTGGTTAATGGCTTTGTTTTATTTTTTAACATTTGTCAAAATGGAAATGTTTTGTTGCCCACAGTTGCTAAAAAGGGCTCTGTATGAATAAATGAAATAAATATAAAGTATTTTCCTTTTTTATTCCTTTATTTCTGAAGTTCGCAGTGCCATTTAGAATATTTCATTCAAGTATTATCAGGATGTGTAATGTATCCATAGGGCTCAAATTAGGCTTTTTTATGGTGGACTGATTGTAATTTTGTAATTTTCTTAAATCAATACACGATATAAATTAGACATACATGATTTAGTAGGTGTGTGCACCTTCTACAATATTTTAAATGTGTTTTGGTCATCTGCAGAAAAAACACAACAAACAAACTTTTGATGCAAGTTTAGCTGTAAATTTGACCACTTTTTTTTTTTTTGCCAGAGTTAGTTAATTTTCATTAGTTTCATCCATGGAGTTATAACTGTAGTTATAATTATCAACTACAGTTAATAATTGTAATTATTAACTGTAATAATTGTAATTATTAGCTGTAGTTGAGGTTGGGGCTTTGTTTAATGTTTAAGTTTAATGTTGGCCTGATTTATACATTTCAATTTAGGTGTGGGGATCAATGTTCAGTCATTTCTTTCAACGATGTGCTCACACATCAGTAGATGAATATGTTATTCATCCCATGACTGAAATTTGGGTACCCAGTAGCCCAGGAGTCCAAAAAACACACTAATAAGTGCAACAATCTAAACAAACAAGGTATATTAGACCAAAAACGTTGTTGCACTACTACTAACATCACATGACCCTCAAGTTCATGATCCCCTCCCGTCATCAAGGTGTTGTAGAGTCTAATGTCAGACTAAGGGACTAGAGATCTCCAGAACCTCCCAGTCCTCCAGTGCAGTGAGATGAGCCTCTCATTGTAGCGGCTTCTCTGCTTCACCAGGATGTGATGGTGGGAATGGTTACCGATATCCATCATGGCCAGCATTGTGCTGCTCATCCTTCTCTCCTCCACAGTCTCAATGGTGTCCAAACTATTGCCAAGTAGTTCTCCACCATTATTAATTCAACTACTAACAACAACCCTTATCCTCAGCATGATTCCACCATCGGAGGGTTGCTGGCGCCCATCTCCAGCCAACGTTTTGGGCGAGAGGTGGGGTCACCCTGGACAGGTTGCCAGTCCATCGCAGCCATCAAGACTCAACAAATTTTATTTTTGACCAAAGCCCAAAGCAAGCTTTACTTATCTCCACTCACCTCTGCACAGAGTAGAGTTCCCTTCTCCACTTGGCTTGGCATAGGGCAATAATGTTGTGCGATGCATGTAACACACATGAATGTGCTTCAAAGCTCAGCACAGCCGGAGCTGTTTTCAATCTAAATGGCTAATTAGAGAGCTCCAGCCTTCCAAATAAGCTCCAATAATCTTAGAGGAACCTTAACAATGCTGTTTAAATTACTTCTCTCCTTGAAAGACAAACCAGCACAGGAACTGGAATGTTAACAAAACGTCAGTAAGTCATTGATTTAGAGTTACATTCTATCTTTTTACAGAAAACAAAGCTATTAACCATGCAGACTCTTTAGTCACCCCAGTCACCAGTACAGTTTGGTTTCTTCTTAAAGGTCAACTGTGAGTCAATAGCTGCTCCTATGAACCTGCAGGTTTGTACTGTAGCTGTCGGTGATTAGGAGCAGCTACTGCTGCCTGCTGGTGGACTGAGAGGCTGGTGGCAGCCTCTATCTGACTGCCCCTGGGCAGCTGTGGCTACAGTGTAGTAGCCTTTAACGGTGGGGGGAAAAAAATTATCTTACAGAGAATTGCAAGTCTTAAATCTGGAAATTCTGAATCGATTCAAATGAATCTCTAGACTGAATAAAAACACTGGTTTCTGAATCAAATCGTGACACTAAAAATCAGAATGGAATCCTAGACACTAAAATATTAACACCTCTAGTAGCGCGTCACCATCATCAGCATATGAATGGGTGAATGGCTGAAGGTAGTGTTAAGAGCTTTTGGGTCATCTGGACCAGATAAAGCACTATACAAGTACAGGTTTTTATTATGTCTGTGTTTTTATCTTGAAATTTGATGGCTATTCTGTTAAAGATGATCTCTCCAAAAACCAATGATTGTTGAGACCATGACCTCAAGCCAAAGGAAAATTTTATGGACTATGCTACATAAAAAAATAAATAAAAAAAATCGCCTAATTTAAATGAACTCAACCGTTTCTGAGAGAGTCAATTTCAACAGCCCAGAAAATAAATATGAAAGTCATGACACTGATGAGTGGAAGTTAACTGACTGGCATGCCATGACATCCATGACCTTGCTTGAAAGAGTTATGGTTATATGTATTGGTGTGTGTGCGTGTGTGTGTGTGTGTGTGGGCGTGTATGCGTGTGTGTGCGCGCTTTATGCTGCATTGGGACCCCTGGGGATCTGTGGAGGTCTAAAGGTCACCTTGCTCTATGCCTTGCTGAACTAAATCCTACAGCCAAGTTGTGCAGGAAGCATTTTTCCTGCATTAGGAAATGTGACCTTTGTCAGGCTGAAGTGGCCTCCCCATTCACTCTTTTGTCTAGATGTGATGCGTAAATAAAGGGGGGCATGTACATACCACTCTCTCCCTGCAGACTGCTTGGATCTCCAGAATCTCTCCCTGTATGCTCCTTTCTCACCTCTTTGAGGAACTCGTCCCACCGTTTTCTGAGTGACAGCTTAAGCACAGATGTGTCACTTTTGAATGTTCTCCCCGAGAACCAAAAGCCATCTCTTGTTCTAGGCACAGATTGGGGTATGTTGCTCGGATTTTTATTACAGCATCTATAAAATGTTTATGAGGAACAGCCCCTTGCAGCATTGGAACACCCAGCTAGTGCCAAAGAGAAACAATTCAATGAGCAAATCAAGGAGCAGTAGCATGAATAATAGAGATGGAAATGAGCTGTATGCAGGAGTGAGTCAGTAAGTCTCCGCGCTGCATAGTGCCCTCGATTAACACCTGTGCCTGTGTTTTCCTTATCATCTGTGCTGCGGGGAGTGGAAGTTAAGGAGTTCGGCCTGACAGCTCTGTCGACCTTGGGACCTATCGTTTGTAATTGTTTCTGCAGTTTTGAGCAGCAGCGTTCCTCTGCAGAGCAGCAGCCCAGATTGCAGCTGACACCCATCTTGGGTTGTGCGCTAACAGGCGGACACGTCACCTATCAAGAGATGTGGAGGAGCTGGTAGCTGAAGAGACAAGGGGATAGACTAAAGGTGGGAGATGCAGGCAGGCAAAACAAAATCCAGAGCAAGATGGACAGGTGTGGCAGAAAGAATGCTGGAAAGTCTGAAGTTTCACTTGTTAGCTGAGACTTAAAGCTACTTCTATCACATGTTGTCACATTAGTCACAAACATCAATGTATTTAATGTTATAAAATTAAACACAGTTTTCACTATTTCAAGAGGAAAATATGTCAAACGTATATCTTGTAACTGGAATTCAGCCTTCATGTGTCAATATTTTTGAAACACCTTTCACTGTAATTACATCTTTAACTCTTTTGGAGTTTGTCCACAGCTTCGTACATCTTCACACCTTTTTCTTTTTGCAAAATGATTTCAGTTCAGTCAGTTGGATGTTATTTGTGAACATCAACATTCAATATTTGCCATAGATTTTCAATTCTCATCCTCATTCCTGCCATAGAAAAGCATTCCCGCATCATGGTGCTGCCACCACTAGGTTTTCCCTTAGCGATTGTGTGTGTAGAGAGATGTCAGGGCTTGTGTGCAATGGACAAATGTTCATTACTGAAATCTGAAATATTGAAAGCTTCTTCATCGTGTTTGTAAATAATTCACTTGAAGAAAAGTGAATTGCCTTCAAGGTCAGCATTTCCTGACCCTGAAATAGAAAATAGAAACAGAAAAAACATGTATTCAAGGTTAGGACATTATAAAAAATAAAAAAAGTCATAAAATAAGTAAGTAAAGAAATCTACATGTAAAGTAAATTACTAAAAGTGTGAACAAATTGGTTTAGTAAAAATGAAAAGAGGAAAAACGTTTCGCTGTGACAAGTCAACCAAAATATTTTCATAAAACCAATTTGTTCACTTTTTAGTGCACCAAGCTGTAGAAATATCATACGCATGATTTTTTAAAAATTATATTAACTTAATAGTTATTAATAAATCGGTCCCTTTTTAATTTGGGGGGTTTTCACAGATGGTTTTGTATTGATGGGTGCAGTTTGCTAAAGGTTTTCTTTTCTCTACTTCGAAATCATAACCGCTTTAAAGAAATTAGTTCAACCTTTCAAATCGAGGGAAAACATGCATCAGATGTGAGACATTAAAACAGGAGAAGACTTCTAGAGCAACATATGCCAAAAATTATATTGTAAAGCAAATGTTTTCTTAGTAATTATAATGTTTTATCCCTGTTTGGATTCAAAATTGAAATTGAATGATTCATTCCACCACCCCTGCTGATGAGCTTGTGTATGTTTTCTAATAGGTATATTGTTATAAATGTTGGCCAAAATGTTTGGTGTGCACCCCATTGTGGTTTGTGGCAAACTGTAAATGTAACTTGTTAGTGCTTTATTTTTCATTTCCTTTTGTCCCACCCAAAAGTCAGATTTGTGGTGTTGTTGTGTCAACAGATTCTCCCCGAGCTGCGACTCTCTGCATCTCCTCCACAGTTAAACTCTCTGGGTGCTGCTCTGAATATTGCCCTCCTTGCTGTTCTGTCAGAATTCATGGATGCTTATTTTATAGTTTTGTCAAATGTTATTTACTAAGTTGGTGAGCTGTGAAGCAATTGGTTACATTAAGTTTCTTTCAGAGTAAAAAAAGGTACTGACATGCCTCACTTTTCAGAAAACAATTTATCCTCAGATATGTACTACTTTGTAGCCTGTCACATAAAAGTCCAATAACATTAAGGTTTGGGATTTGTACAATACCAAATGTGAAAAAGTTTAAAGGGTATGAATACTTGAAACATTTTCTCTCGCAGGCCATTAGGCAGACACACACAGGATTGTGCTTTGTGCATGCACAACATCTCAGCTGCTAAGAAAACCAGAAACAGATCTACCTCTGCTGTGTCCCAGGTGATGGGCTCAATTTGCATAGTGTTTGTGCTTTTTTATGATTTACCTGCTGAGAGTGGAGCATGTGGGTTTAATTTAACTTTCCCATTTTGAAGGTATGTGCAAACATATTAGTCTAAATAAAAATAAAATAAAATGGGTCCCACTAAAACATTCTTGAATTTGCCTGCTCTAACACACAAATGAGGCAAAGTTAATTTCTTTAAATTACACATAACACATGCTGCAGCTTCATGGAGCAACAGATGTTTACTCTGTTGCCTCACAGTAGTAAAGGTCCTGAGAACGAATCCAGGTGGAGATCTTTCTGTTTGCATGTTCTCTGAGTGCATTCAGGGATTCAGGCTTTTCCTCAGCATTCAAATAAAAATGTTTGCTTAATTGGCTGCTCTAAAATTGCCCTTGCATGTGATTCCATGCATGCGTTTTTGCGTGTCCCGTGTGTGTTTTTGTGCAGCCCTGTGATGGATTGGCAATCTGTCCAGGGTCCGCTGCAACTCTTGCCTATTGATTGCTTGACATGGGTACCAGCCCCATAGACCCAGATCGGATTGATGAGAAAATGAATGAAAGGAAAGCTACACGTGCTACTCTGATTTGTGAGGTTTGTAGAACCTAGAATGTAAACTGTTTCCTTCATTAAATCCCTAAAATTAGGTTAATAAACTGCTGTCAGACCAAGGGAAGACGCAATTTAGCCGTTCTATTGATCTAATTGAAAAAGCATCAAAGCAAGAATTAAAGTAAGCCTTTGTAGTAATAAAAAGCACAACTGCCAGCTTTAATGCGAAATTTGGCATGTTCAATTTTTGTTTTATTTGATCATTCTTCTTTTGAATTAAAAAAAACATTTTGGCATTTAATCTTTACCTTTATTTTACATTGTACGTGTGTAAGTGTGCCTGCTTTCCTTTTGAAGGCTGAACTCACGTGCGTCATGCAGTTGTGATTTGAAGTTGGCAGAAGTGGGACCCATCCTTTTAGCAAGGAAATGAGTCACAGTCAGTTCATTTTCGTCAGTTCTTTGAAGACGATGGTATGGATCAAATATATGACGTGCAAAACTTCCTTCTCTGTTGTGTCAAAACAGCAGTAGAATAAATCTGTGGAACTTCAAATTTAAATCTAATCTATTTACATGTCAATTAGATTTTAGTACATCAGTTCACTGAAGTATGAAGATTTTTATAGGTCAAAAAACATTACATTATCTGTAATGAGTCAAAAATAATTCCTATTTTATGTATTATGCAATTTATTGATACATTTTTTCCATTTTATTTTGGTGGAGCAGTCGGTTTTGCTGTTGTCCTGCAGGGTTTGGGTTTGAATCCCAGTTTCCAGGTTCTTCCTCTGCATATGCGAGTTCTCTCTGGTTACTCCCACTATTTTTTCTTTGCCTTAGATTGATGAAATACTTTTTTGTGTTTAATTTGTATATGTTGAGGTTAATTTGAATAAATAGTGTCATTAAAAAGTTGAACAACAAGGCGTCAGTGAAGTTTTCATGCTCAGGGTAGTTCACTGCTCTTCTGTTTGTTGTTTCTTAACTAAATCAAGGCTTTTCCAAATTACTGCTTGGTCTGAGATTTTAGAGATCCTCTTAATCTTTTGTGAAGGAGGTTTAAAAAGCATGAAACAGCCAAATAAAAAGCAGCTCAAGTGTTGCACTTTGGATATGTTGCTACTATATTGCAGATAGACAGTTTGTTTGAACACGAACTGAACAATAAAGGAAAATTTAGATTGATCTACTTTTGTCATTTTAAATAAATATAGCATGACAGGCCATCAGAGATATTGCATCACTATAAATAAAATTGTGTGTATTCTTTTCTTTGCTCCTCTTTTATTCACTCTATCTTTGTTATTCTCCCTCTGTTATTCCTCGGGGGCTTTTTTTTCTTGTCTGCCGAGGTGCTGTTTGTGCTCTACTCTCTTCAGAGTTCTGAGTACTTATCCATGAATATTTCATTGCACACACACACACACACACACACACACACACACACACACACACCCTCTATGTACTCTTGTGCATTAGCTCATTGACAAACCACGTGAGCGCCCAGCAGATCAAGAAACGCAGAGCGTAAAATGCATTAATGGCTTTGACACACATCGACACGGAGAGCCTGCTGTTGATCTACACAGACGTGACCGAAAGGACTCTGATAAAACTGTTGTATGTGCCGTCATTCTGAGAGGAGTGGTGCCTGTCTCGTCTTCTCTTGCCCCCCTGTTTGCTTCTGCTGCGCATTTCCCAGCGAAACCTTTTCTGTTATAAAAAGCAAAAGGTTTCATCTTTAGATGGGTGAGTCATCTAGGCTCCAGAGGGGAGGGAACACTTTCAGATCTTTTCACTTTGCAATTCCTAAAGCTAAGAAAATCTGCCCTTGTGTTGTCGGCGCTCCCTAGCAGCTCACTGTGGCCTCACTGTGGGTAGTGACTGACCGAGTTAGTTATAAATTGTTAGTACTTTATTGGGTCATCCTTGACTTTTCAGTGCAACTACATTGTTATATCATCAGGAACTGGCGCAGACCTGCTGACCTGCAGTTGAGCTGCCTCAAGTTGTCTGGTCATCAATCATGTGGCGCGCTTTAAAGAAACAGACGTTTTGCTTTAAAAAATAATGATTTGATGATCTGGAGTTCACAACTGCTGAAGAAGGAGGTTATAAATTGGGTTTGAATAACCAGCAATGTGCCAAAACGCAAGCTTATCATGTGCAAAATATTAAGCAATGACAGATGGTGTGTGTGCTGTAGATACTTGACAGTGTTAAATACCAAAGTTACTCAAAGAGCCATAAATTAGAAGGAGCAAAAGAGGTGAACTCGGAAGCCTGTTGGTTTTTCCCGTTTTCAGACTCGCAGTAAGACATCCTGAATAAAACCTCAGTGCTGTCGTGCGTTTTCTCCATGGAGTGATTGAGCTTCCCCGTCTGTCACACAGGAGCCGTGGTGTCAGCTGTGTGTCCTGGTTTAGGCGCCGATCTCTGATTCTGTTTGTGTGCAACCAGGCGGTTTCAAAGTGAGCCTGCATGTACAGAGCTGTCTGCTAACTAATGGGTATTCTTATCACTCAAACTAACGCTTTTTATGTATTTTTTCACTTTCTTATTAATGCTGATTTTTGTGTAGCACCTGCTGCTCTGAACTTCAGCTGATATTCATGTTGTGCTCTTCCATTTTTTATGTAGAAGTTAGACCTGGCAGTGGTTTCATTAAAGCTAAAACCTGCTGTTAGACCCTTGAGTTCAACTTTTTAAAAGTTTGACAAACTTTTCATATGAAAGAACTGAAACAGAACTGGAACCCATACGTTGCATCCTGAGAAAGGGGAGGGGGGAAAATGAGCCGAATCGGTTATGCCCAGAATTCAGATTTAGACATGCAGCCGTTTGGTTTGCAAAGTTGCATCTCAGAATTTACCCAAACATCAGCAGGTGCCACGGGAAGCTCATCACATGAATAACACATAAGTTCTCAAAATTATACACAACCATGATGGCTTCTCAGGTGTTTGTAGGGAAAAATTGAGACCAGTAGAAGTACTTTCTAAACTTTGATAACAATCTTACTATTTGAGGAAATCGAATAAGATACCCTCTCTTGGTGTTTAGGTGTTGTTGAAGAAGAAGATTTTAGGTCATAATAAATTTAGGAAAAATCTCTGGGTCTATCTTCCTCTTACGGATCCCAGGTTCTCCCGGCGGACCGCGTGTGGCCACACAGAAAACAACAATGAGTGTTGACGTCACAGAATTACAGAGTTTAATCCAGTAGAAGACAGTGTATGAAATTACAACAGAAACTGCAAAACAGCAGAGACATACATTCAAGAAAAGCAAAGACGTCTTTGGAGAACTGCAAGAGCAAATCTAATTTGTTACTCATGTGTAGAAAGTTTTATAGTAAAGGCGCATTCTTGTCTTTAATTTATTCAAATAAGGCGTATCTTTGCTCATCCAACCAGGAGCTGTCTCTGACCCTCTCTAAAGTTAGAAACTCCCTGCAATTTGTTTCCAAGATCTAAGGCCATTTGTCCCCTTTATCTAAATAAAGTGGAAGCAAAGCTTCTCCTGAACTCCTGCTGGTTTACGGCTTTTCACAGATCAGTGTGAAAGTTGGAACTTCTCCTGATTGTTTTCCCACACAGACAAAAGGCAGTTCAAAAGATCTTTGCAAACAATCTGCTTTAAGGTAAAATAAAGGTCAATAGGGCAGAATAAGTTATTAATCTGAAAACTATAACTATGCTATTTCAATCAAGGCATGTTAAGTTTTAAAACTAGCATATTTTAAATGTATTTTCTTAACAGTGTGTATGGTGATGTCACTAACATTTTAGTCTAATCGGATAATTTTTTTCTGTAATGAGTAAAATCACACGTTACAATTTCTAATCCAGTAATGAGATTAAAGTTACGTATCCAAGTCACTACGTTACTATTTTCACCATTTCACAGAGTGAAAAGATCACTTTTTGCTTGCTGCTCATAATAATGAATGTTTTATTACATCTGTTTCTGCCAGGGGTGACAGTAAAACGGCATGTCTGTCATCTGAAACGTTGCTTTTAAAACTTTATCTTTCCATGTTTGTGTCTTGTAGAACTATTTGACGTTATAATCTCTGCTGGATTGGTGTGTTGGATCACTGCACTGGACTGCTTCTCCGGGAGCTATTTCTGTTTCTGTTCCCCTGTAATAACAATCTCCAGTCAAACATGTATGCTGCATGGCAGCCAGGATGGTTTGCAGGGGGAGAACTCTGGTCAGACCTCCCAGAAATATCCCAACAGTGGACGAGGCTGAAGAAGCAGAACTGAGCCGATATGAAATCTGGGGAAAGAGGGATATGAATTTCATAAAGTTCGCCTCTGATTCTGTTATTGTGGAACAACAATGATGTTTGGTTACTTTTCTTTGTCTCTAAGGAGAAGTTTATTGTTATGATTGAGTCAATTTTTCTATATTTTTGATATTTTAGGTCAACAGATCCACTTTTGCAGTAATTGACCAAGAAATGAGGTGCGTCTTCAGGAAAATTATTCAAAATCTATTAATTAATGAGAGAATTATTTAGTTTTAGTCGACTAATCCTAACATTTTAGCTGACTAAATGTACTAATCTAAAGCATAACATCCTGAAGAAATGGATTTTTAAGAGCCTTTTACATCGTTATGAAAAGTAATTTCTTGCACCTGGGTAAGAGATGTATCTTTACATGTCTGCAGCTGGAGCAAAAACTCAGGAAAATGTAGAGTTTATGGTTGATAAACATCATGTTTGCTTAAAAAAATAACATTTTATGTTAAAGAATCTGAGTTTGTGTCAATGCGTCAGACAAACGCTGGTCTTAGACGGAAAGAAAATGTTCATTAGTGTATTTCAAACCTGATTCTGTCCTTGTCTACATAAATTAGTTTTTCCTCATCAATCGTTTTTAGACACTTTTAAGTAATCAAATTCCATTGTTTCTGTGAGATTTTGTTGAAATGACTAAAAAAAAAACATAATTATATATTTCTTATTTACAATAGCATGGCAAAGTTTGCTATTTTTTCTCCGATTTCAGGAAGTGAAACTCATTCTAAATGGCTTCATCACACATAGAGAAAAGTTTGAAGTCATTCTGAGGATTATGGCTTACAGTTAATGAAAATCCCAAATTCAGTCTGTCAGAAAATTAGAACATTGTGAAAAAGTGAAATATCAGAAACTCATGGTGTGACAACGTAGTCGGCTAATTAACTCAGAAAACCTGACTGAGTGACATCCTCCACAACAGGAGAACAAAGCCTAGAATTAAACACATTTTTCAGAATCCTGAAATGTATGTCTATAATATCAAATATGTATTAATATTTTGTGATATTCCACTTTTCTTAGACTCTGAATTTTGGGTTTTTATTATCTGCAAGTCATAATAATCAAAATTGCAAGAATAGTTTTTAAACAAAGCTGCATAATGAGTTTCCCTGTTTTTTATAGATGGACATGTATGTTAGATAGTCATTTGTCTTCATGTTTTTAATGAAATTTCAAATTTGTCTTACGACTGAATGCAGCATCTGGCAGTCGATACAAACTACATCTTGTGTATTTCAGAGTAAACTCTTATTTGCAAGTGTTTGAAACATTTCTATTGTTACAAAGGAGAAGGGTGTTTTTGCAGTTTTGAAATTAACATCATTTTTTTACACAATTCATCTATTTATTTATTCCTTTTTTTCTTTCCCTTTTAAGGACCTTCCTTTTTAAAGGTTTGAGAGAAATTCTGACTTCTTGGAAAATGACAAAAATTACCCTTTTCAGCTTTTTGAACTTTCCGTCATATTTTCCTGGTTGGACTCTGTAAAATGGTTTTTTCTTTCTCTTGACCTCAAGTCGAACCTCTCTGATTTAAAAAAGAAAAAACTCTTCTAACAACCAAGGCTATGCAGCTTAGACAAAAACAACCACTGGCTGTACAGACTATTCTCTGATCTGCACACAATTTAGCATAGAGCTGAAAATAAATTGGATCTTAAGGGTTTTCATTAGCAGCAGTTCAGAAATTAATTTATTCTCCCTGAAAGATGTCAAAGATAACAGTTTGATTGTTTTTATTGCTATTGATACAAAGAAGTAAGGTGTCATTGTAGTTTTTTTGTTTGGTCTTTTGGTAAATTTTATACAATGAATCTACTCATAGATTCCGTTTCTTCTTTTACTTTGACAAACTTTTAAATGTGTGAAATTCTGAGCAGAAATTAATTTATTCAGATTTCTTTTCTCAGTCAGAGATGTTAAAGACAACAGTATTTTAGCAAAATTTGTATTTTGCTAAAATACAAATTTTTTGTATTTTAGCAAAACCAAAAAATAAAAGCAGTTAGATAAAGACATGTTTATTTTATACCTTTTTATGGAAGTATCTCCTACTATAAAAATCTTATTCCTAATCTGCTATACTTATTTTTTTTGTTTTGGCACTAATTTCCCCCGCAGCTTATTCCTCTCCTTATGTTTCACACATTAAGCTGTTGTCACTGGATTGTGTGAAATCGATAGAATATGTGGAAAAAAATCAGCAAGTACAATTTTGAAATACCTTCAGAAAGCTGAAAAAGTGTTGAACTAAGACCGTTTTAGAGGACTGCAGATTTTCTGGCTTATTGAAAGCAGTTTATTATGAAATGATTTAATCAGCCCTCAGTGTTTGGCTGTGGCTGGAGCACAGTAAGCAGTGACATGAACCATTTGTTGCAGTCCATAGAGACAATGCTGAGTCTATGCTCTCCTCCCTTGTTGAAAGCGGCTTATCTACAGAGAGCACAATTAATAATGTAAATAGACAGCTGAAGGTCTCCTCCAGAAGTTTGTCATGGGCTGTTTACATAATGTTCAATTCAGTTTTTTTTTTGTCTGGGATTTCCTGGACATTACACAGGACCTGAAATATGTACGCAGGGGTCTGAGAAGAGGCGGATATACAGAGCAGCACAGGACACACTTGAGTTTGTACAAACATGATCAGTCTGTCCTTTACTGGAAAGTTTCTCTGGAGAGGAGTGAAGCAACACAGGGAGCAGATAGGAGAGAAGATGCGCAATGCAGAGGACCGCCACTGTTTTCATGTGGCAAAGTAGCTCATGCAAATGCATACACATGGGAAGAAATGATTCATGCTTTTTTTTTTACATTTATATTCAACCACTCTTCCCTAAATCCCTAAATAAGCATCATAAAGATCAAGAAACAGCAGACATGTCGTAGTTAAGGCTGTGGTGAAGGTTAAAGCACATAATATCCCAAACTTTAAGAATCTCACAGAGCTTTATCCTATCATCTGAAAACAAAGCATGTGGCAACCGATGTAAACCATTCAAGACTTGGACATTCACCTAAACTGAAATGCTGGTCATGGAGAGTGTGAGTCATAAAGTAGCCAAAAGGCCAGCGGTTACCCAGGAAACATGCCGTAAACATGCCTCCAGATCAACGCATATTCATGTGAAATCTTTGACAGGACTTGAAAATTTAGGTTCATTGAAACTTTACATCCAGTTTGATTGACCTTGAGTTAACGGACAATAGGCAAACAATTTAAACCTCTATGTGCAAATCTGGTAGCGACATACCAGGACTTACCCCAAAACCCTTCAAATCCTCAGCCTAATTCATTCGTCTGCAAAGTGTTGGACAATGGCAGGTGAGTAAAAATACATGCCACACTTTTCAGATATATTTTTTTTATAAATAAAAATAAACAATACCTTTTCACTTCACATTTTTACTATACTTTGTGTTGGTCTAACAAACTATATCACAATGAAATGCATACTTTCAAACAGATTAAAACAAGCTGTGTTATTTTGATAGATTTTGGTGTTAAAATATTTTTTTGACTGAAAATTATCTGCTTAAACTTTTTCTTTCGGCCAACTTCATGCATGTTGAGGTCTGCTGCAGTTTTCTTTTGTTTCAGTACAAACTCACAGAAATGCAGTTATATAAACTACAATTTGTGAGGCATCATGGGAGAAACTTGACTTACAGTGCCTGAAGATTAAAGTTTCCACAAGTATTTTGATAATTATTTTAGTGATGATTTTCAAGTTGTTGAGGTTGGAATGCCTTGTTGCCATTATCATAATCATTTGCTCTTACAGTCAGAAATAAAAAAGAAAAATCTGACACAGGTGTGAATAATTTTGCGCCTGGCTCAAAATTATGACACTGAATATGACTGTCTGTTTACATTTTGAATACAAATTAGGAGCTGAGAATTTAAACTCTTTGGTTACATTGGTCTAATATTACATTCAAAATACAGCTGTGATTATTTAAATGTTTTTTCGTGATCTTGGTGGAACAAATGAACTCGGCACAAAAAAATTAAAGTTACCTGAAATTTGAAGAAACATGATCCCCAGATTTTAAAACCAATCACTTGCTGCTGTGATGAGCTGAAAACATTAAAATGCAAAGAGGCCGACTTTACAGGATTTAAAGGATCTGCTGCAATTATCCTGCAGTCCAACGCATTAGTGCAAATCCATCCATCCATCCATCCGTCCGTCCGTCCGTCCGTCCGTCCGTCCGTCCGTCCGTCCGTCCATCCATCCATCCATCCGTCCGTCCGTCCGTCCGTCCGTCCGTCCGTCCGTCCATCCATCCATCCATCCATCCATCCATCCATCCATCCATCCATCCATCCATCCATCCATCCATCCATTTTCTTGACACCCTTGTCCCTCAGTGGGGTCAGGAGGTGCTGGTGCCTCTCCTGCTAACGTTCCAGGCGAGAGGCGGGGTCACCTGGACAGGTCACCAGTCTGTCGCAGGGCAACACAGAGACACACAACCATCCACACACTCACGCCCAGGGGCAATTTAGAGAGACCAATTAACCTGACAGTCATGTTTTTGGACTGTGGGAGGAAACCGGAGTACCCGGAGAAAACCCACCATGCACAGGGAGAACATGCAAACTCCATGCAGAAAGACCCGGGCTGGGAATCGAACACAGAACCTTCTTGTTGCAAGGCAACAGCCGGGAATCAAATAGTGCAAATTCAACAGAGTGATTAATGCAAGGGACCTCAAGTATGTATTAGGGGTCTTTCTTCGTCAAATCTCACTTTCCTGCTTTAGGTATGCGCTTGATCATGTAAAATTATCGAGAATAAACCATAAATTAATGCTTTTTTTGTCACAAAACTAGTTGAATGTCTATAGTATACACTGCGTTCATTGCTAGTGATGTCTTTGGATTATAGGATGGAGCGTGCAGATGAATCTGAATGAATTGTTATATTATTAAATAATTTTTTTATTTCAGAAATTCAATTCAACAAGTGTATTTTGTTTTAGATTTAATCTGAACAGTGATAAACCTGCTGCTGTGATGAACTGGAAAAAATTAAAACACTATTTTGTTTTTACTTTTTGTTAAAACACTTTTTGGTTTATTTTTTTTGGGGAAAAAAAAAAATAGCCAGGTGAAAAATTACGTAATTCTTAAAAAGGCTACTTAGGTACTGAGTACTAGCAGTGCAGTTTAATCTGATTTAATTAGTGAAAATGTAATTATACAGACAAAATATAAAATTATGATTAAATATAAACCACATCATTACAACTTAACAAATTCAGGGAGAAGAAACACATACTTTCAAATCTGTTTTCCATCCATCCATTTTCTTTACACCCTTGTCCCTCAGTGGGGTCGGGAGGTGCTGGTGCCTCTCCTGCTAACGTTCCGGGCGAGAGGCGGGGTCACCTGGACAGGTCGCCAGTCTGTCGCAGGGCAACACAGAGACACACTCACACCTAGGGGCAATTTGGACAGACCAATTAACCTGACAGTCATGTTTTTGGACTGTGGGAGGAAACCGGAGTACCCGGAGAAAACCCACCATGCACAGGGAGAACATGCAAACTCCATGCAGAAAGACCCGGGCTGGGAATCGAACACAGAACCTTCTTGCTGCAAGGCAACAACTCTACCAACTGCGCCACTGTGCAGCCTAAATCTGTTTTCCACAAGATAAAATATTTAACCCAGTATTTCCAGTAAATAATATACATGTTAGAACAGTGCAAAGTACTTCCAGTGACCAAATCTATTTTGTACTGTTTGTTCAGTAGATAAATATACAATGAAGCTTGTTTAGCAACCAGAAGTTGATGAGGGCAATTTTAGTTAAAACACTCATTTTAAAGTGAAATAACTTGAGGTGAGTAAAGTATCCAGAGATTGTACTCAAGTACTAATAGGAGTAAAACTTATTCCTAGAAGTTCATTTATAAAAAGTTGCTATTTGTTTTTACCTACATCTGCTTGTAGATAGTGAAAACTAAAAATTCAAATAGTTTCTCTTGTCTGGAGGAAATTCACAAAGTCCTCATTTCACTGACATTTAGCACTTGGAAAGGAAAGCATGTCTTGCCACCCTGCAGTAGGAGAACTTGCCAAAAGAAAGCGATGCAACTCTTTGGTCAGCAATGTTTCCTCCAAACTTTTGTTCAATTTAAGTTCAGAGCTCTCCTTGCAGCAGATCCACTGCTTTGTCTTGTGGCAAAAGGATGCCAGCTGCCAGGATATATTGACTCCAAAGGCATTAAACTCCATGCAAACCCGGTGGAGGCAGGTCAACTGTCCAGCCCCACCGGACCAACGGAGGCCACTGCGAACATAAACTGCTGCCAACCTTGAACTGAGACCAAGTCTAAGACTAGAGAGGAGCATTGGGGGTATAAAAATAATCTCTCAACCTAAACAACAAGACTATAATATTTTGCAAATCAGCTTGACTTTTCTGGGATATTAGCTGGGAAATAATAAGTGGATGGTTTGTGCTTTTACAGATGATCTATCCTGAAACCCAGATGATAAATGGCTCTTATCAGATGAAGATACAGTGGTGGTATGGAGTTTAAAGATTAACCATTTTTCTTATGTGTGTTATTTGTATCCGACTGCTATTTTATCTGGCTTTTTGATTAATCTTACAATGAGGGTTAATCTTAAAATCCTGACGTTCTTGGAAGCTTGTATCCAAATTTCAGATTCAGCTTTGTGTCCACCCTGATTTGAAGAGGTAACTTATTGTTATGACAACTAGCAATAGTCATTGAAGATCCTTAAATACAGTGCAGAGTCATTTCACAGACACATTTGAATGTCTAGTTAAATTAGGAAGAAGATGCTCTCACACACACAGCTTCTTCCATCTGTGTGACCACACTGACAAACATTTACCCGGCTGATTTTGCTGCATTGAGAATCTTCACCTCAACATTTTCAGTGGACACACTTCCACTCCGCCCCCCTGGCAGTTTGGCCAGCAGTTTGCCCACTCAGCACAACTCATTGTGGGACCTCACTGCTTAATCCTAGAGTTAAAATTGAGTATATGTTTCCTTGCAGCTCTAACGAGAGCTCTGTCGTCACAGTGGAGGCCAGCGACATCCCAATTACCCCCCTCTTGCTAAACCTGGCCAATTATTCCCAGAGCCAGGCTTGTTAAAGGAGGACGGTGCAGGAGGGTGATGGAAGAGTCTGACCTTGTGAGAATCTGTGAGTGGGGGTGGTCGTTTGCTGACAGGAGATGCACAACATCACACATGCAGAGGGGCGCTCAAGGCAAGCTGATCACATGGGGGAGAGAGAGGGAGAGAGAGAAATGGGCCTGCAGTGGATGATTCAAGAGCTGGCTGCAACAATCAATATTTCAGCAGATATAAAAACCGGAATCATCATCCTGTGTGCATTTAAAATGATTTGAAACTTGGGTGCAGAATGAGCGCTATATTTATCATTAGCTACTGGCCCTACGGGAGCTCAGCTTACAGCCCTGTAGGAACTAAATTTATTCTAGAGCTGACGATACCGTCGCAACTTTCTGCTACTGATTCCAAAGTGAACGTCAAAGTAATGAATCTGTTGAAAGTTCTTCTTGAATAGTATTGAAATTATTTTAGTACAGATTAAGACTTTGGCTTTAGATCCAGTTTTGAAAGAATCTTAGAAGTTGAGGCACATATTGCTTACATGTGACAATTATTTATTGCTTTTAGCCACACTTTGTTATTCTCAATGTTAAGTTTCTGAGTTTAGAACATTTTTATGTTTAAATTGAAAAAGATAAAAAACAAGGACATCTTTATTGGATTTATATCTACAGTATGTAGCTTTAGTTAAAAAAAAGTCACTTTGTTATGACAGCTTTATATAAGACAGATTAGAGCTCCCACTGCTCCCAGTACTAATTACATAAATACACAACTTGGTCAGAAACAACCAATCAGAGTTAGGAGGAGGATCTTAACGCTGTCAATCATGCTCGTTCCCTGCTATCCTACATCGTCTTCCCGATAGCGGAGCCTGCCAGGAAAGCTCAGGTTAGTTAGAAAGGCCACTGTTGATGGCAGATAAACGATTTTCCCGTGACGGCAAGTTGTTTCTTTGCCATTAGAACATTGAGCAGCGCGTACACAAGCTTGATCGAAGAGTTTATACAAATATGTAAAAAACAGCTTTTCTTCTGTAAAAGATGCATGTTGTAGCTTTAAGGAAGCAAATTGAACATGTGAGAGCTTAGCATGGTCTGGTTTAAACCTGGGACCTTCTTGTTGCAAGGCAGCGGTGCTACAGACGGTGCCACGTTACATCCAGCTCCCCATACAAAGCTCCCTATTAAGGCCATTGTTCATAAACCTTCAATTAAGGAATTATCAGTAAGTTATTGACTGAGTTATTATGGGAAACAAAAACTTCCTGTTTTACATATTGTCATTTTAAAGCGGGGGCTTTCTTTATTTTCATTGTGAAGCCTTGCAGTTGTTGCGTTCCTTCTTGTTTCTACCTGTCTGCCTCTAAGGGCCCCGTGAGTTGGTGTGCTCACTTCAACACTGACAGACTGAGAGCTATAGGCTGACCTGGTGATATCTCAAAGGAGAATTGGACTTTTGTCTGTGAAATGTCTTGCCTGAGCTGCAGGTTGCAAATGGTAACAAAACACCTGATTATATCCACTGAGAATTTATTTCCTTCGTTGGCAAAATTTGTTTAGATGTATGAGATTTTGGTTTGGATTCGGTGTGTCAGCTCAGTTGTATTTCTGAAGGTATGATATACTTGGGAAATTTAGCTGAGCATTGTTGAGGTACCAGAAGGGAAGGCATAGTGTGTTCTGAGTATGTGTTTGTTTTCCTGCCTGGTTTTTCACTCTGTTGTGTTCAGGTTTGAGAAAAAAAAATTGAGCTGCAAGACCCAGTGGGCTGAATAATAAGACAAGATTGCATGTGTGTGTGTTTGTGTGTGTGTTTGGCTGTCAGTGAGGACTATTTTTCTATTTTTGTCAGACTAATGCATTACTCAGAGAAACATACAGTTTATCATTTTGCATTCAACGCAGCCATAATTCATTCAAAACAAAGTTAAAAAAAGGAAATGCAGAGACAGCTGCCACTGAAATAATCAAAATGAAAGCACAGACTCTCCTGAATATGAATTCATCATCTAAATATCCCTGTTGTGTCTTTCATTGATTTGTTCAGTGTAGTCCAATGGATGAGTGAATTGTGCTGAAGTGGCGTTTCTGCGCGAACTGCCATTACGCCGATATTTTGACACGGAGAAGCAGAGGTTCTTGGATCATTACCCGTCTTAAACAGAAACGGCAATAAACAAGTCCTGAACGTGGCTTGGATGAGTAATTTACATCTGCAGCCTCATCAGACTTAAATCCTCATCACTCACCGGCATATCCAAAGAAGATAAACTGTTCATCCGCCATTTGACTAGAACATTTTCAACAACTCTATTTTTGTCATTGTTAAAAATGGCATGAGTTGGTTACTGGCATCAAAGTATTGTAAAAAGTTTCAATACTTTGATACCATACTCCTCTTTTCTCTGTGTAAAAATGGCTGCACCTCAGCTGACATGTCTGAAAACTCCTGAAGTTTGCTGACCTTGGTCTGGTCCAGGACAGTGATGAGTCTGTGTTCAGTCAGGAGGTGGATTCACTGCGACCCATTTGCACTCCTCTCAGCTGTAAGGTACGGGATCAGGAAAAGGGCAGCTAGCATCTCTGCAGACCCCACACATCCTGGACATAACCATCACATCCATCCATCCATTTTCATGCACCCATGTCCCTTAGTGGGGTCGGGAGGGTTGCTGGTGCCCATCTCCAGCTGGCGTGCCGGGCGAGAGGCGGGGTCACCCTGGACAGGTCGCCAGTCTGTCGCAGGGCAACACAGAGACACACAGGGCAAACAACCAGGCACACACACACACACACACACACACACCTAGAGGCAATTTGGAGAGGCCAATTAACCTGACAGTCATGTTTTTGGACTGTGGGAGGAAACCGGAGTACCCGGAGAAAACCCACGCATGCACAGGGAGAACATGCAAACTCCATGCAGAAAGACTGGGACCGGGAATCGAACCCAGAACCTTCTTACTGCAAGGCAACAGCTCTACCAACTGCGCCACTGTGCAGCCCCATAACCATCACATGATACAAAATTAGAAATATTGCAAAATTCCTAAATGTGTGAAAAATGTGACTCATTTTGCACACAATCTTGGCAAGTAAAGCTTTTCTAGTCTGATCTTAAATATTTCTGTCATACCTTTCTGATGGTTTAAAGTTCTTTCAATGACATACCAAAGAAAGTGCCAGAGAGGCTGGAGGGCTCTTAAGCTGAATGCTACATGGAGTCATGTTGCTCCAAACTCAGTGAGAAATCTTTGTTGAAGTGCAGACTCATCAAAAAGTGCTTTAACTTCACACCAATAGGAAGCTGTGACACAGATACAAAGGCAGCCTGTTGCAGCATTCTGTTGGTGCAAATCAGGGGTATTTGTTGTTTTCTTTTTTCACCCAAAATGGTTCCTAAATAACTGAAAAGTATCAACAAATCTTAAAAGTCCCCAAAATAGACACAGGCTCGTGAAAATAACTTCCACCTAATTCACCAGATGAAGACATTCTGGAAGTAACTGGCTGTTCTTCACAAGTCATTTTTCACTTTAGGGAAAAAAAAAATAGTGGTGTTTTAGTATTACGGGATGTCTTGCTGTGAAATCTTGTTACATCCCTATTATAAATGTACCTCAGCTTACTCGGTCTGTCAGCTCACCTTGACTTCTTCTTTTTCTCTCCACTTTAAACAGAAACCTGAGTAACAACAAGATCTCGCTGCTGAGAAACGGCTCCTTCTATGGCTTGGCCGCCCTGGAAAAGCTGTAAGTACTTAAATCAAGCACTCTTAACTGCTTTGTCCTCCCCAGAGTCCTAGTAGCTGTCATCACGACAGCAGTATTGTGCTTTTAAGCGGTAAAAAGGCAAACTGGGAGCATGGTGGGAATTAGGAGATCTTTGTCAGTTTCTACCCTGCAGGAGGCCCTCCTGTGTTTTTTTTTAACTCCTTTCCCTTGTGCTCGACTTGCAGTGCAGCAGTAAAAAGTCTTAAAAGAGGATAAAATGGAGCATTATATGAAAGACTAATGCGATGCAGGATCAGCGAGGTTTGACTGCCGACTGACGAGCCATGTCCATGTCGATGAGTCTTGTACCGCATGCAGAGTCCCAGAGGGTTGCATTCATGAAGCCTGATTATAAGCTCTGTGTCGGCTGCCCCAGCTTTGCCCCCTGAAGTCATCTATTGATTGCTTTCACCTCCGTCCAGCGCAGTGATCGCTGATTTTCCACCTGATGGTGACACTGACATTGGCTACTGATTAGGAAATCAGAAGAGAGGCCAACACCACACAGAGCAGACAGCTTGATACCCCACTCCCCTTCAGTCAGTCATCCACATGGAAGCACACACTTACACACACACAGAGGCTACAACGGTGGCTGGTGTGAAAATGATGACAGTCGGTTTGGTCCCTGTCTCCCTGACTAGTTGACAGCTCAATCCACACTGGAATACTGTCAGTGGAATGATTGTGTCCACTTTCTTCTCCTCTTTGTGACGTTGCTGGACCTATCGGATGATGTCGCCCGTCTCTCTGGGTCTTATTAGTCGCATTGAAAATATCTACTTTCATCCCTCCGGCTCCACTGCAGTAATGAATGGCTGGCTTTTAAAGGCGCTCGGCCAAATGTTTGCTGTGGCCGCCCTTTCAGAGCTGCGCTTTGTGTGGCCTACGCCTCCCCTTGGCCCGCTCCATGGCCGTGTTCTGTTCGTCCACCTTTCCCTCATGCAGCCTTTGGCAGTAAGGCGTCTGTCGCCAGCAGCCGATGCAAAGCCAGGTAGCCACAGTGGGTTGAAAGTGGCAGCCAGATGTTCCTTCGTCTGCCCCAGCTGACCAACTTTCTGCTTGGACGGTTGGCTAGGTGACCGGACAGGATGGTTGAGCTGAATTGGCAGCTGATTGACAAGTCTAATAGGGCGTGTGTGTGTGTGTGGGGGGGTGTGTGTGTGTGTGTGTGGGTGTGTGCGCGCGTGTGTGTGTGTGCACCAGCACTGCTGCAGCTAGCCCCAATACAGCTAAACAAACACCTTTTAAAGCAGCAGTGGAAATGTAGCTTTTCTACATCTTTTGTATTCACCACTTGCATTACTCAGACCGTTTTCTTATTTATTTATTTTTTCATTATAAGGAATTATTTTCCTACCCAAGCCTAATAGATGACTGTTGCAGATCCGTCAACACAGATTTCTAACCCACTGTTACAGTCCTTGTTTGCTTTTTATTGGGTTGTGCCAGTCAAAACTGCAATCGGTGAGTGAGCATGTAGCTTATGGTGATATACAGTGCTGAGCAAATGTCTCAGGTCATCCCTATTCAAATGTGTCCAGTAAGTGAGATTTTCTTTGTCAAACGTGGAAAAGTCACTTAAAGCAGATTCTGAAAGTTTTCTCATCTGGAAACTGGAAACAGACGATCTTATCGATCTGTCCGTCTGTCCCAGTTTGAGTGCACACATTAAATAAAACACTTTAGAACATTTTTTATTTTTAATATTCTTATTTCTGTGGGGTCTTTTTTAATTTGTGTGCCGATTTTATAAATCAGCAGGTGCTCATGATGAAGGATTGCGTTTTAACAGGGGTCTGAACAATTTTCAAAGCCAATGACAATAAAGAAAACTCTGAAAGACTTTCTGCATATTTACTGATCATGGCCACTTTAACACTTTACCAGAAAGTCTGACAACTTAAATCACAAATAAAGCAAATCACTTTTGTACATTAGTGTCGCTAACATCAAGTTTAATAGTAACATTTATCTGTTAGGTTGACATTAGCTACTCAACATGCTAGTCACACAAAATTTTAAAAAATTTAAGTTGTAGATTTTTAATCCACAACCTTAAAAACATAGAAAGCATCACACAATGGTACAAGCATTAGCTAATCTTACATGTTCACCATTTTTATTAAAAACATTTTTTATCAGGACCATATTTAAAAAATAATCAGAACTCTCTCTTCCCTTTATGTTGGTTGCTGGATTTCTTTTTGCCTTTCGGCTTTCCAAGCACAAACGTCGTAGGTTCTTATGATAATGTGTTATTATTCCCATCATAATTTTCCTCATCACCATCTGAGGTTGCCATAAAATTTGAGTTCTCTGAGGAAAAGTCGCTTCCAAAGAGATTTATCTGTGTAGAGCAGATAGTGTCTTCTTAAATGCAGGGCCCCTGTCTGTTGGATGATGGCCTGTATCCCCCCATATGGACACCGGCCCATTACCGTCAGCCAAAATGAGTCCCACAGGGGCGAAGCCAAAACAAAGCCCATCACTGTTCTCTGTTCAGTACACAGAGTCTCGCTTTATCAAAGGTTCCCACCGCAGAAGGCCTCACTGTTAAGGGCCTGTGTGACATCGATGAGACTGGCATAGTTTTCAGTTCTCATGCTAATTCTGTTGCATTTTGAAGCTTCTAAAATACTTTTTTTTGTTTTTTTTATGGCAAATTTGGATTGAAAACACTATTTTAAAAATAACTGACTTAAGCTGTAGGAAATATATTTGGGTCTGATTGTTGAAACAGTGTCAAATATCCCATTAGCAGAAAATAAGATGTTCATTTTTGCATCTTAAGGCCCTGAACCTTTGCAAAACTTGCAGAGATTCATTGTTTCACATGACATTAATTCATTCTTAGCTGAAAGGAAATACCGTTTTTTCCCCTGTCCGCCTGACCAAACATTATTTATCTAGCCAGAGGTATTTGAAGTCCAGCTGAATGGACAGACGTTGCTTCAACTCGGGGCAAAAACAATATCAGAAATCTAGGTGGCATCTGCAATAGCTCATTCTGAGAAGTGGATATCAGACGTGCAAGGAGGCATCTTTCCAAAGTTTTGCAACTCTCATTTTTACAAACAAAGTGACGTTTACTCAGTCTTCCTCATGAATGAGTGCCTGGGCGGTGATTGATGGAGGAGGGGTACATCGCTGAAGGATGCATCCTTCCAGTGGTGTTGCAGGAAAATGTATGTACAAATGCAAGACTACATGTCGAATATTTGGGAAAGTAATTATTAATTTTGTGAATGTTTCTTAGAAAGTGACAGGTCAGAGGTTAAAGGATGATGTTTTTTTGTTTAGTCAATCATTTCTAATTTGCCTTTATGTAGTAATTTACCATCCATAAGAATTGTAGAAAGTAGAAATGGAAAAAAAATCAATATTTTTGACAAGAAGCGAGCTGGTATCAGATTTGCACAATATGATAGTCATTTGTAAAATTAAAAAATGCATTACGCTGGTTAAGTAAATGAGTATTAATGTTATATCCATGGGTACAAAGTGGCAATTGGTGACAAACTGAGTTGGTTAAATCATAAAGTTGGACATTTTCCTTGGAAAAAAAAAATCTTTAGGACATCCTTGATCATTTTAACATAAGGTTAATTTTTTGCTACTTAAAGTTAGATTTGCATACAATACTGTCTTTAAAAATCTTTTTTTTTTCTCAATTGATGGAACGTTTCTTTCCCCCTTTGTTTAACAAAAGACAAATATGATAACGCCTTACATAAACCAAAGTTCTGTTTGGAAATATAAATCATTTTATTGTTGCTTCTAAATCTGACCAAGTTTGGAGAAACATTCCGGCATTTCGTGCTTCTCTCTTCTCTCCTGCTGCTGAATGTCGTTGATCACAGATTTTTGGCTGCTTTTAAAAGCAGTAGCAGATGAAGCCGGTAAACCTCAGTTATAATGTCTTTCCATCTTGTCCTTTGTTTCTTTTATCCTTTTTCTGTTCAAACAAAAAAAGCAAAAGAAGCAGGATTGATTTAATCAAAGTCAAATAATTGTTTTTATTCTCCTTGACATCTTGGTTAGTTTTGGTGCAATATCTCATAAATGGACAGTGAAGCTGCTGCTACGGAGAAATCGTCCTCACGATTTCAGACATTTACTGAGCTGATTTTTCTTTTCTTTTCACCACATCCTCTAAAATTGACTCAGACGGTTAAATGTTTTGACTGTGCGCTTAAATGAGAGTGACTGCTTATTTCTCCCACTATTTTTGGAGCAATTGAAATAAAGAAAATCAGAGCAAATATTTTAATGGGCGCCGCTCATCGAGAGGAATAAGCTGCACTCCAGCAGTGTTTGAAAAATGTTTACTCGTTGCTGAGAAATGGATTCAGACTGCAGAGATCTTTAACAACAAAAACGCCTTTGAGATCTTTTCTTTCACTGGGTAAACTCCAGAAATACGCTCGAATATTATAGAAGATTTATTTTGATTGGTATGCATAACTTAAAGCGTCAAGTCACTTTGTGCTTTGTCTTTTGCCGTGTAGGTAAAAAAAATAATTAGCACTGGAGTCATGTAGTCTCTCTTTATGTAATGCGTATAATAGGAAAACAAACATGGGAGGCTCCGTTTCCATTTGATGGTCTGGCACTGTTACTTACAAAGCTGTCACTGTGCACACACATTCACTCACTTTAATTGGACTGACCTGTCTGGCTGTTTGCCTTCCTTCTCTTCTCGTTGAGCTTTTAGCACATATTTACCATTCATTATATAGTTATCCATCTCTGTTAGGGTTTAGGTGGATGGAAATAAGGGATAGGCCTTCATCTGCAAATTGACCCATGAATGTCCAACATTATTGCATGGATTTAGATTAACTTATGTTGTGTGGGTTCACCTCTGCCTTCAGTGTGTTTGATGTTTTTTTGTTTTGTTTTTTGCCTGCCATAGCTTTGCAGTTATTATACATATGATATCATGATCTTTAGGACATTGGTCATATTATTAAAATCTTTTCAATTAGGAAAACACATGCCTCTAAGTGAAACAAAAACATCTACATTAATTAAAGGAAAAGAAAGTTTTTTTAAATTTCAGTTTAAAAAAAAAATCTAAATGTCCCACTGGTTGTCATTAATATTTTATATGGCTTTCTGCCCAGAGTGGTGTCCCTGCAAAGGGGCGGCATGATAAAACGTATTAGACTGACTTTTCTGCAGAAAGACTTCAGTGTTTTTCCTCTTTTGTTTTGCACAGTAAAAGCTGTCCGGTCATATGTCTCTGTGCTTTATCTGTCTGCTGGTGCTCAAGCTACTATTTCATTAAAACATCCGTAGTTAAACTTTAAGGTCTATAAGGACTCTGGACACTGTGTTGAATCTTCTCTGGTTAAAACCTTAAAATATTTAGACGGGTCAAACCTGAGCTAATCATTAAAACACAGAGGAGGACAGCTGGGACCCACTTACTCTACCTGAACTGCAGATTCTCTAAAATACAGTTTGTGATTTGTGAAAGTTGTACTTTATTGTGAAAACCATATGTGTTGTCCTTTTATTACATTAAAAGGCTTTTGTCACTTTTGCAAATCTGACATGTTTAAGAGTTTCCAAGAGGTAAGTTTTAAAAACATTAAGTTTGATTATTTAACATTTTCCTGCCTCAAGGTTTGCAGACATTTTTACTGCTATGTTGTACAAAGTTAAAAGTTTACACTTCAACTAAATTATAAATTTAATTTGTTCATTTTAAATGAAAAGCATCTAAATATTCCAATTTGATGTTCTAGTTAAATAATAATTTAGCACTAACTTTTTGACTGGAGTTGTATCCTTTTTCTTCTAAGACTTAACTTTTAATTTTGCTGCTTTACACCAATGTACCACTGGGAAGTTTGACATAAGACACATCCGAGGATATATGTTGTTGTCTCATTTCGCTGAGTGGTCATTTAAATTTAATACACGACGCAGCATCACTTTCCATTTGGACGAGTGCCCAAGTAAGAGCACCAAGCTGCTCTTTTATTTATGCATGTGTTTCACATTGACCCCAAGTGCATCTGATGGTATTTTAAAAATTATATCAGTGCTGAGAATTAATGGCTAATATTAAAAATAAAGTTTATTAAGCGCATCCTGCTGCTTTTCGTGTGAGTCTTGTGAATGAGTCTGTTTGCTTTAAGTGAGCCTGTGTGACGTTATAATTATTTGGAATAAATGGCTCTAAGCTTTTATTTCTTTGGGCGTTCACTTAAAACTATAATTTAGCCACCTTAAAGTTGCAGTAGGTAACTTAAATAAAAATTTTTTTTGTGTATTTGTTAAAACTATCTCTATGTTCTGACAGTATAATATGAGATAAAAAAAAAGCGTCCTACTGCCAACTGCAGAAATACACAGATCCCAGTCAAAAACACCAATGAGAGCCAGTAAGAAGTTTGTAGCATTGTCAATCAAGCCTGTGCACGTGCTGCAGTGGTAATCGTCTTAGCTTTTCCACAGAAGCTAACAGCTAACATCTTCTTTATCTGCACTCAGCACCAGGGAAAAGCAATGGTACTCCTGGATTGGCTGCTTTACAGACAGCAGTCAGAGGCTAGTCAAAGTGCTGCAGTTAAGTCTTTCAGCTCAGTTACGTTCCACAGAAATATTTGCGGATCCATGAAAACTAGGGATGTGACAATACTTAAAACTCACAAGACGAGACAGGACAAGATTTTATTTCAAGAAAATGTCAAAAATCATATTTATGCTCCTAAATGGTCTTTATTTTTTATTTTTTTAACAAGAAAATCAGCACACTGATTTTCTTCTTTTGGCAGAAAGCCCAACATTTACCAGGCTTTTTGAGCTACAGTGCAACATTTACCAGTTTCCAGCTGCTACTGATGGCGTACACTGTGATTGTGATGTAGCTCGCCGTACCCATAGACATCCAGGAAGTGGGTTGTTATGGCAATGATTTTTGTCCCTGCAAACAGACGGGGGTCCACTGTAATCAGATCCACTTTAAGCATTTGGCAATGGCAGCATTGGGTGGAGAGGAATTCTTCATCAGCGCAGATAGAGCATCTAGATGAGGTTAAGTAACGTCACTATTGAGTCATTGCTCTGACCCTTGAGTGACATTTAATTTCCACAGCAGAGATGCATATGCAACCAATGATCAAATATTTTCAGATGCTGGATTGTTGTTCAGTTCCGCTCATGTATCTTTGTTGTTCATCTCTGAAGCAGAAGGAAAAGGCACAACAGTCTGACAGTGATATATATAAAAAAAAAAACAGAGCGCTTACTAAAAGCTTTGGCTTAATTCTTACATTCATTGTCGGACAATCAGAGAAGGAGGATTATGTTTGTCTTCTTAGATGCACTGGTGATGAGACACAAGTGGGCAGATATGAGTGAAAGAGTTCAGTTACACCCCAAAGGGAAAAGAAGTTGGAAAAGAGGAGAAAAAAGTAAGATAAAACCTCAAAAACATGGGATAAAGACATCTAAACACCATATAAACCTCTAATATTATTAAAACAGTTCAACCATAACATATTAAATATACTTAAGCTCTCCAAGCTTCAATTATTTTTTATAACTAGTGTAATATTTCCTTTCCAGCCTTTAGATAAAACTGCAAACCTCTCATCTAAATTTTGCCCTTTCAGTGACAGATAATGAATATGCTGCTGTCCTCAGGGTCACTTTGCTCAGAAAACTTTGTCCAGGTTTAGATATGCGGCGCAGTTTAACACAACTGGGAAGCACTTCAGTAGCTTTTTAAACATTACGTACAAATTGTGCAGTTTATACAGCGAGCCGCTACCGCTCCTCAAACAAGCGCCGCATGGGAGTCGAAAATGGTCATTGTTTAAACATTCATCTCATTTGAGCGACTCCAGCTGTTTCTACAGATATGAAGGTCTGGCCTCCACGCTGTGGTTATATTCTCTTTATATGTGTGAAGGAGTTGTTATAAATGCTCAAATACTCACCACGTTTTTGTTTACTTGAGCTTAAAAAGAAAAATTGTGTTTTATAATGCATTTTCTTAGTTGCATCTTTGAAAGATTTAATCCTGCTGTTGTCAGCTGGTACAGAATACAGAATTTTTTTATTTTTATAATAAAAACTTTCTCTATTAACATTTTTTTTGCTGCAAAATTGAGGATTATTTGTTTTAGCTTTGGTTTAATTGCTGAACTTAATCTCAGAGTTTGTGCTTTTGACTGCATCTGCTTAATGTGTCATCATTTGCTTTTGTGCCATCCTGCTAGCAGCTGTTCTCTGTTTTGTGTGCTGATGTTAATTAGTTTTCTGCCTGCTGGGTTAGACCTTAGAGATGGATACTTTGCTCCGCTGGGATTTCATCATGGACGTGTTTCCAGCAGATGGATCCACTTAGAGTTGTGAACTCATTATTATTGCAGTATGATCCTCTTACCTTTTAAAAATGAGGAAAAAATTAAACCTTTTAATGTGATATTTATTTAGTGGGGAAACAACTCCTATCAGTTAATTATCAGAAGCAACGTTTCTGATGTTACTGAAGTTAGCGCTTTGTACAGCCCTTCTGCCATTAGGACGTCACTTCTCCTGAAACATTTCACAAGGTTGGAGCTGTAGCTGCAAAATATACTGCAAATTGCATGTTTTTTCTTTTCAAAATCTTACAGAATGCAATTTAAATGTATGTTTCACTAAGCAGTGTTTGAAATGCAATTATCAGCTATATAAGCACCTTGCATGCATTTAGTCTCCATATGCCAGCAATATGTGGTGATCCTTTCTTAATCCAACAGAAAATGTTTCAGGAGGACTTTAAGTTGTTCTGGTAAAGTTAACTAAACTGCAACTAATTTCCATCCATCCATTTTCTTACACCCTTGTCCCTCAGTGGGGTCGGGAAGGTTGCTGATGCCTCTCCAGCTAAGGTTCCGGGCGGGGTCACCCTGGACAGGTCGCCAGTCTGTCGCAGGGCAACACAGAGACCCACAGGACACACAACCATGCACACACACACTCACACCTAGGGACAATTTGGAGAGGCCAATTAACCTGACAGTCATGTTTTTGGACTGTGGGAGGAAACCGGAGTACCCGGGGAAAACCCACCATGCTCAGGGAGAACATGCAAACTCCATGCAGAAAGACTGGGGCCGGGAATCGAACCCAGAACCTTCTTGCTGCAAGGCAACAGCTCTACCAACTGCACCACTGCAGCCTGCAACTAATTTGTTTTGCTTAAAAAAAGAAGAAGAAAAAAAGCAGATGTTGGTGAATGCAACTTTTTGAATAAAAAATTACGTTGAGATGGAAAGAGTGATTTTTTGTTTTCCACTGGAAAGACAAAATACTATCAAATTTCTTCATCACAAGATGTATCACCAGAACGTTCACCAAAAACATTCCCTGTTGCATATTGCACTTAATAGTAGATCTTAGTAAGTTGCAGTCATAATATGCAGAGAAAGGGAAGTTTGATCTCTTCTCTTTTCAGAGTCCGCCTGATTGTCCAGAGTCCTGAGCCATCACTCATACTTTCTTCTCTTCAGGTCACCGTGTGTGAATGAAACTGCAAAGAGCACTGGAAATGATGTAGTGTGCATGCCAGTCCTGTAGGGGGCAGTGAAGCTTTGTTAACATTGTGATCCAAAGGCTTTTTCACAATTTTTTGCTTGTATAGAGATGAACATGTGATCTGGTGCATGTAATCTTCGCATCTTTGTTGACTGTGTGGCAGGTTTTGTTTTAGCACACCTAATAATCAGAAGATGTGGAGCAGCAGCACAGGCGGAAACACGGCGGGCGGCCATTGTTGTTGTGCACGGGTGAAAACCGGGCCCACGTGTGTGAGTGCAAGATTATATGACGCCATCGGTTCCTAATGTTTTTAGTTTACTTGAACATGGTCAAACCTTTGCGTCTTTGTCCGGCAAAACGTTTGTTACCATGGAAACGTGGGGCCAAGACCCAACTCTTCGGCCGTTGTTAGTAAATAGGGTCGAAAGCACAAAGTTCTAGTTGTTACCAGCTGGTGACGATGAATTACAATTATAAAGTTGTGGGTTTGATTCCACTTCCCCAGCACCACATATTGATGTGTTTCTGGGCAAAATATATTCTCACACCTTTGCTGGAATATTTGGAATATACAGCATAATTCAGGGAACCACAGGTTCCACCATTCCAGTTTCTGTTTAACTGATGCACAACTCATGCCAAAGCTTTGAATACAAAGATTTTCTCATTGGTGTTATTTTTATGCTGACTGTGAAACCTAAAAATAGGGTCAAATCTCTGCATATTCAAAATGCTTTAACTTGAACAAAGTGTTGTTTTTGGTCGTAGTATTTTATAAGCTGATGTAAAATAAAGAACTCATAGCAACTGTAAGTTATATTCCTGCTTTTCTTGCACATATGATAATTGCATAACATTCATCAAGTTATTGATTTTTCTCTTTATTGTCAGCTCCAGAGCTGCTAATTCTAAGATACAGGCTCTGAGAAATGGAGTTATTAAAGGTTACAAACATTTCTAAATGCAAAGACAGTTTTTCACTGCTGCTGTTTCCTCTGTAGCTTTTTCTGAAACGTTTGAGAGATGGTGCTTTAACACAATTGCTTTGTTGAATTGTAATTTAACAAGCCTTTAATTTCGGTGTTGAAGTTAAGACATCGGTAAATGTACATACACAACCATGATTTAGACCTATACAGTTTGTGTAGGTTTAGATAATGCAACACTGCCTGGTGTAAAAGTGAATGTAGCAAATGATGCAAAAACACCAAATGCCATAAAATGAAAATAGTGTAGGCTGCCTTATTAGTGTTTTTCAGTTGTGAAATTGATGTAATAAAATCAATATAGAGAAAACTACTTTTGTTCTTCATGTGAGAGTTGAAACTTAAGAAAACAGATATAAATATGAATTATTTGCATATTGCTACTGAGCTGCAGACGGACACAACACATTTAATCTGATGTTTGTTTTCCTCATGTCTCCAGCGATGAAGTATGATTTGCTGTGATAAAAGTAAAATGTCAGGTGTCCAGGACGAATTATAATTTTCGACCACAAATAAACATTCTTGAGCAGCAGCAGCACTTTTGAGCTCCTTTCATAATGGAGAGAAGACGTTCTGCTGACAGGATGCTTCCGAGGAATCTGAGGGACAGAGTTTAAGTTGGATTTGGAGAATATTGGATTTCTGGGAAATGTTGAAAAACATTTCACTATAAGAGTTGTCTTTTATTATAAAAACCTGCCTTTTTAATCTAGAAGACATTGAACCTTTTAGACTTGGATATATTTCTTCACCAAATAATGCTCGCTGGCTTTCTGTCACAAACAGGAATGAATTATTTATATGCAGCACCTTTTTGATGCTGACTGACAAAACTTACGCAGTTCTGTTTTGTGAACAGTTTTTTTTTATTATTTGTGCTTTTTAAGAGCTGCAAATCAATTTTCCATTTTGGAAAGTATAAGGACCATTAACCATTTGAGTCAACTTTACTTTTTGTACTTGAGCAATTGAAAGAAATGTAACACTAAACAATAAGTAACCCTGAAAGCAGTAAAAGAAAGCAACTTTCTGTTACCTGGAAACTTTCCCACATGCTGCAGCTCTTTGTTGCACCTTTGAAAAGCATGGACTGTGACTCCACAGACTTTTCTCTTCGGCTATAGTTACTCTAACAATTCAACACAGCTTCCAAAACTCCAAATGCTTTTCACAAAACAAGCAGAAATGTTCTGTTTTCTTTCTCTCAACACTAAAATAGCTGAGAAGAACCAAAGTATGACTTTTGTCAACACTGTACCAGAGGATCAGCCTGATGTCTAATGCAAGAAGAATTGAGTTAATATTTCCATGAACTAATCCTGTCTCTAGTAATATATTCTATTTCTTGCATAATATATCTCTTTGCTTATGATACTGAGTTCCTAAAGAACAATTGCTTTTATTTATTCAGCACCAAACACTAAGGAGTTTACTGACAGAGGATGTTACGGATAATTTCTGATCATTAATCACGGAAAAGGATGTAAAATCCACTTTCAGAAGGTTTCCTCTGATTGTTCAAGGCTTTGGCTCCCAGACTGTTGTATTACAGTGTGAACTCTACCCGTCCTGGTCCAGGTAATGACATGCAATCATAGTTCATATTTATTTGAAAAGCCTTGCTGGCACAGATCAGTCGGATGCTAACGTTGTTGCCCTCGGCGCCAAAGTTTATTTTATGTGGTTTTATGAAATCTTCAAAACAAAAATGGTGTCAGTTTCTCAGTGCAAATATGTTTTTTTGAAAAGAGAATATGCAAGAATCTTATCTAAACATTTAAAATAGGTTTGTTATGATAAGGAATCCATCTTGTCTTAATAATGCTCCTACGGTGAAGCATCGTCTTTGTGCAGACTCACGGAGCAGTGACCTCTGCCCCATGTTAAGGCAATAAATCGATGAGTGGCAAGAATTTTGAGTATTCAGCACTTTCAGGGATGGCAGAGCGCTGAGCTGCATGATGGTTCAGAATAAAAGACGGTGCTCCGGGCCTAACCACTTGGCCCACTTGCTTTTTTTGTAGCATATTATGCACCATCAAAGAGAGAGGTAGGCGCGAACAAAGTGGGAGATAGCCGCTGACTGACCCGACCAGACCTGGAGCTCAGTTTCTCAGGAAGACAACTTTCCTGTTCTTTCCAAAGTAAGCAGTTAGAATAGGAACTCCAGGAAGCTGCCAATTAAAATTCCTCTGTGATTCTGCTAAAAAGTCAATCAGCAAAAAGAACTACTCTCTCAGCTTCAAGGTCAAACCATAAGTGAAGTTTTTTTTAGATATAGAACTTTGGGAAATTGCAAAATAAATGTGTGAGGTGTGCATAAATAAATGCATGTCTTCCCTCAAGATGAAGCCGTAGCTGATGGTTATTTGGGAGTCCTAACATTTCAAGTCCAAAGTACCTTCTATCACACATCATTAGCCATAAGATGAAATGTTATGCGTCTAAAGGAGGCCTTTCATTTTTATAATATACATGCTTTACATTTTCTACACTAACATTACTTCATGGAAAGTAACAGCTTTCCAGGAACTACAGCTAGCAGTAGGCAGATGCTTATTTGCTCAACAATGTAAGCCTTGGTCACTGCTTCTGTTGGTCTGTTTTTTATTGACTCATGCATCAGAGGAAGAGTTCAGTCATTCAGTTGTAGTCAGAGGTTTGTATTACACAACTGCAATGATATTTAAAAATAAGAGTTGGGTGTGTAATTACATTTCCGGTAACACTTTATTTGAAGGGGTGTGAATAAAACTGACATGACACTGTCATAAACATGACATAACATCTGTCATGAACATGAACGAGTCTTTATGAATGTTTATGACAGCTGTCATGAAGTGTCATTCAGTAAATAATAACACTTTTAATGCAAAGTTGGTCTAAAAGTTGCATTGAAAGTCCATTAAAAATGCCAACTTTGCATGATTTTGTAAATTATGATAATTTAATGCAACGTTGGCATTTTTAATGGACTTTCAATGCAACTTTTAGACCAACTTTGCATTAAAAGTGTTATTATTTACCGAATGACACTTCATGACAACTGTCACAAACATTCATAAAGACTAATTCATGTTTATGACAGGTATAATGTCATGTTTATGACAGTGTCATGTCAGTCTTATTCACACCCCTTCAAATAAAGTGTTACCAAATTTCCTTTGTGACGCTGTGTCTCCACCACAGGCTTTCTGTTTTCATAAACGAGTTTCTGACACAATTACTTCTGAATATTTGACAACTTTTTAATCCGCAGGTTTTTATAGTTCAGGTCCAAAATCTTAATGTTGGCCTGGTTCATATTTTCAAAACCAGATCTAATGTGTGTAAATCCGAATTATGCTGGAATAACCAACTGTGTGTGATTTAACAATATATCTGATTATCTGGAAAAAATAAAAATAAAAGTTTAGTATTCCATCTACTTTGTAGAGTTAATCACAGGAAAACATCCGAAACCCATAACATTATGCTGCAATATTCTTAAGTTTGAACGCCTAATCTTGGCTAAAAACATACTTTTGTTATTATGTCCAAATAGTTACATTTCTGTTTTGACTGACTTTGTTTTCTTCAGAATGTAAACCAGTTTGACAAAAGTTCAGTAAAGCTTCATGGTGTCAGTTTTGGATCTGGGGTTTATTTGATTGCTCTGCTCTCTCAGTCTGATTCTAAATATGCATTAAATCTGGCCAACATGAAGTATGTGAAAACATTTTTTATCTCATCTGTAGTACAAATGTATAGTTTAGAAACTGATTTCGTTTAACTCTTCACATTTTGGAAAAGAGTAGCTAGAGTTATGATAGAAGTCAATAGATGAATGTGCATGGTTAGGTGATGTTAATATCCAACCAAGTCAATAACTTTTATTTCCACATTAAGTATCTATTACTTTGTTTTTTGGGAGAAAGGACCCAGAAAAGAAGAGTCTGAACTGGTGTTCAGATTTTGAAAGAAGCACAACCGACTTCTGCTCCTCAACACACAGAGCATACCGGGCAAAGTTAAAGGAAACCAGGGACACAATTTCAGGAAGTTTTCCTTGGCCTGCAAATAAAAAGCAGAGAGGATATTTTTCTGAGATCCATTTTTAGTGTTGTGAGAGCGCTGGGGTAGGCGGGGTGGATGGACAAGGAGTGCTGGTCTGGAACTGCCACATGTGTGTTTTTGCCTCTGTGCTGGATGTGGTTTGGGTCTCCAGCTAGCAGGAAATGGTCTGTGTGGTCTAGCTAACAGGTGCAAGTTAACTTACTGAAGCATGACGCCAGCATTTCCAGCAAATTATGACTGTTAAAATAGCAAAATTCACTGCTTTAATTAGACTTCTTGAAAGTTTCAAAGCTCCCTTTATTCCCAAGCAAAAGCTGAACATCCTGAATGGGCTTGACCGGATCCATGGATGTGTTGATGGACTCATAGTTCATTGCTTGTTTGTATAGTCTGCAAACAGAAGGTCACTAGATTTGATCTGACAGCTCTTTTCTCACCTGTGATCAGATGGATGGATAAATGGGTAGTATAGTCATGTCTGACTCTTTCTGTCTGTCTGTCTCTCTCCTCCAGGTACCTGAAGAATAATCTGATAAGTACAGTGGAGCCTGGAGCTTTCCGTGGTCTTTTGGCCTTGAGGAAACTGTAAGTGTGATTAAGCACTGAAATAGCCTGATACAAGGAATCCTGCAAAAAAAAAACTTTCCCAAAATAAACTCTAATATTGACTTGGATGAACTTACTATCTACCCTAAAAAGATATTCCCTTTTGGATTATATGTTTCTGAGAGTTTTTATAATCATAAAAATAGCAACAATTACAAATTAAAGATTTTTCTTTTCTTTTTTTTTTTTTTGAAGATAGCTTTGACTTTATTGTCAAAGCTGCCGTTCTTATACTGTTTTTGTATTGAGCCAAAGAGACGTAACATAGTGTTTTGTTTCACCTGCATTTTTTCAACCTCACTATATAAAAAAAAAAACATAAATATTTGATGGGTGAGCCATAATGTGTGGAATGCAAATAGGGGGGAAAAGGGAAGCAGGAGTGTGCAGGAGAGAAGTGCTTCCCTTGGACAGGGGAAGAGCAGCTGTTTATTGTTTTGGAAGCATCAGGGTCAGAAGTCCTAGTTATTGTTCAGCCGCACTCTGCAGCACAAAAATAGAACATAAAGAAAAAGTAGACCTTCACACCCAGCAATAAGCCACAACAATGGCTTTTACCGCTTATAAATGGTATTTTTATTTTATTTTTTCATTCGAAGCTTTTAAAAGATTCAGTGTTTTAAAATAGAACGAACGTGTCTTTTTATTTCTAGCTTCTTTCTACCTTTGTGCCTGCTTCAGTGATTGCCTCAACATAAAAGGTTAAGGAGTGAGGGACATGATTACAGCCTGGTAGTCAGTAGGATCTGGACTGGCAGGGATGCAAACAGTGAGTTAACAATATTGATTCTGGGCGCGTGTGCACGCAGCCTTGGGGAGAAGCAGAGGGCTAATTTAAGTGCTCCCCAACTGGTGATTATTCAAGTGCTCTGCTTATTTTCCCACAGCTGCTCCAGCCCAGTAGCTCTTTAATTACAGTGTGTGTGGGCGCGGAGATTTGGACACAACAGCGCTCCGCCACTCGCATATGGGCGCCTGCTCCAACTGTTCATATCTGTTTGTGTTTAGAAGGATGTGTGTGTGCGTGCGTGCGTGCGTGTGTTTGTGTGTGTGCGTGTGTGCCAGCAGTTGTTATGTGAAATGTGAAATTTTGCAAAAGGTCAGGACGGATTTCTCAAAGTGGCATAGATGACAGAGAAAAAACAGCGTTTTCAGCTGCTTGGGTTCCCTGAGCAGGCAGGCATGCATGGAAGCACATATTACCACAGACGCATCTCTGATTTCTGTTCCTACTTATTCTGACGACCATGTCAAGAACATTCTCCTAGTCGAGTGAGGCATACTTCTTCTTTGCCTTTTTGTCCTTACAGGGATCTGTCCGAGAACAGAATCGGCTGCTTCTCACCTGAGATGTTTCTTGATCTGGGCAGACTCTTAAAATTGTGAGTAGCTACCTGTGTTCTCAAAGGTTTTATTTTCCACTCTTTCTGCAACGGCTAAAGCCCGACAGGAAGCTGTAGTTTTTGCATAAGGAATAGTGAGAGTGAGAGTTGATGTCTGTTTTTGGACGTGTGTGTTTTCTGTTTTCCACCAACAGAAATGTATCTGGAAACATTTTCTCCACACTCCCGACGGGACTGTTCACACACCTCCTGGATCTGAGAGTACTGTAAGATGAACAAACAATGCATTTATTTAATGGGTGGTGCATATACTCACCTGCCACTTTAGGCTTTACTCTGTTCAATTGCTTGTTGGAGTGAATGGAGAATGCAGAGAATCTAAAGGGGTTGTATTATGTAAAAATGACTTTTTTGAGCTTTACAACAAGATGCAATGCTGGAGTTTTGTCTTGATTCTTTCATACATGTTTGAGAAATCCTTTGATCTGGCGGAAGTGTACATCTGCTAAGCTCATTATAGAAGCTACTTCTCACTGCAACGCTGGTAAAAATGTTGGTAAAAATGTCGTTAAAGGGTTTTAAGAGAGGAGCAATGTTGTGATGACTTCGTGAAAGCAAAGTGTTGGAAAGAGCAGGACCTTCTTAAAGAGACAGAAGCATAATCAAAAGGCCTGAAATTGTGAAGTCATATTTTCTTTACGTCATATTTGATATACATAGCATTTTTATAACAACTGAAGGTAACATAGTTACTCTATTGTGCTATAAAATGATGCTACGTGACAAGGATACATAATATGGCCTTTAAGTGACCTTGGACGTTGTTAGCACCAGGTGGGCTGGTCTGAGTATTCAGAAGTTGCTTGTTAATGGGCAACTTCTCGGGTTTGCAAACAAGAGAAAATATCCAGATATCGGCAGTTGTATGGTTGAAACCGACTAGCTAATGTCAGAGATGAGAGGAGAATGGACTGACTGCTTCCAGATGACAGACAACGGTAACTCAAATAACCACTTACTGGAGAAAAGAGGTCCACTATTCATTTAAAATCATGGTTCCTAATGGGAACAGTGTGGGTTTTTTCAAGTGGAAGACGTAAAATGCCTTGGTTTCTTGGGCAGGAGTGATGGGAGGAGGATTTAGTGGTTACAGTATTTGGGGCCTCGTCCCACTTGGATGTTGCTCAGGCCTGTTGCAGAGAAGAAAAGGTAAAGCCAGTAAGCAAAGCCCTCGATTTATCAGTCCGTGTACGTTCCAGCTCTCACTATGATCAATACTGAAAGAATGAGATCCTGGATTCAAGTGGCTGAAATGATTTCGCTCCATAAAGGAGGCAGACTGAGCCTCAGAGATGGGGTTAGGAGCTCTATCATCCAGGGTCAGCTCAGAGAGAAACGGCTGAAGCCGCATCTGATCATGACATCTCTTGCATGCCTTCCTTTAGAGGTATACAGAATGTTTTACAGAATTTTGTCCTGGCAATATGGACCAGATCTATTTGAAATGTGTGTTGAAACTGTGCCATGAAGATTTAAGGCAGTTCTCATGTCAAACTACGGTCAAATCTGGAGAAGAATGTGACTCACTGATTTAATAAGAAGTAGTGAGTCACATTGTGGTAGTTTGTCTTTAAAATAAATCAGTGGATTTAAATCAGATGCGATAGAGAACACCTGTCCACATAATAATTTTCCCCTAATACCTCTTAAACTCAATTTCTAACTTTGATGCAAGTATTTAGCTCTGCTTCTTTGCATGGGATGGAAGAATTACCTCCTAAACTTTAATTGTCACTTTTGTTCATTGTACAAAGTTTGTTTCTGTTTGGACTGCAGGCATTTTACATGTTGAGCTAACTGCTGCAAGTGTGTCCTTGACATTCAAGCCCTACTGAATTATATCCTGACTGTATGTTGGTGCTGCCACCAGGAACTTTGGCACAGAGTCCTTGTTCTGTGACTGCCAGCTGAAGTGGTTGCTCGTTTGGGCTCAGCAGAACTCGGTGAGGGTTGGTAATGACACAGTCTGTGTTTTCCCAACCCACCTCCATGGCCTGGAGCTGCGCAGCCTGCGAGAACAGCAGCTCAAATGCGGTAAGACCTTCTTTTCTATAACTGTGTAGGGCTAACACAACTCAGACAAGGCGAGCTCCGAGTTCTCTAAATGTTGCATCATTTGTGAACAATCGTTGAGTGAAAGTTTATCATTTTATAATTATTCCAAGTTGGAAACATGTGACTTGTTTTTATATCCACTTTCTTTACTCTGGTAATTATCTAAGTCAGCAATGTTTTAAAGTCCACCTCAGACCAGCTATAAAGATGTGGAGAACTTTAAAGCTGCTCTATCCAAAATAATATATCCTAAATTGTGAGTATCTCACACAACCGCAAATCCACCAAAACATGGCCAAGGACGGTATTAAAAAATCAACCAAGATGCTCATGGTTCCTCTGGAGAAGCTGAGGAGAATCCGCAGCTGGAAGTAGATGTTGACAGAACAACCATTACTCCACAAATCTGGCCTTTATGAAAGAGCAGCAAGAAGAAAACAGCTGTTGAAAGAAAACCATGTGACTTTACATTTATTTAAGGTTTCACAAGTGGTGCAGACGACGCAGCAAACCTGTGGAAACGGAGGCTTTGGTTACATGAAAGGCACAATGACCTCACTCTAGTTTTTCACAAAGCTGAATGAGCAAAAGTGGGGATAACTTAAAAAAATTGCATCTGTAATTTTATTGAAATGTAGTTTTACAGAGTATTTACACAGTGGAACAAATGCATGCCACAGTTTCCTGGACTTCATCTGTAAATATGAAAGCCGTGTATTGTTTCCCTTCCTCTTTACAGACATGCATTACTTTGTGTTGGTTGGTCTATATATATATATATATATATATATATATATATTGCACAACAAAGAGTGAAGGAAATGCAAGCTGAAGAGATACATTTACTAGACATTCTGTGTATTAAACACAACAACAGTGAAACATCTAACGTATGTTTTCTGCTCATTTAGGGCAACAGATTTTTGAGGATATTAAAATGACTTCTTCATCAAGCAAAACAGAAATCCAACAGTCTTTATCTTCTTTTATCTGAAACTGAAACTGTGGTTGTCTTCCCAGCCTTTCTCTGTGCTTTCCTCAATTTTCCCTCTGTTTTTCCCCTCCCTCTATCTCCTCACTTTGTGCCGCAGTCCACAGGGGAATTGTATTTCATATGTGATAGAATCGTGCTCCCGCTCTCCTTATATCTGGATTGTGCCGGGGACATTGCTCGGGAATGAGAAAATGTCTGTGTGTTTGTCCTCGTGTGCATATATGTGAACTACAGGCATCTAACATGAAGACGCACTGTGTGCACAATGCGACACCGCTCCCAGGAAACTAATTAAGAGATATGCGTGTTGGTGTGCATCATGCACATGATCCCCCTCCTGCAGTCCTTGTTTTTGCGTACACAGCCGGTGCTATCCAAAGACGTCTAAACCACAGACATTGCAGGCTGATTTCCTCCAATCCTAACTGGATGTGTTTTTCATTTAGTCAAAACAATCCAAAGCAATTACAGGCTAATTCTGCACAGTCCCCAGACAAAGAGCCAAGAGAGGAATCCAGTGGCAGGACAAAGAGCACTCGTTTCAGGCCCTAAAGCATCCATTATGGGATTACAGTGATAACATTATGGGCGCCATGCTCGTGCACTTCTTGGCCTTCATACAGCACTCTGCACTAACTTCATCTTACACCACCTTGTTTGTTCACTTGGCAACAAGCAGTTTGCAGTTGGATGCTGTGAGATGCTGTTAGCCAGGATTTAGCTGCTATTTGTTGGTTGTTCTGTTCAAATGTCTGCACGTCTTTAGAGAGTCAATCACAGTCCAGGTAAGGTTGAAACCATTATTTATAAAAATGCTTTTAAAAAAACCGACTATAGCATGAATATACCTCAACAACTCAAGGTACTTTACAAATATTGACATTTATTGACTCATTTTTTTATCTGCAGTTTTTATTAAAAGGATGCATGTAACCCTGAGTTATTTGGACTCTTTGCTTCTGTTATTTTCTTTTTTTCCTTCATACATGTTTGTTTCCTCTGTTTGTTGAGTTATTTTCATCTGATCAGTCTTGTCAGGTTTTACTCTTGATCTGCTCTTAATTTTATTCTTTGTGATAGTTGGAGGTAGATTAATTTCCCCGGTTGGTAGTAGTGCCACAGACTCCCAATTGGATTTAGACTTGGACTTTTTTTTAGCTATTTTAATATATCCATTGATTTTAAGCTGTTCCATTGTAGCTTTGACTGGGTTTTCTTTTTGTCCCTCTGGCTGGTGGACCAATCTGAGATCTTTTTCTGTTTTCTTTGACTTGTTTAAAGTCACAGTTCACAGTTTCAGCTTCTGAGCTGATAAGAGGCTGTTTGCTTCTCATTGTTCCTAACAAACCTGTGAAACCTTCATAACTATATTCAAATCAGTATGTATTGGACTATATTAGTTATGTGACCTTTGAAAACACTTTGCTCAAAATTTGGATTATCAGAGTAATGGAGCTATTTACATTCCGCACTTTTCAGATTTATTTGTGGGGAGGAAAAAACAAATCATGCATTACTTTGTGGTAAAATCCCAATAAACTGTTAGAGTTTCTAAAATAATAAAAACTGACTTCATTTGCAAAGTTTTGTATATTTATTTCGCTCTGCGGCATCCTGAGTGTGATGGATAACAGATGTTTGCCCTAAACGTTCTGACGCCGTCGCCGTGGTGATGCAGGTCAGGTGCTGGCTGCAGATGAGTGGGAACAGAGAAGCGTGCTGGGCTTCCTGACTTCAGGTGCTTCCTGTGTTCAGAGGCATCTGCTTCATGCGTTTGGCCGCTGACTTCTTGTTTTAAAACACCGCTGGCGTAAGACGGCAACACCCCAAACGTGAAGTACAGATAATATGGTGTCTTACACACAAGTTCACCAGATGATTCTGCTTTCATTGGCAGTTTTTTTTTAAAATTCCTATGATGACAGTGTAGTGCAACTGGTCGTCTCAGAGTGTATTCTTGAGGGTGTTATGGTCTCAGCCGTCTCATTGGTGAATTATCCTGTTGCTGGTGTTGCTTGAGGCGTCTTTTGTTACATTAGTTTCAGCAAAAGAGAGTCAGGAAAATATCCTGAGGCTGAACCTCTTTTCTGGCTGCTGTTTGTCTTGTTCAGCAACAGAAATGACGAGAAGTTTGACTGAAGGTCCGCCAGTTCTGTCTGTCAATTTTGGTTTTTATGGAGGCATGCAGCAGTTTGTTTAATATAAGATACTTTTAAAATTTGTGAGTTATCTTCCTACATCTTTTTTTTCCTTTCCACCTCAGTAAGATTGCAGGGGAAGGGTTTCACGTTCCTCTCATGTTACTTTCCTTCTCGCCGTACAGATGGTCCTTTGGAGATGCCGCTTTTCCAGCTGATCCCTTCCCAGAGGCAGCTTGTTTTCCGTGGTGACCAGCTTCCCCTCCAGTGCACCGCGTCTTACCTCGACCAGTCGGTGGAGCTGTGGTGGCGTCACAACGGCCACGGCGTGATCACACAGGAGGACATGGGCATCTATGTGGAGAAGACTCTACTTCATGACTGCTGCTTGCTCACCAGGTACCCGAGGAAACGTGAGCTGAGTTCTGATTTCCCGGTGACTGGCTTGTTGCACTTATAATCTCCAAAGTCAGTCAGTAAGGAGGTAAAATAGAAATGTCCTGCTTCATTTTCAGAATTAACTGCATATAGCCTTATATAAGGATTTTCTTTACAATTTGTCAGGTGCGCAAACACAAATCCGAATGTACTCTTGGGGGACTTTAGGTGATATACCAATACCAAGATGATAGAAGGGTTTCTTTTTTCTTTCTTTTTCAGATAAAAGTCAGAAAAGTGGAATATCTCCCTCCACATGATGATAAAGTGCTTCCCTATTCATCATTGAAAACATTTCAGTCACCTAAATTGGATAGAGAGCATCTTTCAACAGCAGTGCTTACGCTTGCATAGATCCTCAGTCAAAGCTGGATGATGCCTGAGATTTACAACACTCATAGTGGTTTGCATGTAGGCCAAAGCTATAGGTTTTGGTCTCATCTGACCGGAGCGCCATTTTCTACTGACATCCATCAAGGCCAAATGTTTGGATTTCATGATTTAAACTTCAGCTTGGCTCATCCACAAAACAGGAGAGAACCAAACTGCAGCAAACATATTTGCTTATATGTAGTTTAGCATAGTAGTAGAAAACGCAGCTAACATCTCTGCAGACCTCACACATCCTGGACACAAACATTTACCCTCTGGTCTGATCTACAGGCTGTCTCTCTGATTAACAGAGCAAACATCTTACAGCCTGAATTGTCAGCTAATTTGCTGTGAAACAAAATAAACATTTTATGCACAGTCACATGACACTCAAACCAATTTTTGTTTCTTTATGTCTAGAAAGTTGGCTACATATAGTTGCACATATTGTTTGTTTATTCTGTTATTTCCTGTATTGCTAATCTATTTATGATTTATGTTGTGAGCGCTTGAAAACCAACGTCAATTTCCTTGTTATTCTGATTTAAAAATGGCCGCTAGATACCACGGTCTGCAGCACCGGTGGTCAGTGGGCGTTGTTTCATAGAAGATATTCGGACTTCATTGTTTGTTGTGCATCTGATGCCGTAGGTGTGTTTTTGTTCTTTAAAAACACTCTTTTCTTTACACATCACAAATAAGCATCAAGTCATGTCGGCTTGTTACTTAAATTCCTAATTAATACCTTTAGGTTACGTTGTCACATTGTGATGTAACGTTTTTACGACGCAGCACTCAGACACGGAGACCAGTTTCTTTTCTGTGCCTCGGTCACTCGGAGGATCTTGGGTTTTTCTTTTGTTATTGCCGCCCTTGAAAGGACACGACAGAATTGGCTTGGCATGGCACCGAAACCTCACAGCAATCCACAGCTCGTCTCTTGAGATTGGCCGTCCAGTCTGCCCCCCCAGCGCTGGCGGGGCACTGGCTGATCACACGCTAAGAGGAACAGATGCTGAATCATAATTGAGGTGATAAAGTGGACCGACATCACAGACGTTTGTACTTTTTTTCTTTTTTATTGAGAGACTGCCACAAACCTCTATCCTCTTTCTCTCTTTGTCTTGTACGTATGAGTTATGGTGAACACATTTAGGGAATGGTGTCGCCGTAGTTTTGGGACGCTGGAGCTCATTGCTGTTGATTATGTTTACTGGTGCCTCTTCTGACTTGGAGTCTCTGACATAAATTTTGATGGGGAGCTAACAGAATTATGTTTCAGTGTGTCAAGAAGGCCTTAACGTTGTTTTATTTGGTAACGAGAACAGTGGGTACACTTTTGCATCAATTCCTGGAAGGGTCCTTCACTTCCTTGGCTTAAAACACCACACACATAAATATGCGTCCAAACCACCCAAAATGTGCCAACTATATGTAAAAATGTTCTCTACGATTCCTGCGTGTTACTTAGTAATTCAAATAAATTTATTTTAGGTTATTTTGGGGGAAAAAACCAACACAGTGCTGTGACAGGTTTTGCCCATATGTCAGATTTAATCCAGAACTGTTTTTTAATCATATTTATAAGAGCTTATTTAACTCCTAAATGCTATTTTTGCCTAAATTGCAATCTCATTTTTCACATTATAATTTTGTAATTGGTAGTTTTACTTTCTTAAGTGACAACACGTCACAGTGCAAGAAAAAGCACAAAATCTTACCAAGTAGTTTAATCAATCAATCAATCAAATTTTATTTGTATAGCACATTTCAGCAGCAAGGCATTTCAAAGTGCTTTACATAATTAAAATAAAAACAGCATGTGACAGTGAATAAACGGTTAGAAAGACAAAGAGAATAAAAAAAAGAGGTTAAAAAAGATAAAAACATTAAAACCCGCATCCCTTGTAGGACTTCAGTTAAACGTCTCACACCTCAGAGTTTTAGTTAATATGTCATTTAACAAGGATTCTCACACCCCTAGATATAGATTCGTTTAACTGGGACGTTTTCCGGGGGGGCTTTACATAGACAGTGTGAAAGAGAAATAAAAAGAAGTTAATAACTAGATGAAAAGTAAAGATAAAAACATTAAAAACATCAAAGACATCAAAACCAGCACTCTAAACCTAATTTAGCCATAAGCAACTCTAAACAGGTGGTTTATGTCTAGTTTCTAGAGAAAATATGTTACTATACTTGAAATAAGACAAAAATAACTTTTCAGCCAAAAATATGAGCGTATGTCAATAATTCCTTTATATTGAAGAATAATGATTCTTCCATTAGCAGATTATTTCACTTATAAGAAGATATTTTTTCCATGTTTTTAGTGAAATAATCTGCAGTGGAACTAGTTTTCTCTTATGTCAAATGTACGAAGATATTTGCAGAGACTGGACCAAAAACACTTGTTAAAGTTTTGTGTTTTTACAGTGCATATGTGTTTGCAATTAAAGCATAAACTTGTATGTACATATTCTTATGGTTTTCATCTCATATTATTACTATCCTATGTTCTCCAACGGGGTTTCAGCAGCATCTTTCCTACAGAGTATATGTCGGCGAGGAGAGTGACTCGTCCTGCTCTCCTCTTAGCCCTTATAAGCTTATTCTCTGCATGAGAGAAGGCTGGTTAGCGGGTTTTTCTCTGTAAAGGTTGCATCATGCTGGGTTGGACATTTTGCGCTGTAAATGTATCCTAGAGGAATCCTCTGTGTGCATATCTTGGCGAGTTCAGTCAGCTGGAGTCTTGCACAAAAATTGAAAATCTGTTTATATTCATCACTCTTAGAAGATTAGTATGAAACCTGAAATTTTAAACTGTTGTAAAAGGATATTATAAACACAGTAAGTGGTTCCTAACACTGTTTTATTTTCACCAGAACTTGAATGTATGTGAAACATTTTTTGCATTTCAAGTTCATCCCAAAGAACTCACAATTTTTATACTCAACCAGGCGCAATTTGGAGGTTTGCAGGTTGCACAGAAAATGCCGATCTCTGTGCGATGAGCATGGACTTTTTTTTTTTTTTGTTCTGCATGGTGAGATCATTTTTGTTGCAGTCAGGGCAGTAACAGGAAACAATGCGCCAAAAGCATTAAACTCTCACACTCCATCACATATAATAGGGAGCCAGCTGCACTGTTGATGTTTCCAGAAAGACTTCTCCAAAACTCTGCAGATACGGTCCTTCTCTGGCTGATAACAGATTGATGGCAAGCAATGCTTGCCACGTCTGTAAGAAGATCTTTCAGTCTTTATCAAATAATAAAATCATGCTAAATCAGAAAGCCTTTGTGTTTGTAATTGCACTCCTCCTGTGCATCTAGAGACCAATATGCATTTTCTTCACCGCAGGTGGAACCAATTTGGGTCACGTTTCTTTTGGCACCTGAGAATGCCTCCCTCCTTTAAAAAACCCCATCTGACATTATTTCCATAATTGATGAATGTATAACAAAGCCAGTTCCAACAAAAACAGTGTGCTCCTCACGAGCTTAATTTTACATTTTTACCCTCTAGTTCACCTTAAACTGCGAGGAGCAGTGGAAAATCTGTGCTATTTGCTTTTCCAGCAGTTTATGTAAAAATCTAAGTGTTAAAATTCATTGAAAGTGCTTCTAATGGTATGTTGTTTGAAGTGTAAGATGCTCATGTCAGAATGGTTCACCTTGGCTAACTGTCCTCTGACTCAGTCAGCCTTGCCCTCTCTGGCCCATTAGAGGGGAGAGACTGAATACACAGGATTTAGCACATGGCTTAAAGCCCCTGTCTGGATTTGTCGCACAGAGTTGCAGCAGAGTGAGCAGCGATGCCAAAGCCGTGCAAAGTGACCTCTTTGAAGGTGAACCCAAAATGTTTAGCGTGTATTTTCTCAGCTAAATTGTGTTTCATCCAGCTTTACGCTATGCTTGGTAAGTTGCCAACGTTAGCAGCAGAACATGACAGTTTCCTTCACTTGTTAAAACTTCTCTTGTGATATTTATGAAATGAAATTTGTTTGGTAATTCTTTAGGATTTCTCCTTCTTAATAATTCACCTCCCTACTGTTTTAAGTGCACACTGTGCTCTGTCATAACACGCAGTTATTTGCTGGCGCAGGAGGGACTTTAAGCTTCTCCGTTTACATTTCTCACATGGAGCAGCAGCAAAGAAACGGGCCCTGTGAGGCCTGATGGCTCTACAACGTGGGCCAAACTCCTGCTGAGTAATGGTGTTGAGCCAAACTCCCAGTGTTAGCTATGCTAGAGGCAGAAGTGGGACCAGCCTGAGATTCATGTTTCATTAATCAAACATTTTAGAGCCCTGTAGCTAGCTGCAGCAGACACTTGGGATGTATCTCGCTTAATCCTCTCCATTTTTAATCAGGCTAATCTTGCACAAAATGAGGAACCTGTTTGGAAATATTACCGAAAGCAAAGGAAAGAATAAAAAGGCTCTTTGAATTATCCGTCATCCTTTAAGCATTTTAAGCATTGCATATAAAACAAACAAAAAAAAAGTTTTTCTTTATTGCTTTTTATAGTTTTTTTTCTACTACACTTATCCATCCATTTATCCCACCATCGCTCATGAACAAGACATGAAGAAACGGGAACTGCCCACCATTCTCTACCTGAAGGGAGTGACCCACCTGTTTCCAGTTGAGAGTTTGAAGACCTGAAAAGTATTTTAGTTTTCCATACACCAGCAGCCTTAATAACTGCCTTGGGGATGAAATCGTCTGCTTTCTTCAAATGCACAAATTACACGAGGTTTGCACAAGGAAATCCTCTTGACCCATCCAACGACTGTGCATTGGTGAAGATCTGGTCCGCTGTCAGGATGAAAGCTTCACAAGATACAAATTCTGAAAGTAGAAGAAGGCAAAGTCTTGATCTAGCTTTGTGCTTTCCGAGTTTCTTTTTGGTGAATATTTTGCTGTGTTTTTTTTATTTTCAGTCTGTCTTAAATATTTCTCTATGCATGCTTTTGTACAGGTGTTGCCAAGGAAACTGGATTGGATTATCTTCCAACACTGTAATGAGTTTTGCCTCTTGTTTCATCACTTCACTGTTTGCCAGTTTAGGTCTTTCAAGAAAAATAGAAGCTTAATTCTAATGAAAGACATTAAACAAAGGCAAAGTAAGACGTTAATTAAACGAGATACATTTGATATACAGTGTGGAGTAATTTAGAGACTGGCAAAAAAATTTCAGTTCTGAAGCCAGTCAGTTTTTATAGCCGTTCTCATGCCTGTGTGTACAAAATAAACGGCCATTCATTCATGCATGTACGTCACATTGCATCTGTTCTGACAGTTGAAGCCAGAAATGTACATTACAATCTAATGGCCTCCTAAGCTCAGAAAAAAACCCAAAGTCACCAACTGTCATTAGCAAGCTTTAATTAAAAGATCAGTGCTTGGGAGCATTCAGGGGGTGATGGGGACAGACTGAAAGTTTACAGTCTCATAAGCAACATTATGTAAATCAATTGATGAATGTCTGCGCAGACGCATAAATGTTTCTAATGAGTCCACAGGGAGCTGCTCCACAATGATGCAGTGTTGCTGTGGATGTAGGTCAGGGCTTTGTGTATGGCTCGTTTGGGGCCCTTCTCGTCTGATTTTCCACAAAAGTGCAGTTATTTATTCATTAAAAAAAAAAAATCTATTTTATGTTTTTGAATTGAAAACTGAACCAGTCACTTTGCTCCTGTTGTTTTGTTTTTATGGATTAGCAGGTCAGGGTTGTGTGATTGATCCATCACAAAACAAAAATCTCCAGTAGGGAAATTTTTGCAGAGACACAGAAGCAGGAGCGGGCGGTTGTGTCTTGGTATGGTCAGTATTTCTCTGTGCATTCCCCAGCATGTAATGAGTTGGCACATGTTCAGCAATGATGTAACTGTTCCCCCTGCAGACAGCTCACAGTTAGAGAGAGTGGGGCCACGTAGCCTTCCATACATCCATGGATGAAAAAACAACTCATCTGGTCTGGAGTTATTTCTGTAATCGTGCTGCAGCCGCTCCTCCACTTCTTAAGCTTCTCATGCGTCTTCTCCTTGATCTCGCTGTAGCTTAGGATTACAGTGTTTATCGCTCCTGCACTCTTTTTCTGCTTTGCCTAATACCACACTGGCGGGTTAATTAGCCGTCATCTATTCAACAGTTTGAACCTGGAAGTGTTTTAGGATCTTGACCTTCTCATTCTCAAAGTCACCCACTTTGACGACGGGGACGTCCAGCTCAGAGTTGACACAGATGTTCCTTGGTGGTTCATCCACATTTTATTTGCTAAATGCTGAACTGTTTTCAGAGGTATTTTGTGGGTGTGAATAAGACTGACATAACACTGTCATAAACATGACATAATACCTGTCATGAACATGAAGGAGTCTTTATGAATGTTTGTGACAGTTGTAATGAAGTGTCATTCAGTAAATAATGACACTTTTAGTGCAAAGTTGCTTTAAAAGTTGCATTAAAAGTCCATTAAAAATGCCAACTTTGCATGATTTTGCATGATGAATTTAATGCAAAGTTGGCATTTTTAATGAACTTTCAATGCAACTTTGCATTAAGTGTCATTATTTACTGAATGACACTTCATGACAGCAGTCATATACATTCATAAAGACTCCTTCATGTTCATGACAGCTGTTATGTCATGTTTATGACAGTGTCATGTCAGTCTTATGCACACGCCTTCAAATAAAGTGTTATCAAAACTCTTCAGTTAGAATCATCTTCCTCATTCTCCTACTTAATTATCTTTGTTGGATTTTCTTTGCACTCTGTGGAGCTTTTATGTCTAAATATCTGTGACCTCTATCTCCTCCTTTGCACAAAACAGATCTATTGACAGATTGGAGTTATCATTTAGGTGACTTTCCGGGACCTGCCATGCTCACTGTTTTTATTTGGTAATGGCCTCATCAAGGTCACCACTCTCCATTTTATCAGTATTGCATACATAATTTTCTTAATAACTGATCTTTTGTTAAAACAGGAGTTTCTAAAGGGCAGCTTTATGTTTCTAGAAATATATTTGAATTACAAACTACAGCTTCAGTCTTCAGTAAAGTTTGTGACAGTGTTTTTATGGTCTGTGAGACGAAACAGACTCAAGCAAGCGTCAGGAGTTCCTGGGAGAAAACCTGCCTGACTTGAACTATTTATTTAGTCTCATGTTGGATTTGAGAAAGGAAGTTGCTGTGTGCAAATCCTACAAAATCAATAAACTGGAGGTCTTTGTTCTAGAGGAGTGGCCTAAGATTCCTCCTGAATGGTACCAGAAGCTTGTGCCTGACGTGGAACTGTATTTTCAGGGGCATCTTAACAATGTCTCCTTTTCTTGCTCTAGCCCACCAAATAGTCATTAAAATGGTATATTATGTTTAATTTGGAGAAACCACATGTAGTAGCAGTTGTGTTGAGTTATGAGTAGCTGGATTGAGATTTTTAGTCGATAACCTTCATGGTTTAAATTAAAAAATAAAAACAATTTACCATTTTGTGTAGACTATGTTTTTCTTCTGCTGGACTTGTGTGCGTGCTGCTGACCTGATGATGTTTACTTTAAGGTCAGAACAGTTAATGTGACATTTCACAATTACACAGTAACATACTGATTTAATCTTTTACAGTTCAATCCCCAAACAATCAGCTCAAGTGCAGAAAGTCTTCCTACTTTACGAGATATTACTGATATAATCAGGAAGGTGTTTGTGGTGCCTTGTAACAAACAGATATTGTTTGTTACAAGGCAGTGATGGTGAAATTCTAGCTCTTTTGTACTGAGTCATTATCAACATTTGTCTAAAGTCAGATCTTAAGCTGTGCAGCTACATCTTTACAAACTAATTCATATTGGATATTATGAAGCAGTAGTGAATAAAACAACAGCTTTTAAAAAATGCATAAAATACAAATAATATGACGAAACACACAATTTCACTGAAAAAATGCAGATCATGATTTTAGTCTTATCTTTGGTTCACTGTTATATAATTCTTGGTGCTATAAATACCTGTAGTCATGCATCATGGTCATGAGCTCTGCTGAAATCCTCTAGTATAGGAAACTAAGAGATGAATATCGATTTAACCTGTTTATTATCTCATATTGTTTGTTTGTTTGTTTGCCACCTAAACTTTCTGCAAGATGTCCTCAAGCTGTGTAAGAAATGCCTGCTGACGGGTCGTATTCTTTCTTTTCTGTTGCCTTTATCGTTAGGTCCATTTGGTTATCATGCATATGATATTGAATCATCATTGGATCGCCAAAGGTGGGAGTAGTTAGAAGACTATTTGAGCAGATGCCTGGGTTTTACAATTGTTGAGATTTATAGCAAAAAAACCTGCGTAAAGATTGCATTGTAAATCTGTCACTATAAAGCAGCCAGCCCCAGGTGTTTTCAGCTACTTCTCTTATCATTTTTAAAATATTTTATTTTGCGCACAGACCTTCATGGGTATTCTGAAGTGTTTGAGCAATACCAGAAACTCATAGGCAATACAGAGAGCTTTACTCTTTGACTTTAACCTCACACATCTGAAAGGGTGCGCTTTGTTCAGACAGAATACATTTCTGATCGCAATAACTAATGTCACCATGTTTCTACAGATGAAGAAATGCTTGATTCTCTGAACTATTCATATTCAAAGTTGACATTCGGTGCTCAGGAAAAATAAGGAGGTTGTGTTTAAAGTTACTCCTTTTCAAACATAAAACATTTCCATATATGGATGATGATTTTAGCTCACTTTACATGTTTTTGCTGAAAATATTATTGTTTGCTTGACAAGGAACACTCTTTTAAAAGACTTTCATCCACTAATTGCGTGGCCACGTCTTTGCAAAATATAAAAAGAAAGTTTTAGTGAAGACCTGAGATACAAAAACCATCACTACGGATTATGAGACTGAGCTCTGAGTGGATTTTGAACCTTTATGTAACTTTTAGGGGCTGCATGGCCAAAAACAACTGGAAACTAAAACTTTATAAAAAAAATGATGACATTTGCCCATTGAGAGGCAGTAACAAGTATAGTATGAAATATTGTGTGGAATACATTTTAGTAGTGATAGAAACATATTTAAATAATTATTACACATATTAACTTTTTACATAAGGTAACATAATTGGATCATACTATTTCCAGCTTTAATCCTTGTTTGGATGCAGAAGTCTTGTTGGGAAAAGTTTCAGTAAAAGTTTCAGAAAGCTGTCATTCAAAGCCGTTAACTATTGGTATAAAATTAGCCTTAATTTTAAATTAGATAACATAAAAACAGGAGCACTGGCAGAACCGCCCCATCTCATTCAGAGTTTCAAATTTGATCTATACCTTTTAAAAAAATCAAAAAGGAGGCTTCTGGACTAATTTAACTTATTTTCTGAATCCTCTTCCAGTTTCCCATCACAGCAGAGTCTTCTGCGTCGTTGGTTTAGGGAATAGTAACGTTGTCTGATTTGTGTTTTCCTTCACCTCCTAAACAAGCAGCAGTGGAGATGGGCTCCCAAGAGACACTGGTGCAATTTTATATGGGAATGTTACTGAATAAACAGGTTACCTTGCCTTGTAGATTCACATCATAAACACATGGTTGTGACAAAACATGATATGCTCAGTGTTCTCTCTGCTGCTTGTTTTTCTCTCGCTTCCCGTCCTGAGATTTCCACCTTGATGTGGAATTCACAGCTGAATAGATTAGAATAAGAAATGCCCAAGCTGGGACCTGCTGTGTTGATGTGGGCTTTGTGCTCCAGTTTCTATTCTCCCGCCACACACACGCACACACACACACACACACACACACACACACACACGCACACACACACACGCACACACCCCCACACACACATACACACACACACACACACATGCACACACACACCCATTTCCCATAATTAAATTGGGAATAAGTTCTTTTCTTTGGATTCTTGGTTGTTTCGTTGTACAGTGGCTTTCAAACGTCTATTCGCCGCTGTTGAATTTTGAAATCATGATGAATATATTTCAAATATTTCTCTACTTTCATTGTGACATATTCAGTTAATTAAAATATATTGCTGAACTGAAGAGCTCCTCTTTATTATTGTTGCATCCTAAGTGCACAAAAGAGCTTCATCAGAGATCCTTCCTCCCAGCAGCTGTTAGACTCTATGATCATCGTCGCTCCCAAAAAACTCAATAAGTGCTTAAATGCCTGATTGTAAGTTTTACTCATTTTAAACAACATTTCTGCTGGTATTTGAACATCTTTGTTGCTTGCACAGTTTTTATATAAATAGTCTGTCGTTTTAATGCAGAAATACATATGCTCATATTTTTTTCAGACACAAAGATGGATGATGGGTCTGAATTTAAGACTAAATGCTGAATTAAACAACCACAATGTTAAAGTTTATTGATTTTTTTTTTTATTATAATTTTGTCCCAGAGTGGTTTCCATTGAATATGTGCATACATGTCATGGTAAAGGTAGAGGAAGTTTGGAAATGAGTTTTTTTTTAATAACAGTAAAGGGTGAGAAGCTTGTATAATAATTGTAACTGTATAATTGTGTGTAATTGTGCTATTTGTGTATGTACATAAAGGTATAAAGTGAATGCTAGAAAAAAAAGATAAAATCTGATAAAATAGAGATTTACATTTTTATTAAATAACACACATATGACCACCTCCTTATTGACAAAAGATGATTTAGGTGGGGAAAAACACATTTAGGCAAAAAATGACTTTGACAATTATTCTGTGTTGGATCTGGAGCTTAAACAGCTCCCACTTTATAAAGAAGCAGTATTTCCATGGTGACTATTCGCGTTGCTTAGTGATCGTTGCCGGCTTCTCCCTTTTTTCTTCAGAGTGAGTAAAAATCCTCGAGATTAGTCTCCTTGGTGAATGCTTTCTGTTGTCACTGTTTCACCATCTTTTGTTTAATCAGACATTTTCCGCTGGGATATGAATCTCTGTTTCAGAGTACGAAAGATAAGCGTGAGTAATGATCATCTTAAGTCCCAGCCAACATTTTAAGCTGCCACATACTCAGACAGACACTCTCTCACAAGGGTCTGTTAAATGAATTAGACTTTGTGAGACACATATTGTCTCTGGTGTTTGACTGCATTCATCAGCCTAATCCCAAAATGATCCAAACACCACAGAATTAAGTCCAGAAACAAAACCCTTCCAAAAATGCTATTACATTTAATTATAAATTGAAATCCATATCCTAAATCAACACTGAATATTTTATTCCACACACTGGATGAACAATGTCTAAAGCTTACAGATGAATCACCAGTACTCAAGCCACAAAACAGGCCATTTAAATTCACGCTCTCATATTTCTCTCCTTTCCACCAGTGAGGTGATCCTTTCCAACATTGACGTGGCTCTCGCCGGCAACTGGGAGTGTCTGGTGACCAGTTCCAGAGGAAACGCATCTCAGCACATGGAAATAGTTGTGGTGGAGACTTCTGCCCCGTACTGCCCTACAGACAGAGTCTCCAACAACAAAGGGGATTTCAGGTGAGTCTGCATGGGCTTATCTTAAAATGCAACATGTCAAATTGTTTATTGATGGTTTTATTCAGCTTCTTATAGATGAACATGTCTGTTTTCAGTTTGAGTGCCTACACTGAAAAGAAGGGCAGCTACATGTTAAATTTGGTCTTTTTCTGGTGTCTTCTTGTTCATAATGATTCGAAAGTTAATTCAGTTTTGAGTTTTTGTTTTGCATATCAGGTCTAGTGGATTGACTCTGTGTCATTACCTAAATAGTCCAGAAAGGACAAATCAAAAACAGCTTCTTAATCTGTCCTTCCACCTTTTTCAGGTTATCGTAAACATCCAAATGAAAGGATCCAAAGTCAAATAATTCAAATGTACTTATATAGCCCACTTACACTCAGTACACAGGGTAAAAAGAAACACAGAGCAGCAAAGGTATATGCAGAAACAGCTTGTAAATACGGATAAAATTAGCTTTTTTATTTTAAAACAGATGAATGAGTGTAAAAATCTGTAAAAACAATAAATAATAAATAAAAAATCGCAGAAAGCAGAGGTAGAGCGTTAGGAGCAGCAGCCCAAAAAGCTCCCTCACTCCTTGTTTTTAATTTCAAAGCTGGGATTTTCACCGACAGCTGAGATGATGACTCCAGCAACAGCTCAAAACTTTAACTGTGTTCTGAAAATCTGCAGGAATCCAGTGTAGAGGGTCAAGTTACAGCATTACACATCAATTTCAGCCAGTTAGTGGATTTAACCATTTATGTTAATTTACCTCTGCTTAAATCATCAGACAAAACCAACAAGGAGGAATTAACTACTGAAATGTTTTTTTGGGGGTTTTTTTCAGCTTAAAATACTGTATCAAGAAACAAACCTAGATTTCTGACAGCAGAGAGGTCATGTGAGGTCAGCAGACCTAAATGTGGTAATCACATAAATATCATTCCTGTATTTTAATGAACACTTTAAAAGTTTTGATTCAGGATTTATTGTCATTAAAACAGTTGTAATGTCCCGTTTCACTTTCAGTGGGAGGTCAATTTGATCACCATATTTAAAGTTGTTAAAAAGCCTAAATATAATATTCAAAGATTAACCCAAAGGCAGCAAATTCATAGAAAAAAGAAAAGGGCCTAGACTGGATCCCTGTGGGACAATATACTGACCTGGATGGACAGAACAATCCTTTAATTCTGTATATAACTGGAACTTTTTAATCCCTGCAAACAGCTCAACATGTGAGCCAAAACTGCCAAATGATTTTTAAAAGATGCCAAAGCACCAGGACAGCAGCGTTTCTCTGTATTCTGCAGCTAAAAGTATCAAAAACATAAGTATTTTGATACTTATGTAAGCTGGAACAACAACAATAAAAGCCTTAAGAGAGTATGTTCGACTTTTCAGTTACAAAGTGCCAACAAAGAGCAAACAACACAGAATATTAAAGAAACCCTGATGCCAATTTGGTCTTGGAAGTTTAGTTTAACAACAACGTAAATCTAAATGACTAAATTGGTCTATTATCATTTTTGAAGCTTTGCCAAAATAAAGAATTTCCCGTCAACGCACGACACAGAAAAACTAGTTTGTGGTTTTTATTTTCTGTAGATTAGATTAATGAATTTGCACTCAAGATGTTGTAGCATCATCCAAAATGCTGCGGTCAGAGTCCTGACCAACACCAGAATCAGGTCACACCAATCAGCAGGTTCTTACTGATGCCGTCTCCTTTAAATCCCGACTGAAAACCAGAGTTGTGTTCAGCTCATTGTGATCTAAAAACCTCCATGTTAAACCTTTTGCACCATCACTGATCAGCGATTGAAGAGGGAGATTAAAAACAACCTGCTATGCTTTTACAGAGCTTAATCATTTCTTGAATTCCTCTATTTTTTAACTACTTGTTGAAAAATAACAATTTTCATTCAAAGTTGTCAAGAATTTGATATATTGAAATCAGTTTTTAAGCAAGACTAAGATCATTTTTGTCATTTCAATGTCCTGTAAATCGCCTTGTGTATGAATACTGCCATTCAAATGACTTTGCCTATTTATTACACATTTATTGTATCAGACTCAAAATAGAGTAGCTGTAAAAACAATCCTTTCCTAGAAACTTAAGTGTACAACTTGTTCTGTGTAATTAGCAGTATTGGGCAGTAATCACTGGCTTTAAAAGCTCTTACTAGGAGGTCTCCTTCAAAATAAGGCTCTAGTTTAACCTCATTATGAATAATTCCTCCAGAAATTCCTCCATATGCAATGTGATTTATCACCAGAAATTATTTTTAAATCACACCACTCACTTGCTCTGTTATTACGTTTATAGTTACTGTGGAATTGAGGCTCTTGAGTCTTTTTCCTGGTTCCCCGTTTCTTTTTGTTTGTTTTATTTTCAGCCTGAAATCTCGTCTCATTAGTATTAAATGCAAGCCCCAAAGTCAGATAGTCTAGCTTTTCAGATTATGAGACCCAAATGAGACCTCTTGTCTCCATGAACCAACATGTCTCCCTCTACCCATCCTGCTTTTCTGTGCCGTCCACCCCAACCTTGTAATGATGCACACTCTTTCACACCGTCTGCCTCTCTCTTTCATGCGGCCGTGTTGTTGTCATGTACTGTATGTTCCCTTGTAGATGCTCTACTTTACTGCCCACTTTCCGAACAGCCAGCTTCAAGGCTTTGTCTTTGACAGAGCATTGGAGTAATGGGCTGGAAAATGAGCCTGTTTTTTTTTGTAGGGGTGAAATTAATGCCATTTATTACCAAGTAGCTCCTGCTCCAGCTCCAGCACCAGCAATATGAATGAAAAGAGCAAAAGGGGAGAGCGGGTAGTGAGATGCCATGTCTCTAACCTCTGAACGGATTACTCGCCACCTAAGCACCCTGCTTTAATTTTAATTTAGATTAAGTCAAAGTGTGTCGACAGTAAGCACTACGTGACATATTTTCTGTGGTAGACTTTTTAAGTAGCTGTGAGCAGAAAACCAGAAAATGTGCAGCAAGCGATTTTCTTTTAGGTGATTTCAGTCATTACAAAGCATCTGTTTCCAAATGCTACAGTGATTGGAAATGTTACAATCTGCAGTTCTAAACTCTTTGAAATCGTTTATGAATTTATAATTGTCTTTTTGGGAGATCAATTGATTATGTAAAATACTAGTTTTTTAAAAACAATTTGTATTTATCGTGACTCTTCATTAGTCCACACAAGCTCAAATATATACATGTACTTCTGCAGATATTTGGTTAAATATTTCTTTAAAAAATTGCATGTTAGCATCAGAAATGATGGGTCTTTTTGAATTTGTTGGATTCCTGGTACGGAAGTGGCTTTTCAGCACCGTCCATAAATAGAGATGAGGTCAGAGTAACTTGTTAGTTTTATGTATTGATTTCTAACCAGTTTTTAGACCTAAGTTTGGGGGCAGTGCATTGTCTGAACCCCAAACTGTGTCAATTCCGATTTTTTGACAATTACGATATTTTTGCTGGGGCCGTTCACACTGCCAGTAATGGCGACCTGCATGTGTTCTGCAGTCTGAACGGGCAAACGACCTGAAAGTGTCCCGCATGCGCAGTAGAGGGCGCAACAGCGTCAACGTTCTCAGTGTTCTGCCAACCGCCATAAAAAGAAGAAGAGCTCAGTGTTTGCGGAAGTTAACATGGAGGCTAACGGTGGAGCTTAGCTCACATATTTGAAGTTGTTGTCCAACCGGAGCAGCATATTAACAACTTAATCCTGATTATTGTCCATCATGGTTGTTGTTTTTCTTCCCACTTGCGTTTATCAGGATGCAGAATAGTGAGATTTGTTGAGAATCAGTGACGTTTAGTTATGATGAATGCGACCAAAACACTAGGTCGCATTTGAATCGGATACGTATCGGATATGGATCACATTCGAAAAAGAATCCGACCTGTGCTGTTCACACTGCCATGAAAAGATCGGATACAGGTCGCATTACATCAAAAAAATCGGAATTGGGTCACTTCAGACTGCAGTGTGAACGCACCGGTCATCCGGCTATTTGATATGAAGTTATACAATTTAGAGGTATTTCTCCTTCATCATCATTCCATTCACTTTGTACAATGCCCTACTACTTGCTGCAGGGAAGCAGACTCCTAGCATGATGCTACCAACAACATGTTACCAACAAATTACTTTTGGAGTAAAACAGCATAACATTAAGTTTCTTCTTGTCTGCTGTTAAAGCCCTGAACTATAGTGTGGCTAAAATGTTTGGATTACATTAAAATAGTAAATCAATGCCAGAAAACCAGCAGGTTTTAATGGATCCTGCCAACTGTGTCATAAGTTATGGGCAAGTATCCAATCAGAATGAAGTTAGAAGCTGGTTGGTGGCTAAAAGGATGAAGTTTCTTCTTATTTTGTTGCTACTTATCCAAATGTTAGTTGTGTGTCTACTTTTCAGCATGTTTGCTTAGCTTTCTGATACTGAGTGTAAATGGATTTCTGACTGTAACTACAGATGCTTTGCTGGTTTCGTACTGTGAACAAAACTTTATTTGGCCCAACACTAACAGACAGTGCCCAGAAAATGATCCATTTGCCTGATAAGCCAATCTGACTCCACGTCCAGGTTGGTCAGCAGAGCAGCGCTGTGTGCTGCGCTGTGATGACATTATTGAGAAAGTCTAATTTCTTGCTCCAGAGGAGATTTTATTGAACTTTGCATGGTCATCAAAACAACAGTAATGTGAGAAATCGGTTTTAAGTGGAATTGGGTTGTTACATCCGAGACACATTCACTGACATTTACCATCCTCTACTTTGCTGCACATTAAAGTGTTGTGCATGCATGCAAAAATGTTAGGTCCACACTCAGATCAATCTCCTTATTATTTGGATCTATTAGAAAAGCAGTACATGCAGGGTTTTTGAAAATAGTGTGAAAGGTTTTCAGAAAGATCTTCCACACACACGGAGAAAGTTACACAGCTGTCTCACTTTGTGACAATGGCAAATGTTTTTAAAGTCATTTATCAGAATCTGCTGCAATAAAATATTTAATGCAAAAATATATGATTTATAGGAGTGTCTTAAGTAGAAAATGAAACTTAACTTCTAAATCTCAGGTTAATATGTTTCAGCATAATTTCATTCAATGATGTATTTTTGGGGCCAGATGGCCGAAGACTCTGGCCGGGATTCTGGCTTTCCTGCCGTGCGCTCCTGCAACCTTTGGTTCTGCCCCCGGCCCGGCTGGCAGCGCTGCCCAGCGCTCCGGCCAGCGGGAGAAGAAAGCGTGGCGACGATGCGATCGCGCTGGGCGGTGGGCTGAAGAGGACTACACTCAGTGCCCGTATGCTAGTGAGCTGACCCGCGTGCTGCATCAGCTCACTCAGGTATGGCGGCTCATAAAGGAACCAAATTGCTTTTTTTTGTTCATGTTGATTTTTTTTTTACTTGCTTGCTTTGTTTTAAACAGCAAAGAGGTACATCTCAATAAATTAGAATATCACCAAGCACATTTTATTTTAGTGGTTCAATTCAAATTCAGATATAATAATTATTCAGAGTAATACATTTTAAGTGCATGTTTGTTTTGTTTTTTTGTTTGTTTAAAATTGCCTATTATTAAAAAGATTTTTAATGTAAAAATGTTATTTTATGGCATGAAGTTGGCTTCCCCACCTTATTCAAAGCAAAGGTGTCAAAAGTTTGTGCAGCTAAAACTTCTGTTTGTGCCGCTATAATTTTAATGATAAATGTTTCCACAGGTCATGGAAGGTCAACCTGTCCACCAGGGTAGTAACAACATGGGTAGCTTTTTTGGACTTTTATCAAATTCTAAGTCCATAAAGCTGATTCTAAATTAACTTTAACCATAATATTCTAATTTATTGAGATGTACTTATAGTCCTGAAATGAAATGCTGCAAAACATTACTGTTAAAATAGTTGAAAACTGTCAGTCTGGCTCTTTTAACCTAACATCGTCTCTAAATATCACTTCTTATTTCAGATACCGATTAATATCAGCAATTCCCAGCCTCTGGGTCAGCAGTTAGTGGCTTTCACCAGCAGGGCTGCTGACTTTACTGACGTTATGGACGTCATCTTCGTCACTCACCTTGTGGAAAGACTAACAAGACTGCTGGAGAAAAAAAGAGATGTAAGAGTGAAGGTTTACTTCTCTGTAAGAAAGTGCAGTTTTTACCCTAAATGAACTCTGGATTCCAGAGGCAACAGGAAGGTTTTATATCAAGCTAAAGGTTAATTACGCAGTAGGAACAGTGCTGAGGCTAGCAAGTTAGAAGAATCTGTATTTGTTTTCACTTGCAGGGTTAATCAGCATAGTTCACTTCAGTGGAGATATTATTAGAAGATACTTAGTGTCCTTTTATACCAAGGACAATGCACAAGAGACCATCGTCATTGAGCCAATAAAAAAATAGTCAAATGAAGCAACAATGAAATATATAATGAGTAAATAGCAAACCGCCATCCCAAAGCAGCGATTAAGCGCCTTTGGAGCTGCTAATCTAAATTAAATCTCTCTTTTATGAATGAAGACACCATTGTCTACTTCGCAGTTCTGACTGGGGTTATAAATGTACCTGTTGGAGGAGATTTATTTGATGTTAACGGTGTGTGTGTGTTTGAATAATTGTGTCTGCACTTACCTATTTCCTTGCAAAAGCGCCTGTTTTGCCTCCGCATCGCCAAAAACACGATTTATTTTTATTAGAAATGTATGTGACAAAAAAAAGTAATGCATCATTGTAAAATGGAACAAAAATATACAGTGATGTCCATTTGTAGCTCCTCTAAATCTGTTCATTGTAGAGTGTTGTAATTACAGTTTGGTATGTTTTCACCAACTTTCAACATTTAGTCAATCCCTCAGTATGAGAGATTGCTGGAAAAGTCAACAACCCAATGCAAACGGCTTTCAGCTGTTGCCATACGCTCATCCAGGAGGAGCGAATGCTGCGAATCAGTGGCTTGATAAAATCTGCTGAGTTTCCTTGGATAGAAAACCTTTTAAGCCATTTGAATAATAAACTGAACATGACTGCATTGTTTAATCAGTCTGAGATACTTAACTTGGAATATATTTCATTAGATTTAATTGTCTTTAGACAGCATGTGTTGTAAATTAGCAGTTAATAAATAAACCTATTTGAATGAAATTGCCACCATCTGAATGTTTAATGGTAGGGATGTCACTTTTCCAGTAAAAGCGCAGACCAAAGGTTTAAACTCCAAACTGGGCTTCTTCTGGCTTTTCTTCAACAGATTCTCCCATTCATACTTTTTGTTCACTAATCTCCTCTGACAAACTACAATAACTCTTTGAAGATGCAACAAAATGTAATTTCCCTTTGGGATCAATAAAGTATTTTTGAATTTGAAACTTCTGCGGTCTTCACAGAACAGCTGAATTTATACTACGACACAAACTTCTGAAATCAGCTGCCTGTATTGGATTTTGTTTAAGGATACTGAATACAAATGGATGCCACACTTTTCAGAGTGTACTTTATAAACATGGAAAACCATTTTGTTCCCCTTTTATAGATAATGTAGTAGAGTTGGCGTCGCTCCATCACATAAAATCCTTTAGAAAACACACTGAATTTTGTGTTTGTGACGTTACAACATGGGAAACCCAACGAGCTAGAAATGCTTTTCAATCATGGTGTGTAAATGTGGCTGCTTGTCTTTGTGCAGCTGGGGGACTACATCTCAGGCATAGCCAGCAACATGATGCTGGTGGAGGAGCACATCCTGTGGATGGCGCAGAACGAGGCCAGAGCCTGCACGCGGATCGTCCAGTGTGTGGAGCGCATTGCCGACTTGGCGCTGACGGAAGACAATCGGGTCATTTCTAAGGTGCGTTACAGCTCAGGTCAGAGAGAGGTTAGATTTCCTTTCTAAATATCTCACTGCTTTGCTTGCTCTTTTGTCTCAGAATAATGAAGTCTAGATGGGGTTTAATCAGAGAAGTAGAGTAATGAAACACAAAGATAAATTGCTTCCTCCCATTGTTTCATCTTGCCTCTGCCTATTCTCTCCTCCTGGCTGTCACTGGGGATAAAAGCATCTGCAAAATGATTAATATAAAATCTCTGCTCCTCTTCTTTCTTTCTCTTTCTCCCCCCAATCCTCTGCTCTCCTGAACGTTTGGGGGATTTTCCATAGGTGTCTGCTAACATAGCTCTGGAGGCTTTTCTGATCAAGCCGTCAAACTTTCTTGGTTTGTCCTGCACGGCGCTCGAGCAGACGCCCACGTCCACCAGCCTGTCCGTCCCGCACAGCCACTCCTACCGCGACAAGGACAAACACGGAGAGCCGGAGGCCGCAGGAGAGTCGTTGCTCAGTTTCAAATGCCACACTGTCAACAACAGCGGCTCGCCAGCCAGTCAACTCAGCAAGGTAAGACGAGCAAATAAGCAGTGTGAAAATGTGTAAAATGTCCCAGTTGCTCCATTGCTTGGTGTAATGTATCAAAGGAATCAGGAAGTGACATGGTTTGTGTGATTTTTGACCACAGAGCAGAAGGCTGTTTGACAAGCTGGAACCTTGTTTTGTATGCCGTAGATCATCTCGGGGTTGCTCTTGGGTCAGTCCTTTCATACAAGTCAGCAGCTTGGGAGTTTGTGTATGAGAATCAATCTTCAGTGATGGATATGATGGCCTTGTGTTCTTGTCGCTTTATATCAGCGCCACCATGGCCCCAGTTGTGGCTGTCCCAAATGACAAATAGATGCATCTGCAGCAGGCGGGCCAAGCAGTTTTATCCCCTGGATCACCTAAAACAATACTAAATAAAAGCTGGCATCCACTTGTTATTTATTTCATAGAAAAAAAAAACAAACAATCATTATGTATGGTTTTTAAACGGCTTTTTAGTTGTGTGTGTTTGATTTCCTTCTGCTTTTGTCTGACGGTGTGAAATCCCTCTGGTCTTATCAGCGTTTTCAGGGCTACTTGTAGCTCCAGGCTGTGGAAAACTTCTATTTACGTAGAAGACTGCAAAGGTCGCACACTCAAAAATCATAGTTGGGCTGGCTTTAAAGAATGTAGAAGAATATTATTAAATCAGTAGTTGGCTTTACTTTAGACCAGTGGTTCTTAACCTGGGTTCGATCGAACCCCAGGGAATAAGAAGGGTTCGGTGAATGCGCATATGCAACTGGGGGGTTCGGTACCTCAAAAAAGGTTAAGAACCACTGCTTTAGACGTGTTCATCAAATGTGATGTTATGGTCATGATTGTTCCTCCTGCCAAAAGCTTACATGCTCTCATCATTGGCATATTTTTAGCTATTAATTATGTTTTTAAGCAGGTCTTTTGGGAGAGCACTAACAATAAAACAACTTGCATAACTTTAAAAACAAAACTTAGGTACAAGATATTTAAGTGTATTGTAATTATTTTTCTCATGTCTAACAGCTAAAATACATCAATATTATTTGGATAAATATCTCAGGTTTTTGGCGCTATTAATAATTTTCTGAGATAACTCTCCCTCTTAGTCTCATTTCAGTCCTGAAACAAGCATTGTTGAAAATATAAGTAGCTAACAGCTAACTTTTAGCTTGTTTTATCCATCCAGTGTCCAGTCTTTTGTGTGTTTGAGATCGTTGCCACGTCGAAACATCCAAATTCATCTCAATTTCAGCCGGGTACTCCGGTTTCCTCCCACAGTCCAAAAACATGACTGTCAGGTTAATTGGCCTCTCCAAATTGCCCCTATGTGTGAGTGTGTGTGTGCATGGTTGTTTGTCCTGTGTGTCTCTGTGTTGCCCTGCGACAGACTGGTGACCTGTCCAGGTGACCCCGCCTCTCGCCCGGAACGTTAGCTGGAGAGGCACCAGCAACCCTCCCGACCCCACTGAGGGACAAGGGTGTAAGAAAATGGATGGATGGATGGATAGTTGTGATTTGAAGTGAGGTTGATGGTTAGTCCTCCGTCTAGATTACTCCATCCAGTTTTTGCAGTGCACCAGTTCACTGACAGCTAAACAAACCACTCAGCTGATCACCATGTGTGGCAACTGGTGTTGTGTTGCTTTACCTCGACTCCTCCAAGTATCGTTCCTGACATTCTGCCAGATCGCTCCCTGCCCCACTTAATCATGAAACCTTTCTCCAGAGAGCATTAAAACAATAAATTATAACCTGTCCATTCAACATTAACTTAAAAATAAAAACGTATTGTCACTGTATATTGTTGATTCATATTACCCCATTAAAAGATGACTGATCCTCACATTTAATGACATCAGTGTCTGGGCTGAGTGGATTAAAACTCCAGACTGTCGCTGTTTGTCTGACTCTGTTTGCCATATCACCGTCTTGCCTTTTTTATGGTTCTGGCTGAATGTTTTATTCTGGTGTGATACTGCATAAATATTTTGGATCAACTCCTGATGTGATGCCTTGTTGAATAACAAATAAAAATTCAAATACATGCACAGAGCATTCCAAGTTTTGCATACTTACTGAAATCAGAAAAAAGGATGATGTGAAGCAAATACGTAATTTAGGAAACACAGACACGATATCTTGCTGTCAGCACCTGAATGATTTTGACAGAACTTTGTACAATCTCATCATAAATGATCCGCTGAGTAAGCAATCATAGACATGCTACATACTTGGATCGCTGACTCTCAATTTTAATTTTTTCTTGTTAAAAATGGTAACCTTATTTACAGTCTTTTCACTTTTAACTAGTGATTTGTCACCATGCAGATATGTTACTATATGAGCTGCATAGTCCAAACTACAGCAAGTTTTCAAAGGTGTCTGTTTTTAAAAGTCTGCTTTTAAATCTACTCCAGATGTTATTTCATGACCCTAAACAGGATGTTTATGCTTAAGTGTTTCCATCGTTGCTGAATTAAAACAAGTGATCTAACAGAGTCTATTAATGCTGCATTATGCCTCGTTTGCACTGAGAAGTATGGCACAGATGGGTGTGATTTTGTATGCTATCGTGTCTGTTTTTATCATAAAAGTGGCATAAGAGGACAACAACACTGAAAAATGATATTTACTCTCCAAAGAAAACTGGAATTTTAGAGCTAGATGTAATCTTTTGTGAAATTTCTGATCTTGACATCTCTTCAAGCTATGAAAATTTTCCATTTGAAGTGTAAAAGCGGCGAGTGCAAACACACGTCAAATTAAATACTTTATTTCAACTGGGACAAATCCCTACATGCAGTGTTGGCGAATGCAACAAACACAGCGAGAGACGGGAAACAGAATATTCTAAGTGATGCTGAAAACAAATGATCCGACTGAAAGCAAATGCATTATGGGAATCACTTCTAGATGTGAGGTGTCAGGAGATCAAATGTAGTTCTAGCAGCTGTTAATGAATGGCAGTGAAAGCCTGTTGAGTTAAAGTTATCATCATTTTCCTTCACCAGAAAGGATGCACGGTTATTCAGAGCATTCATTGTTGTGCACGATAAAAACACTGGGAATCACTTATCAGAAACAGATTGAAATGCTTCTAAGGAGCAGTCAAAGACGCGCGCTCCCATGTGTCTCATCAGTCGACTTGTCTACCACTGCTCAGTTTAACAGCTCACAGTGAAGACTCCTGTACGCACACAGCTCTGCAGCTTGTTAACGAGGAGGTGATAGCATGTCGGAAAAGATCCCAGTTGAGTTCATGGGATGAGCTAATCGGGATGCTAAATTACCAATAACTTAACATTCCCTGTTTTTGTGTAGTGACAGATAGATTAGGTTGTGTAACCGTGTTGCTGTGTGTTGCAGATTTCTGCCCAGGTTCCTCTTGAAATGAGTTTTACCTGGTTAAATTAAGGAGTGATAGACAAACAAACACAGACTGACATGACCGTCACTTCACTTTGACTCCAAGACGTTATATCTCATACCAAACAGTACCTCCTGCCATTCATGTCATTTCCTTGTTTCTATAAGCAGCACATTTCATCTAATGTGCTTGTGGATGAAAAGTGAAAACATGCAAACAGTCATATTTGCCTGCTTTTCTTCTGTGACATCAGAACTATGTGCAACCCAGAACGATAATATTAAGAAAACTAAAAGTTAAAAGTCCAGATGTTGTGTTCCACTTTGTTTTGCACAGCGAATCTGATGCTGATGTCAGCTAAACATCTGGTGACAGTAATGTTTTCCAGTCCAGAGCAGACATACTCCAACATTAATTGTTCCTTTGGTGAGGGTGTTGTGTAATTCAGCAACAATGATAAACCACACAGTTTATATATAATAGTTTTATTCAGAACTGTGCAATAAATCATGTCATAACCACGAAGCGACATCAGTGTGTGGAACATTGCAGTGTGTGGTAGACACCTTACTTTTTCTTCATCACGTTCCTCAACACTCTTTGTGAGCTTTAGCATATCGCCTGCTAAAAATACTGTCATAATATTGTGAGTAAAAGGCAGCAAAGTAGATCCAACTGCTGCAAAATGTTATTGATATGCAGACTTTGCATGAATAATCCTACTTAATTTTGCTTTCAACAGTACTTTGCTATCCCCCACAGATATTGCTATGACAGTTGCAGTTTAATAGGTTGTGGATATTGACTGGTTGTGTTGGTTTGTATTTAGTTCAACTCTCTGTGTTCTTTGTATCTTTTTTTCTGTGTCTTTGCTTCCTGCACTCACTGACTGTCCCTCATCTCCTCATTAACTCACCTGTTTAGCATTCCAGCAATCAAGCTCCCCAGCATAAATGTTAGTTGTTTTTTCTCAGTAGGTGTTGCAGCCATCATGTGTTCCTCTTGTTGTTTATTAGTTTAAATTTTCAATAAATTTCTTGTTAGCTTTTGAATTTCTCTGTTTTAAGTAAAAACTGTTGCCATTACTGACAACCTCATAACGATCCCAGTGAGTCTGTGCTGCACAGATGCTCTCCTGTTTTTTTTTTTTTTATTCTTCTGTTGTAACTTAAAATGTTCCTGTTTTTGTTGTAGTGTGTAAAACTCCCCCTTATTTCTCATCTTGGGTCAGAGCAGCTGTTTGTTTTTTCATTAGCATAGAATATGTTAGTTTCTCAGATCAGTTGAAAGCAGCATGAAATCAGTTATCTGTAACTCAAAATGCATTTAAATAGTTTTTTTTTAGAATGAAAACAAATCTTTTCTAATAGTAAAAGGGTAACTACAGTATATTTTGAAGGGAAGCTTTTAGAAAAAGCACAGCTGTGCATCAACTCTTCTGTCACAAACTATTTCCTCTCTTTGTGTGTAACTGATTGCCTGGATGAGTGATCTATCTCCAATCTGGCAAACACTTACCTCTTTTTAAAATCCTTTTTATGTCCAATTGCACTTAGACTTGCAGCATACGGCCCTGCTGATTGACACCTTTCCAAAAAGTGCCAACGTTATACATTATATCGTTCAGACATTAATCCTTGTGGCTTTATGTAATTTGTTCTATATGATTATATGATTATATATGTTATATATGTTATATATATATAATTCCCTTCTCACCCTCCGCGGGTGGTCTATTTCATCCTCTGAGCTCAGGTCCTCTACCAGAGGCCTGGGAGCTTGAGGGTTCTGCGCAGTATCTTGGCTGTGCCTAGAACTGCACATTTCTGGACTGAGATGTCTGATGTTGTTCCTGGGATCTGTTTGAGCCACTGCTCCAGTTTGGGGGTGACTGCCCCGAGGGCCCCGATGACCACAGGCACCACTGTGGTCTTCACCTTCCAGGTCTTTTCCAGTTCCTCCCTGAGGCCCTGGTACTTCTCCAATTTCTCATGCTCCTTTTTCCTGATGTTGTAGTCACTTGGTATTGCTACATCCACCACAACGGCTTTCCTCTGTTCTTTATCCACCACCACAATGTCCGGTTGGTTCGCCATTACCATCTTGTCTGTCTGGATCTGGAAGTCCCACAGGATCTTAGCTCGGTCATTCTCCACCACTTTTGGGGGTGTTCCCCACTGTGATCTCGGGGCTTCCAGTCCATATTCTGCACAGATGTTCCTGTACACTATGCCCACCACTTGGTTATGTTGTTCCATGTTCGCTTTCCCTGCCAGCATCTTGCACCCTGCTATTATGTGCTGGACTGTCTCAGGGCCTCCTTGCACAACCTACACCTTGGGTCTTGTCTGGTGTGGTAGATCTGAGCCTCTATTGCTCTGGTGTTTAGGGCCTGTTCCTGGGCGGCCAGGATGAGAGCCTCTGTGCTGTCCTTGAGTCCAGCTTTCTCCAGCCATTGGTAGGTTTTCCTGACATCAGCCATTTCAGTTATTTGTCGGTGGTACATCCCATGTAGGGGCTTGTCCTCCCATGATGGTACTTCCAGCACCTTGTCTTCTGTTCCCCATTGCCTGAGACATTCGCAGAGCACATCGTCCGTTGAGGCTTTGTCCTTGATGTATTTATGGATTTTGGATGTTTCATCCTGGACAGTGGCTCTCACACTCACTAGTCCTCTGCCACCTTCCTTACGGCTTGTATACAGTCTCAGGGTGCTGGATTTGGGGTGGAATCCTCCATGCATGGTTAGTAGCTTCCTAGTCTTAACATCCGTGGCCTTCATCTCTTCCATTGGCCAGCTAATTATTCCGGCAGGGTATCTGATTACTGGTAAGGCATAGCTGTTTATTGCACGGATGTTGTTCTTGCCATTGAGCTGGCTTCTCAGGACTTGCCTTATTCGTTGGAGGTATTTGGCTGTGGCTCCTTTCCTTGTGACCTCATCGAGGTTGCCATTTGCTTGTGGTATTCCCAGGTACTTGTAGCTGTGCTCTATGTCTGCTATTGTTCCTTCTGGGAGTGAGACCCCTTCTGTGTGGGCGACCTTCCCTCTCTTTGTAACCATCCGACCACATTTCTCTAGTCCGAATGACATCCCAATGTCAGTGCTGTAGATCCTGGTGGTGTGGATCAGTGAGTCGATGTCTCGCTCGCTCTTGGCGTACAGCTTGATGTCATCCATGTAGAGGAGGTGACTGATCGTGGCCCCATTCTTGAGTCGGTATCCGTAGCCAGTCTTGTTGATGATTTGGCTGAGAGGGTTCAGGCCTATGCAGAACAGCAGTGGGGACAGAGCATCTCCTTGGTATATGCCACATTTGATGGACACTTGTGCAAGTGGTTTGCAGTTGGCTTCAAGGGTGGTTTTCCACAGCCCCATCGAGTTTGCAATGAAGGCTCTTAGAGTCCTATTGATGTTGTACATCTCTAAGCATTCAATGATCCAAGTGTGTGGCATTGAGTCATAGGCTTTCTTGTAATCAATCCAAGCGGTACACAGGTTGGTGTGTCGGGTTTTGCAGTCTCGGGCGACTGTGTGGTCTACAAGGAGTTGGTGTTTGGCTCCTCTGCTATTTATGCCTATGCCCTTCTGTGCCTTGCTCATGTATTTATCCATGTGCCCGCTTATCTTAGCCGCTATGATGCCTGACATGAGCTTCCATGTTGTAGAGAGACAGGTTATTGGCCGATAGTTGGATGGAACCCTTCGAGGGTTCCTTCTGTATCAGGATTGTGCGCCCTTCAGTTAACCATTCAGGGTGAGTCCCATTTTGTAGAAGCTGGTTCAGTTGAGCTGCCAGTCGCTCATGGAGGGCAGTGAGTTTCTTAAGCCAGTAGGCATGGATCATGTCAGGTCCTGGTGCTGTCCAGTTTTTCATACCCGAGACTCTGTCTTGGACATCTGCCACAGTGATGGTTACCGGGGCTTGTTCCGGGAGGTTGCTGTGGTCCTCTCGTAGAGAGGTTAGCCACTGTGCATTGCTGTTGTGGGACGCCTCCCTTTCCCATATGCCTTTCCAGTATTGTTCAGTCTCCAGCCTGGGTGGGTCTGCTCTGTTGTTATTACCCTGCCATTGAGAGTACACTTTAGCTGGTTGGGTGGCGAAGAGCCGGTTAATCCTCCTGGCTTCATTCTCTCTCGTGTATCTCTTTAGGCAGCTGGCCAGGGCTTGGAGCCTTTGTTTGGCAGTTTCAAGTGCTTCAGGTATGGGCATCTGGCTGTACTTCTTGGGTACTGATCTTTTCATTGCACCCCTTTGGAGCTCTGACAGTTGACTCACTTCCCTCCTTGTTATCTTGATCTTAGCCTCTAACCGTCTTTTCCATGGTGGGTATTGGGTCTCATGGTTGCTCTTATAACCAAGCATCTCAAGGATCACTGATGCTGAGTTGTATATCAGCTCATTGGTTTCTGTTATGGTGTTGGTAGGGATCGTTCTCAATGCTGCATTCACATCTTCAATGAGACTTTCTGATGGTACTTCACTCAGCCGTTGTAATTGGCGTCGGGGTCGTCTGGTGTTCATTCGGGCCATGATTCTCTCTCTCATGTCAGTTGCTGCCTTGTTCAGCTCAGATGGTTCGTTCATTACTGGGGCTACATACCCAGTCTCTGGTCGGGGAGTTGTAGTTGACTCCCTTCTGACCTGGCATCCTGGCTCCTTCCCGTAGCACTTGGGGGGGGGGGAAGGAGCCAGGATGCCAGGTCAGAAGGGATATATATATATATATATATATATATATATATATATAATTTTTTTCATTTCTTTAAACAATTCCTTTAATATTTGAAATAAATTAACTGCGTTTTTGCTGATGTCAGCAGTTATCGTCTACATTTCTGAAAAAGTTACATGGATGATCATGCATGTTATATTAGTAACTAATTCCCAGATTCTAAAATGTTTTAACATTTTCTTGATCTGTGAAAACCAAGTATTTCCAACATTTTGAAATTACTTTATTATTAATCCTAGTAATATTGTTTTTGCGCTGCACGTTGTTGGGATGAAGCTAAGAACAGCATCTGGCTCCAAACCAGTTTTTTTAATTTTTGTTCGACAGTAATTTGACTGGTTTGGCTGAACCTAAATAACAAGTCTTTAAGAGGATTAAACTTTCATGGAAAGGGGATGGATGTGTGTTTTTCTAAATAAACATAACTCCCACTGCAGTAAAGACTGAGCGATAAAGAAAAAGCTAAGGAAAAGCTCACATAAGCTCAAGGATTTGCCTGCACAGAGGTTTCAATTGAAAACTGCTATGCACATTCGTTGTTGTCTTGGTAGCAAAGTGTATTAGAGGAGATTTGGCTGCAGCATCCTCCCAAACAATCACATCTGCTTCTTCATTCTCTCCCACTTTCTCAGGGTGCATGTGAGTGACTGAAAGCTGCTATACGGTGATGATTTAGAGACTCAAACTGATGAACTGCAATCAACTTGCTACCTCTCACCTAATCCCTAATGATTTGGGGAACAATGACGTGAAAGGCCTGCTCTAAAGCAAGTGTTTGGAAGGCCTGAAAGTTGTTTCTGCCAATAAATTACAATACCTCACCAGCTGGAAGTGTAAAGACAGCAAGGCTTTTAAATTAGAAAATCACTTAGTTATTTGTCACGTCTAAAGAGAGAAATATGCAGATAGATCCAGACAGAGGGCATTTGTCATTTTCAGCATTGTGATTATTGCAGACTTGACTGCCTTGCTCAATAGTTATACACGTTGAACCTTTGCAGAGTTTCTCATTACAACTGGATATTTCAACGTGTTTGAATTTCATGTGACAGAGCAACACAAAGCAGTCCTTTAGGTGGGCCACTGCAGGCCAGTCATGGTGAGCGTTTGGGTCAGGAGCGGCAGAGAGGCCTGTGGCAGCTTTTAACTGTGAGTCTTAAAAGTCATTTCAAAAAGTTTTCAAGATCCTCTCAGTGTTTTTCCTGGAACATAAGATCTGAATTCGTCCCTCAGTTGGTAACTGATGATGTTCTGCACAGATTCACAGCTAATCATCCTTAAATTACAAAACCATACGGCATCCTGTCTTAGTTCCTGAGTCAATGGGCATTAGCCTTGAACTGAACTGTAGCGTGAAGATTTCATAAAGGGGATGCAGTTTGAGACAATATTTGTCATTTCAGATGTTTCTCTTCTGGGTCACTGACAGGTGATGTGTGGTTGGAGCATCCCGTCTCTCACTGACCCCCAGAGGTCCACAGCTCTCTGTATGCTGCTTAATGCTTTGCAAAAGTATTCATACACCGTTTGTCATAATAAAACCACATTTGTCAATATATTTTACTGGACTCATTTGTGACAATGAAATATGTTTTTACACGCAACAATCTGAAAAGTGTAGAAGCCATTCATATTTAGCCCTTCAGTCATTACTTTGTAGCACCAGCTTTTTCTGCATGTATTTTAAAGAATGTCGATTAACTCAAGTTCAGCTGGAGCTCATTTTTAAGTATTGCTACTGATTCTCAATTAGTTTTTATTTCAGTTTAAGAGATGAATATCTTTAGCTCTAAACCCATTCTACTTCTTCTTTACTTTTCCAGTCTTCAGTGTTGCCATGCTCTCTCTGTTTTCAGATGATTATCTAAACAGCGACTGTGAGACGTGCAGGCATGGAGTATTGTTTTATTTCTCAACTCTAATTTAAGCGTCTCCACAACTTTTTCACTGACCTGTCCGCTGTTTGTTCACGATGCTGTTTGTTCACTGATGCTCTCTGAAAAACCTCTGAGGCCTTGCTGGAATTATACGGATGTGAAATTACACACAAGAAGACTCGACCGGGATTTTATTTCACAAATGCATGCCACAGTTTGCAGATTTTTGTTAAAGAAGTTTGAAAATATAACATTTTACTTCCACTTTCCAAATACAAAGTATTTTGAGTCGCTCTTTCAAATACAATCTTTTTAAAACACACTGAAGGTACCGTGCATTAGACTCCTCTAAGGCCGGATTTTCTTTCTACTTTAACTTTGAAAATTAAAGAACGACAGCTTAGGGGTAGAAAATCATACATTTTATGTGATGCAAACTGTGAAGCCGTGGCTTTTCTGCTGGATAAAGTGGGAAGTTGTTCCCAGGCCAAGTTCCACTCATGGCTACAATAAGGCTGATAGCCTACATGTATCAACACCAACGCATAGATTATTTTGTCTGGAGCTTCCACTCAATTACTTTTCATACAGATATCCATAAATATGTGATCAACGACATAAGCAACACCTTCTCCATTTTTTAAAGGTGGGGGAATGAGTTTATTCTGACCATATCATCCACCAAAATGTGCTGTGGAAGCAAATATCTCTTCATTATAACCTCATGGTCTCAGCAGTGTATCATTATTCAGCCATGAGGAGGAAATATTTACATTTCTGCATCTGAGACCCACAGAAGCAGCATCGCTGTCACCCTCCTGTCATAAACACTAAACAGTCTAAAGGATGTTGCCAAGACTGCTAAGAAAAGAAAAGAAATTGATCCCTGAATCATCTGCATTAAAAGCACGTTTAATACCCTTCCACGCTGAACCATCACCATTAGCACTGATTTGCACAAGAGAATCAGAGCAACAATAAAACCCAACTGTCTGCTGCACAGGGAAATATTGACACCACACATCATTCAGAAGAAATACAGAGAAATCACGAGATGTTGGCTTAGAAATGATCAATTTGATGCAGTTCATTTATGTAGCGCCAATTCACAACACGTCTTCTCAAGGCACTTTACAAAAAAACAAACTGCTTTAGATACATACAGATTTAAAGTGAAGCACATGCATTCCAATGGATCCTAGTTCTCAAACATCGCAGCCGATATCAGTTTATTTTATTTAACAAAGACAAAAAACCCGGCAGATTGCATCAAGTCATTGACTTGCAGCATCACTTCTCCTGAACGAGCGCATAGCCAACGATGCAGCAGACAATCACTTGTGTTGTCATTAACTTTGTGACAACCTCATACTGAGCATGCATGTAGCGACAGTGGTGAGGGAGAAACCTTCAACAGAACCAGAACCGGAACCAGCTCGGTGTGAACAGCCATCTGCTACCACTGACTACAGAGCATACACACACACACACTCACACACACACACAGAAAAACAAAGAAACAGAAGTACTGATCAAACTTTGGACTTGATCATAACATACTGTAAAACATAGACATCTAATTCCTTTGAAATAATTTTCTCTACTTTATAAATGTACTCAAATGTACATTTTCTTTTTCAGTGTGCCATTATGCACCTGCAACAAAATAATTTACTATGCGGCTCTACCAGACGTGCAAACACATTTGTCATTATGCACAGATTAATTGGAAAGACTATGTTCTATGACAGACATGACCTGCTTCATTTGAAGGCATATCCATTAATCAATAAAAAAAATGCAATATGTAAAACATAACCCAGTCATGCAAGAAAACCAAATGGAAGAGAACCAACTGAAGGTGACGCAATCATTCCTTTCTAATTGGAGTTTGTTAGGGATGTTTCATGGATCGGTTTCCAGTAAGCAACACTTAAAGTGCTTAACTCCAGGATGGATGTTGCAGTGGCTCCTCATTAGCTTGTTGACCTGTGACTCAGAATGCAGGGGCCACACATTAGAGAAAATCTTCCTTACATGTTTGACATACAAACAATTTGAGGTTAATTGCATGGACGCTCAGCTACGATTAACTGACAAAGTCAAATGGCTGCTGGCATTAACAGTGGATCAAAAAAACAGGCTTGTAATTGCTCGTGCTATTTCTTTTGAAGAAGCGGGGATTGAGCTTGTGTGTGAGTTTGGGAGCATTAATGCATACTTGCGTTGTTGAACTTACTTATGCATGCAAGCTTATATCATTTCACATCACGGATTTGATGAAATGCAAAGTTTGAATCTTAAGTACGAACTGTTTATGTATGCGTGTTTGACCGCACATCCAGGCATTACTCTTCAGTGTGAAGGTAAATTTTTCCTCCCTCCCAGAGGAATCGCATCTTTTTCTCTCTTTGCGGCTCGGTGATACAAACAGGCCTGTGATGCAGCAGTGAGAGGCCTTGAATGCTAAACACATCATAAGAGAGGAAAGCAGAGGGGAAACGGGGAGGAGAAGCAGGGGGGGGAGGGTAGACAAAAAAGAGAAGTGGGAATGGAGGATAGTGAAAGAGAGAATGGATACAGTACAGCCCAAAATGACAAATGAGAGACTAGAAACGGGGCTTCTACTGGAGCAAGAAGCGAAGCTGTGAGATTCAGTGGGAATAAGAGTAATATTAGGAACAAGAGGAGAGAGAAATTGCCTAATCAATAACTGGAGATCAACAGACCCTTGGGGCTACTGTCTATTTCCATTGACTCAGAGAAAAAGATTTATTTCCATGTTATGAAAAGACAAGGACGCTGACCTCCTACCTCATGTATTCTGTTTTGGACATGAATCCATCTCTCTGCAATTACCTAAACTTTTTTTTTCTTTTTTTGCATTTTCCTAAATCAAAGGCTAGAGTTTCCTTTTTTTAAAGTTACTCCTTCCCAAAGTGGCTTTAATACATTATCAAACATCACATTGAAGGATACAGGAAGCTCCTCTGTGGACTGTGTTGTCCGTTGCAGAGTTTAACTGCTGCATAACAATGATTTCCATCTCACTCTGCACCACAGGGCACAGATGAATGGAGCCATTTGCTCATTTCTGATTCATCTTTATTCATCAAATTTTTTCAGCACTTTGTTTAACACCATTTCATCAGACGAGGACGTTCATACAACTCACAGATGTATCTCAATAAACACGGCCGCTGCATAAAAATGTATAAAATTCATGAAATCATGAAGTTTTTGATGCTAAAAACTAAATACCTTCCATAACTCCATTCATTTCTGTTTCTTGGTGCAGAATCAGGTCACAGAGGTAACGGTAACCAGTTCATCTTTTGGGGATCTGAAGGTATTCCCATCCCATAAGGGAGGTACGATTCTAGGAATCCTCGATCACATTCCCAAACCACAGCTGACCTTGTAGACGACTCTGCTTCCAGTTCCTCCCCAATGATGGAGCTCCTTCCAACCCACACAACCAGAAGGTTCATAACAGCTGCTTCTACCAAAGGCCTCCCTCTTTTGGTTGTTGACCAAATTGTATGGCCTTATATGATGGTGGTCAGCGTCCGCACTGCAAAAACACAACAAACTTTCAGTTTTCTGAAAGTTTCTTCAGGTTTAGTGGAGCATAAAAACTGAGTGCTGCTTTTTCTGATTAATTAATATTCATGATTACCAAGGTTTCTTATAGTGAGTCCTCCTGTATTGACTGCCCCACATCCGATTGTCTGTAATGTACCTTTAAACTTTGACTTTTGACCTCTGCAAACTGCTTGTTTGAACTGTTACGCTGCCAGTTTTTATGTGGACTAAATAAACTCTTACTTATTCCTGAGAAGTTACAGAATCCATTTCAGCTGGAGGCAGCTGCCATGTAAACAAAACAACAAAACTGCAGTTTGTAATGCAGAGAACAGTGAGAATAGACAGTTAAAAAGTATTTTGTGTGATTCTCTAGTATTACAGAAGCAGTGGGGTCTCCGACATGCTAACTTGAAACTTTTTTTTAACTCATTGGCTGGATAATGTGTTGCAGTTCTCACATTAGTCAAAAGTTAAGTTAAGCTACTTTTTATAGCTTGGTGCAAAATTTCCCCACTTGCAGGAGGACTAGAACCATCTGTCAGCTTTCATGTTCTCTGAAGCAACCTTGAGATTTATTTCACCAGCCGTGACATTTTTAACAAAAACGGCACGTCTTCAGCCAACAGTACCAATATGGTTCAAATCCCAGAGTAACTCAAAGCAAACAGGCAACAACACATTCCCTCCCCAAATAACAAATGAAGTCCAGCCAGGAACAGAAAGTTGATGGTCTTGGCAACAGCCAGATATTTGTTTTGCCTTTCTAGACATTTTCGGCGAGATGTGTGCAAAAATAGTGTTCTGTATAATAAATGCTTTTCCTTCTTGTTATAGTAAATCTTCTAATTCTAACAGTTTAAATGGCTGTGTCAACTTGGTGACAGTTGATGATATTTTATCTCTGAGGCCAATTATCTGTGCCTCCACATTGACATGACTTTGGGTCATTAGACCAGGCAGGAGCTGAGCTTCCTCCCCTATTATAGTCAGATGGCATTTATCATCATTGCCTTCTCATTTGCACTTACTTGACCCTTCCCTCCAGTCATAAAGAGGTAGGTTGGTTTGCTTACATTGATTTACTCTGCATTTTATTTCTTATTATGTTTGTTTTTTGGGGGTTGTGGAGATTGTAATGCATTATTGCAATGCATGCAAAGTTTAGGTCAAAGTTGTCTAGAATCGTCATGCTGCCAACTCTTATTTACCATTAAATAAAATTTCTTGAAACACCAGTGCCACAGAAGCTAGTGGGAACACTGGTTACACTGGCTTAACGTGAAATGGTGCTGATCAAGTTCACCTAAAATTTGTAGCTGTCCACTGTAACAAGACAAATACCTTCTTGAGTGAAGGTTTACATTTAGGTAGGACTTGAACTGTGGCGGCAATGACAGGTAGTGTGTTTGAAGGTGTGAAAGTGAAGCTTTAAAATATGAGAAAACTTTACTAACCTTCAAATGTGACGGAGGGAACATTGTGATGTGAAGCCGTTGTGCTGTCAGTGGTGCCTGAACGCTACAAAATGGATGAAACCACAGAGGAGGTGGACTACTTGGCAATCATGTGAAATCAAGCTACATGACTGAAACGATCCCAAATCAACCAAACAGGCTTTAAAATGTACAAAGCAGACTAAGAATCTTAGCTCACCTACCTTGTCACGATTTTAAGGACAAGTTTGGTTTTCACTTCAGCTTTGAGTTCTGACATTTTTAATGTACTTTGCATTTTGCCGCACGTTTATTTATCTGTCTTTTGTGTCGTCCTTATTTCATTCATCCCTCATTCAGTTATTTTCTGCTGTGTTTGATTGCAGTCTTTACAGACTGTGTCAAAGCTATTCTCCCTCGGTGCCTCAGTTCATGCTCCCCCACAGCTCAGTGTTCACTAAAATAACCTCACCTGAGCATTGTTCTCCCAGTTTATGTACTCAGTCTGTTATTCAGTCACTGCTGGATTTTCCTGCTGGTTTCTTTTCCTGTGTTTTCAGTCCCAGTTGGGTCTCAAGTTTTGATTCCTGCTTTTATTGAAAGTTTTTTTAAAAATAAAAACATTTACTTTTTTCAGGATTCTGCCTGCCTCGTGCATTTGTTTGGATCTTTGGCAAAATTGTATTGTCTATTTTTGGACTATAGTTAACCAGTTTAAATTCCAGTCAGAAAACTGGTCAAATACCCAACCAGAATTACACCAGAAGCTTGTTGACTGTTTCAAAAGTTGCCATAGAGCATCATTTAACCAAATCCCAGACATTGTTTAGAGTTTCTATTTTAATATTTATCGAATATTAGAGGCACTGAATCCCTGTTTTTGAAATTATAAAACTATTAACAAAAAATGCTTTTCAAGAAAATCATAAAAAAAAAATAATGAGCACAATGAGTGTATGTAAACTTTTGACTAAAACTCCAACAGCACATACATTTTTCATTTTTTTCCTGACCTGTTCTCCTCATGCTCTGCTCGGCTGTTTGAAATGTGACCTGAAGCTGGAAATGCTCAGCCAGATTACCGAGTTCAGCTCCGATGCTGTAAGTATTCCAAGCCTGTCCTGCCTAATCTGCTACCCTTTGCTTTTGGTGTGAAAATCAAAGTTGAAATGACTCTGTTTTATCCTCCTTTCTCTCCCCGCATTTCATCTTCGAAAGTAGGCGCCAGCTGAAAGTAGGGTGAAGCACCAGGGCGTCCTTTGCAATCCAACTCGTTTGGTCCCTTCATTGGCTTTTCTTCCACACCATTGTGTTTTACTCACGCTGTTCCAAGATACTTTTGCTCTCGTTCTTGTAACTTGGCTCCCATGTCATAAGGAGGGTTGTGAATTACCTTGCGGGAACATATTGGCCAAGGTCGCCATGAAAGCACAGCACGGGATATGTACAGAAAAAAAGAGAAAAACAAATGGATCTTGTTGACTTGATTGGATATGCTGCTAAAGCAAAACATCAAACTCACATTGAACAGCTGTTGATGTAACAGCCTGTCAGTTCTGCAAATCTTGATGCAAAGCACATTTTTTTGATGGGATGTTTTTTTTTTTTTTTCTTGACTAAAAGCTTTGCATCTGTTCATCGTCAGATCTTAAGTTTAACCTGAATGTTTTCACATGTGCCCTGTCTGTAGGCTGCACAGTGACTTCAGACAGGTTCATTTCAACATAATATCATACTATTACAATAAAGTTAATTCATTTTAGTATTTTAAGAAAAAGAAATCTCACAATGTATGACATTTTCATGTTTTTGTTAATTTTGATAATTAGCTGTGGCCCAGGCTGACATTGTAAATGAGTCAGTTCTCAATAGTCTCACTTAATTGCATAAAGGTCAATAAATAACAAACAAAAAATGAACTGTCAACCTATCCAGGACTCTTGTCCAATAGCTTTGGGGATAAGCATCAGATGCAGCGTCCCTGCAGTGTAAACAACTTTAAAATATCATGTTTGATACATAAATGTTCTGTTCTGGCAGTCAGTGACGTACTCCACAAATCAGAGAAGGCACAGAACGTCATTACTTCCTGTTCAGAGATTCCTAGGTTGCAGTGTATTTAGGGAAAGTTGAGTTGAAGGAAAACATGTAGGAACAAGTTTGAAATGTTTTCTGAAGGACAGTCAAGTCAGGAGTTTAGGTACAGTTAATAAGGTGTGGACTGGAGCTGGTATCAGTTTTTTGATAGGCGGCACAGATTTTATGAAACACGGAGTTTTGCGTTTTTATGGGCTGAAAGCCATAGAGCTTAACCTCTTCGACTCAAGGCCTCCTTTTGAGCAATATGGCTGAAAATAACATGCCCAAAATGAATTGAATGTATCTCAAGAACTACAGAGTTTATTTTAATTGTTTTGGTATCAAAACAAAGGCAAGACCCTAGAGAACATGTTACAGCTCTAAAAACCACCCTGCCTGTTACTGGGGAAAGTGTATTAATATGATAAACAGCAGAAATTAAGAAAAAAATCAATTTCCGCCTAAAAAAAACCACTTCAATCTATGAATGCTCCTTTCAAAACATGCAGTGAAAGCCAAAAAAAGTAGTAACAACAGTACACAATCTGACCTTTTACTGTGCCAAGTTTCATGAAAAAAAAGTCAATCATATGAGTTTTAGAGAGGTGCTACTAGATAAAAATATAGGCGGACCTTCCAAATGAGCCATTTTGGCACAATTTGTGCCATTTGAACTTTCTTAGTTTTTATTTCTGTAGGGTCTGTTTTAATCATTTATTCTTTTCATATAATAAATTATTATTTATCATAAATAAGTAATTACATCTAATAATTGTTTTTGGGGGTTCTTTTGAAAAATCCACATTGCATTCATTCATAAAAAGAGAAAAAAATAGACAATTTGTAATAGACTGAAAATGGAACAGATTAACTCACAATAACACTTCAAATAGAATTATACAACAATGAAAATGCAAATAGCAATGAAACCTAAGTTGTCAAAATGATATGATCAAAGGAAAAACTAATATATCTCATAATTACATTACAATAACTGCGCTCTGCGCTCTGTGCGTAAAACCTCCCAATTCCCCATTCATTTTTTCAAAACTACGCGGGGCAGTTTCTCGGGAACCCATTGGTCAATTTTGACGATTGACATGTCGTTCGAACCGTCAGAGCCAATAGAATCTGAGGGCGTTGACATTAATACGGAAACTAAAGTTATTCACCAATTACAGCGAAAAAAAGGCATGTGACGTAAATTGACCAATTTTGACCCATCGTAATACGAATCCACATAAAACACGGAAATGCCTCTGCGCCGAACCAAAAACCATGTGAGATGTACTCAGGGAAAAGGGATTATCGGACCAGGTGGAAATATTTACTCTAATATGGATTATGACCACGAAACGGCAAAGGTAGGACTGGAGTTTTGATTTTACCTTCGTGAAATGAGCTATTTCTGTTTTTCTTCTTTAGCTGCTGGTTCAGTGAGTTTTGCACGTAGCGTGGTGACTCTGGTATTGTTAAAAACCTCAGAGCTTCGGCTTTACTCTGATTAATAGTTTTTGTACATCGGGCCTCCTTGCTCTTTTACTATTGCGTTTTTTACCGGGTGTGCCTCGTTAGCCTCGTTAGCGTCTAATTGCGTTTCTTTTTATCAATCTGCTTAGTGTTCATTCTGGGTGTTGTTGAGGAAGAAAATATCGATCCTATCATTTAGAAGAGCTTTTTCCCTTTACGTGGATATGCAATATGCCTATATTGATAAATGTATAGCATGTGTTTTTAATTGATCTTGTTGCGGCAAGCGCCGAGGACCCAAATTTGGTTCCTCTAGCGACAGAGAGGTTTTAAACTATCACTTTGTAAAATGTGAGTTTTTGTACACTCACACGTGAAAAATGTTTCTCATTTTTAATTGAATGACTGAAATTATTAACGTCTCACTGTATTTTATTGAGATTCACTGGTATTTCCTGCTATTTATTCCTTCCGCTTTTTGTTAAAATGCTCCATCTGCTCTGTCCGTGTAAAATTGCCTTTCTCTGCAGCTTCTTCCTCTTCACGTTTTAGGAAAGCAGTTTATTGTAACATCCATGAAAAAGATGGAAATGGGGGAGGGGAGCTGGGCTATTTCCTAATTATTCTGTAGTGCTTGCAAGTTGCACCATCTGTCGAGCTTCTGCCACTCCTTCAATTAAGATTCTTAGATCGGCCAGATTTGAGTTTGACTGCTCAGCTAGTGTTTGCTCAGATGAAATCTGCTGCAGAAGCACCGGCGTTCACAAGTTGTAATTACAGTGACACAGTGTTCTGCACTCAGCAGTGGGATATCGCTCGCGCACTCTGTATATTTCTCTCTAATTATTGTTATTGCTCGTGTGGAAATAGTGGTTTTCACCCCCTGCCGTAGCCACTGCTGCAACGTTCAGGGCTGCAAATTTGGCATAGCAGCTACAAGTCCTCCCACAGAGTGTCCATAATTTTGCATTTACTCAAACAATATAAGCTGCTTATTTTTAACGCTCCTCACTCTGACGCAGCGACTCGCACAGATTCGAAGTGTTGCATGTATTTGGGATTCTATTTTCAAAATCTATCAGTAGGTTGGTTTGGTTGCTGTAAAAGCTTTCCATCATGCTGTGATGCAGGATAGTTGGAGCCAGATATCTGGTTGATGTCCTACATGTTCTGGTGCTGCTGAAGAGTAGCATACTGGGAAAAGTAAAAATATAATTTCATCATTAAAAATGGAAACTGAAGTATGTATTGGACTTCCACAGGGACCATATTGGGTGTGTAAAGGTCACAACAGTCACGTTGTACAGACTGACAGAGGCGACTCGATGGTATGAACTAGGTGTAAAGCCTCTAGCTTCTGTTTCATCCCAATCATTAACTTTTTAGCTTTTATTTACAACTTAATGAAATCAGTTTGGACAAAGTGAAACTGCTGTAAAAAAAAAAACAAAAAAAACAAGCAAAAGGAGTAAAAACTTTGTCTTTACTTTAGAGTATTTTAGCTCCAAAGTGTTGTGGCAGTGTTGATAGAAGGCTCTCTTTCACTTTTATCTTTTCTGGGTGAATCTTTAGTGGGAGGGTAAAAAAAGAAACTCCACCTACTTTTAATCAACACCAGGTGTTTATTTATTGTCTCATTGGGATTTATTTTCTCTTTTGCACTTGTGCAACCACAAGGGTCACTTTGAAAGAAAGAGTAAGCCTCGTCTTTCAGAGAATGTACACCGAGTACAACGATAAACTGCTCAAAAGGTTAAACTGATGATTGTGATGTCTTACTGTGGAGGTAGTTTGGATACGTTCATATATTTTGGTCTCTGTAGAGAAAAGATGTCAGATTTCCGTACCTCCCTCCAGTGGTCTACATCGTAATCATTGCTGTTCACACGTTTCTAAATGGAGGAAGGACGTTCTGTGCTGCTTGATTACAGATGCACTCAACAACTGCAAGTTATTTTATTTTCCTCAACTCTATTGACCTATAATCTACTGTATGACACGCCTCACTGAGCCGTTTCAGTTTTTAATGTGAAACATTTGTAAGATTTTCCTGGAGACTCTGTCGTTGTGAATGATGGCATGATTCAAACTGATTGCACCCTCTCTTTATATTTAATAAGAAGGATATTGATATTGATCCAACAACAGTTGCTTGTTAAAAAATGGCTGTTTAGAGGAGTGTGCTCGTATGAAGTCCTGCTAAGAATAAAGTTGGCGGAGAAGAAAAATGATTTGCTTTGATTCCCTGCCTGGTGTGATGACAGCTCACTCAAATGAACTAATGAGCTTCTCCGCTGCCGGTGGAAGAGTATGAGCTTCTCTGAGTCTAATTATGACCCTAAAGCATTCATTAGGAGCAACTGTTTTACTTCAAGGCGAGAAAAGCAAACAAAGTTTAAATTGTGAGGATTGATGGTTTGCCGGTTAATAGTCTTGTCTTGCTCACTGTTGGCTGCTTTGACAAAAAAAATATTCTTTTAAAGAGTTGGTATGTAAAATCAACTATTTTCATATTTACGTCTAGCTAGTTTAGCTTTGTTTTTATTTTTTTTTCATTCATGTTTGAAAAATTCCTTAATGGCATCCATCCAGCTCCACGTTTGAGGTGCAGTTTCAAAGCTACCAAGCTTTCACCTCAGAGAGCAACCTTTCTCCACTCAGCTCCTTCAGACTAGCCAGCAACAATTGGCAAACACCTGGCGTAGCTGCGCATCTGCTGAGCTCATTATACCAACTGTTTTGGTAAAAATGTTGTTGGTTAATAGGGTTTATAGAGGAGCATCGTTGTGACGACATGCTGAAGGCGCAGTATCAGAGGGCCATTTCAAGGCAATAAATTACAAAGTAATATTTCTTTAAGCCATATTTGAAACGTATAGCAGATAATACCGCCCCTTTAATAGTATTAAAGGAGCAGCTTCATTAGCATAAATCCTCAAATAAAAATTTGAAATATGTAGGGAGATCAACTTCTACACTAATATCTGTGTAATTACCTATAAAAATACATTTTACTTAAAGAATTGGACACCTAAAGTTCTCAGCTTTGGAAACATTCTGATTTACTGGGATTCATCTCTTGGTGTGAATCGACATTAAGAACCAGAAAACGGATCCCTGCCTTGTTTTCTTTGCAGTGAACTTTGCAGCCCTGCAGCTTTATAACCCAACCAGAGGGCAACGCTGCATCGAGCAAACAGAACATGTAATAACACTGTCAGAAGACAGTGCATTCATAGTCGCCTCCTGAATTTCTTGCTGTGTTGATTTGACCTTCTTTTCTTTTTTTTAAGTTTTTTTTTTCTCACAGTCCTTCACAAATATCCAGGTATCACTTTAGGAGCCACAGGAAATGCTTTTTTTTTCTTTTTTTTTGCAGATTTGCTCTACTGCAGTAATAATAGGTGTTTTATTGCTTTAGTTTTATTTTACTGTGCCTATGGTATATTTTCAGTGGAGCAACATTATTGTAATCCAGTCAGAATAAGTAAAGAGATGTGTAAAGTAGAGTTATACGTCTAGTGAAATGCTGCTTATATCCCTTTATTACAGAGCAAAGGGGTCAACTGCTACAGTCGTTCTGCTGCTTGTATTTAATCTGCGGTTTATTGTCCATGTCCCTAATTGAGTCACCTTGTTTTTCTTGCTCCATATTAGACAATGCATATTCTCAAACTGAGTCCAGTAACACCTGCATTAAAAAGACTGAAGTGTTTACTCTGTTACGTCTAACACTGACCTACTGCAGTATGTGAAGCAAGACCGGATTGCATTAATTACAATAAAAAAATAATTAAAAAAGTGATATTTTTCTTCACTGGCCTGGAATTTTAATGCCTCATCAGGCAACAGTTTGTTGATTTTGGCAGGAGCGAGAGAGGAGAGGGCAGAGAGGGACCTGCTCGTTACATTTCTTCTGACACTGTGCCAGGACTCAAGTTGACCTAAACCAAATAAATGTGCAAGTCTAACATTTTTAGAGCCAAAGTTTATCTCAATTCTTCCTACCAGTAAGAAATGAGTACTACACACAATGACATACTCAAAATACATTGCAGAGAAAGGAAGAGTAGGAAGAGAGTACTCACTGTTCTCTGACCTTTTGGGTTTTACCCAGTGGAAATGACGTGATCATTAACAGGTACAGAAGTTATTTAAATCTAACCTAAAAGGAACAAAAGTACACATTCCTGTTTTTCTTTTCTGCACACACACTGCAGACCACCTGCTTACGCCCCTCCCACTTCAGCATACGTCACAGTTTGTAGTCATTTGACAAACTTTGAAGGCATTTTGTTAAAAATCGTACAAAAGTATGTAATAAATCCTGACCAGGTCTGATTAAAGCTCCTTAAAAAGCATTCATGTCACCTGCAGATACAAAAACTGGATAGTGGAAACAAAATATCAGTAATTCTGTCTATAAAATGAGGCAACAAACTTCTGACCAAGCAAACAACTATGGAGATAAATATGTAATAGTATATAATACTGAATTTGTAATCTGTTTTAGCCTTTTTGTGTGTAACTTAACTTTTAAGTGTAACATTCTAACCAAATCCTACTAAGTGTGAGATTGAGCTCTTGGGTTATTTTGCAGTTTCTCAGAGCATCACGAGGCCTGAGAGCTCATCTACTGAGATGTTCACCCCTGAAGATTGTTTGCCGTCAGCTGTTTAGTAAATGTGAATCGTCTTTCTCACTTGTAAAACAATAAACTTCAAATAGTTTGAAAACCCGTTCCACGTTGATGGGCAGCAACAATTGCTCCTACATGGTGAAAGCTGATGTCTTTCCAACTTGGCATTGTGTTGATACACACCTGCATGTTCCAGATCAGCAAACAGGGGGAAAAAAGGAAACTTCAGCTTTTAGAGGTGACAACACTCACTCAGTTTTTAACGCTGGAAGATGAAAACTCAAGTGTTTGTGAATAGCAGCACCTGGATGTGCCTCTTAAATGAAATGGAGGCAGAAAGGATATTGTTAGATATTGTTACTTTTATTCCAACTATGAAAGTTAGCATATTGTCGGCGGTTTACTGGTGTTACTAGTCACATGACTAGTTAAGTCATGTCTGATTAAAGCATTGAACCACGTTCTGCTTGATGGCATAGGTACATTTGCATTATTCCAGTAAATTATTATTCTATTATTTCATTGAGGGAAATTATATAATTGCTGAGTGCAAAATATCTGCTAACAATCCAAGTCACATTTAATGTCAAGCTACAGGCTACCCTGATTGCCTCATTTCTCACTGCTAATTAAAAGCAGAATCCTAGCCGAGTAATTACAAATTACATAGAAAGTGTTGGAATTTGTCCAAAAGACAAAGAAGCAGAACCATTTCACCCACAAAGCCGAGGTCAAAAACTGGTTCTTGCTTCCGAGTGAACAGCGTAAGAGTTCAGGTAATCTTCCCAGCATCTGTCTGGCTGTTCTGCCTCAAATAACAGGAGTTGTCTAATTATCCCTCCTGCTCTGAATTTGTTCTTTCTCCTCCTCCGCCTCTCTTGTGCACAACGAAGTCTCCAACCTTTTCCCCTGCTGCGTAATCCAGTGCAGTGCTGCTCTGTGCTCTTTTGAAGAGCGAAAGCAACTCCGGGCCCCACTAATCCATGTTGGCGCTCTCAACCCTTTCTCTGCACAGCGCCCAGCACAAATTCTAAGATGAAGGATCATCTGCATGTATTTCCCAGAAGCTCATCTCGTTAGCTGCCTCCCTTTGCATTCATACATTGCCTCTGGCCATGTTGTTTCACTTCGGTCTATTGACATACACGTGATCTAGTCAGCTTGTTACAATGAATCCTGAGCTGTTTCACTGAATTAGACGTATAATGAAATTGGTGTGGCTGCATAGCCGGTAATTGGGGAACTGAGCATATTCAATTCATATGAACAAACCAGAAGGCTTATTAAAAGAGAAGGTCACTGTCATATTTGAAGGTAATCAACATTTTGCTGCCACACACAAATACGTAGCAAATGATTTCATGCGACTTGAACTTCTTTGCACTTTGTTACATTACAAACTTTTCTGTATTTACTGGGACATTATGTGACAGACCAGCATACAGAGTGGAGTAATTGTGAAGTGAAAAGAAAAGGATACATGGATTTTCAAATTTAAAATCTAAGTGTTGCATGCATTTATATATATGCCCCTAAATAAAATCTGTAACAACTGACTCCTTTAATAGTACACAGTGTGCAGTTTAATCCCAGTATAATTGCAGTTGTTAAGTGAAGGCTTTAGGTTTGTTAAAGAACATCAGTAGAGAAAAAAGCACCATGAAGGCGACTGAGGGAAGAAGGGAACGGGAGATCGACAGGCGGATTGGAGCAGCGTCTGCCGTGAAGCGGGCGCTGTACCGGTCCGTCGTGGTGAAGAGAGAGCTGAGCCCAAAAGCGAAGCTCTCGATTTACCGGTCGATCTACGTTCCCACCCTCATCTATGGTCATGAGCTTTGGGTCATAACCAAAAGAACGAGATCACGGATACAAGCGACCGAAATGGGTTTCCTCCCCAGGGTGGCTGGGCTCTCCCTTAGAGAGAGAAGCTCGGTCATCCAGGAGGGACTCAGAGTAGAGCCGCTGCTCCTCCACGTCGAGACGAGCCAGTTGAGGCTCGGGCATCTGGTCAGGATGCCTCCTGGACGCCTCCCTGGTGAGGTGTTCCGGGCACGTCCCACCGGGAGGAGGCCTCGGGAAAGACCCAGGACACGCTGGAGGGACTATGTCTCTCGGCTGGCCTGGGAACGCCTTGGGATTCCTGGAGGAGCTGGAAGAAGTGGCTGGGGAGAGGGAAGTCTGGGCCTCCCTTCTGAAGCTGCTGCCCCCGAGACCCGACCCCGGATAAGCGGCAGAAAATGGATGGATTAATGGATGGATTAATGGATGGATGGATGGATGGCAAATAAATACAAATCAGCTACAGCTTATAAAACAGTATTCCAAACTTTGACCATCTTAATGAAATGAATGTAGCACAGCCAACCATAATATGGCTCTTCTCCTAAATCAATGGACCAAACAAGAATGGTATTTCTTAGAGGAAAAAAAAGACAAGAAGCCCTTGAATATCCTGGAAGAGCCACAGCAATATGCTGGCCATATGGGAGAACCTCCTCACAGGGCAGCTATAAGACGTAAACTCCACAAAGCTGGCCCTCATAAGAGAAAGGCAGGAAGAAAACCAATATTCGAAAGAAAGCCATGAGACGTCCTGTTTGAGGTTTATTAAAAACCATGTAGGGGACACAGCAAACCTGTGGAAGAATGAACCATGGCCTGATGAGACCATGCATGCAAAATCCTGAGTGGTTCTAGCATCACAGTGGCAAAGTTCAGACGTAAATGATATTTGAATGATATGCTCACAGACAGTCTCCATCCAGAGACACTTGAACTATTTTACAAAGAATGATGGGAAAAACATTTCAGTCTGCAGAGTTGGGAGAGACTACACACCTGGAGAAGTAAGTGCAGCTGAAATTTCAGCAAAACGTAACTCAGGATAGAAACCACACTTTTCACATTTTTTGAAGACAACCGTTGAAAATCTTGTATCATATTCCTCCAATTTCACAAGATGCAGCTCTTTGTGTTGGGTTGTCACATAAAATCTCCATAAAATGCATTAAAGGTTGTGACAAAATGTGAAAACACTCAGGGACAGGAAGTACTTTTTCTACTTTTTGTAAAAGTACTTTCAACATGGAGGTTTTAATTGCATGTCTATTTCATAACATAATTCTGAAAAGAACAGAGTAGAATTTATGTCCCTTTAATAAATAATATAAGCTCCAAAATACTACTTTGATTGGAAGATTTTTTTAATGGTTATAAACACAAATGTGCCTTTATGCCTTTAGCCAGGGCAGCTATTGTGTAAAATTGTGCACCATAGCACAACATACCCTCAAATCATCGCAGCCTGTTTGTTTAGGAATGTCCCATAAGATTTTCACTTTTGTTCCTAACATGTCCTACAAGCATTTTTTTACTATTATTTATATGGACAAGTAGCGGTTTGAAAATCATTTAGTCATTAACTCCCAGGATATTGAGCAATAATCTTCCTGTTGCAGCGTCTCTTATTAAATGACATTATTTGCCCGGTGAGCTCTTAGCCTTACGGCTCTCCTGTAGGCTATTGGAGTTTTCCAAGCTTCCCGCTGTTGAAGCATCTACTTGCACACTGACTTTCCACAGCCTGGTGAAGTGCATCAAGTGTGTTTTTTAACTCATGTTAAAGATCTGGCTTCTGTTCGGCTGAGTGCCTGACTATTAAAACAGTGACATTTATGGTTCTTAAGTTCTTAATTTGGACCTGTCTGTAGTGCGCATTGTAATCTTTCTCCTCTGGAAAAGCCCCCCAGTGTCATGCAGGAGGTCAGTCATGACTTGAGAATTGCATTCAGTTATTTTCTGTATAATTTCAACATTTCCATGGACAAAAATTGCAACATTTACACACTGGCTGTTCAGATACAGGAAATCAGTGTGAGTTGAGGCAGTGATGAACTGTGACATGCTTCATTCAGACACTGAATGAAGCAGGCAGGTGGTGCATCCTGTTAGTCTCAGCGTTACCAGTATACATGTTTGCTTACACATGTACTGAACATGTCTAATATATTTAATAAAAATTAGGATTTTCACTGCACAATATAGCAGATCAGAAAAAGTGGAGATTTGCACCGATAGAGGGCAGTGCACTGCCTATATATATATATATATATATATCTATATATATATATATATATATAGATTTGTGGTTTTTTTGAGCAGTATATATATATACGCAAAAGGCAACAGAGGTTCTTCTTCTGCGCTTTGAAAAGATTGAAAACAATCGAAAAAAAATACAAAAAAATAGTCTGAGTCTCTTCCTTAGTGATCATTGCCACTACGGCAAAAAATTATGATTTACACAACACAGTGATAGAGATATTCACTCTGTTTGAATTTATATGCAAGTAAAAGTGTGATCATTCAATTTTAATAATACAAAAGAAAGATCATCCAAAAAAGTGTGCATACAATTCCCTCAAATTTATGCTTTTATTTTTCGTTCTTTCACATTTTTGAATAGTATGAAATTTATTAAAGCATCTTTTTTTCAAAAATAACTGTTTTAATTAAAGTCAAAATTGCAACATAAGCTTTTATTTTGGATTTTATATATTTGTACACCCATCTCTGAATGAGCTCACCAGTCGTTAACCTCACCACATGCCACTAATCCACAACACTTACCGTGTTTTATTGTCAAAAACAATCTATTCATTTTACAGTTTCTGCATCAACTTTAAATTTGTCTGTTAAATAAAGTCCCAAAATGCGGTTGTAATTTGACAACGATGTGAAAGAGTTCTGGTGGCATAAAGACTTTAGCTGCATAATAAATAAAAGTGATTAAAACACTGAACTCTGTAATTAATCTGGTTCATGATGATTCACATGAACTCACTGGATCTGTAGATTTGTGGTTTAGATCAGTCTAGTGTAATCCCTTGGATTCTTGCAATGTGTTCATTATTAGTCGGCAGATTTTTTTATGAGCCATTAGTCGTGTTTTTAGAGCATCCTAAGGTGTTACGCAGCACACCGTGTTGTTAAAAATGTTTATCTGATTCAGGATATTATTCTGTTATGACAAGATGATTCATGTTTTCCTCCTCACCTGAGGTTCATCACTATTTTTATTGATTACTTTCCAGAACTCCATTTGTAGCTGAAATTGATACCAAAGTTTGAATTGGAGGAAGCATTTTTTCCTCCAAATGAGTTGATCCGTAGCAGACTATTCTCTCCCAATGAAAATCTTGTTGTTGTGACAGTCGATGTCTGCGAGGGCTAAGGGCTTGAAAGCAGACGGCTGATTTTTCTGCTGCACACACAGGTTTAGGAGGGCTGAGGTGGGAGGGGTAGATGGAGGGTCATACCAGCTTTAAATAATTCACATCATAGACCGGCATAGCGAGGTGTTTGTGACCATATTGCAGTTCTGCTCTTCTCTGAGCTGCTTTAACAGAGAGGCTCGCAGACAGTGAGATGTGTTTCTGTCCAGGCCACTGGACAGCGGCTCTTCATAATTCATGAGAGTTTGATAAGGAACTAAAAGCCTTCCCTTACTCAGACAAAGATAGAGAGAACAGAAGGAGATTGGAGAAATTAAGGTGTGCAGTAAGGTGTGACAAAGCTGCATGTGCATTTCTGTGCACCAGAATGTAAAAAAGTTTAGTCATTTCAGTAATTTAGTTTAAGCGCAGGGTCATTTTAATTATTTTTCAAGTGTTTATGAAATTGACTATGGCAGAAAAAAAAGCTGAAAATCAGTTTCTCTGAAAATTAAAATATTACATAGAACTCTTATGTCATTAGTTGTAAATGATAACCATTAAATAGAAGAAAATGGAAGATAAGAAACCAATTTGTTAGAATTGAAGTACTACTTTTACTGCTTTTTAACAAGCAGTTTTAATGGTATTTTTCATTTAGAAGCACCTAAAAACGAGGGGGCAGAAAAGTGAGGAAATTAGCGATAAATATAAAATAAGGTTGTAAAAAACGTGTCTTTTTGTTTCAGGATGCAGCGATCACTATTCCATCCACAGATCCCAACGCGTCTTTGTCCTCCTAACCAAGACAGTTCACAAAGCCGCCAGTCAATCATTTGAGTTGTTTCAGTAAAGATGAACCCTGAATGCCTCCAGACAAAATATGTTTCAAAGGAAATAACACATTCTATGCAACGTCTCCAACTGAATTTATATTTATATAATATGATTATTGTTGATGGAAAGCAAAAAAATCACTCTCCCCACTTTTCCAGGAAAGGAATAAACTCCCTTAAGCTCTCTCTTTTTTTCAGGTATTTCCGTTTAGCTAAAGTGTGTCCCCTAGTTTTTCCTTCCCTGGAAGAAGACAAACATTGCAGATATTTGCACCTTGCTGCATCAGCCCAGTTGTCCGAGGATCAGAGTGTTGACTGAAAAGGCCTCGGAGTGAGACGGCAGTTAATCCCTCTGCACTAAACTAGAAGAGGGGGAAACGCGCCACCTTGTTTCAGAGCAGCCGTTGACAGAGAGGCAGTGCATTGAAAAGAGGGCGATATGAAGGGAAGAAGGTGAGCAGTAGGGGATGAAAGATAAGAGAAACCATCACATGAAAAAGCAAGTAACAGGTGTCTGCTGCGTTTCCAGATAAGGCTCTTCTATGCAGTTATACTTTGGAGGACACTGGATAAAAACTGAGGGATTATGTAAGCAGAGGAGGGTTTCTTTTGAAGACTGCTGCTAACGCTTTAGCTTTAAAAATGCTGGTTAAATGGTCACAAAGGTTGCCTCAACAAGCAGTAAGATCACCAACAGTGTAATTCAGTGAGCCTGTCAGCTGTTGGTGTTAGAGTTCATTAATGATTCATGGACATCGCAGTGAGTAATAGTGACAAAGTAACAGCAAACAGGTCAATGAAATGCTGGTGGGCTGTCCTACTGAAACAAAGACCAGATGGTTTTGTTGACTGTTTTGAAAAAAAAAAAAAAACATTTTTAGAAATTAGCAGGGCTAACTCTAACACCAGTTTATTTTTGTGTATTTTTAAAATCTGTAAATAACTCATCATGTTGCTATTCTCCATGGCAGATGCATAAAAACCTAAAAATAACACTAGTTATTCCTCTTTTGTCAACCTAGCCGATCCTAACTATCCTCCTTTTTCAGCGTTGTGAAGCAGCTTCCTTGTGTTTTCTTGCTCCCTGCTTTGTCCAATGAATTGGTTCGAACTCCTGAAAAAATATACAAGATTAACTATTTCCTGTATCTACTTGTTTCTACATTTTTATCCAGCTCTTAGAAACATCCAAAAAAGTTGCAGCAAACGGATGATGCAAGTTTACAAGCAGGCATAAATTCATATTTGGAAAAGATTGACTGGTTTCTACAAAGTACAATAAAACATTGTGTTTAACATTATTATAAGCAAAACAGTCTACATAAGAAATACTTAATTAGATCATGTCTGTTGTAATCGTGTGTAAATATGAGAAAATTGCAGTGAATTTATCCACGTTTATCACACAGTGAGAGACTCATACTGGCCCAGGCGTCGATGTTATGAGGGAAATTTTTTATTGAAAAATGATGCTGCTGTGTGACATGGAGACCCCTTATTTCCTCATTCCTGAGGACATGTGCTGTCACATCCCATTAAGGTAGATCAGCGCTGGGAATAGCAGAGAGCCTGATGGACTGAGATGAATTTAGATGTAGCGATCTTGCCTGGGATGAGCTTTAATAGATTACATTTTATGGTGATGTGGCCTGTCCTGTTATTTTTTGCTTTTTGTTGTTTTTTTTTTTCACTTATCCTCTGAGCTTCACACACACAGAGACGTGCACACAATAACACCAATCCCAAACAAACGCGCCGCCGCCCACTCTCATCAAGACTGTGTTTCCATATCTCTCTCTCTCTCTGTGGCTATAATAACGTCTCTCACTTGCCCCCTCATCGCCGTGTTATGGCGCAGTGTTTGGTTTGTGTTTTCCACCTGTGCCTCACCCCTTCTGAGATTTGGCGCCTGCCTGAGCGATGCGTCTGTTTGCCCTGACATTAAGGAATCAGATGGGCTAATGTTAATAATTCCACAGATTTAATATGCTGTTGTTTTCATTTCCTGTCCTCCTCCTGCTCCATCTTTTATCGGGACATGCTGGAGGTGCCTCGTTATTAGGAGAGCAGAGAGGGGAGAGAAAGAAATAAAAATCCTGAAATGACATTTTGCACTGGGGATTAAACGGCTCAATGAAAACCAGTTTTACCTTCTGCTGCCCAGCTGTTCACTCATCCGACTGATCACTAACTTTTATCTATCACTTCATGTTTATTGTTTACCTGTGGCCCTGCTATTCTCTGCTTATTTATACCTTTGCAGTTAAATCAGTTGCCGTAAGATGAAAGTGTGTTAACTTCTTACAGAACCCATTTTCACATAGTTCCTAAGTGTGAATTAGTTTTTGCACTTTTATCTGCTACCTCTAAGGTTTGCCGTAGAAAATCATCTGCCTTCATCTCAACCCATCCTCCTGTTATACTAGCATATCTTTTTTTTACGAAATCAGTCAATTTTGTCTGTGTGATCTTCCTGTTTTCCTTCTTCCACAGTTCCCAAAGTATCGCTGCCATCCCTACTTTATCTGAGCTCTTCCAGATATTCTCATTTATATCCCTGTAAATCAGTCACTTCCTGTTAAATGTTAGCTTCAAACAAATAACAGTTTGTTTGGCAGAGGTTCTGTTTTCATGTGAATTGTTGCTGTGCTTCACCTGCTTTCTTTTTGTTAAATTGTTTTGGTGTGTCCCATGTCAGTCTACCTCAAGCTGTTAACTTCAGACAGATATGTAGGCCACCGCGGTCAAATTCTGTACTTTCACCACCAATAACACATCTCTAGGAGCAAGAGACAAATATATAAAATGTAATTTTCAAAAAGCAAACACACAAAAGCCAAAAAACCCTTCCAGTAACAAGACAAAAACCAGGGTCAGAATTTGTTAAGGAAAGGAATTAGCAAAGTAAAAATGACACTAATAAGTGATCACTAGAACAAGAGGAAAGTGAGACAAATTAGCAAAGAGCTGATTGAAACACACGACATTAAAGCTGAGGAAAACATATGAGAGGTAATAACTAAAGAGAACGAAGGTTTGGGAAATTACTTTAAAGTTAAAGGTACAGGTTAAAGGTTATTGACTAATTGTGAATATAAACTGCATTTGATGACTTTATATTATAGAATAACTGGAGTTGAGTTGCTGCATCTTTTTGCACGTCTTTACCAAGAGTGGCTCAAAAATGTGACGTAATTAGCTTCTTACCTGAGCTGCAAATGAACATGGAGAGATCATGCTGATGAAACCTGTTAGCAGATCACATTAAAATGAACCCCTGCCTCTTTGCAGCACCAGAATCAACCTGAGAATGGAAAGAATAAATTCAGAAACGGGAGTTTATAGAGCAACTGAAGTGAAAAGAAAAAACACTGAACAAAGAACCCAGAATTTCAAAGCTAAGCATAAACTAACATCTACAAACAATAAAACTCTAACAAAAAACAGATATATTTAAATATCTTAATGCATGTGTGTTTTAGTTTTCATTTGTGTGTATTCAGTTCATTTCTGAATTGTTTTATATCGATAAGGTCTTTCCGTATCCGGTTCACTTCACTCTTTTCCTCTGTATTTCTTGTCTCTTCTTCTCTGTGTCTCGTTATTTATAGTTTTCTGTTAAAACTAAGAGTTAAAACTTGAGTTTTCCATTCTGTTAAACTCAAAGTGTACATGTTTGATAAACCCATCAGATCTCCAGGTTCTGAAATTCCAGATTTGGGGGGAAATCTTCCAGCTTTAAATATCCATTGAAAAACACAGTCTGATTATCTTATTCATCAGCATTTTGTATTCATGTGTAAGAACAATGATGAGATGCACCTAAACTTGTAACCAACTCTGCTTTGCCTGCTGGGCTTCGGAGCGTCCAGCAGGATTTGATTTTGCGTTAGTCGATTAAGAATTCATACGGTGGGCCGTGTGTGTGTGTGTGTGTGTGTGCGTGTGCGTGTGTGTGTGTGCGGGTGCGTGTGTGTGTGTGTGTGTGTGTGTGTGTGTGGGGTCTTTGTAGTGGGGGACGCTGCACAAAACAAGCCAGAGTCAAATACGGAGCCAAGCCACTCTTGGAGCACATGAATAATGTAGTGGAGGGAAACTCTGCATCCTGTTGTCGCATCCCAGTGGCAAACCGGCAATTAACATATAGTGGAGAGCTGGATCCTAAATACCTGTTTCAGAGAAATCCTAAACGTTTCTGGCAACAGTTGTTGCAGAGTCGGGTTTTCACACAGGTGCATACAAACCCTAAACTACTCAGTGGTAAAGATGTGCAGTTGTTCTGTTATCAGTCTTCTGCAAACTGTGTAAGGTTATTCTACTTTCAAAATCTGTCCTCCAAAAGTATCTTTGTTCTATATTTATCCTAATGCCCTAATTCTTATTCTGTCCATGCTTTCTCATAGGTTCACTTCTCATATTAATAAGGGTTTCAAGGCAGCTTCCCTCCCATTTCTGGATCAGGAGTTCTTCTGGGTATCGTCATAGAAAGGTTGTGCGGCATCATCGATTTTCTGCTTATTTATTTTTTGTGCCAATTGAGGTATTAGCTTTTTAAACAGGATGAAATTTGGGAAAATGACAAGTTGTCCTGCATGAGGGTTGAGATTTTTTGTGACACATAAATATAGCTCATTGTATATTTGTTCTTAATCTTCTTTAAAAAAGAAAATAAAAACACATATTGTAGTACTCATTACCAAGTCTGTGTAAATGTTTTCAAAAATACAAGTTAATTATATTTAAATCTAAACAATCAGCATTTCAGAGTACATATATATTAACACAAAGCCAGAAAAAAAAGTGTTTTAAGTCTCCCTTAAAGTTTCTTGTTAGTTCCAGGCAGTAAATTGGTTTTGCGATCTAAAGGTCAGAATATCGACTGTGTGAAATTAGATTTGATCCCCTGGTGTTACACATATTATTGTGATGAATCACAGTGTAATGAGGTAAAATGGGACTAACTGCAGGTAACCAGTTTGTGCAGCAGCATTCTCTTTATACATGCAAGCATATCCAGAGATTTGCCTCGCACTGATTTGATTTCCCGCATCACGTGTCTCTGTCTGCCTCTGCCCAGCTCCCTCTCTCACACTTTAATCCAGAATTCGAGGTTAAGGAGTTACCTGGGGTGCTTTAGCAGAGTCAGAATTACATTTACACTGACATGGAAGGGCAGGTCCATCCCTGGAGTGGAACTAAAGCCCAGCTGGGGTCGGCTGCTGTCAGGCATTCGTTCTCATTCCAGGCTCCCTGGAAACGTGGCGCTCACGTTTTACAAAATTCAGGAACCGTCGTGGTTCTCACTGTTTTTCTTAATGCTGGATTCATTTTTTTTAAATACTCGGATACCTACATAACTATGGGAACCTGACTGAAATTGTCTTTAAGCAGCTGAAAAGCCGGTCCGTTATAGCTCAGTTGTAAATCAGCAGCCATTTCCTGGTTTTGTTTTGAAAATTTACTGCTGCCACCTGTAGGACCTCTAACAATTTAACCTAAATAAAAACAACTCAAAAACTTTTTTATGGACATTTTAATAAGTAATTTAAGATTTTGTGTTTACATAGATAAATTATAATGTAATGTGTGTCATTTATAAATGTAAAACGATAAATTAGTGTTGCATCTTTTTACACGTCTTTACCAAAAGTGCCAAAAATGCGTTGGGCGACTTTATTGGATTCTTACCTGAGCTGCAAATGAACATGGAGAGATGCTGATAAAACCTTTTAACAGATCACATTAAAATGAACCCCTGCCTGTTTATGGTTCACAAATTTATCTATTTCTGGATTTCTCTGCAATGGAATGAAATCATTTAGAGAAAAATCAGTTGTTTGTGATTTTTTTGATTTTTTATATATAGAGAGCAAAAATAAAAGAAAATGCAGCTTGGGAAACTGCAATGCACACAATGCTGCTTGACACGCCACTGGCTGGCATTGACGAAGCAGACAATCCAGGAGCCCCATTCATTTCCTTTGTGCTGATCTCCTAAGAGTGGAGATTGAGTCCACAGGCTGTGAGTGAAAGAGCTAAGTCCTGAGCTGGCTGTCACTGAGTCTGAGCTGAAAATCCAGCCAATCAGATCAGACAGAGGAGTTACCGTCAACAACTGACAAATATGCCCACTAAACGCAGAGAGTGTGTGGTGAGACCATACAGATAGGCGGAGGGGGCCACAGTTTGCGGCTTCCATGAATTCATCAGCCTGCATATAAATGGAAATGCCCTTGAGAGCTATGAACTCTTTTGATTAATAAATGGGATTTTGCAACTGCTAAATATTGTAACCTTCCTAAAATAAAGGCTTAAGTCATTTTTTTGCTAAAAAAAATAAGATGATGATGATATGTTTCTTAGGGTTTTTTGCAGGAATGTGATGCCATACATGATCACCAAGGTTCAGATAATGGGGTGTTTATTTAATTAAAATCTTCTCTGTTGTCCCTTAAATCTTTTTAAAAAAAAGGTACCAGGGAAGTAAATAAAGTACTAAATAAATGGGAGCCAAGACAGAACCCTGTGGAACTCCACTAGAAATAAAAATAATAGAAACAAAGCTAGTCGAGAGGTGTTCCTGAAATGCCCACCAGACGTTTCAGTTTCAGTCGTAACGCTGAACCAGTCACTCTGTCCACCACATTTTCTGGCTACCACCTGAACAACAATCGTTTAATTTAAATGACACAAAATACCCACCTAATCTGACACTTGTGCAAAAATAGCGGCATGTACTGAACCAGGCTTTCAAAATAATTAAAAATGTGCAAATGATACTAACCACCCCGAAAGCGGTCCTGTTCAATTCTCAGTAATAACACCTCTATATTAATGTTGACCTCTTCCAGAGAGACCAGCAGACACAGACTCTACTTATTAAGAGACCAATTAGCTTCCATCTTGTAAGATCCTTGTAGCTGAGATGCTGTGGCATAGCAGTGATCACTGCTGCCATGAAGCAGGCTCTTCAGTCTGATGTAGTGCTTGTCAAAATATTCCAGACATGGAGTGTCTGAGGACACGAGGTGGAAGCTGGGAAATTGATCTAAATCAGAGAACCTCGTCCCCCCACCCCAACTGTCTCCATGTCTTGGCTGGAGGTGATTGATACCGATCCACTCTGAAACCAGACAACAGAACCAAAACATGAGCATTGTTTTCCACTGTGATAACTTGACCTTGCGTACAAATGCCGTTAGTTTAATAAAGCCAAAAGCAGTTTGAATTGTCATATTTTTATAAACGCGTCACAGTATTAACAGTAAATTGCTCAAAATGTCCCAGCAAGTTGCCGACTTAAGCGTACATAACTCTCCAGAGTTCTGTTCGTACAGCGAGCTCAAAGCAGTCTGCTTTGGTACATTTTTTTACAACCGTATCGTTGTACCCGGTTTCTGCACAGCAAACTGCTCGACGGGAAAAACCGTTTCATAAGCAACGCGGCGCCGATGAGGTTGAGAGTCGACACAAACATTCGCAGGGATCCACAGCAGCCAGACTGCCACTCTGTGCTGCTCTGATAGGTGAGCGATCCTGGTAAGATGCTCAACTGGCTCATCAAACTTGATAGAATCCATTTGGATTGTGGGATAAGGAGGAATCTGTAACAAGAACCCTAACCCCCCCATCAGGACTAACCAAAACAGAAAGAGGTCAATTCAACACATAAGATTAAGAAGTGAGGAATGTTTGTTTATTTATTTCTAGTCTCTGATGAGATCCATTATCATGAAAGCTTTTGGTTTTGTCCACATGCATTCAACCCTGCTGTGGGTTTACATCCAGCTGCATGCTCTGGGGATTATTCATAAAACTAGAGGTGAATTTTCTGAGAAGTTTCATCCATTAGGATGACAGATGTCTAACACAGACCTAATGATTGTGCTCAGCTGAAGCATTTTCAATGTCTCTGTGCTTCCATTAATAAGCTCACGTCTGTGTTGGACTGGACCGCCTGGATTGTTGGTTAATGGATGGCAGAGGTAGCTTAAGGAAGGGCTCTCAGTTTTAACTGCTTAATAAAAAGGCTAATGTTTAATTAGACCAGGGTGACGTCAATAGATTATTCTTGTGTTTAATTAAGTAGATTAGTGTCCTCAAACACGTGTAATGTTGCATGTAAAGTGACATTATTACCCCAAGGCATCAGCTTGATCATGTTTCTGCCTATGTGTGGCGCTTGTTCTAGTATTTTAAATAGCTGGACAGTATTTCAGTACTTACAAAAACTAATATTGGAAAAAAAAATCTTTTAGAGTCATTGATCTAAATCATAGAGAAAGCATAAAATTCATAGCTGCTTGTCTTGGTGTTATATAACAATTGTTGTATCACTGATGCTGTGAAAAACCTGAAATGGTCATTTGGGTGTATGAAGATAAATTGTCCTGAGGGTGGAGTTCTTACAGAAAAGCTGATCCTCACTGAAAACAGGACCTGAGCAGAAGAAGATTAATCATGCAGCACACGGTCCAAACCCTGAAAAAATCAATGGCAAAACCTTGCTTTAAATCTCTTTGTTCTATCAGTTTAGCAGCTTTTAAAGTTTGGATGGAGGATGATTGTTGCGTTCTCAGACACGGGGGCGTGGAGACAAAGGTCAGCTGCTTGTTAACACCATTACGCTGCTTGTTTTCTAATTATGGTGAAAACAAATCCGTGATGAACGACTTTGTTCCCCCTTTCTTTTTCATTCTGTCTCCTCAGGCTCATTGTTTACTCTTAGTGTGATCACTAATAAGTCCCCGTAGGGCTGCATATTAGGCTCACAGATAATCGCTTTCTTGAGACAGAGTCTTCAAACTGTCTCATGTTAATTTTGAAAGCTGTGCTGATGGTTGTGAGTTTGCGGCGATTTGATTGGCTCTGGTTTATTTCGCTCAACCCAAGCAGCCCACTTAGGTCCAGCTGGAAATATTGTCAGACAGTTTAACACTTTATTGTTTCATCTTATTTTCCATCAACTGTGTAATGACTTTTCCTTCAAAAATCATAAAACAATCATGTAGAAAATCGATGGTTTGCTTCTCCACCAAACTGAATGCATTAGGAATTCCACCTTCTATCTCATCACGCCATCTCCATCATATGCTGTTTTGCATTGATTCACATCCTCTCCTTTAAACACGGAGTGTTAAGCCATCAAAACATTGGCGAAGTCGATGCAAATCCCTCTTGAATTCATCCGCCGTCCACATCACAATTTTCACCATCAGTTTGTACCTGCCTCATTATTCTCTTTGGAATTAAGGCCTTGACTGAGAGATGAAAGGCTTTCTGTCTGCTTTACTCTACATATGAATCATTTAGCTCCAGCCCCATTGTAGCCAAAGGGGGGGGGGTGGGGGGGTGCGCGTTGGTTGGGCTTGACAATTGATAGGATCTGTATTGATTAGATCCTAAAGGGTGGTGGAGAAACCTCAGCGGTCGGTGTGAGCTGACTATGATTATGCTTCAACACATTGATTGGAATGATGTGCATGTCCATTGAATCCTCCATCCTGTTTTTGCTTACCAGAGCTGGCTTTGATTTGTCAGAATCGCCAAGATTAGGAGACTTGCACAGTATATTACTCCACAAAAATTGACTGTGAACAAACACAAAATCAGGTTCAGAATGCAGGCGGTGGTCGGAGACGATGGCAAAGAACTGGAGAGCAGGTGTTTAGGGTCTTTAGGGAACAAAACCTAATTGTTTCTGGAATTATGTCTGTTGAGTGAAAGAGCCAAATTTCCTGCTACAACCAAAAGGTTGTAGTAGTTTTTGTAAAACTACCTGCTGTCAGAACGTAAAACGTGAAGCTGTTGTGTTCCTGGTGCTGCTCATTAGTATGTTCACCTTTACACTCTCTGGAAAATATTCTTGTTGCAGTTCAACATTATTACACATTACAACAGCTGTACAAATCCAGACTTTTGCATCTTTTTTTAGTTCCATGTCCCTTAAAGACACATTTTAAACTCTTCTGTTCTTAAGTATCAGTTTTTACAGGTTCTCTGTACTAAAGTCCCAAATTTACAAAGAAACTCAGCGCACCAGATTGATGCATTTAGAGAAAAGAAAGAATATTTACTAAGTGATAATCGGATGTAATTCATTTAAATGATAAATATCAAATTATAAAGACAAGAAAAATTAATAATTAATTAATTTTGAAAATTTGTGAGTCTTCCATTTCCTGAAGTTTATTTTTTCAAATGAATAACTACATGTGTCAGTTCGTGGAGGACAAGACTTCAAGATGTCTTCTTTTTTGATTTTGAGGTTCAGACATTCAGACATTTCTAATATATATTCAAAAACCTATGTCTTTAGCTTGAACTAGGTTTTTCAAACTATAGTTGATCGAAAAGAATTTTGTGTCTGAGCATCGCGGGCTGAACTTTGATGAATGCACTTCTCTGGGTCTGCACTACTGATCTGTAACCGAGACATGTTTATGTTTCTCATCTTTCTCTTTAGAGGCTGCATCACCATGTGGGACGTTGAGCTCAAACAATCGAACAGCACAAAGCAAAATCTCACACTGACAAAAAAATCTGCATACAGCTCCAGCACTGAAGCCGCTTCAAATGTTCAAAGTTTGTCACAAATGTAGAAATTACAACCAAAAACCCAAATATCAATTAAAACTGGATTATTGTGAAATCAGTTGTTTTCTATCACTTTAACCATTCGTTGTCTGAATTCGAGTTGTAAGCCATTTCATTCTCAGTCGTACTGAACAGACATTATTTCTGAACATTAGATACCAACTTTTGCCACCTCTGGCTCTTCGGTTCCTTTTCTTGGAGGAAGCTGGACCTTCACTCATGTGTCCAGCTTTTTGGACCCTCTAACATGTTCTCTTCCAGGATTGTCTCATATTTAGCTCCATACATCTTCCTATCAACTCTGACCAGCTTCCCTGTCGCCTCTTTAAAAAAATCAACTTTACAGCATAATGTTACCACCACATTATTTCACTCTAATGGTGGTTTATTCAGGTTTTTGCTTTTCTTCCACATATAGCATGGTTAATAACAGATATTCACAGTCAGAAGTTCATTTTTGGACTAACTTTAGCAGACATTGCCTCCTACATGGGATTGAGGAAAGGTATTGACAGATTCCCCACCTGGGCTATGGATATCACCATTCCCTGTATATGTTTAGCATTATAAATACACTGCTCAAATGTAAGAGAGTAATTTTTGCCACCAAATTCATCATGAGCTTGGTGTGCTACAGATGACCACTGCAGCCATTAGTGTTTTATTTGGAGCAGCGGAGGGATTAGTGGGCAGGGATTAATATTGTGAAAGGAGGACATATAAATACAGCACTCTTCCTGCCTCTTCTCCTGCTTTAATTCCCAGATCCGTTAGATTTGCCCTGGCATTGCCCAGGAGCATTTTTCAGGCGAGGCACTTAAATGCAGGACAGGAGAATAGTCCATTAAAGACAGGCACATCTCCAGACAATTCTAATTACAGCTTTAATACAGTTAAAGGGATGTAATTCTTCTGCTTTTTTATGTGCTTATATCCTAAAATGCTGTGTTGATTAAGAAAATTGGTTTAATACCAAGCAAATAATACCGATTTATCCATGCAGGAACACCTGATTGTTGTTAAAGCCATATTATAACAGTCTGAAGGTTTTTTTTATGTGTATTAATTTGGCATACAGTGTCTGTGTATATAAACACAGCATTATTAAGTTCAGGATGAAGGGATGTGTGTTTGTAATTTGTTGGCACCCCTCATCCTGCAAGATTCAGATGGAGTTGGCAAGCTCCAACGGCATCTACTGCTTTGCTGGGACTGAGGAAGCGCCATTATCCTGTTTAGACACTTATCCATGAACGTATTCTCCAGATCTCCCTCTCTGCAGTCCTCCACCTGCTTTTCACTTGTTTCTTGTAGACAACAACAACAACCCGTCAGTCCTCAGAGCCTTTCTTATGAGCATGTTTCAGAGAGAAATCACATCACCTGGCTCCAGCATCTGACTGTGCCTGCAAGAAAAATCATTGAAACTTAATTCAGACCAATCAAAACTGAATTAAACTGTTTCTGCCTTTTTATTTTCTGAATTCTTACCAATTTAAAGTCCTAAAAAGCAGGTGGTGATTATGGTGTTGAACAAGCCTGCCTGTAGCATGTTGTTCACAAACCGTTCTGTTAAATGACCACAAGTTCCCCGCTGCATACATTTTGATTCATGTTGATGTAAAGACCATTAAGACATGGGCCGCCTGCTTCTCTGCTGCTCTGTGGAGAGGAAATTGTTAAGTCACTCAGATTAATGAGCAAGTTTCCATGGAGACAAGCTATACCTAGATTACTTGTTTGCGACCAAATCAAATAGTGGAGGAGGATCTATGTCAGTTATGTCTGACGTCTAAAAAAGAAGAAACACAGCAACAGGAAAAGGTAAGTACGCTCTATATTCAATGATTATCACATTTGACAATAAACAAAAACTCTTTGTATCTCTGTTTTCTTACATAATTGTGAATACATTTGGGCCTCTCTTCTTCTTTCACCACTGCAGTAGCGATTGTTCATGAGATTAAAATCCCAGACTACGAGTCGAACCTCAGTTCTTTACAGTCAAAGTGTTTTATGGATTTTTGCAGCACGAGTCTGACTCCAGGTTAAGACGCAGAATTGAGTCCCTGTTTCTGCTACATGCTTCTCAGGTCCTGTAGCTACAGAACCAACCCAAATTCTAGCTTCTCCACCACCGTGCATGATGGCGTCGGAGGTTTTTCAGCTGATGTGTTTGCTGGGTTTCTGTAAACCTGCTTAGATGCAACTTCTTTTTTTTGCTTAGTCTTAATTGTCTTGTTTTCCACTTCTGAATAATTACTTTAATCACAAAAGACAGCTTTTAAATACCTTTATAAACTTCACAAGATTAATTAGGAGCAACAGCTGCTTATGTGTGTCATTTGTGTCTCTTTGCCTTGGCTTTGTCTTCTGTATTCTCCAGAGCAACAAAGTGCCAAACCTCCAGTTATCTAGAGGTTGTCGCAGTTTTTTATGATTAATTAATTAAGTGCATTTGATTAGTACCACATGGGTTCCACTTACCTTTCTAATCCTGACAAACTAACACGGTATTTAGTGTTTTCCTCATAAAAAGTGTATAAGTCAGATCTGTGTGGATGGTGGCGTTTGTCTCACAACAGGATTCAACATTTCATGCTCATTGGCCTTTATATTTACTTGTTTATCATTATCATTTCATACCAGTTAATTCGAGAAGTCCACTGGCCTCCTCAAAATGCATATTGATCATGACGATCAATAGCTTGAAGTGCCAAAAATGAGAGACTGTGTGAAACATCACAAATTCAAGAAATTTAAATAGTTCTTGAAAGTAATTGGCTGATTCAATCTGTCAAGTACACACACCAGGTCACATTCATTTCACCCCCGTGCTCAGTCTTAAATTACACTCTGAAAAGGCCGATGGAGGGGTAGGATTGTTCTTACCCCACCTCTCATCAAGTGAGAGACCTACTTTAATCACATTGATCTGCTGGATCTACGTTTGCAGCTGCAGTCAGAGAGATGAAAAACTGCTGACATTTAATATCTGCACAAAATAGATGATTTTAGCTTGAAGTGAAACGAGTTTAAAACAATACTTTCAGACAGGTGAAACAGAAGTAAGACGTTCATTAAGGAATAAAGAGTTTAATATGACCTTCATTGCGTCCAGGACTTGTCATTTAATGTTCCCGACTGATGATCTAAAGCAAACAAGATCCAATCTGGGAGTAATTTAAAAAGTATCAGCTCATTTTGGACATGTACTGAAGTAGGAAATGCTTGTATAATAATCCATCTGGGCAGCGCAGCGGACAGAACTGCACAAATAATGACTCAAGACATTTCACCTCAGACGACGCTCACACACCCACTTTCTGTGACAGCCGACTGTTAACACTGCACCAAAGGATTCCTGTCGCGTAAGAGACAAAATGTTCAAAACCTAAAACACTTTGAAAGAAGCTTATGTAAGTTCTGGGGCAAATTTCCATTAAATGTGCTTGACACTCATTGGCACCTCTGGGAAAGGCTTGTGAAAAGTCTTAAATTCAGTTTAACCTCTACCCCAGACAGCTTTGGATAAATCTAACCTTTAGTTTCAATAGATATATTCAGTTCAGGGAAAAAAATCTCCACTAATATATATATATTTGTGACATGTGCATACCACTGTTATTGCCACATCTGATTTATTTAACCATCTTTGTTTTACTCAGTTGTGAAGGTTTTCTCTTGCAATGAGATGTTTTTATTTTTTTTTTAATTTTCAATAGATTTTTATCTCAAATATCCAGGATTATTAAAGACTTCACAATGCTAAGAGATCCTACCCTGTACTAAATGTAGCCATGAGCTTCTATTTTGAAGAGTAAGAAATAAGCCTGTGTTGCGTCATATATCTGCCCCGGGGAAACAGGAAGCCATGAATTACTAAAGGAAAGTTCCTCGACAATTTCATCAACTTTAAAAAGAAACATAAATTATAAAAATTCTTAACTTGCATTTATTTATAGAATTTGTAAGATGTATTAAGTCTAGTACCATTAATTCTGCTTTTTAAAAAAAGAAATCATTATTTCTTAATGTCTTTTTTTGGTAGCATTTTTGACTTTAAAGCTTTTTAAGCATTTCTGCCGGGATTAGCGATATTTGTGAAGGAGAATATAACACAACTTAATCACTTGGAAATACATTATACATTTTAGGTTTTAAATAAAGTCAAATTTCACATTGGCTTTATTTTACTGCTACAGTAGCTTTTACATAGTTAATGGTTAATTTCAATAAATAATGGAATATCTGCAAGTTATTTTATGTCATTTAAATTAAAAAATATTTGGATATTTTCTCTTCCTTTGTGAAGACCAACACATGATTGTACTTCATGCTGCTACTGTTTGCATTTCTCTTTGACCTCTGGCTACTTTTATTTTTCAGAAACTTCAAAACTCCAGCATCAAATTTGTAGCTAAACTGGATGAATGTAATGTAATAGAAATGTAATCTTAACAGTGAATTCAATGTTTCTCTCAAGGCCACAGAAAATTCACTTATATTAAGTTCACCATCTAAAGTGAAACAAAAAAAACAACAACGTTTTCTTTGGAGCACTGTGTGCTTTCTTATGTCGATGGTTTTATTTCTCCAGGTTTTCCTGCACTGTGGAAAATCTGTAGATGTTTTAATACAGATGTTTTGCAGCTTAATAGTAGTTAAATAAGTACATGTATTTATTTCATGGTAGTGTATCTTTGTGGCTTTGAAGTGCCCAGGCTGAACAAACTCCCTAAACTTGACTTAATTTTGAGATCCTTAAATTCAGTACTTTCAGCTTCTCTAGCAACGATTGTTTTGACCTCTTACTTTTTATTGAGAGTGTGAGTAATTGCTGAGCAGCCATCAAAGTGAGACGTTTTCCCATTATTATGTTGGTCATAAAATGGGCTAAATATTTTTGCATTCAAATTTTCTTTTAATGGTCTTTTGTATTTATCACATTTTCTCAGAAAAGAAACATGTAATGAAGATTTGTCCCAGTTTCACTTTTTGAATTGAATTGCAGAAAGAGATTAGCTACAGTGTACCTTAATTTTACTTAGTTAGACACAAATCTGAATCTAACATGGTAAAACTCTTTATCATTGTCATAAAGCAAAGAAACCAAACCTTGTAGTTTAAACTGAAGGAAAAGTTTCTGTCATGATTGTGTTTTTATTAGTTTCAATTAATTTCCCTTAATCAGTTTTGGTTAACTTTATCAATATATTATGCAAATACACCAAAAAACTTTCCATATGAACCTTTAACGAGTCCTTACTGCCAACTTTTCACATTTCTATCTCTTATTGATCCGCTTGTGATCAAGTTGTCAGATTTCTGAAATCACTACATCACCTCCAGTAGGGTAAAGAGATTGCTATCATCTCTATCTAACTCAATACTTCATCATCTGTGGGCCTAATTCAAGCAGAATACAACTGAAAAGTATACTCTTGTTGAAGCTCATTTATTCAAGAAGGTGTTTTTCTCACATTCTTTCAGCTCCGCTTTCCTCCTTACCAGTTCTAAAGATAGCCTGCTGTGTATGTTGGCTGTGAAAACACATTTATTTCCCAACTGAGAATAAACAATCAATTAAAACATAAAAGTCTCACAGTCTTACCTTTAGAGAGACGGCCAAAGTATTTAACAGAATTAAAGGCTTCTGGTGGAGAATAGTAATTTTATGCCCTAAAATGAAAACAAGGTTTGGCTGTTTTTTTTAGTAATTAATGTTGACCAGTGCATGGTCCAGATTTTACTGACACACATGCAAACCACTGCTTCAAAACACACACATTTAAATCTGAAAAAAAAAGAAGTATCAATAAAATAAACTTGCATTTTTTTAAAGAGCTACATGTTCAATTTCGCAATGTTTCTACCTGCTTAATGCAAGCTTTTCAATATGTCTGCAAACATGGTCAGAACCAGTGTGACTACAGAATAAGATGGAGTTAAAGTTGGGATAACATCGTTATGGAGGCTGTGCTCTGATTTTATGTGGAACAAAATCAACATGCACACCTTTCTGGATGGAACTGAGTATTTTGACAGTATGTTATCTTTTTAAATCAACATCACAGCCAACACCTGAAATAAAACCTAAAGATGGTTCAACTGAACATTGAAATGCTGGGATTTGAACAAACCTAATCTATATTATTTGTAGCTTCATGTTATTTTCTTATTATGTTGTGTAAAAATAAACACCCCATAGTGAGAAGTTTGTCCCAGATGGATTTTTTTTTTTTAACTATCTTCTTTGGAAGTTTTATTCAGTTTACTATCCTCAAATCTCTGTTGGGCTTGATACTAAAACCGATAAAGTTAGAAACTGGGTTTTTGTTGCTGTGGCGAGACTTTAAGAAAAATGGGAAAAGCATTATTGGAACGGACATGTTTTACTTTTTTCCCCCGCCCCTCTTATCTCTTTTTGTACCAGAATAGTCTCTTATCATTACAGTACTGCATGGAAATCGTTTTGTATTGAGGACACCCTGCTCTGAGTCACGATAATTTTACACACAATAAGCCTCAGTGATGTGGAACCAAGACGCTGGTGAGACAAGGTCCTATTGGATTGTCCAGACAAAATTATACATTTAACACTTGAAATCAATAAATGTCTCCGCTAAGATCTGCCTTAAAGGCACAGTTGGTTTATTAGTTATGCTTTGATACACAACAAATTAATTAATTTGCACTCGACTGTGACATTTAAATCAAACAATGTCCTCTGTTTGTTGCAGCCTCTTCTGTGACGTGACACTTTGAGTCACAGCTGACTGAAGAGAACATAGCTGACATCTGAAGCTCAGCCTCTTGAAAGAGTCTGATTTCCTGCATCAAATCTCGCCCCCCGCCCCTCTACCCTTAACCGGCGCATCCTCTTGAGAGAAAACAGAATCCTGTTGGCATGGTAACCATGAAGGAATATTGTGTTTAATTTCCCTAACAAGGATAAAACTTAAATATCCTTAAGAGGAATCCAGCTCTTAAGCTGCAACCGTGGCAATCGTTTTTGTGAAACTTCTCTTTTGGTTTATATTTAGATTCTGTAAATATAGCTAAACACTGGCATGTGCAGTTGGAAACCTGTCAGAGTTTACAGAATGCTGCTTAAGAGCACACCGATATACTTTCCAGAATCTGAAGCATCGGGAGCAGGAAGGACCGCCTGCCAGTTCCGATTTGTCATTGTGCTTTTGACCACGTCTGCAGTGACAGGAGTGCCAGTGATTACAAAAGAAATTATGCAAATCTGCCATTGTGCCTGTCAGCAGTTCTTCTTGGCTGGAAGGCAGCAGAGCAAGCTGCCCTTGATATTACATTCACTTTATTTTTACATTCATGGAAAAGAGTAATCCCACCTTTTAATAGTTTATATTAAAAATAAAAAATAATAGAAGTTCTCAGTAGTTTAAAACCTAACTGAGATCATTATGGATGGATGGATGGATGGATGGATGGATGGATGGATGGATGGATGGATGGATGGATGGATGGATGGATGGATGGATGGATGGATGGATGGATGGATGGATGGATGGATGGATGGATGGATCCTATGTAAAAACATGTTTTGGCAGATAACATTTTTTTGAAAAAACTTGTTGGAAAAAAAAGTTGAAACATTTGTTTTTATTTATTCATCTGGAGATGAAAAGCACAAAGTTGATCATTTTACACGAGAAAAGATTCAAGATGTTGTTGTTTTCTGAGGAGCAGATGAGACCTTCTGGTTGTTAAGGAGGATTAAAAAAAATCTACAAAGTCTCACATTTTTCAGTTCTTTTTAATATCCTAAATATTCAGGAAAATCCTGCAGAGGCATGGCTCATTAAATACGGCTTTTCAGAGAACAGGTTTTCTTCCAGCTTTTAAAGTTTCTTCTGGAAATAGTTTGTGGTGTCTTAAAAAAAAACATCCTCTGGATTAACAAGATCAAATTAGGTTTTAGAGGCAAAAATAAACTATGATGAGTTGATAGAAATCACAAAAAATTAAAATTAAGTATCAAAATAAGGTTTCTACTGAGCATGTGTTGTATGCACAGAATTTGTAGAGTATAAAATTAGTTTTTGTTTAATGCTCTCCATGCCAAATCTTCTGTAGTGAAACAGTGAGACGATCTGCCCAGCAGCTGAAAATGGGTCAAAACTGGGCAATGAAACAGAGGAATGATCCCCAAACACATCAGTAAATCTGCAACAGAATGTCTGAAGAGGAAAATAAAACAAGCTGTTGCAGTGGCCTAATCAGACCTCTGTCCTGAACCTAATTAAAACGCCTTGGCAGGATCTTAAACAGAGCCCTGCACAAAATGAATAGAGCAAAACCTCAATGACCTGAAGCCATCCTGGCAAGGGGAGTGGATCAGAATTACTCCAAACTACTGGGAGACTGGTCAGGTCTTATAAAGGATGGTAACTTTAAGTTATTCCCACCAAAGGGGGTCCTACAGACTGACATGTTTTGGCTTTTTGAACAAGTTTTTTTAAAAAAGACGTTCTTGCTTTTTAGATTACAGAAATGAATAAAAACTGTGGCATGTATTTGTATTCAACCCAAAACTTTGCTAAACAACCTTTTGCCAAAACTACTTATTACTGACCTTTTTCTCCATTCTTCTTTCCAAAATAGCACATTCTCTGTCAGATTAGAATAAATATCAGGGCGCCCTGTCTTGCCACACATCCCCAATTGGATTTAGGTCTGAACTTTGACTGGTCCATTCCAACACAGCAATAATCTAACAATTTCTCTGGATTTATGTCCATCTTCTCAGGGACAATAAGTTGTAGTAAATGACATCCTAAGGTTTTTTAGCACTTCATTTTAGCATCTTGCAGGCTGCTTTCTGGGTGAACCTGCTTGAGTGGCAGACCTTTGCATGTTGGCAGTTGTTTTTGAAAATCCTTAGCTCATGGATTATTTTCCAGAAAGTGCAACGACTGATTCTCAATTTCTTTGAGACTTCTTTATAATCCCTCAGCAGACTCATAGGCTGGTATAATCTTCTTTCCGAAGACCTGGGGCAGCTCTTTCAGTCTCATTATGGTTTTCACTCTCACTCCAACAACCACCAGACTAATTGAGGTTTAAACAGGACAAACCTCCTTCAAAACGAGTGTGTGTGTGTGTGTGTGTGTGTGTGTGTGTGTGTGTGTGTGTGTGTGTGCGTGTGTGTGTGTGTGTGTGTGTGTGTGTGTGTGTGTGTGTGTGTGTGTGTGTGTGTGTGTGTGTGTGTGTGTTTGCATCGTTTCCACCTGATGTGATACGCCTGTGTGTGATTTCACCCATTTTAAGTGGGAGTAAATATGAGGGCCTCCTAATTTATTCATCACCAGGTGTTTCATCCTTTTAATACGTTCTATAAAATATCATTAGTCTTTTCCATCTTTTTTTTTTCTTGGATGGTTAAAATTGGAAAAACAATTTTGACTGTTTGCATGGCCAAACTTTAGGTTCTCATTTTAGAAAAAAATAATCTAAACCAGGATTTGTTTTCCTTACTATGTTGTGTTCTATCATAAAATTCCAGCAAAACACACTAAAGCTCATGACTTACAGTGGCTTACAAAAGTATTTGCCCCTCTTCAAATGTTCCGTATATTATTACACTACAAACGCAACAAATATATGTCATTGGTTTTAATGTGAAAGACCAAAACTAAGTGTGAAGAAGAGAATTGTGCATGATTCAAAAAATTGTTTTGTGAATTGAAGAAACACTGAAGTGTGGTGTGCAAAAGTATTCAGCCCCCTGTTCTCTGAATGCAACCATTTGCCTTCAGAAGTTGCCTGATGACTAAATACAGTCCATCTGTGTGTAATCTAATCTCAGTGCAAATACAGCTGCTCTTCATTTCCAAAGAAATATGTTTATGATTGTAATGTGACAAAATATGGACATTTTGAAGGCGTATGAATGCTTTTGCAAGCCACTGTAACTAGTTTAAGGTCTACAAATACTTTTTAGACCCACCCTCAGTTGTGAAGGTGGGTCTAATTCAGTATCCTGGTAAAGAAAGCCCTCGGCGACCTCTTCTTGTCCTCTTAATGTCTGTGCTCATTAAGCAGTGATCCCACTGAAGTTCAGGAGCCAGGTCTAAGTGTGATGTTTACGTCTTGATGTGGTCAAACACCACCGTTGTGTTTTACCCCGCGGGCTGTGTGCAGCTTTTCTTGGTTTCATCGAGCAGCGCTGTGCATCAATAAACAGGTGCAGAAGGCGACAACCTGAAACAGTGGGCAGCGTTCAACCTGCATGTCCTTTGTGAGGAAAGGAATGAGTGAGTGGGGAGGGAGGGGAGAAAATTAACCTGAGGCTGAAGCAGGAGACAGAGGGGAGTGCCTAATTGTTGTTACCACGGCTACAGCATGCAATGCGGCTAGGAAAGGAGGGGGTTTTGGGAAAGGTCACGCAGTTTAGGTAGAGACGGCTAAATCAACTGTGATGTGAGAGGTCCCTGGTGATGCTGGGATTGAGGAAATGTGGCTGTTTGAGTTGCTCAGGAGGAACATAGATTGTTTCTGAGAATGAGACCCTCTGCATGCCATGGCTTATAGCAGACCCTCTGGGCTGTAAATCCCTTTGATTTGCCACATAAAAGATGTAGAAAGAGTAGAAGAGGGCAAGCGTGTGAGATATCTTAAACAAATGTATAATTTAAAAACACCACCCCCAGGGGGAAAGAGGTCAACTGCATCCGTTTCTGGTGCGTCTGAGGACGGCTGCTGGAAAGTGCACAATGCCCACGTTTAACTCCTCCTCTGTCATCCGGCTTCAAATCTGCAGCTCAGTCCCTGATGTCTGTATCCTGTCACGCCTTGAAAATAGACTGTCGAGTTTAAGCCGCTCAGAGAAAGGAAATGATGCAACATAAGTTTCAAGGCGAGGATGCTCTGTCTTGCTTTGTTCCCCCACAGACACACACTGCAGGATGGAAATCAATAGCCTTTCAAGAGAGAGTCGATGCAGAAACAAATAGCAAACAAAGCTGACGCTGTTGGATCACCCCGGGCTTCTCAGTCCTGGTGACTCTAATGTAAAGGCGCTATGTTTCTGTGCGCCCAGCTCTTATTTTACCAATACTGAATTATTTTCAGGAAAAGAAAGAGGCATGAACATGAAAATAACCCAGATCTATATATCTCTAGGGTGTCAACGTTTTTAAAAAATATATAGATATATTAAGCAAACCACACTACTGTGGCCAGAAAAGCAAACTTAACAAAGCATGAAAAGTTATTGATGAACTCGACCGAGAAATTTCACACAAGTTCCTCCTGGGCATTGGCTGGTCTTAATGTGCAGCTATTCATTACCTCTAAGCAGGAGCAGATACAGAAAATGTCCGATTTTGTGAGTTGGGTTTATATGCCAACAGTAAATGTACTAATAACCAACATCTACTGATATCATCATGTTAAATTTAAAAATCCTCAAATGCATCTTTCCTTCTTTTTACCATGTGGTGGAACTGTGTTAACATTTTCCTCGTCTTTCTTTTGTCATGTTTCCAAAGGTTTCTGTGTAAGGATCCAAATCCAGAGAGTCATTTGAGATATGAAAGAGCCATTTAATAAAAATAAAAGGAAACTAACAGAATCTCTGGACTTCAAGTGAAGTTGCATGGAGACAACAGTAGGCGAAAGAAAACAAGGAGCCTAAACGCTAAAGATCATGATTACTTGAGAAAGAGCAAAGAGCTGATTGGAAACAGGGTGCAGCTGTGAGGAGAGACCAGGCAGGCAGGCTGAGGGAGAGAGGAGTAAACGTAGACCAACCGAGAGACAGGCAAAACAAATAAAAAATAAACTTTAAATAACTAACCAAAGTGAGAACAGCTGGAGAAGACTGATGTAAAATAAAGCAAAGGAGGAGAAATTAAACTAAGGCAGAGCACAAATAAGACGTCAAAACGGAAACACTGGAGACAACAAACAACTCAACTCAATCTTTTTTTCTTTTTTGGAAAAATATAGTTTATTTCATGAAACATTGTTTTGAAAAGGAAATAATAGCACCAACTAACAAATGTTTCTGTTCTTTAATGAAACTAAATACTTCAAATGATTACCTTTTAGAATAGAATAAATACAGTGTAATATAAATACTCTATCGTTACACAATGGGCAAACTAATGAATATCCTGTTTAGCAGCATGATTTTTGTTGTAAATTGTGCTTTTCGTCCTGATTTAACACACTGTGGTGTGATCGTATGAGCTCAGACCAGCTCAGCTGGAGGTCAGCTGTGATGACCCACACACTACCTGAGCTCTGCAGGGTGTCTAACCTCTGTGGGAAACGGACTCTCCTCCTCTCCCATCGCTTCATCTTTTTCCACTTCTTTCTTCATAATCACCTTTTCCTTTTATTACTGTAATAAATTCTTTTTTCTCCCACCTCATCGTGTCCCTGGTCTTCTGTCCTCACCTCATCACGCTCCGTCATTCTGTTCAAGGATGCTTAATACATGTGATTTCCTTCAACCTGTATTTAACCGCTGCATGCTCTTCACGTACAGTCATGTCCAAAAATTAGGACAGTCTATGAAAGCCTGTGATGTATGTAACAAGAAGATTCTGTTGAAGTTAATATTACTAAAGCAGGTAGGCTGTGCTAGTTTTTTCCTGTTGGAATACACATTTTTGCTGCTACATTTTGTTTAACAAGTGAAACTAGGCTAATTTTACAGTGTAACTATAACAAATCATTTTTGGTTAAAAGATAAATTCATAAAAGAAGAAATCTGCAGACTTCAGCACAACACTTCTGATGTGCAATAAAGACACAAATGGTGGATAAAAACTGATGCAGTGCATCAGTGGCCTTGAGAGTTCACTGACTGTTTTAAACACACACACAAAGGCTCCGTTTTCAAATGATGGAAATTTATTATCATGGTGGCAGAGTCCTCAGTGGAGTGTGAGGTAGTAAGTCACTGCAATATTCTTAATGGCACAGTTGCTGCACCCTTTGCATCTTATCACTATGCCAGATTCATCCTAAAATGTCTCACCAAGCAGCTGCACAAACAATCCACACCGTGTATGCCACCAAACGCCCAGGCCTCCTGCTCACACAGACTATTTACTGGTGTAGGTTTTGTAGGAAACTGAAGGAGGTTTTGAGTTTTTGGATGCAGCCTGAACCCGTCAGGATGTTTAAGAAAAGCCCTGGGATCATGGGAGGAATAAGCACAGCTATGTGTTCATATTTTAATTGTGCAATAGTTGTGGAGCAGGACTGCCCAATGTGCTGCTCAACCTCTCACAGCCAGCTAAGTGAGTTTGGTGGCTTCAACTAACTCACTTACTCTTTGGTTACCTAGCAACAACCTGCTGAATTACTTTTGCAGCAGCAGCTTCTGGTTTCACCACCGTGCCTCTTAACCGCTTACAAAAGAAAAAAAAAACAACAGCAATGAGGAGTGAAAGGAGAAAATAAGTTCAACAGCTGCAGAGGAAACTATGGAGAAAACAGAAAAGGTCACGTCACCAGTTTGGCTGTATTTCAGATAAAACAAAAAAAAATCTAATCAATAGTTAATTATATCAACTGATATGACACGCGTATATGGTGTGATATGTTTTTCAGTCAGATCGCCCAGCTCTACGTATTGTGGAGCAACTTATACTCCATTATAAAAGATCATTTTGAAGAGCCACAGTGTGATCAACTTAATGTTTGACACACTGATAAAGAAAATTGGGATTTAATGTGTATGATTTCTTCTAACTGTACCTGCTGCTGCATTGTCTGCTCAGAACAGATCATTTTAAACCTTGCCAGTTTAAAATTGTTCCAACATTGGGGGAAGCACGCAGGATAATCCAGTCCTGTCATTCACCTCCATTTATTAATAAACATGCTGATTGTGTTTCCTCCACCGCTGAAGGTGGAGACTAATAAACCTCCGACATGTAAAAGGAAATCCTTCAGATCGTCACAAGCTCGTGGAAACATCCTCACACGGAAAAGATGGCCAGTCTTGGTACCGACCGTTTGGTCACACCAGGCGAGGGATGAGATGTGGTGCTCTGATGGGTGGAGGTGGGAGAAATATTGTGGAAACAATGAGGACATGAGAAAAGAGGAAAAACCTGCACTAAGAGCTGCCTAGTGTCACCACTGCACTGAAGCAGGTTTTCCACATTTCTACAGTCCTTCTATTTTTAAATTCTTTGTGGAGATCGTGGTGACCTTTGTGCAACCTTACATTTAGTGCAATTAATAGGTACTCGGATTCATCTGAGCTCATTCATTTAAGTTTGAAGTCCTGTCATCGTAGAAAGCTTGAAACTTTATCAGAATTATCATCTCTATTATGAATCTGCAACATCCCCTTCATCATTTGAATAATTTCTAATTAGGATCATTTGATGAATGACTGCACTGTGATTTTTTTTTTTCCATTTTCCCACAAAATGGCGCAGAAATATTTTTACATTCTATGCCATTGTTTTGAATGTCTTCACTTCTTGATCATCAAAGAAAGTTTCAGTTTGTTTTTCACACAAAAACATTTCATATTCTGAAAGATGTGGACAAAAACAGGAGCAATTTTCTAAATGATTTAAATTCAGCTCATGCTGGCAGCTTCTCCCTTTGAGCTTCATTTACTTAATTTCCTTTGAAAGTACAAATCATTTTTTATCAGTGGTCAGAATTAAACTTTAAATTATTATGAGCTGACTCGGTTACCTTCACTCAGAGTTTAGTACATATGAAGACCGTTGATGTGGAGACTCCAACCCTGGAAGTGTTTTGAAGCCTGAAATGACCAGACAGTGATTCTACATGCCAGTGAATACCCATGGGCTGGTCATCAGATTCAATACCTTCACATTTACAGTTCCAAAACCACTAAAACTGTAGCCATACAACTGTTTACAGAAAATGTGCTGGAGTGTCCTGAGTTTGCTCATGCCGCAGGGCTCTCCTCTGCTGGTGAGCTGGCTGAAAGCAGGCATCTACACTTTAACCTGAGTTACAAATCCAGGCCATATGGGCACCACAACAAGTCCAGCCAGTCATAACTAAAGGAGCAAATTCTCATTTAGGTGAGACTTTGTTTTGAAGCTACATCTGGTAGTCGACTGCAGACTCTACCAGAACATCTTCCTCCTATCAGCTTGGTGTGATGGTTACTCCAGAAAGAGCTGAGCAGCAAAAAGGTACTTTGTTCTGTGAAATTAGGATTTAAAATGCGTTTATTCTGGGGCTGCACAGTGGTGCAGTTGGTAGAGCTGTTGCCTTGCAGCAAGAAGGTTCTGGGTTCGATTCCCGGCCCCGGTCTTTCTGCATGGAGTTTGCATGTTCTCCCTGTGCATGGTGGGTTTTCTCCGGGTACTCTGGTTTCCTCCCACAGTCCAAAAACATGACTGTCAGGTTAATTGGTTTCTCTAAATTATCTCTAGGTGTGACTGTGTGTGTGTGCATGGTTGTATGTCTCTGTGTTGCCCTGCGACAGACTGGCAACCTGTCCAGGGTGACCCCGCCTCTCGCCCTGAACGTTAGCTGGAGAGGCACCAGCACCTCCTGACTCCACTGAGGGACAAGGGTGTAAAGAAGATGGATGGAATGTGTTTATTCTGTACTTCTTAAATCATACCCCATCAGAGACTACACATGATGTCCATGTAAATTGGAAAAGAGGGCCAAAATTGAATTGTCATTTTTTTGCTGCTATGTTTTGTACTTTTATATCCTTGTATTTGTGCTAAATATTTCTTCGTTGGCATGGTATGTTACTCTGCTTTTTCGTATTTTTGCTTGACGTTCTTTCAAGACTTTCTTTGGTTTTCCTCCATACAGGCTTACAGGCTCTGTCAGCTTAACCCAGTAAGCTTTTCCTGGGTTGCTTTGTAATTCCATTTAGCCACGATCCAGAAGGAACCTCCAGACACTGCAAACACGGGAACAAAAAACAAAAAAAAGCCAGAAAAAACAGAAACACGACTGCCTTATAACGACTTTCTGGCCAGTGTGTTGAAATTCACTCAGTTCCATGAGTTATTAAGCAGCTTGAGTTTTCTTGTTCTGTTGTGGTTCTAAAAGCTGATGAGGTTGTTACTGAAATTAGATACTAGAATAAAAACCAGGCTGTCTGAATGTTAGATTTTCATCAGTCTGTCAGTATTTTGAACTTTTATTCCCATGTCATTAAATTTATAACTTTTTTGTGTATTTTGTGGAATACAGTTAGGTCAGTTATTTTGTTTGTTAGATGCTTGTCTTTATTTAATTAGTCATCAGTTTGGATTGTAGACTGATGACTGATTGTTGTGGCTGAACAGTGGTGCAGTTGGTAGAGCTGTTGCCTTGCAGCAAGAAGGTTCTGGGTTTGATTCCCGGCCCCGGTCTTTCTGCATGGAGTTTGCATGTTCTCCCTGTGCATGGTGGGTTTTCTCCGGGTACTCCGGTTTCCTCCCACAGTCCAAAAACATGACTGTCAGGTTAATTGGCCTGTCTAAATTGCCCCTAGGTGTGACTGTGTGTGTGTGCATGGTTGTGTGTCTCTGTGTTGCCCTGCGACAGACTGGCGACCTGTCCAGGGTGACCCCGCCTCTCGCCCAGAACGTGAGCTGGAGATGGGCACCAGCATCTCTCCCGACCCCACTGAGGGACAAGGGTGTAAGAAAATGGATGGATGGATCAGTCTGGTTTGTAATTGAAGGAATGACTGAATTCATATTGTTTCCAAAGACATTTTAATGCTGAGAATCCTTGTTCTTTTTATGTAGTAGAGACTGCTCTGTGGAAAGGTCATGAATTCATCATTGAGATTGATTTAGATAGATGACGATGATAAAGATTAAGTTTGATGAGCTGTTAGACTGGTTTATGAACCTTTTTATAGTTTAACTTAGATTAATATTGAAACATAGCATTAAAAAACTTTATTACACTGTTAATAATCAATTTGTTTCATTATTCTAACCACTGTATGAATAGGTTGTTGTTTTAAACTAAAGCAATGAATTTAAGCTTTTTTGCTTGCAGACTTTGCTCAGTTGCACGATACTATAAAGCTGTTATTTTGACCTCATCTTTAAATAAACTAAGCTACTTTTGGATATTTAACCCGGGATTTCTTTGACAAGTTGTTTAGTCAAAATGTGTAGTTGTCAGGCTGGAAGGTCTGGTCAGTTTTATGCAGCTCCGCAGGGACTTTGGCTGAGCTGCTGGAGGAGACTGGATGCTGTCTGACACTACAGGGAGAAAGGAAGTTACACACAGAATCAAAGTGAATTCACCTGTGGCCAGAGACGGCCGGTGCACACACTTTGACATTTCCAACCTATTTTTGTCGCACTGAAGTGTTTTTCTTCGCATCATGTTCGCAGATATGTTGTTGTAGGAGGAGGGTGGGGTTATACGGTGGTAATTAGTTGGTGAATGGGAGATAAAGTCACAACGGTTGTCTCTTTAAATCAAGCTGCAGCGTTGATGTGTCCTCAAGCTGAAATGGTAAGAACCATTCCACCTTTGCTGCAGAGTCGGACCTAACAGGCAAACCAAAGCGCTTCAAACGTGCGACTCGTTCCCTTGCCTCACTTGTCGTCCCTTAAAACACTGAAGAGAAACGTTTCTTTATTTTATTTTATTTTTTTAATGGAATGCATTTTCACAGCAAAGTTGGAGGACACTATGTAACTCCTAAAGTCTATTATCTGATTGTTTTTTATGTATTTTTTATCCGCAGAACTCCGTGGCAGTCGCCTCGATCCATTTACCGCTGGCTGGTCCGCCTGCCTCCTCCTCTGCGTTGCAATCTGTTGATAACTCCACTTGCAGGCTGCAGTTCGTTCTGTTTCGCAATGGGAAACTCTTTCCCTGCACGGGGAATTCGTCAAACCTCGCAGACGATGGGAAGCGCAGGAGCGTCTCGACACCAGTTGCTTTTGCCAAATTAGGTAAGAGGAAATCCATTTCTATCTTTCACGCGTGTGATGTCAACGCCGGACCGAAAGCGTGCACACGCGTGCGCGCGCGCACATACGCAGTCACGGCTGTTTTAGTTGGTGTATTTTTTATATTTTATTTTATTTTTGCGCAACATGTGGATTGCGTAGATACAAACATTAACAACGTGCGCTCAGATGAATGAATGAATGAATGGATGAAGTCAGAGCACGGATCAGATTAAATAGAGTTTACTGCAGTGTGATGCACGAAAGTAATCTGCACCAGTCCAGCCGCAGTAACTCATCCGACTCTTGCATGTTGTTGTGCATCGTTTTTGCCTGCATGGGTGTTTTTAGAGCCGCGGCTCTGCCAGTGTTTCCTCTCGGCTTCCTTCCCTGAACGTGTTGCCTTTCCCTCCAGATGGCTGCAGCCGCGGCAGCTCTGTGCACTCCGTCGCCGTCGCTCTCAGGCACTTCGCGCTGGGTGTAGACCCCACCGCAGCCTACTGGGATTTTGACCTGCTCGATGGACACGGTGGCTGGAGGGCAGAGGGCTGCCACATAACCGCCTCCGGGGGCAATACGACCACTATTCACTGCAGCCATCACAAGAACTTTGCCGTGCTAATGGTGAGTAGTTATTTCACTATGACCCCCCCCGCAACACATAACGTGTCTTCCACATGCTTAGGGCCCATTACGGATCAAATCAACCTTTTTTTTCCCCTCTATCGTGGAGTAGACTGAGTCACGTGTTTTAAAAGAGGACCTTCAAAAGCCTCCTTTATTGTTGCTCCCCAGCAAAGGGATTGGATTGCCAAATGCTGTATGAGGATTTATTAGCGTTGGAATATCATAGAGTCTTCTTTTTCTTTGGGAAACAGACGAGGAGAAGTTGTGCGCGTTGTTCAGCCTGCCATCCTTTCCCACGCTGCAACAGAAGCGATGCTCTGGAGAAGGAGCGCCCTGTCAGGAGCGATTCGACTCTGAGCGCAAGTGGTGTGCTAATTGGTTGCAACCATCGCGAAGCAGAAAAAGAAGAAGCCGAAAAAAAAAGAAAGAAAGAAAAAATGCTGGACTGTGCAGCTTAGCGTCGTTCATCTGCGTTTCTCAAGTTGGTCTCGACGCTGCAAGCCGAGATGCTTCCCTCTGACGACGTCCCCCCCTGTGTTCAAATTGATTTCATGAGGATTAGAAGCACCAAAAGCGCAATGGCAGCGCATTGCAAGGTCGCTCCTTAGAGCCGCTGCTTCTGGTCCGCTTCTTCTTCTTCTTTTTTTTTTTTCTTTCTTTTTTTTTTTTTTTGGATGAAGAGAAATCCTCCGGATGTTTACCGAAGAGTGGGATTCGTTAGACTGGGAGGTCAGTTCTCAGTGGAGCATGAAAAAGTGTTGTGCCTTTTTTTTTTTTTTTTTTTACCTGCATATTTTAAAAACCCGCGGATCAGTTTGGTTGCTGTCGTTGGTGGAAACATGCTGGATCGGGGTGAAACAGAAAAAGCCGCATTAGAGCAGGGAAGAAGAAAAAGCAGCGTATGATAAAAGCACGGGGTGCACATAGGAGGACAGGGGGGGAGGAGGAGGTGTCTGGAGAATACTAAGCTGTTGTCAGATGGAGAGCAGATGTCAGGATGTCATTGTGCATGTGTGTTTTTCACTCCAGCACGGCGCGCCATCAGCGGGGCGCGCTGTGGCAACCGGGATGACGCTGGCTCCGATTTTATTTATTTATTTCTGGTCGAATTTAATGACACCAGGATAATAATTTGAACTTCAAAACACGTCCGACAGGCAGAGAGGGGTTGTCATAGCGATGGTAGAAAGCCGTGACGGGAACGTCCACATCACGGTGAGCCGGTGTTTGCGCCGGAGATTGCGCGCGTCTGCTAATGCAGTCACCACACCCGCCTGGTCTCTGCAGTGCCCGAGAAAAGGACCCTTATTTACAGACCTGTGACATCACTGCTCCGGTCGTAGCACCTTAACTGCTTTCTGTTGCGACAACGATTCCCCTCAGCTCAGCTCGGGAGGCGTCTGCAAGTACAAAACCTGTTGCATAATCTTTTCATGTCAAAGGGAGACGGATTGTCACTGCCGCCTGAGTGCAAGTTGGCCATTTGCTCACTGCGAGCCTCCATGAGCGGAGCTGTCATTTGTAATTCAAGCAGCTCAGATCTTGGGCGGTCTGCAGGGAATTTAGCGTATAGTTGTTTGGTGTATATGAGAAAAGTTGAACTATGTCACGTTTTCATATAGTCGCACAATCACCGGCCACCTTATTAGGTACACCTTGCTGTTATTAGTTGAACCTGCTTCTGCTTTCAGAACTGAGACTGAGCGTTTGGGTTCATATTGACATGGCAGCATAAAACAGAGGAGAACACTGGAGCACAGAAAACTGAGTTTATTGATTTGAGTTTGGTTGGTGGATTACCCTGCTGGATGTTGCCATCTAAAGATGGGACCACTGGATTGGATATTAGTTTATGAGCCAGGAGGGTTCAGTAATTTGTGAAAATCAGAGAACCGTGGATGTTCCTGAAATCCTCAGGCCTGCCCATCCTGTGCCAACAACTTTGACACATCCAAGCATACTTAAATCCTCTTTCAACATTTTTATGTTCAGTTTGAACTTCAGCAAGTCATCCTCACCACGTCAAGATGCGTAATTCAATGAGTTGCTGTCAAGTGATTGGCTGATTCATTCTGTGTGTTTACAACAATCTTAACAGCCTGCTTTTATAATGGCCTATTGGCATTAGAAAGCAGTATCACCTGTTTGCCTCATACTCTCCTGTGATGATTACACTGGATACAAAACTGCATTAACCCTTGTATGTAGAAATGGGGTCCAACCGACTCCACACACGTAAAACTTGTATCATTTGATATAGTCCTCTACGTTTGCCTCAGTCCTCACATGCACCAGGGTTAAAGCTACTGACCATATATTCCTATAAATTGAGTCGAACTTTAGATATAGTTTTTCACCCACAGAACAAGTGTTTTTGCTCTTTTGCTGTATATTATTATTTAATCAAGATAACAGCTTTAAATGGCAGGTTCAGACAAATCTGCCTCTTATGACATCAGAGCTTTCTTTAGTGTGGCCTTTATTTTTTCTGTATTTGCATGTTTTTAATTAATTTCCTTCCCTAAAAAATTTGCTGAATTTGAGTTGTGTCCAAAAACACTGCATGGACTTCAGTAAAACTGGACCACAATAAAACATGCTCAAATAGTTTGTGAAGAGGAATAGATCAGATTTGATCAAACCTTCCAGCAATATCTGCCAGCCCAGTTGATATGAAATCATATGTTGTGGTTATTTCTGACATCACAGAAAATAGTTGCCAGACAGACTTTAACCTTGTGATTCACCCCACCATGCAGCCTGGTCTCTGCCATCGCCTCAGTCCCGGCACACAGCAGAAGGAAGGAGTTACACTCAGACAAATGGAAGTGGTTAAGCTAAGCTAAAGTAGCTGTTCAGCTGTTCATTTTAAGAAATGTACCAATGAATAGTAACTACAAGAGATGAATTAGTGCTACAAAAACTTTATGTTAAATGCTCACACAGGAGGTTGAGGTGTGTGTTGCCCTATGTTAGTCGTTTTGATTCAGTCACTTGCATTTAGCTCTTTTGGGGTTAATGTGTGTGTGTGTGTGTGCGTGTGTTTGTGTATACAGGCTCAGATCCCAGCATGCATGTCCCTAGAGGCTGGGGATTGGGCTAAAATAAAATAAATAATGAAAATCTTTTGAACTTGCTTCAAAAGGAATGACATGGTAGAGAATCTCCCTCTCGTGGTTTTGTAATCAAAATGCCAGATTATAGACATGGGATAGGCTGCGAGTAGAAAAGCTCAACTCAGCTAGATTGTGAACTGTGACTGGTGCATTTTGCTGTCCAGATGAATCACTGTGTGTCTTTAGCATCTAATAATACAGATCGCTCCAGATGGGGCAACTTTCGGATGGCAGCCGGCGTCTATTTTGGAGTTTTGTTTTCTTGCTCCGTGCTGAACCTCTAGCTGTTGAAAAGCAGCCCCCTCCAGATTTCAGCACCAGGGACAGTTCCTGAACATTTCTCCCTCTGCTCCTCCCGTACCGCCTCCTCCTCCCCCTCCATCTGCCTCATGCAGGCCCGTATTTGCCGAGAAGGAGGGCTGACTCACTCGTTTACAGCAGTGCAGCTTTATCGTCTGTCTTGGTGGTGGTGACAAGCCTCAATCCCACACTGAAGCTTCTCTGAGCCACTCGCCGCCCCCTCTTAAGACACACCTTTTGCTCTTTTCTGTCAGAAATGTACAAGTTTATCAACATTTTAATTATTTTTGTTTGTTTATTCAGAGGTTATGTCAACAGCTAAGTTCCTGCATGGATCTGCTCCGGCTCACCAGGCTGTTTAGTATGCAGGAGCAGACCTTTGGAGTTAAACACACACTCAGCCAGTCACACATGGTGTAGGTGGTTGGTTCTGTAAGTATCCAATCACAAGGAAGGTTCCAAGTCATGGCTCAACAGGAAATTTGTATTTTTTTTTAGAAATGCCTTCTTATTCATGGAGCTGGAAATAATGACTCTGTAAAAGGACATGATTCCTAAAAACCAGGTCAGGATTTCTGGTGCTGGTTCTGCTCCGTCTGAACCAGACCTGTTAATGTTTATCGTGCATTTATGATTGTTTGTGAAACGTGAATGAAGGTACGGAAGGCAAGAGTGATAAAATTAGATTGTGTTTGCTTCGACTCTAATTGAAGTGTGGTGATTATCACCATACTTGTTTCTCTGTAAAAATAAATGTCCCTTGATCCAGTTAGCAGCATGTTCTACTAAAACATGTAGAAAATGCCATCATCAATTTGATTTTATACAATGGGGGAATGTTACATGTTAAGTAGTTATTGTTTTTAACGAAACTCTTCACTTACAACATTTACAACGTACACAGAGAAGGATCTATGACCTTTTCCTTTTTGCACAACCACACTAAGTTTTCCAGATTTCTGGGTACTTTCTTCTTTTCAGTTCACTGCGTAGTTTTCCCATAAAATTTGGGTCATAACTATGTAAGAAGGTTGATTTCTGTGTTGATTCTGCCATATGTTAGTGATATGTTTTCTGCTAAAAACCCAGTGATGACCTAGTTTCAGTTAACCAGTGAAATCCAGCAGGTCTGTTTTTAAAATGTTCAGGTTTTTTCAAATGACATGCACTCTAACAGGTTTTCTAACAGATCCTCCACACACCTACAAGCAGCACGAGGCTCCTTTCAATATATTCACTCTTAGTTTTATGCCAGAACGACCTTGAGATTTTCATTCTCGGCTCACCAGAAGCACACAGTTCCAGCAGAGTTTAGCAGACGTCAGATGTTTACTGTACGTGATCATGGCTCATGGCTTCACTCCCAAACAACTGGTTTGTATGTAGATAAATTGTTTCTACCAAGAGGCTCACCATTTCTACTGAGCTTTTCAGATTTTCTCTTACTTGCCCTGTCATTCTCCTCGCTGTGTGTGTGGTGACAAGATGAGTATGAATCCTCCTCCAGTTTTATTGTTCACACTTGCACCTGCTTTGAGTGTTTTAACTATCGCTCTAATTGTAGATGTGAGCAGGTTTAGGCTTGTAGCCGTTTTCTTGGAGACATTTCTTGACCTTGACCTGGCTGTAGATCAGCGTCTTCCTTGTTTGAACAGCATGCTCTCTTGGCCTCATTTTGAAGAGAGGCTAATAGACATTGACCTCTGCGTCGTGACAGGTACCTGCCCCACACAAACAGGAAGTCCTTCTGCAAAATATCCACAAAAAAAACACTTTTAAAAAACTTATAGTTGCATTCATTTAAAAGAGATTATTAAACTTTATTTTCGCTTGTGTGATTTGCAATTATAGAATTGTTTCACTCTCTAAATAAATCAAACCAAAATAAAGGTTCTCCAACTATTTGCACATTTTCCAGGAGTGCTAACAAATGTGGCCAGTGTGTGATGAAAGGAAAATTATCAAAATAATTGACTAAACAATTATTTTGTTTGTAATTTAAAATGGCTTAAAAGAACTGCAGGCAAGACTACAAATGTTCTGCGTGAGTCAACAGGAATGTCGAGTTGGTGTTTGGCCTCTAGAGAAGTCAGCCAATCAGAGCTAATCCAGACATCATCCATCCTGGACGGCTACGTTTAAAATCAAGATGCAGCAAATAAGACGATAGATTGTCGTCAGCTGTATTAACCTTTATAGGACACCAAGTCTCCAAATCAAGTAACAAATTCAAGAATATTGTCTTAATAAGAAAAAAAAACAAAAAACACTGAGCTTATAAAAAAAGAATTTATTTTCTGTCTATTCCTCTGCATATAGATTAATGGTTGTATGTCCTCATTAGTCAATCCGTGCTCAGCCTGAGTATAATGAGACAACAAGCCGGCTTTCATTATTTGCCCAGAAACACAACCAGCTCCAGCACTTTATCCTCAACCTGTGGACTCTTTTATATCTCTGAGGCATTTTTCTGCTGGAAGAGCCGCGGCACATGAGCGCTTTATGAGATGGAGGGATTTATGACAATAATAATGATGACCCGTTTAGATATGTGTGGTGCCTCGTAGCCCTCGGTTGGCATTTTCTTTTTGGTATGTGATGTAATGGGAGGAGAAGAGAGAAAAAGTGATGATAGCCGGTGATATCAAGTGAGGCAGTGTGTTGCCTCAGTTTGTGTTAGTGGATCAAACACGGCAAGAAGTAAAATAAAGCCACAACCTACGAAGAGTCATGGCATTACATTGAATAGTCTTTGAACATATCTCAGTGGAAATACATTTAAAATCACATGTAATGTGTACTGAGGGACAAGCCACTGACTTCACATCCTTCCATTGTCCTAAACATGAGACAGCAATCGTATCCACCGATCTCATCTACAGCTGCAAGAGTTGGAAAATCGTAGAGTCACCCCTCTGTCGCCAACTTTGTCGATATTTTTAGCAACTTTTCAGACCCCACTGTGCACCTCTAGTTAACATGCATATGGTAATAGTGAAATCCATCCATCCATTTTCCTGCACCCTTGTCCCTTGGTGGGGTCGGGAGGGTTGCTGGTGCCCATCTCCAGCTGGCGTGCCGGGCGAGAGGCAGGGTCACCCTGGACAGGTCGCCAGTCTGTCGCAGGGCAACACAGAGACACACAGGACACACAACCATGTACACACACACTCACACCTAGGGGCAATTTGGAGAGGCCAATTAACCTGACAGTCATGTTTTTGGACTGTGGGAGGAAACCGGAGTACCTGGAGAAAACCCACCATGCACAGCGAGAACATGCAAACTCCATGCAGAAAGACCGGGGCCGGGAATCGAACCCAGAACCTTCTTGCTGCAAGGCAGCAGCTCTACCAACTGCACCACTGCGCAGCCCATGTAATAGTGAAATAAAAAGACTATTTTCACAGGAACATACCTCCAGCAGAACCAGGCTCAATGTGAGCGGCTAACTGTCACTGCCAGCTTTGAGTTTGAGCGCAGAGCAACACATAGTAGAAAGTAAAAAGGTTATGCCAGCAGTAGCTCTTTCAGGACAAAGCTAAATAGATCAACTATAGCACTGTAGCACAATGAATGAAAAACACTACAAAACAGAATTTCTGTCAGCAGCAACTTCTTTAATTGATGTTTATTGGAGAAAGACCAGGTTGAATATAGTCGGACAAGATCGAGTTAACAGAACGTGATCTGTCCAGGATCAGCAGTAAAACTGCACTCTGAGAGCAAAGTGCTCTGCTGGGAACATATGGAACAACTGGATGTCTAATATAGGATGGAGATTGATTATTAAAGGCTTTACAAGTAAGAAGGGGAATTTTAAAGTAGATTCTTTATTTAACAGGGGTACAAAGAAGAAAAGCTAAACTTGGAGGCATCAGAACTCTCTCTGCAGAATTCAGGATAAGTTGACGTTTTTCTGAACTTTTTGAGCTTCCTAGTTGTAAAAAATGCAGCAGCGAAACCTTGAACTGGATGCACTAGTTTTTCTGGATGACTAGTTCAGGTTTATATTGTTTGTAATATCGCAGAAGTAGAATAAAGAAGTCCTAGAAAGCAGTTTATTATGGGATGTAAATATCATGACCTGGTCAAAGATGACACCAAGATATATTCCCATTAACATTTGGAAATATAATCTAGAAAAAGTGACTAAATCGATTTTTTTTTTTTACTTGTCTAAATACCAATAAAAAAGAAAAATAAAGGTCATTAAGGTTATTTCTTCAAAACTTGCACATAGCCGATTGGATTAATCAACTTTATGAATAAATATAGGTTAGTATCAACAAGCTGAAACTGGAAATCTATCTCAGACTTAAACGAGAGACAACCATAGACTACCCATTCACGTTATTTTTCCGTTCAATTAAAAATACCTTAAATGTTATAACTCATATAATTTTCTCCAAATTTGTTGTGGTTGTTGGGGCCAAGCAGAATGTCCTGTAGCAGTCTGTGTTACACTGAATGTGAAGAAAGCTCTGACTGAAGACAGTGATTTCTTCAGATCAGTTTTTGTTGTGATGATTAAAGAATTATAATATACGTTTATTAACTAATGATATGCTAATAGCTCATTAGTTCAATCCATATTCAGAGCAAGTAAACAATGCTTTGTTCATTTTTTCTTGTTGCTGACCTGACATTATTGACTGCTACTCAAACTCTCATAAGAGTTGCCAATAATGTTTGTAAGACGGATTAACAAAAGCATAATTATGCTAATACTTTATTTAAATGCTTTAAAAAAGCATTTAGAAAATCTGGAACTAGTCTGTTATTGCTACTAGCACAATAATAATTATTGTTTTACTAGTAGTTTATTGCTACTAGCATAATATTAGGAACTTGCGTAACATTCTTCAATGATATACTAATAATTTCATTTATAGTTGAGCCTGCAATCATAACTGAGCGATAATATGCTATTGCCTTGTTTTCAAATGATTTTTGATCAAGCTCTTGCTTGTAATTTAGCACTACAGATTAAACTGTAATGCTAAAAAGGTAACATTTAGTGGTGTGTTTTCAGCGTGACAGTTTTCAGTCTACAAGCTAAGCTAAGTACCAAACAGCTGAATGGTAATTACTGCATGCTTATTTGACAACAAATGTCACTAGAAGTTCCACTTAGTTTTAAGGTCATTAGACAAAAGTGTTATGCATTTTTGTTAGCCTGTCCTCTGAGCTCCTCACCAGAGCACAGTCAAAGCCTTCAGCTCAGTAGCCCAGTGCTACCTTTCACCCTTCACCTCACTTGCAGTTGCTTTTATTGCTGCAGACATTAAAAAAGCTCCAGCCCACCTCTGTGCCTGCTGGTAGGCAGCACTGCAACAGCTAGCGTGAGCAGACACAGAGAGCTTTGGGTTTGAATTGCAGGGGGTTAACCTACCGTACATGTATTACATTTGGCTCTAGTTAATTTTTAACAAATGCACTTGTGCTCCATTTGAAAGCATTTCCTTGAGTTTGATGGTAGCCGTGTTAGCTGCTTCACACACAGGGTCTGCATGCACTTGTGTGCCTGTTTGCGTGTCCTCATCACGTCAACAACATACATTTTGTAAACCTTTTGTGTTGCTATTGTTGTGCCGTAACCTCTCACTGTTTGCTGACTAAACAGGGCGCATTTGCTCGGTGTGAAAGGGGAAGGAAACTGACTCATGATGCTCGCACAGAACAGATTGCTGCTGGCCAGCAACCTGACATGTGATGCAGATTGTTTTCCACCTGACTAATGACTTCAGAGCTCACTGATTGCCATTTTCATTTGGCGTTGCAGGAGTTGGCCATTGCTTACTGCTATTCCCTCTTCCCGGTGCTCTGTGTCACGCGTTCCATTTTAAATGCCGTGTATATCCCTCTCTTAGCCTGGAATTGCATTGCTTTAACCTATTGTTATTCAAATTATGTATACTCCTCAGCTATGAAAGATTATAATATTGCTACTGGCAGCAGAAGGGTTTGTTGCATTTAATGGGAGTTCATTTGTGAATCCGTGAAGAAAGTTAATGGGCCTCGTGGTTATGATGTTGTTTATGTGCAGTCACTGATTAATTAGCAGTCAAAACTGTTTTTTTTTTTATACACCCAACCAAATTTCTTGCATGGAATGTAAAGTTACTCTTGTATAACTTGGTCTGTATGAAGGATACCGGTTCCAGTCACATTCCTACTTTCCTTTCTAAACAAACGAGATACAAATATTTTCCATTTTCTTATTTATTGCAGGTTTGTGTGGACTCAGATTCTTCCACTTCGCTGTCTAAATCCCAAATGATTCAGATAAAAGCCACGCAGCTTTTCCTTTTATGTGTGACGGCGGCCATCTGACAGACATGATTCATGTCCTTGGACGGCTTTGCCATCCACAACAATTAGGAACCAAGATGAACGCTCAAGAAATATCGGTGAACTATTCACACCGTAATTCAGCAGCTTGATCTGAAACTGCCCAAGTCAAACACCCACCGGCCTGTTTCTTCTCAGCAGCTGTGTTTAAGCAAACAGTGCGACCCTGTCGGAGCTCCAGAGACTTTCTGCTAGAAATTAGGACATTTTGTGTAAACAGAGTTTTTGACTCTGTTTCTCTGTCCCGACTTTTCTCTCTGAGTTTCTGTCACTTGCTTCCAGTTGGATGGTCGTTTGTTCATTTGCACACTTGTTCAGTTTGTGAAGACGTGCTTAAAGCTTTTTTTTTTATTTCTTCCTTATTAGGAAAGACATCTAAACCCTGCAGCTTCTTGGATGTTTGGCTGTTTAGTTTTCCCAGAACTGCTCGCCTCTGCTCCTTCGTTTCTCAGCTTTCACTCTCTGATTAGTGAAAACACAGTGCCGCCAAAACATTAACAACAACATGGATTGAGCAGCAATGTTGTTGATAGCTTGTAAAGTCAAACTTTTGGAGTCAGTTGCATCGTCATCGCCATGGTTTCTGGTATTTTATCTGTGTCCTTATTGTTCTATGAAAACTCATTAATCTTGTAAGTATGAGTATGAAACTGTAACGTTGCTCTAAATTCTCCTGCTGCTAGATGTAAGACCTTTTGATTACAGAGCAGTAATTGCTCTCCATCTGCTCTTAGTACTTCTGGTAAGACAATGACAGCAGGAATTAAGAATTAAAATATGAGACTTGTGAATTTTAAAAGCAAAAGGCAATGTGGTTAAAAATCTATACAGAAATGGCATAAAACTATGAATGAATGCTTGTTGACAGGATTTTTCTTTTCCAGAGCATGTGGATTAGCACAATGCCGAAAATGAAAGATGTGAGCAATGGACTCACCCTGTATTTGCAATTTTTACAACTAGGAAGGGTGATGGCTCACAAAAACCAGAGTTAATATTTAAAAGATGACATCTTTGAGCAATAAATATCCAATCTAATCAAAGTAAAAGCGATGCAATACCCGGACTTTACAGGCCTCAGTTGGCACATTACATGTCTAAGTTTATTACAAGACAGTTAGAAAATATTGTACCAATATATCTTTTCATAAGGGGTAAAAGAGAGACACTAGTTTTTAAAGGATATGGCTGCTTGAATTACATTTTCTGTGTGGAAGCTGAACAACAACAAGATGTTGTTCATCTCCTCTACTTCTGAGATGAGCTGAAAGTGGAGATGTTTATAGAAAACCTGGCCGTGATATGCAGAAACCTTGATGAACTGAAGCAGCATTAATGAAGACCAAAGTTCCTCCACGGCATCAGAGACCAACAACGACAGACAGAGTGATTGAATCTGAAAGCGGATCCACAATCTGTTGAATGATGGGATCAACTTAATCTTCCCCCATCACTTGTATGTGCCTTCAAATGTCACTCAGCATTAACAGGCCGATACTTCTACAGATACAAAACATTTTTATGAGAAGTCAAACCTTCCACACGTAGGTAAGATATCTTATTGATAAAACAAAAATATTTATTAGTGGTCTAATTTTAAAGATATTAAATCTTTTGCATGTTTGCAGAGATGGTCAAAGCAAATTTCAATATGCAAAGTTTGGATGATGCTTAAAGTGGGGATTGTTTATAATTTGCTTCGTTAATGGAAAGTCCAAAAAGTCCTATGATGCAGGTACAACTTGTCTGATGAGGTCAGCATTTGAAACAAAAGAAAGGGAAACTCACCTAAATTATCATAATCTAGTAGAAGAAGTCTGTTTAAAATTTTAACACCAGACATGTAATGAAAGGAAAGAGTTAAATTACTTCAATCAGTGACTTCAGCAATATGAGCTCGTTAAATTGCTTCAAGTCCAGAATCCCAGCTGGGTGATGATGTTGGGGGATGATTAGGATTTGTGACGATCTAATTTGAGGAGAGGTTTAGTGTTTCTGAGGTGCAGCGCTGTGCACTAAGGTTTGCTTGACAGATGACAATAGAGATTCTTTACAAAAGGAGCCAATTTCCCACTGGGTTTATGTGCAGTGTGTTTGGAGAGTGTCAGAGTAGATGAGGATTTGTGTGAAAGAAGTCAATTCCTCAGCCACCGATGCTTCTTTGTGGAGCTGTGTTCCAACCTCAAAGCCCCGACACCCCCCAAAAAAATAAAAAATCGCCTCCTAAAAATCCCATTTCCAGCGGCTGAGGAATGATCTCCGGTTCCAAAGGTGAAAGCTAATCTGGACGCAGAGGTTTTCTCTTCACTCACTGTCCTGACAGTCCATGCTTGCCTTTACAAATAAGCCTAACGAGATGCAAACATGTAAATTGGCTGCAGCAGAGATTGAGCGTTCACTTAGATCTGAGTGGCACAGATAGCGCCGCTGACGAATGGCAAGATAGAACCGGGCTGAGATCACCACGAGCAATCTGTAATCAGAAATGGAGGAAAATTGCATTGCGGTGTAGGGATGCAGGGAATGGAAAAGCGACGGAGGGAGGGACTGAGCCAGACATACAGTACCATCCCACATGAAGGGGTAATAATTTCCCTATTTGTCCTTCTTTCTCTGTCTGTCTCGGTGGTGTTTGGTCATATAATGCCATCATTTTTCATCTCCTTATCTCCCCATCACTGTTTTTCATTGTTGTTCTTGTTACAGTCCTGTTGGATACCTCAAACAGCTTCTTTTTCATGCGTTAGCTTATCCCATCGCTGTCTGCTTGCAGTCCAGAGTTTTCTTCAATACTCTGGTGTTCAGAGCATGGCTTACAGAAACACAATCACAAGGCAGCTTTTTTTTTACTTTTACACCCACTACAACCTTTTACTAATCACAAACAGTCTGTATTGTGTGACTTTTCTCTGCTAGATCAAAACAAAGTAGCTCAAAGCCGTTGAGAAGATAGAATAACATATATTTTTAAAATGAAAATCTGAATGTATGGAATGCATTTAATGAAATCAAATGCAACCAGTTGCTTCTATAAGTCACCTAGTCAGTTAATAGACTGTGTGTAATTTAATCTGAATATGAATCCAGCTGTTTTTTGAAGGCGTTTTTGGAGGTTTTGTCATCATGAAAACAGAGGAAGAAAGTAGAAAGGCCTGGGGTGAAGTTTTGGAGAAGCTTAATGCACGATTTGGTTATAAAACAGTGGCTAAAGAGGACTGATATCGTTCAAAAGTGCAAATAGTACGGCGCACCGCGAGCCTAGCACAACATGGCCGTCCACCGAAACTGATGAGCTCAGCAAGGAGAGGCAGAAAGCTGGTCCGAGTTGATTGGAGCCAGATAGACGACAGAAAACAGATACGGTCCTGAGACGTACAGCCAGTTGCATCAGGTGGCTTAGACCAAAGCATATCTCCTGTTAGAATGACATGCATTTTACACTCAACAGCAAAGTTTATCAGATCTGATTCAAAATGTGCCAAGACTTGAACATGAATTAGTAAATTCTCTCCATCCATTCTGACAGAGCTGTTTTTCAGAAGATGACTTGACGAGGATGTCAGTCTCTGATTGGGAAAACTTTTCCTAAGAAACTTCCTGTAACGGCAGCAGAGGAAAGGAAATTAAAATACCACGGTTTACATAAACCTTCTGTAAAAAAAGCATAAATTATTGTGTCTCCCACTTTAGAAACAAGCATCACTGTTTGTGGTAGCAATTTAATTTCATTTCCCTTTGGGATCAATAAAGTATTTCTGAATTGAATTGAATTTCAACAAACTGTGCCGGCGGTGTGGATACTATTGCAAAGCACTGTATTTTTTTATATTTTGTGTAAAATGGTGTCAAGACCACATAGCTATACTCCTTTTTTTTCTCATAACTGTGTAGTTTCTATGGTGATGGAGTCATCAAGCACCCAGCATTACATGTCTTTTTATGTATTTAGCCAGTTTAAACGGACACTGCTGGATGTTTGCGGCGGCCGTACAGAGAGAGCTCATGGACAGCAACAGATGTGTGTGAGCAAGAGACCTTTTCAAATCCACTGGGTGTGCACAGCAAAGAACCACACGCACAAGCCTAAGCTTATTTACCAGCTGAGACCTGAACAGCCAGCGAACGGAGCATTGTGTTGCTTGCAGAGGCTGCTCTCTGCCGCGGCGGAGCAAAGCCTGCGGAACACGGCCCTATTCTCATGAACTGTTGAAATAAAAATGTCAGGTTTTCATTTGAGGTATTTAGCTGGTGAGCAGAGGGAAGGAGCTGCGGGCCAGAGTAATGTATGCTCCCTCTCTCTCTCTGTGCGCCGTGTCGGGGAGCTTGAAAGCAGAGCGTGAGCGGGATGAGTTAAAGGGGCCGCGGCGCTGCTGCTGCTGCTCGCGTGTGCTCCCGTTTGCCCTGTTCTTTCATTTGAACGCTGGCTGCCAGCGCATGTGCTGCTACATACGTGTGAGCAAAGCCAGCAGCGTCTATTTAGTCTTTTGCATTGTGTGTAGCGACTGGAGGAGATGAGTCACCCTCTCAGACAACACCTACCTGCCCCTCGCTCACTCACACACACACACACGCAGGAAGGCCATGAAAGAGAGGGTTAGTCTCCATCTGCTCTCTGGTGCCATGTTTTAAAGCAATCTTCTCTTTTATTTTTATTGATTTATATTCTTAGGTTGAGACGCTAGAAGATTTTTTTTTCATTACATGGTAGAGTAGGATTGCTGCTTCACTGACCTCCACATTAAACCAAGGTTGTTGGGTTTTTTTATGGATTGTCCTATGTTGGTTACAAGGTTGCAAATGTTTTGGATTCTTGCAGAAACTAATAGATATATTACGGTTTTTATTTGGCATTTGAGTCATTCCAGCATAGATGAAATTCTGGTTCTCAGGTCTTGATATCATATAAAAAAAAAACAATCAAATGAAATGCAACAATATACAAACTATAGCAACATATTTAAAGGGAGCTGGGTACTCCGAACTTCAGAGTCTGAGGTTCGGAGTGAAGTGATGATGGTGGAACTGATCAACAGTCTGACTGCAGAAGTTGCTGCAATGTGATTGACTCATTGACTAACGAGCAATTGTACAGATGTACCTATTAAAGTGGCCAGGGAGTACCCATGTATAATCAAGTGGCAATTCAATATTAAAACTAAAACTAACAATTAATTTGCTCATCGGTGAATCAGAAAAAAATTGGAGCACGTTGTGCGACGGTTATAAATACCAGTAAATCCTGAGGTTTGCCCTCTAGTGCTTTAATGTCATTAATATTGTCTCTTTTTTTAGCTTACACAGGCTTTGCTAGAATAGTTGCTATAAATGAAAAAAATATATATATAAATAATTTTCTATTTAAAAAAAAAAAAAAACGTTTTGCAACTACTAGAGAAAAGTTTTTTGGTTTTATTTTGTTTACAATCCCAATTATTTAAAAATGTTAAGAGCGCAGCCTAGTTATTGGGAGTAAAGTGATGAAACAGAATAAAGATCTGTTCTTTATTGGTGTGTGATTAGTTTGGGTTGTTCTAAGCATCCAATGTTTTGGACATTAGATGTCCTGGTTAAATAATCCTTATGCATAAATACAGAGAGTGAGAAGGACATTAGAGTCTTACACTACATTAGACAGCAGCCTCCCCTGTTTTTATTTGTGTTTATATCGGTTGCTTCTTCTTCTTCTTGTAGACATTTTTCTGCTTGTTAAATGGGAAGGAGGTCAGGGGGGTTTGCTCACATGAATTAGAAATGTGTACTTGTTTGTAAGGTTGAGCAAGTCATTCATTCATGAGTTGGTTCATTAAATGCAGTGCCGTATTAAAGCACTTGCTTTTTTTTTTAATGCTTTTGCTGCTTTTTGTCAAAGTAGAGTGTTTTAGATCCTTAGACTATTTTTAATCTCAAAGACTATCTCAGTTCTAGAGGGAATCTTTATCTTCAGCAACTAACTGCAGCTTTTGGACTGCCTAGTCCAAGTCTGGACTTATACCATTGTCTGTCAAAATAAAAAAACATTTCTGGATCTTAAATTGTCACGTTGTGGTGAATAATACTTTGAGGCCATTTTCAAATAGCATATTAATAAGGCCCTAATAAAGCAAGTTCTCCCTCTCTTTGACTAATAAACTTTAGTTTTGTACAGAACAGTCCACACTGGAACTGGAAGACATTTTAAATATCCAAATTAAAACAAAATAAAACAGAATTAATCATCAGAATGGAAATGATTGAGCTTATTTTTGTCGTGATCTGTGGTTTTCTGTGTTTATTTTTGAGTTTTTCTGTGTTTATTGTTATCCTGTTCCCTGAGTCTCTGCGTCCGTACGTCTTTGTGAGTGTCTATGATAGTTCGTCGACCGGCACAGTTGAACTGCTAAGTCCTGTGTCGGCATTAGCTCGTCTAGTCAGTCCTTGTTATCAGTTGCTATTAGCTGTTTGCTGCTCTCTGCCGTGCTGCTTGTTCTGGACTGTGAGCCTTTCATTAAAACTCATCATTTCATCTATAACCTGGGTCCCTGCATCACTCCTCACCACCACCTCAACCCCAATTCATGACAATTTTAATTTATCATGCGATTAATGAACTGCTTATTGAGTCATGGCCCTTTGACATGATCCTAATCTGGCCAAAATATCCCCAAAACCTTCCAACGTGACTGAACTGAAGCTGTTCTGCCAAAATCTCTCCGCAGTGATCAGAAAGACTCGATGCAACTTCTCTCAGATTCAGTCGGTGTCGCCATGGCTGGGACGACCAGTTAGTAAATATAAGGGCTGATTACTTTTTAACTTAGTGAAATGTGAAAAAGATATTGATTTTATTTTCCATTTTTTTAAAAAAAAGACATTGTTTGAAAGACAGCCATTTCTGTTTATTCAGGTCATCATTGTTTGACAATAAAATGTGTTTGAATGGGAACATTTAGACAAAAAGACAGAATAAATTTGTAAGGGAGCAAATACTTCTTTCAATGCTGCATGGCACAGCAGCTGCAGTTCCTTTTTTATTGAAATTAAGCCTAATGTCAAATGCAACACTTCTAATCTGCGGCTCTGGAGAAATTAACTCTAATGAAACAATGTCCCTCTGATGTATAAAGAGATAAATGCAGCAAGACCGATGTGTCCATGAATCAAATTACACCGCTCATCTTTATTCCCAGGCTCGACTTCCTCCTCAGCTCATAATGCTTATGGATTTGATTGATGCGTGCTTGATTCCAGGTGATTTCATTATTTGCTGTGTTTACCTCCATCGGTGAGGCGCTGATAGCAAACGTGACCGTCGGTCGTGACTGCGAGCCGAGTGACAGCCACCAGGTACGGCTGATGACCTGCAGTAATGGTGCGTGACCGTTTTTCTGTCTGTCCGTCGTCACTTTCACACCGTTTTTTTGTTTAGTTTATTTTGTGCTGCTACCATCTTGCCTCTCTCTGTTTGCCAATATGTATAGGCAAGCCCGAGTGGGTTTGATTTGCAAGCTCGCGCCGGTTCTGTTCCAGAGTTGGCGCGGCCACTCAAGGATGATAAAATACGTCGCTTGATAGAAACTTGGAGCCGGCAAGCCACGGGCTGTTCACTGGAGGATTTTAATTTTGTTTTCTCTCACTCTCCCTCTTTTATTTTCCTCCCTTACAGTTTGTGCACTCTTGCATGCACCAGTGTGATTACGACGGGAAAGGTGGAATGTTCTCCAGCTGACGGTCCTGGAATTTAAACAACAGCAGTTGCAAACAAAATCCTTTTAACATCTGGGAGGCACTTACTTGAGGGTTTTACAAGATGTGCAATTCATCATCTCCACCAATCATCATGTAAACCCAAGACATTCAGCCTTTAAGTGCTCACTGATCAGCAGTGTACTTGTCCCTTTGGATTTTGTGGGCTTGATAAAATTGCACCAACTGTGCCTGCAGGAGATTATGGATCAAGTTTAATTGACTCTGGTAATCTGATTTTGGCATGGAGACGGAGAATACTAGATTAAAGTTGTATCTCCAGCACAAACAAGGGATCAGTGATGTGTTTAGTCACTGAGGCTCATGGACAGTTGAGGCATGTTTGGATATAACATGTCAGCTCCAATCCAGGATAAGTCCAAGCCAAACTGACCAGTGTGCTAATACAGTCGCCTGGCTGTAATGAATTGCTGTGTCAAAGGGCGTAGCTACATTAACCTGTCAGCCAGACGCAGTAATAAAGTGTTTACAGTGCTGTGATGTAAAATGATGGGAGTAATGATAATAACCTGAGTGGAGGAGCTACATGTAAAAGTGGGTTTTGACGCTTTCTTCAGCTGACATGCTGCTATTGGCTTTGGCTGTAAAGAAATACAACAGGGAAGAGATGATCAGAGCACACTGCAAGCTAACACCAATAGCCTATCGATCATCACGACAGCCAAGCCAACAAGGGAGCTGCAGCTTTGCAATCTGGATCAGCTGCACGGCACAGATGTACAGTATCTACGGATAATTGGAAAAAACATATATATGTATCTGTAAATTTAAGTCTGGGTGTACAGTTACCTCCAAAGGTTTCCACGGCACTTGAAATGTTTGACATTTTCTCGTCTTACAGCCACAGACCTCAGTATATCTTGTGACTTTAATCCTGGTCCCTGCTGACCAGAGCTCTTCCCTCTGAGTATTGGCTCTGTCTCCTACATGACTTTCAGCAAACCTCAAGCAGGATGGCTCCATAAAGGCTGTACATGTGGAGCAGATTGTTAAATGTTCGTCACAATAGATTCTCCCACCTGAGCTGTTGACATCTGCAGCCCCTCCAGAGTTTTCAGTTTCTGTTATTACAGTGGTTCTTAACCTTTTTTGAGGTACCGAACCCCCCTGTAGCATATGCGCATTCACCGAACCCTTCTTATTCCCCCACGACACACAAAATAATTTGCGGTATTCTGATTTAGTAATGTAATTATATTAGTTGTGTTACCACCCCCACACCACTAGAGGCAGTAGCAACCCCGAAAACATGCAACTAAGGAGCAGATTTAGACTATAGAATTTGGTAAAAACTGAGCTTTGCTGAAGTAAATAAAGACACAAGTTCAAATCCCTGCTGAGAGTTGAACTCCTTCAATCAGGACTCCTCCGCAGCTCTGATTGGCTAAGCACTGTAACGTGATCCTCTGCAGCAAGTGATGGCAAAGCGGGGCGTCATCACGACTTTACATAAGTGTGTCTTTACCTCCGCGGCAGAGGCTCCGCCAAACCCCTGAGACCGACTCACCGAACCCCTGGGGTTCGATCGAACCCAGGTTAATAACCACTGGTTTATTACCATCTTTTGCCCAGTCCTGCAGTTTCAGACGTCCTGGTGTAAGGGAGTGTGTGAAGGAAAGTGCAAGTCGTTCCTTAGGAACCTTTAATAACTAAGGTTAAAAATAATAAAGACATTTAGTAGTTTTTGGCTGTTTGTATGTGATTTCATGGAATGATATGCTTGGAATGTTGCAACAAAACCAGATTAGCACCACAGAATATTTCACATGATTTTTACATTGCTGGCATGAAGAAATGTTCAGATGGCCTCGGTTTCAGACTCTTAGTTTAGATGGCGGCCATGTTTTGTTGCTTTTTAAGCTGATCAATACTTTACGTCTCGATGATGCATCGAATGCTGCTGCTTGCAGTGATTAAAGCGTGGGATATAGTTTTTCATTTCTGTTGCTCTTAGTTCACTAATGTTCTCAAACAAACCTCAGAGTCCTGAATAGAGCAGCTGGAATCATGCAGAGGTTCTAGAAAATTTAATACATTTCAAGGGATATTAATGTTTTTGCAGGACGCTGTGTGAATGTATGTATTTATTACTTTGGAGTGAAAATAAAATTCACAGAGGAGATCAAATGGTAATTAGTAACGACTAGCAAAGTTGCATGATAAATATAAGTTTTTTCATTCAAAACCAAGGCCAGATGTTTATTTTTATTAAATTTTTTTTACAACAGGTGATTTTCTGCCTTCTCACACAGAAACATGAAGCTTGGTGCTGGAGGTGGAGGTGGGGGTTTGGGTGAATCTGTGAATCAGTGCAGAAGATGTGGGATGCAATGCCAGGAGGACAATGTGAAGATCGATGCGTTTTCTCTAAAGCCCGTCAGTGTGAGTTGTGTTGGTGCTGACAGAACCGAGAAGCGTGTTCAAAGCAACATACCGAGAATAGTATATGAAGTCGAGGGATTTATCCACCTGTATACGCCGTCTGCCTCTGATCTTCTGGAAAGTTTAACAGCAGCTTGAATGTGTGCGCTTTTGAGACTTTTATCCTTGCGTACGACTTTTCAAGAATTTAAGAACTTTTTAGCATATGTGTAAAGAAAAAAACAAAAAGCTGCTGCTTTTCCAGTCTGCGTTCTGTATGGGTATCACATTGTGCGGTCATCCTTCTTGGCCCTTTCTTCTGGGGCCTTTGGCTGTTTGCCAAATGTCACAGCAAGATCATAAACGCTGCTTCTGAGAGCCACGTGTATAACAGATCAGCCTGTTCTCCTTCTAAACGTTTAGCTCTGAACGGATCCATCTGCTGACAGACACCAACTCTTTTTATCCGTCTTCCTTTCTTCCACTTCTCCTCCATCCTATTCAGCTCTAAGGTCATTTTAAATTGCCTGTCACTGTTTTACTCTATGCAGGGCATTAAAATTAGCGCTACGTTCCAGGCTGCAGCTAGTCCTCACCTCTCTGTTATTCTAAGCATATCGGCTAAATTATAGTAAAATCTCTGTTTTCCTAATTGGAAAATGTCACTTCAGATTAATATTTAAGGGTTTTAGTTAAGAGCTGAATTTACAAACCTTTTCATTAACCACTAGCTCTTGTTTTTTAATGCCAAATTAAGTGTTTTATCCATGTGTGGCCAATAACCAAAAACACAGTGTTTCATATCAGATCATAAATTATTAGATTTGATTAAACTCAAATAAAGATTAAAAAATAGCTGCGAAAAATTAGCTAGTGATTACGGAGTAATTAAGAGATTTTCAGCTCTGCTTCCACTGAATCTAATCAGCAATGAAAAACAGACTCTTGAGTACTCTGACTTTCTAAAAAACAGTGTTTTATGAATTTACATGGCAACCACACAGATACTGAGTTTCTCCTGCAGCTGGAAGCCAGATGTCAGCACAGGGTCCGCTTTGCTCGTCTTTAAAAAGTCCAGCTGGGTGGTGACATTATTCTTATTTTTGTCTTTTTTTCATTAGAAAATAACACATTCTCACATTTTGCTGATCTTTTAGGAGAATTTGCAGAACAGTTTGACATTATATAACCCTGTGAAAAGACTTCAAATACATTCCTGTCTTGTTCCAGTTACATCATTTCACATTGAAGAATGCATAAAACTGACTTTTAATTTGGATAACTTTATTTAGTGAAAATAAATCCAGTGGTTGTAGCACACAGAGGGAGCTGACCATCCCTCCTCACACTGTTCTTGTGGTTTGGACCTCAAGAAGAATAACCTCTACTCTGGTGATGGGATCCTTAAATACACAAACAAATAAACAATTCGTGTTGGTTTCAGTTTTTGGTCCTTATCCTGATGAAGACGCCAAAGACAAAGAATGTTCGTGATTTGCTATTTTTGATATTCTGGTATATTGTTGGGGTTGGACAGTGGTGCAGTTGCTAGCAGCGGTGCCTTGCAGTAAGACGGCTCTGGACTTGAATCCCAGCCTGGGGCCTTTCTGGATGTATTTTTTTCCCTGTGCATACATTGATTCTCTCAGGGTTCTCCACCCTCCTCATGCAGTGGAAAAACAAACTGTTAGGATAATGGATCTCTCTTAAATTTCCCTGTGGTATCAGTGGTTAGTGTTTGTGCATAGCTATTGTCCTGTGTGTCCTTGTTGCTCTTTGTTGGACCGGTGACCCCTGGACAGATAGACGATCATTTCTACCAAGTAGTACTGCCCATGACCTTTACACACTTTACTGATTTGAAGGTCATGACCTCATGCAGGGACGCCTGCTTAACTTTGAGCATGACAAGCTTTCCCATATTTCCAGCCTTTGTTTCATGCCAGACAGACCTGAAGCTCATGAAGTCCTGCTGTGTCATGACCTTACTATGACGCCACTGTTTTGTTTTTCTTTTTCTGTTAATAAAATATCTGGAAATAATATCAGTTAGGAAGTGAAGGCTTCCCTGTCCATGACTACTGTTGGGTGGACCACCAACACAGCATATTGTGAGATTTATTGTCTGTTTTGAGTTGCACTTTCCTTTATTATGTTGCATACTGTTTTTTGTTTTTTTCAAAAGCATCTCAGATCTTATTTATTGTGTCTGATATTAAAATTAGTAAAAAATCTAAGAAAGACAAAAAAGCAAAGAGAAGCAAACGCTTTTTCAGAACATTATATCTATTTACTCTGTTTAGTTGTTACACGTGCTGCTGACTTTTATTTATTGGGTTGATCTGTGGTTAAAGACTCACTCGGTGACATTCTGAATTAACATTATAGTGATTATCACTTCACGTCCCCTGAAGCCATTTGCCTTCTTCCATCTCACCTGAAGCCATTTTGTCAGAGCTGCCATCGCTCACCATCACCTTTAATATTTCACAGTGTTTTAGCTCGGCTTGCTTTCAACAATGCAACAACTAATTTCTAATGAAAGCTGTTTTTCTATGCCCTGTAGTGAAATTGATACAATTTTTTATACTATTAACTGCTGTTTGTTATAAAATTAGTGTCTTCTTTCCTCTTTCCCGTTAAAAATGAGCAGTTTGAAGCCATTTACAGTCGGAACGTCTTTGTGGTATTGTGTTTTTTTCCCAAAAGGACCATTTGCATTCTGGTCTTTCTTTGCTTCCGTACGCTTTATGTTTGCTCACAGTAACTGTTCATTTGATTGCTGGCTGAAGTTGGAGTTTATAGCTTCTGTTTATTTATGTAGAGAAATTTCACAAGCAGAGTCCTCTACAGAAAAAAGCAAATTGGGTTATTCAAATCCAGTGGCACAAAGTCAAATGTAATCCTAGTGTAATACAGTTCAGTTCAGTCAGACTTAATATATTGGAGGCTTACAGCATATCAGGATGTCAGACATTGAGGACATTTGTCAGGGTTGTGTTTTTACTGCGATCTGCATGTATTTTTGATAAGTTTGTGAAACTCATAATACTTCAAATATAAACCCTGCAGTTTGCCGTTTTATAAGCATCGATTGTAAAATCATTTTAACGCTATGAATAGCTTCGTGGATCTTTTATAACATGAGCACCATGTGGATGCCGTCCTCTCATTGCCATGGCATCCACTGACAGTGGAGAGGACGCCTGTTGCAGCAGCATTGTGTTTTATTTGCTTCATGATGACTCACAGTCAATGTTTTCCACCATCATTATCACCCTTGTAATCAGATGTTGCTTGGAAAAACCTTCAGTGACCTTTGTGATTGTATAACCAGCTGTCTGCTGACTGCAGACACTGAGTTGCATTTACACTGAGTACCTGTAAAATGCCTGTTCATTTATGCCTGGTGTCTGTTATTTTGTTTCTGATGAACAAAATAAACATTTGGTGATTTTTTTTAAATATGCGTTATAACGACAAAACAGTGTAGATGTGGCCAAAGTGGTTGAATACAGTTCACATCAGTAATTTATGTCACGGATAGATTTTTTACTTTTCTTTTTTTCCAGAGTTGAATGATTATATAACAAAAGTTTATATGCTAGGTTACATGCATAACGTGGAAAAACTGTCCTTAGCAAAAGCGGTATACATGTATCATTTGGTTTATCCTTTTTGTGAAAAACCTTTAATTATGATAAGAATTTTGAATTATTCTGTTTACAGTAAATTTAAATTATTGTAATATTTTTGGTTTTGATTCCAGGGTAGAACTCTGCAGCATAATGCTGCCGCCACCATGCCTGCCATATGGTACAACATCAGATTCAAAAGCTTTGCTGTGATTTTTTTAACATTGTGGCTGGAAAGCTCCATTTCTGTCTGAAATGGCCATAGAACTTGTTTTGTCTGCATATGCTGCTGCACATTCCAGTTAGATTTGCATTTTAGGGTAGGGTTTCTGCAGAAACCATGGTTTCTGGTCAGTAGCTCCTCCGTCCACAGTGATGTAAAACTGGCTTCACTGTAGAAAGTGACTGATGTTCCAATTATTTTCATTTCAATGTTAGTTTTTATGTACAGATTTGGTCAGATGGTTGAAACTTAGACTGAATTGAATAATCTAACAACACAATCGTCTGAAGAACATATGAGGTGTTTTAGGAGGAGTAAGATAAGACTAGAAAATTTCTGAAGAAATATAAACGGGGCCTGCCAACGTGTGCCCTTCGGTTTGAACCCAGCGTTCTGATGCTAAAGTAAGCTACAATGTACTCAAAACCATGTGGCGAGTCACAAACATGTTGACTAACATGGACTTGCTCCATTCAATATGTTAAAATTTGTGTGTAAGCTAAAATTAGCCAAAATGCTAATATTAGCTTGGTAATGGCTCTCTCTACAGTACCGCGCCACTCCTGTGCGGGCGTCGGGTCTATAGTGGCCAGATTATACTGTAAAGGCACAGTAGGAGGACCCGAAATCAGCCACGAGACAGAACTGAGCAGAAACCTCAGATCTTTATTAGAGATCTGAGGTGGACACTGGCTAGGAGATGGGGGCGGGGGAGAAGCACTGATGCAGGGCAGCTTACTCACACCGTGGAATCAGAGGTATTAAGTCCAGATCCAAGTTGTTGGTCAGCCGGGCCGAGGTCATACACAATGAGGAAGAGAGCAGAGTCCGAGGGAGTGGGTGTGAGCGGCGTCAAAGAAACAGGCTTGGGCGAGATCCGGGTAGGCAAAACAGCAGTCCGACAAGGGTGAGGCAAAAGGGGCAAATCCAGAGAACAAGGGCGAGGCAGTAACACAGAGGGCGAGAAGGGAGAGCTAGAAACTACTTGCTGAAAGCGTTCGATCTGGCAGTGGGTGACTGAGAGAGGCTTAAGAAGAGTAACAATCAGGGAGCGACGCAGCTGCAGGGAATAAGGGAGATAAGGGACATGACATGGATGGCCTCAAAACAAAAACACCAGGCATCATGTAACCATCACAAAAGCAGCCAAGTTGGTTTTCGACAGGAGCTAAAATCATTAAAAGAACTTGCTGCAAACGAGACAGAAACCTGTTTTGGGGCTGCAGGGATTGTCGTGGAGGAGACAGAAACTGCGTCTTCTCTCCACAAAACCAAAAATATATGGGAACAATTTTTGTTGATACTTTTTGGTATCAACAAAAATTGTTGGTACCAAACAATTTTTGTTTGGTATCAATTTTGACAATACCACTTTGGTGGTATTGTCATGTTTTTAGTTTTTATTTATTTGTTTTGTCTTTGGACAAGCTAAGCATTGAGCACTTAGCTTTAAATTTAATTACAACTGGTAAAACACATTTCAGGTTTTTCTGGTGCTCCGGCTTCCTGGTCACAGTCTGAAATCATGACTGTTCAGTCACTGCTCTCCCTATGCATGCGTTGCTATGGGCAGGCCCCAATTAAGCTTCTGGAAATGCCTTCCCAAAACTCTGACGTCAGCCCTACTAAAAGTCTTTCATGCTTAACAACTGCATTTGTGTCAGGAAACAATTATTGCTTTTAAATGTATTTGAAATTGCTTTGTTATGTAATCATTTTACTCTGGAAAAAAAAAATGGCTGGTCTGAATACATCAGGTTTTGCATCCTGAATGGATGGAAACTTATGACCAGAAGTGAATTTCTATAAGTATGTGGTAAAACATTACAAATGTCTTTTTGGGACTGAACTATTTTTTACAGAATATATTGTTTTAAAATCAAAGGCTTAAAAGATCTGCTGAATGGATTAGGATTCAGGATGGATTTTATAATCCCAACAATCAGCGGTCTACTTTGGAACGGTGCTGGTAAAAGCTCTGAGTCAGGTCACAACCCCTCGCAGGTCCAGACAGGCTCACCGGCCTTTTGGATAAACACGGTGAGGGAATCTCCCACCGGGCTCGTTTCTGAGACAATGATAGAGCCAGACAGCTTGTATGTGGATCACTCTCCGAGACACAAAGTCACACCGAGCTGGCGGGGCTTATGGAGATAAGGTGCACTTTATTTAGCAACTTCAACATGATGGAGCCAAAAATCACGACATCACTCTTCATTTTGCCTCGGTCGGTGCCAGACAGTCTCACCCTGTTGGCTGCATGCAGGGTGAGACTGTGGATTGTTTTCAAAGGCCCCAGTTTGTTCGTGTGCAGATCTAAAGCTGACAGGAACTTTTACAAAGAACTTCGCATCCTAACAGATTTAAGCTGTTACGGTCACAGTTTGTGCCACTACTGAACGACATTTTTGCAAAAATTTATTTCACTGTCACATTCATTGTATTATATTTTCTCTCCCCATTTGCTTTCTTTAATCTATTTCTGGTCCAGAATCTTCTCTGCTAGCAGCCCGGGAAGCTTATGATATTTTTGCATTCAGTCACTCTGCCAAACATTGTCAGCTTAATGCCTGAGATGCTGAATGTAAATGCAGAGGGAAGACTATTCGCTCGACACGGTTGTTTCTCCTTTGTAGTGATTTGGACAGCATTCGAACTCAGAGACGTTTCCTCGACGTTTATTTGTGTTTTGCTCACATATCTCATCAGAGCACTGTGCTGTGAATATGTATCCTACACTCTAAAAAGAAAAAAGTTGATCCAACTTAATTGAATTACTTCTGTAGGTAACAAGTAATTCAATTAAGTTGGATCAACATATATTTTTTAGTTTGTTTAACTTGATAAATGTAGGTCAGTCTAACTCAATTTATTTACTTTAATTCATATACAAATTTTTAATCCCTCTAACTTAAATTTATAGAAAGTCAACTCAAAAATTTAAGTTGTTTTAACTTAAAAAATGAAACTACCCCAAAGTCGTTTTGTACATATTTTGTACTTATAATAATGCTTAAATATAAATCACTTTTAAAGTATGTTTTAGCTTTTACAATAGGAGTATAATTCCTTTACACTACTCAAAAATTCAACTTGGTTCTAATAACAAATTTACATTGCACAAATAGAAAATTTTTTATTTTATTGTGAAATCACAAACTTACAGATTTTTCACAACATATGCACTGAACATACTACACAGATCTTTTGCTTTTCTGCTTAATTGGGTTAGCTTTTTAGTAAACTCAACATGGGGTATCCTAAGTCCAGTTCTGGGGAGCTACCATCCTCCAACTTTCAGATGAATCCAATCTCCAAATAAAATCAACTGCTAATTACTATGTCTCTGCTCAGCTGAGTATCTGGTGGTGTGTGAATTCAGTAAGGTGGTACTGAAATAGTCCATCTGAAAGTTGCACATTGATGGCTCTCCAGAACAAACCTTGGACATCCCTGTGTGAGCTTGTAGAATCCAGAAGTATTCCTCTGAAAAAATAAGGTTTACCACAAGTCCTCCTAAAATAAAGGAAATCAACATTCTCAATCCCTAAACTGTTTTTACATAAAATACAACATGTGTGACTGTTTTTAACATCTTCAAGTACAAACTGAAAATGAGCAATAACATCTACATCCTTTCAAACAAGGGCGTGGGTCATGGCTGCAGCATTTAAACCATGTCCGATACTTATTTAACTGACATCAGAACAGAATAGTAAACATTAAGCACTGCTTAATCCAAATTGAAAAAAAAAGAAAAAAAAGAAAAAACGCTGTGAAAGTGTCTGTGAACAATACTACAGCAACCTACTAATGCTGTGGCTTTAATATGCACAATGTCCCAAAAGACATTCAAAAAGTTCAGTCCCTTGAGGTTAAGCTTCCAATACATGGAGCCCTCATGTTCAAACAAAGACAGAAAATAATCTGTCCTTTAGCACAGGATGCAATTGTCTTCACTGAGGTCTGAAGTCTTCCAAACAAATACTGAACTTTATTAGACATCTTGTGTTGGTCAAGTTGCATGAAGATTTTTTGAAACACTTCAAATGTGAATTGCAGAGGCTTTGGATAAGCCAGGTTAAGGGCATATATCAAACCCAGAAGCAGGGCACATGTTGAGGCAACTGAAGTCAGGTCATGCAACACCTCCACTCCCCCAATGACAATGTCTTCTGGGGATTCTTTCAATCCCTCTCCCTCCTTTCGAATCACAAACACTGCCAGGGTGAGCTGTTTGAGTTCCATCTGGGCATCATCTCCACTGCTGCCCTGTAGTGAGATAAACAATATGTTAAACTTGAAGACTGTAACTAATTTCTCAATTGAAAAAGAAAAGCCTTATAAATACAAGTATAAGTGTAAAGGTGTACAGCTTGTGAATTGAAGAGAATCGTTTATGGCATCTGAAATATCCTTGATAAATTTTCAAAGTTCACAGTTGCATTACAAATTGAATTAGTCAAAGGGTGATTTTTAAAGTTTTTTTTTAAAGATAATGCAAGCATGTAACTTTATATGTGTTTTGTCATATTGCAGGCTTTAGCTTAAACAAATTTATAGATTATACATCAAAGCAGAATAGTAATCCAAGCCAATGATCATCTTAGGTTGAAAATCAACACAAAATGCACATTTCTGTTGCTTATCAGATATTTTGGAGCTGGTATGAAAATAGCATGACCAAAACAGTCTTATTAACTTGTTTTTATTATGTTGGTGAACAGTAAATTAAGTTGATAGTGAAGTTAGATAATGGTCTCTGCTGAATAGCAAAGCACACCACTGCTGGATTTAAGCAGGACTTAGCCATGTTAAATTTACAATTCAACACCAAATCTGCCTGCTGTATTAAAACAGATGTTTACATATAGCAAAGCCAGGCCAGAAATAATTTAAAAATGTAAAAGCAACTGACATTGAATTTTTCAATTTTTCTGAATGGATTAAGATGCAACTTCAAACCTTTAAAAGAAACTTACACAGTATTCCTTAATAAGGTCTTCTGGATCCTCTCCAAGAAAGGTGATGAGCCCTTTCAGAACACATTCCCTTCGAATCCCAATGTCCTCCACCTGGAGAAAAATTATTGTTATCAATATTCAATATCTCTGACAAGATTTCGGATGCAACAGTAGTATAAAAAAATGTTTCTGGCAAGTTGGACTGAAAGGTGTATTTTATGAAATTCATGAATGAACCGCAATACAGACTGACTAAATCCACCAAAAATACATAAGACATTAAAATTGCTTTTCTTTGAGTGATATCAGCTTTGCACAAAGTGTATCAAGTATTAATAATTAAAACAAAAAGTCTGAAAGTAACTAGAGACTTTAACTTCTTTGTTTAAATTAAAAATGGTAAATGTCCCTCAGTGTTCCTATCGATGATATCCATACCTCATCATAGGTTCTCATGATGCCAGCTATTTTTGCACGTGTTGCTCCTCCCTTGGCTTTGATGACTTTAATCAGCTGACTTGAGGGCCTGTCCAACTGGGCAAAGAAAGTCTGCTCAAGGGGAAGAGCCATGAGTCTCAGGAACACCGCATTAATCTGAAAAACAAAATAAAACTTATTTAGTATGTTACAAAATGACTTAAAAGTAAATACTGACCAATCATTCCAAAATCTAAGAAAAAATCCTCAATCTGCATTACTTGCACTGCAAATGGGGCATTTGAATGTGGTTAAGTCATTGGTAACAGTTTGGTGGACTGGATGATGTCTTGATAAATGGTTCAGTAAAGCATTCCAGGTATTGAATCTACACGCGCAACTTAAATATGTGCATGGACATGAATAGCCCCGTCCATAATGCCTGGGATTTAGTTTGTAGTGCTTGAGCAATTCAGATCTTCTGGAAAACACGCTCTCGCAGTCTTTGCATCTCCACATGAAGTGCAACACTAGAAGGATAAGACAGGAACTGAGTTACATGTATGTTGGCAAATCTGAAGGCAAGGAAGATGAAACAAATATGGATGCAGAGTCTATTTGAGTACTCTCCGAGATGACTGAGCTTCTGACCCCATGTTGAGGGAGAGCTCATCAACCCTTTGGAGGAAATTAATTTCATCTCGTTCTTTGACCAACTATTATTCCTTTTACCTTAAACTCCCTAAATGACGTTATTTACGGAACCTATTTTTGAATTAGTTTAGAGTATGTGTTTTTCATATTATCAATACAATACAGCATATTAACTAATAACTTTTTTTTTGTTAAATTAGAAGCTTAGTGAAGCAAATATGGCTTACCTTCTATGGTTTGATGATGCTTGGTTCCAGGCCTGGAGAGTAGGAAAGAGAAGTTCCTATAAACATGAATTGCTTATTTATTTTTTGCTTTTCCCTTTTAAGAGAAATGACATCTTATGGATTATTAGCTTAGTTAGGATATTATGTGTTTTATATCATGTCGTCAGTAAGCAGCGTGACATTAGGAACAAATGGCTTCCCTGACTGCAGCTCACGGTGACGTGCAGAGCGCAGTTGCGTCACATTAAATAAGTTTTGCGTATTAACACTAACACCTCCGTAACTGTACGTTAAGCTTACCCATTAAAAACGACCTGTCCAGTAGTTCCTGTTATAAAGTCTGGCCGCCACTGCAGTGCATTAGCTGCTCCCACACTTTGACCCAGTCTAGCTTCCGACCGGAACTCGCCAGCAGTCCTCGGTCCACATTTCATATTTTCACTACATACAAGGCTTCTAGCTATTTAAGTTCTTTAGGGTCAAATTAAAAGTATACACCCAAAATAAACGTTCACTAACTAACAGAGCAGTTAAGTTCAAAAATGCTCCGCCGAATAGCGCGGCTAATTACAACTAGCAATGTGTTCAAAGCAAATAAGTGATGATACTTCGACGTTAAACACAGTTAACCGTTTCAAATTAAAGGTAGAAAAAGTCATGAATATTTTTAAACCGTTTAAATAATATTTTGTCATGGTGTGTAGAATACTTACTGTTTTATTACAATCCGATGAACAGTCAACGGTCAGAAGAAATGGCGGCTGCACACACGGTCGTTAAAGTGGATCTGTCTCGGGCAAAGCTTACGTAATGACGTCAGACGTAAAACTGCATTCAACTTAATTGGTTCACTTCAACTCAAAGTTAAACGTTTGTTTTAGATGAAATGTGTGACTTTTAAGTTAATTGAACTCATGAAAGTAAGTTGACACAACTAAGCCAAACAATTAAGTCAGGTTAAAGTAAAAAAGACCATAACATTAACTACAGCCCAAATACACTTTTTAGAGTGTAGGAGCTCATTATGTGTCATTATGGGGGGTTTTTTCCAAAGTTTCTTTCATTTTTCACACCAAGTTTTTACTGACTGATGGTTTTTCATGATAGTGACGATGCTTTTCTTGTTTGCTTTTTCTGTGCTTCAGGATTTGAAGAAGGTGCTCTCTTTCCCCCCCTACCCCGGGGAGTTTCTGCACCCGGTCGTGTACGCCTGCACGGCGGTCATGTTGCTCTGCCTCTTCGCCTCCATCATCACGTACATAGTGCACCACAGGTAAGAGGAAATCTCATAAACTGGATAACATGCCTAGCTACATTCGAGGTTTAATCCTCTTCAGCCTGGCATGCTGAAATTTAAATTCACAGTCATTAACTCCACCTCAGCGTTTGGACAAGCGGGCAGACGGTTACATAATCTCCTAATTTCTCACCTTTTATTTCCAGCCTCATGGTGGTTTGTGACTCCTCTGCCTCAGATCCTGGGCTCACCGGGGTGTGAGTCAGATGCTTTAGGCTGCTGTTAAGCCCTACAATCTGTCTAAGAGGATATAAAACATGTACACATTAGTGTCTGTGGTAAAGCATGTGTTTTAGTCCATCATAAGACAAACACGTGCCCCCTACGGATCTGTTAGGAGGTATAGAGGCCACCTTTGTTGCTTTGTATCTGAACGAGGCGAGAATAGAGAAGCAGGTATTTTGTAGAGTACCTTCAGCCTTTTTTAGGTTTATAAAGTAGAAGTTTGCTCGACTGAATATTGTTTAAGCGCAGAAATAAGTCATTTTGCTAGTTGCTGTGGTTTATATGCAGTGTTTGTGAATTAAAACGATACGATGTTGAACTTTTTTCATCGTTGAACTAGGAACCAAATTTGTTAGCAGCAGAAATAAAAACATTAAAGAAACATCAGCTATAACTGTATTACTGCTCATATTCAATCAACATTTTACTTGACACTAAATGTATTATTTTGGGTCCTGGAAGTCCAGTGGGATATTAATGTGACCCTTTTTTTTTGGTGTCACATCTAAAAAGATCTGCTAAACATCTGATTTTTGAACAACAACTGCTCAACTAGTTTCATCAACAAGTTTCCAACAGGTTTTAGGCTGTGTGTATTAAACTGCTCCAACCACAAGCATCTTAAAGTAAAAGGAACATCAGTTCATGTTTAGGCTAGAAGCAAAAAAAACAAAAAAAAAATCCATATTTTAATGTGTGATGGCAGATTTAATGTTTTGCACACACAGAGTTAGAGGGGATTTTCCTTCAATGTAGCTCACATTAACGAACTCTTCCACCTCCTCCACACCTCCCACTAGGCTCTCCCCAACACTAAAACACATCTCTGTTTAGTAACACTTCAGTATCACTCCAGCAGACTGACAGGATCCAAGCCGTGAAGCGCTGGGACCGGGTGTTAAATGGGCAGAATGCAAGACAGTTCAGTGGTAGACACAGCATGTAGAAATATATTTACCCACAATGAGGTGTGTGTTGGCTTCCTTTTCCAACAACAAGATATTTCAGCACAGAATTTGTGATTATTGGTAAACGTAAGATGTTGGAGCGAAGGGAAATTCACAGCAGTTGGTATAATTTCCTTAAACCCGAAATCCTTTGAAAGCAACTGACACAATTTACATCAAAAGTGTTCACAGTCAGGACAAATTAACAAATACTTAAATCAGACTGCAGCAGTCAGAGACGTTTTCCAACCCTTCACAGTTTACATACCAGCATATTTAGAGGTTTTGCAAATCAAACTGTGCTGAATTAGATGTGAACCCCTGGTGTTTGCAGAGGTTGGGACCACAGACGCCCACAAGTAGCTGGAATCCACAAATACTTGAGACTTAGCTAAGAATGCATTCATCTGCTTATTGTAGTAGTTCAAACACAAAATATACCATAATGTGCATTAATATGCACAATGAAACGGTCCAGCCATGGAAGCTAATATCTGTGACCACTAAGATCTATGTAATTTCCTTAGTGCTCAAAATAATTGTTGCTGTTTCAGAGAAACGGGAGGAGTGAGACATCCTGGCCTCTGCTGGATGGCCACAATAAATCTGATACGAAAACTGCTGATAAAAGACCCAACACTCTTTTTCTCTTATTTGAAACTCCACAAGTAGTTTTGCGTTTTCTTTCTGCCACTGTCTCTGAATGTCAAATAGATCGACGGGAGAAACTTTCCCTGTGTGTTTTTACATTCTGCTCTCTGTCAGACGCTATAAAACCACATCGTTTCCACTTTTTGTATCTTTTATTACTTCATTCGGCTGCAGCTGCCTCCTGGCAAAGTTCACTGATGCAGATGTCTCTAAGGAAAGAACCTTCATTACCTGTGATTTTTTTTTCTGCCTCAGGGTTTTTTTTTTTACTTTGTTTAAAAAGCAGCATTAAAATAATTTAATTCATTTAGCATGTTGCCCAGCCTCAGGTAGCAGCACAGATTCACAGTGAAATCAGACGTCTGTTAATCTTCTGACAGTAATTGTGTCAACTTTTCTGCTGCCTGCAAATTATTTTGAAGTTATCACCACAGGTTTTGCTTAGCAACAGCAGTCAAATGCAATTATGGCAATCTCTTTGCACGTACGTACCGCCATGTGCTGCGTTTTACCTTTTCTATTATTTGAATTATCAGCAGTGCTTTGCAGAAATATTCATCACCTTGAGCTTTTTCACAGTTTGTCACTTTGCACCAGAAACCTCAATGTGTCGAACTGGGGCTTTATAGACATAAAGTCTATAAATAAAGTGGAAGGAAAATGATGCATGATTTTGTTTTTAAATTGTTGGGGTTTTCAATCGGTGCTTTGAATAGCCCTCTTTCAGTGCTTGGGAAATGTCTGTAGGCCTTGTTTTCTGTTTTTATTTGCAAGATAGCTCAAGCTCCGTCAGATTCGTTGAAGAGCATCCCTGAAAACAATGTTCCGAACATTGTCATAGTTTCTCAGATTGATTTAAACTGACCTGCTTTGACCCGACCCATCCTGCTGCAGCTCTGGCTGTTAGTTCAGGGTTGGTTTCCTGTTGAAGGTGAACATCCTCACCAGGCTGAAGCCTTCTGCAGCGTCTGACAGGTTTCCTTCAGGGTCGCCATGTTTGTAGTTTCCTCACAAATCTGACCTGCTTTCCTGTGTTACTAACAAAAATGATCCTCGCATCATGATGCTGCCACCACTGTGTTTCATGACAGATAGGGGGTTTCTGCATATACTTCAGAAGTTGTGTGTTGGCTTCATTAAAAGCAATCACCTTTCACAGTTTTCTTGGTAAGACTTGGTTTGTGCATAAAGAACTTCTTATGATTCTTCTTGCCACTCTTCCATAAAAGCCCAATTTATCACGTTTATGACCAACAGTTGTGTTCGTCTCCTCTCCTCTGTGTTACTTTATCTTTATGATACAGTTTGTTCATAAACACACTGATGCTGAGATTACCCATCAGATAAATTACAGTGATGTGACTTTTAGGTTTTTACTTGCACTAGATTTTATTTGAGAGTAAAAGAGGAAGAATAAAAATGCATCTCTTTCAGATTTTTATTTTGATTATGAAAGTATTTTTAATTTCCACTTCAGGAAGATTTCCCGCTGTGACTCTAATAAACTTTGCAAAAATGCTTAAGATATTCCATCCATCCATTTTCTTACACCCTTGTCCCTTAGTGGGGTCGGGAGGGTTGCTGGTGCTTGTCCAGCTAGTGTACCGGGCGAGAGGCGGGGTCACCTGGACAGGTCGCCAGTCTGTCACAGGGCAACACAGAGACACACATGCACACACACTCACACCCAGGGACAATTTGAAGAGGCCAATCAACCTGACAGTCATGTTTTTGGACTGTGGGAGGAAACCGGAGTACCCGGAGAAAACCCACCATGCACAGGGAGAACATGCAAACTCCATGCAGAAAGACCGGGGTCGGGAATCGGGGTCGGGAACCTTCTTGCTGCAAGGCAACAGCTCTACCAACTGCGCCACTGTGCAGCCCTGCTTAAGATATTTATAGACTAAATAACTAATTTAGCTTATTTAACCGTTCTGTCATAACAGACATCTATTATATCAACCTCTTTGTGTCTAGTAGCGTTTCTTCATATTCAGTTTTTTTTCTTTGTTTCTCCTCCAGCAGAATGGGACACAGTTCGTTAAACAGGGAAGAATTAGTTTCTTTCATATCGTCTTGTTAATTCCAGCCACAGATCTTTATCTTATCCTCACTCTTGTCTCTTTTTCTGACTTAATAAACATGCATTAGACTGTAACCACTTCCATCGCAGCTTGTTACCAAGCCTGCGCTCTTCGGTTTATGAGACATCAGCAGCACGTTTGGCTTGGCTAAACCTCCTCCATGTAAAACGTCTTATATTGCAGTCTGTTGCTTTATTACCCCTTGCGTTTGTCGGAGCGGCTGGTTCCGAGGTGAGGGAGTAGATGCAGAGCCGGGGCGGTTTTATCCCCCACCAACCCTCTGAGAGATGGAGATATGGAGGGTTGCCAGGTTAATGTACTTGACCCAATGAAAGCCCGCAGCAGAACCTGTGAAAACCTCTTCCAGGGAGGCCCGCAGCCACCCTGATTTATGGGCCTGGTGCTGGATGGACCTGGAACTCCAGCAGCTCTAATTCTCCCTCCCCTTTGCAGAAATCAGTGAGGCCCGGCCCCAGACACGCCTCCAGGCTCCAGCAGCCGCTGCTTCATCTACAGTGGGCTCACGTGCCGCCGGGGCTCTACTCCTCCATTTTGGGGAGGGAAGATTTCCACATCCACAGCAGGGTTATGTAATTTCAAACAGGGACATTCAGGGACTGAATCAACAACAACAACAATTAGAAAAAAAAAAAAACAACATGAGCTGACAGAGGATGGGAATTAAAAGATTAGATGGTCTGCTAACTCACACAGCCTAGAAAACATGTTGGAAATGTCTGACCTATTTAGTCACATCTTCTAACAACTGGGTGGAAACCAGTGATGTGGGCTGAGTGCCCAGCTCAGGGCTGCATGGACCCTGATTGGTCACATACTTTGGTCTCAAAGTGAAAGTGCGTTTGCATCAAAGACTCCTATAAAGTTTGTATGAAACAGACTAGAATTTGATTCAAGTAGTCCCTCCTTCCTTGTGTCCTATTATCTGATTCTCTTTGTGTCTGTGACTTTTTTTATGTATTAAGGTGCATGTAAAGGAATCTGGACTGTGGAGTATGGAAACATTAAAACAATCTTTCAATGTTTTACTTGAAAGATTTGAAAATCTAACTTTATCCAGCCATCTTCAAAATATAATGTTCTAGCTCATTATGGAACCCAGCAGAGTGATTGTTGCACATAGAGCTATAATTACTAGATGTGTTGGTTTTGGTGTGTGGGAATGTTGCAGGCTTAGTGATAAAGTCACACTGGAGGATGAATATGCACACTTAGTGGTGCCTGAAATATTATGCGGTGAAACAAATGAAATTGATCCCGTCCTGTTTTGGGCCATCTGGCTCGGTGGAGTGTTCACATTTCACAACCTTTCCTATTCACTCCTTTATTTTGTGTTCTGAGAAGAGCTGAAAGAGCATCTATCTAAGCATCAGCCTCTAAAGGTTCAGACAGAAGGAGCTTAAAAGCTCCGAGGCTCCGTCACTAAATGGAACAGGTGGGTTTGTTCTCGGTTCTCCAGCTTTGCTTTCTTTAGATCTCATGAATCATACGATTTAAAAATGCTAATGGGCAGCAGAAGAAGAAACAAACACATTGTTGATCTTTGGGATGTCTTAAAAATGTATCAGTGGTGTTATTTTGAACATAAAATATCTAATTGTGTAAATATTGATCAGCTTAATAGCTATATTTTAACTTATTAATTTATAAATTCTCAGTTAACTAAACAACTGGTCTTAATTTTGATTCGGTTCTATAGATGAATGTTTAGTGTGAATTAAGTCTTTGCAGACCTTCAGGTGAACTTTATTCATTTTGAACTGAAGTGAAATTGTTTTTTTTCTGTTGGGTCATAAATTGCACAAAGTCAATGCAGCGGTAACACTTTATGTGAAAGGGGGTGAATAAAACTGTCATAAACATGTCATAACATGTCATGAACATGAATAAGCCTTCATGAATATTTATGACTGTTGTCATAAAGAGTCATTCGGTAAATTATGACACTTTTAATGCAAAGTTGACATTATTCAAAATGTCTTTGTTAAACTTGACATTAACTAAGAAATCATTACGGTTTAAACTTCACCTTTAATAACATAAAGTTACCTAATTTTTAAAGTGCAATCAGTTATACTTTTAGAACAAATTTATATCGGTAATGATTTCTTGGTTAATGTCAAGTTTTCATAACAAAGACATTTTGAATAATGTCAACTTTGTATTAAAAGTGTCATAATTTACCGAATGACGCTTTATGACAACAGTCATAAATATTCATGAAGGTTTATTCATGTTCATGACATGTTATGACATGTTTATGACAGTTTTATTCACCCCCTTCAAATAAAGTGTTACCAATGCACCAATATGTAATAATATACTAGAATATTGTTCATCATTTTTTTAAGGATCTCTTGTTTTAATTCAGATCTCATCTACCCCAATCCTAAACAAATTTATAATTTTACTTTACAGTTTTCTCAAACTGGGACGTGTAGAAATCCTGTTAAACCAGTAAAATTTATATTTCACCTGTATTATAATTATAATCTATCCTAAGTCATTAAGTAAGACTAAAGAGTTTGATGTAAAAGAGTTAGGTGAAGCTATTGGCTCCTTTTGACATTGTACTTTTTAGAAATAGTTCTTAAAAAGTAAGTACTTTTTAAGAATGAAAAAGGAATAAAAGTTTGTAAATAAAGACAGAATTAAATCATTTTTGGAACAAAATAACAGATGACATCATAATACAATTAAAAAATTGCAAATTTGAAGATGAGACGACCTTTAAAAATCCCGTCCTGCCCTCATTCTACACATTTAAGTTGCTGCACTGACTTAAAATGCTCCCTACACACAAAAACCCCATTGAGTAGAAATTTAAGCCAATTTCTTTCTGTTCCATGTAAAAACCGTTGTGACATGTGCAGACGGGGCGGAGGGGGGATAACAGCTTGAGGTAGCAGCATTGGTACATCAACAGATTGCTGCTGCTTTCCTTACATAATGAGAAAATCCATTCAAACCCAAAGCTATTTAAAACAAGAAGAACATGCAAACATGTAGGAGCGCCGTGGTAAGGAGCTACGTGAGTCAGTCTGCATCCCACATGGAGAAGTTGTTCTCCTCCGCACACCTGATCCAGCTCCTCAGTCCTAGTGAGCTGCATTCTGGGTTTTCCTGTTCAGCAGTTAAAAAAAAAAAACCCTGCTGATTGGATCATTTCTGAATAAAATAGAGTTTAGCTGCATCTGTAATATTTTGCGTCGTCTTTTTCTTCCTCTCAGCGCTATCCGCATCAGCAGGAAGGGATGGCACATGCTTCTCAACTTCTGCTTCCACACGGCGCTGACCTTCGCCGTGTTTGCCGGTGGCATCAATCGAATCAAATACCCCATCATCTGTCAAGCAGTAAGTGCATTCTCCTTTCTTCCACCCTCACTCTCAAAGCTTTTTGGGGAAAAAAGAGGATTGTGAATGTGTATCCAAGTGTCAACAACCAGGTCAGTGTGTGCAGCCCATGAACCCAAAGCAATCTTGGTTTTATGCTTTCATGCTTCAGCGGCGTGTGGTCTGGGCATTCCTTTAGTACGGCTGTGGCACAATGACAGTAATAATTCATGCTTTTGCTCCACATAAATAGACACAGCTCCGGTGGCTTTTGTCTGTCTGTGTAACCACATTTGATTTATATATTACCAAAAGAATCCTGTCATATTCTTTAAAAGTGACTTATCCGAGTGACCTAGATATAAAGAAGCTACTGTGGTTAAGATGATGTCTGTATTTTAGATTCTTTGGTTTTGTTGGTTCAGTTTTAAGTTTGGTTTTTTTTACAGGTGAACCACGTTCAATTAGAATATGATTAAAATGTTAATTTCATCCATGGAAGTTACATATATGTTTAGTAAACACTCCATAGGAAGGATAAGGCATAAAGAAGCTGGATTCAAGGATTTCACTTAAAAAAGTTAAGTGGAAGGAAAACAGTTCATTCCCTGCACAGGTAATCCCATCCTTTAGAGGATTGTAATGCAAAGACTCTTCAAGAGTTTAGTGGAGATTCGCCACATGGTTTCTGTTCTACATTTGTTGCATTGAGCCAATCTGAACCAAAGAAAACATTAGAAATATTTCACATGGTGAGATGTTCCCAGAAAGATGAGCGGATGGTTGCTCAGCGGGGCTCCTTTGTGTTTTATTTGTAGATTACACTCCCACAGTTAGTTATGATTGTTATGATTATGATGCTTTGCTGTTGTTGTAGATGGTGCAGAACCACAGTCTGATCGTTTCCGTGTCATGATGCATTGATGCAGTAATTCAGGCATAAGGAGCCCCAACCAAGTATTCAGTGGACTTCCTGTTCGGTGTGGACAGTCGTTTCAGGAGATTGAATTATTAAAAATCTGTTTTTATTGGTCTTATTCTAATTTTCTGAGAAGTTAAGTTTTTATTTGATTTTTTTAGCTGTAAGCAAAAACCAGCGATAAATTCTTAAAATATTGCTTTGTATAATAAATCTGCATGAGTTTACTTTTTTAAATTATTTTTTCATATAGTATTAAAATAGTAGAATAATTAACCTTTTTCATAATATTTAAATGTGTTCATTTTAGCCACTTTTGTGGCTTTTAGTCCTATAATATACGAAGAGGGAAAGCAATAAAGAGGCTTAGTGTTTTTCACCAACTCGTTCTGGACTCCTGCTCTTCCTCTGATGTAAGCCGCTCTCTGCGCCTGCATTGGATGTCCTGTCAGTGTGATCATCTTTTTGCTGCTTGTGTCTCTGAAGCCCACAGAGTTCAATGAATGAGTTAGACGGAGCGACACGGAGAATTTAGTTGTCAGTACAGATTTGGAAGCAGGACATGCTTTTGTGCCTGCTAGCAATTTGCTATTTTTAGGTATTCATGAGGAGGAAACATGAAGGGATGCCATAAAGTATATTAAAGTCTGTGCTTTAAATACAGATTAGCATTAAAGTGCAAAAACTGTTGCAAATGTTGCGTAAATTTTTTTTTCATTGAAATTATTTGAGAAACACTCAAAATAATCATTTTGAGTGTCAAAATTTTGCTCCTTTATGTGGTTAAATGTAATTTTAACAACATTTCGCCATTTTTTACAAACTTGCTTCATCAAATTATCCACATCTTCTGGTTCACCTTTCTATAAACTAAGACTTTTACGCCTCTTTTTCTATTTTCCCATCTCAGTTTCCGCTGCCTTCTGTCACTCCCTGTTTGTTTCAGTGGGCCTTGTTCGCTCTCCGTTTTGTGAGCTGCAGCACATTTGGGACTTAGCTGTCTCTTCTGCCTTCGCTGGCACTTAAGGTGTCCCCTCAGTCCACAGAGTAAAGACTCCACTGTTACCTGATGAAATGCGCCCAGCTTCTCCTGGCCCGTCTCACCAGCTGTCACGTCTTCCTCCACTGGAGGAACTGTCACAAATTGGCTGAAGTTTGTCATAAAATGCATCACCCATCCACCTGCCTGCTCTCTACCATTTAACATCTCCCTACTAATTTCATGATTTGAAAATATGTGGTTCCATTCTGCTGTGACAGGAAGTGAATACCTGACAGGTGCACCACATTCTTTCAAACCTTTGCCAGCTTAAACAAGTCAGCCATGAATTTCTGACCACTGGCAGGAAAACTGAGTAATGCTGCATGTCTTGCAGAAACACAATGTTATGATGCAGTGACCTGGCTTTCACAAAGAGGTTACTTTAATACCTTTTTTTTTTTGTGGGGAGGAAACAAATCATGCAAAATTGTGACAACAGAGCGACTCACAAAGGGACGGAAGTTGGCTGCAGAAAAAGACATGTACAAAAAGGAGTGAATTTTCAGATTTGTTCTAACAAATCCAAATGTCAGCATAGCCTTTCCACCGGCGTTCACAGAGAAAGAGCAGCAGCAGACAGGCTGTGCTGATAGCTGATGCTCCCTGTCTGTGTAATGTGACACGTTCAGCTGAGGCTCAAATGAAAGGCGTGTGGGAGCGACCTGAGCTGGTAGCGTGTGCTGCTATGACTCTCAGCAATAATTACCACACACAAAGGAGGGCGAAAACAACTCTCTCTGTTAGTTTTGTCACAGCCACAAAGGGAGCATGTTATGTGTTGAATTAATAGCAAGTCATATCAAATTATGGTAACCCTAGCCTCACAGTTTAACAGATATCTCCCTGTGCAAAGATCCTCAGCAGAGCAAGATGTGCGACTTCACTACTGCTTTTCTAAAAGCTACTTATTGCTCTGATGGAGCGGAGAAGACGTTCCATAAATTGAAAAGTCATGGTCCGTGTCAAGAAAAGCGAATAAAGCGCTCCGGACCTCCTTAGTCCTGATTGGGTTTGTAGAACACTTTGCAAACTCCAAAGTCCATAAAATAAAATGAGAACTACGAGACAGAACCACCTGCAATAAAACAGACCCAAAACCACAAAAGAACAGTTAAAGCAATAAAAACCAGAAAGTGGAAGAAAATAAAAGACTAATAAGTACCGACTGATATTTTCAGCTAGAAAAGTCAGTAGCATTAGCCACTTGGACAAATAAAAGATGTCGGATCCACAGTTTTGCTACAAAAATGTTCTGTGATCTCATCTTTAACAAAACTGGTTCACTCAGTTCAGTCAGGTTAAAATTAATTGATTCATATTTACAATTCACCTCCTAAATATTCTGAACTAAGTTCAAAGCTCCAATTGGAAATAAATCTCATTCATTTATCATAATTTGTCTGGAATAAATATTATGTATATAGTAATGTTATTCATAATTAGCCTGTGGATTATGTTATCACCTAGCATCCACTTTATTTTGTCTTCTTTTCAAAAACAACAAAGAAGATTGTCTGAATTTACAAAATAAATAATTTTATCCAGGCTCAGTTATTATACATTTGTTCATAATTTCACAGCCATAAAATCAGAACTAATTTATGTTGCTTTTATGCAACTTTGTTCACTAAGGAGTTAAAACAACATGGTGTTCATCTTTAACAAAATCCTGAATCATTTTAAGTACTGACAAAACCTTCAATCATATTTATTTTATTTCAGTTGTTTACCTCCAAGCTGCAGCTTTTTGCTTCATCTCTGCACAAAAAGAACAACAACAAAAATATAAAGTCTCCAGGTAATATACTTTAATAAAGAGAAGAAAAAGGCGCCATAGTCCAGTTTAAAGGGAGAGAAACTATCGATGTGGGTCCTCACATGCTGCCTGTGTGCACGCACACACACACACACACACACACACACACACACACACACACACACACACACACTCAGACAAAATGTTCCTCTTCTTTCTCCATGAAAGTTTGCTTCTAAAAATCAAAGTTTTTTTGTTTTTTTTTACTTCGACATGTGAGAAGAAACTAAAAAACTGAAATTGGGAAAAAATAAAAGTCATTTTGGAAAGAAATCAGACTTTTCATTGGGACCTGCCCTTTGGCAGTTTATTCAGCGCAGAGATTTATATTTAAATTGGGATGCTGTGTTCTATCTGTGTCTGGATATCTGTAACTTTTACTTCTGCTTGTCTCTCTCACAGTTTATCACAAGCTTTTGTTGTTCCAGACCTGCAACCTTTTAATTTCCACATAAGAGCTGCTGGCTTGTAGGAACGTCTAAAAAAAGACTAGAAGCTAAAACCAGTAAATTTACCCCCTGAGTGTCTTCAGCTCTCTGTAACTATGTTAATATAATCCCCTGTGGCTCATACTTAATGACTTTTTCACAAATTACTCTCTTTTGCATCTGTTCAGTGTGAAATATTTGTAACATCAAATATTCAAGTTACGTCCATATAAGCTTGGAGCTGCTGAGATGATCATTTTCCCGCACAGAAACAACGTAGACTTCAGCACACTCAGCTGTATTATTATGAGCTGTGTGTTGCTGTAGCAACCAGGTTGACACTGACTATAAAAACAAACCTAAATCTTTCCTAATTAGGTCGACAGATTGAATTACAGATAATTATGGTGGAATAATATTTAATATATATTTTATTTGCTTCACTGAAGTAGTTATGATCACCTAGAAGACAATCTAAGAAAGCAGCATATTTATTACATTATGGAAACATTTAAAAGAGGAAAACAATGAATGTAAACCAGGTTTTGGCACCACACTCAAGCGTTAATGTCCAGGCTATTTCACATGGAGCAATCTGAATATGTGCATAAAATCAGTGATCAGTGTGAAATAAAAGGACAAAGTTAGTGTCTAAAGCAGTCTGGAGTATTTTCTGAGTGAGTCAGTACCGATCAGCCCATTCTCTCATGTAGAGAAGCTCAAGCTCAGTCAGACTAACTGGAAACAGAATATTTTTTTATAATCTTACCACAGATTCAAGTCAGGTCTGGACTTGGACTGGCTAACTTTGACAGATAAGTGTGCTTTGATCCAAACCAGGAGTCTCCAACCTTTTATCTGCTGTGATCTACTTTTACACAAGAACATCAGAGCTACTCATGCTTGGCAAAATGTATCTAAATATCCAACTTCCACAAGTCATAAGCGAATGCTTATCCCCCGTATAATAAAGCACGTCAACACGCATTGTGTTCAAAAGCTTTCATTCAGAGGCATCGGAGCGCTAGAAATGAAAATGAACACAAAGAAATAAAATGAGTAGCACTCCTGAAGAGCTCTTCAAAAACTGAGGTAATGAAATAAGATTCAGCAGCATGTGATGCTGAATGACTTGAAATTCTCTTAATTCACATTTTGTGAAAAACAAACAAACAGCATGAATGTCTGAGCTCATAAATCCACCATCTTTGTACAAGGCATTTGTCGTTGATGGTGCGTCTTCAGTTGCTACAGAAACCAAGTTTTCGACAGGAATTTATTTCCAACATCTCCCCCTTTGTTGCACAGTAGATGCTGACTCCCTTTGTGGTGATTTTCAGTAGCAGTGATGTCAAAAACTCAAAAGTAATCAAACACCATGTGTGTGAAAGCAGCCAGACGCGCCGTGTCACTGCAGTCCACAGACTCATCACACTGCAGTGAACACAGGATCAGAGAAAAACTCAAATATCACAACTGCTTAGCAGATGGTTTGAAATAATAGCTACAGCTTTGATTCGATTCAGATTATTTATGTAGAACGGGTTTACAAGAAATGCTACTTCAAAGCACTTTTCAAAACAAACATATCCAGTGTTTAATATGTGGTCAAGTCAGTAGAATCACAAAGAGGGAGAAAATATGTTCCATCTTTGCAAACTTTACCTTTTTATGGCTGAAATAAACTCAAAACCATGTTTTTAGGTGTCGGCTTTGAATGAAACCTGTTGGGTTGAAGATCATCCAACACTTCTGAACCACAGAGCCTAAATTTAATGGCCCATAATTACACATTTGTCAAGAAATGTAGCACTCAGCTGCTGCAGTGATTTAGCAGGGTGGCTTTGGCAGCAATGATTGTCTGGTGGTCATAGTTTTATGACTAATTGGTGGTTATGAAGGACAGATTTTAGGTTTATATCATCTCAACATATGGTGATAAACACTCCAAAGCAAAACCAATACACTCTCCTTTGGACAAAAGATTTATATGCCGATTTAGAGATTTGCTGCCATGTCACCAATAAAAATGTCAACACAATGAAAAAAACAATGAATCTCCATAACTACGTTATGATGTTTTTGCTTCTGTCTGTGGTGGACCAACAGACTGCAGAGTCCCATCAGGAATGGATTCAGCGCTGTGTAAATAGATGGACGTCTTCTTAGTGTAACCTGAAGGCAATCGTTCTACAATTAAACATTCAGTCTGCGTAATCAGAGAGGCTTTTATCTGCGCTAAGTGCATAATGGAGACAGAGTTTAATATATTGCTAATTATACTTTTATTTAGCCGTATAACCCGTGCGAGGCCGAGGCAGGACAGACTCAGACTCAAAAGGTTAAAATGAATGAAAGTGAAGGTTTAGTCCTTTGTAATCAACATCATTTATAAATTGTTTTCTTGAATCCATGGTGGGAATGGCTTTGAAATTTAATTTAAAGGGCATGTTTCTCTCTTTTTTTTTTTTTGTGCAAGTTTCTCTTCTCAGTTGTTGGGCAAGACACCATGGTAGTTTAATTTAAAAGTTTTGGGTTCGATTCCTGCCACACAGTTATGTACGTCTCCCCCACATCATCCGTCTTTGTTTTACCGGCTGAGCTTTTATCTGAACTACAGTAATGGACCTGTCAAAATGTTATTCTGAGGACACATCTGTCACCACATTCACTCCAGAAGTCCATCTTCGGTGAGTTTTTTTCACAATAGATGGATAATTACACTGCAGCTGTAGTCAAAAACTCATTTAAGCAGAAAAAAAACTGTTGCAGCTGAAGCAAATTATCCAGGATTATTTATTTAACGTGATCTGCGGACATCAGCAGCTGGACACAGCTGTTCTGTCCGGGCTGAACCGCTGGATACATGAATTGATTATTCACTTTGAAAAACAACAGAGAAGTGAATTATTTAGTTACAGTGCTTTTCATATATTGAAGATTTTCCATTTTTCTCGCTATAAATCCTGATAATTGCCTTTTAACCACTGAAAAGGTTTTTACAGAAAAACCGGAAAAGGTAACCCCAAAACATAATAAATATATATATATTTTAATGAGTGCACAGTGGATTCTATTTATCTGCTGTGCTGTAGCACAAAGCTCAGTAATGAATGGCATCAAGCTATTTTAAGGTAGATGGAGCATGAGAATAAGCGTAATCTTCACAGCCACAATAGCCGATAGAACAATAATTATGTGCCCATGACAGAAAGGCTTAATCGATGTGAGGAACTCATTTTTATCTTCAGTTTCCAGGCCACTTGCTACGTGTGTTAATAAAAACCAAGACCGCTGTGGCAGTGAAAGGTGCATGGCGATCAGACGGCTCTATTGGCTTTTAAGTAAACTATATTTACCACAGAGCTGACCTGATATAACACAAAATGAATTCATGCTTAATGCTTAAATCAAGATTTTGAATCAAGCTGGATAAAATCGTGCAAAATTAAGAGTGTCAGTCTGTTCCTTTTGTTGATAATATCTACAAATGAGAAAAAGCTTCCTGTAAATTAGATGAGTAATAACAGAACATGTGAGATATTAGCTACAGGCCAGGACTTTTTCATGCTGTAACACTTTTTTCTCTTTATGATATGCATATATGAATATTAATATCTACCAGTGCAGATGCTTTCCTGTCCACATCCCTTTAACCTTCAACATTTAGGGCTGTTTTTGGTTGTATAGATGAATATCAGTAAAGCCACAGAGGATCTGTTAGATATGCTGCTGTAAGCATCAGAATGGCTGTTTTTACGCGTTTATTTACATCATTGTTGCTGCTAAATCTGAACAAAGATGGCTGCTAGACCCGGTAACAAAAGGTTAATTAAGCGAGTCTTTCTGCCACCGTAAATTATTCATGATTCAGAGCCAACATTGTCTGTGAATTATTCAACCAAAAATCCCAGAGAAGTTAATAAGGAGGCTTCATATGGATGCAGATCAGGACCAGAGAGCAAAGAGAGAAGGAGGAAGTTCAAGCTATCTCTTCCAACAATCACAAAAGGTCAGGATCATTTCCCCGTCTCAAACTTTCCAACCGCACAACCAGATACAGATTTACAGAAGAGCAGCAAAAGCAAATGAGGTGGATTAGCAGTGGTGGGGTAGCAACTGATGGTGATTCGGATTCAGGAGATGTTTCTGTCTGGATATTGAACTATTAGAAGATCATACCGTAACAGTCTTCAGTCAGAAGCCTCTTTAGATTCGTTGCGAAACTGGTTGCTAGTGGAGATCCGTCCTGCTCACAGCTTTAACATCCACAGCGACTCTTTGAAGGCATTTGGACGATATGAGTTTGGACATTTAAATTCCCTTTGATGTACATAAAGTTAATTTGGATTGAACTGAAATGAACTGAACATGTCATGTTGTGGAAGTTATGAGAAATTATGTACGACACAGTGTTCAGTGCGCCACCTTGAGTTGATGCAGTGTCATTTCCGTATATCTTCACATAGCAGTTTATACGTGAGAAAAGGTGAATTACTGCAAAGTTTACTGTTCTGATATGTTACTTAAAGGGACTTTCAGGTGTTGGTTTGGCAGTCAGTGTGCGTAAAGCTCCAGTATCATGCTTCATGTTCAGTCTGTTAACGTAATTGGCCCTGCTGCTGCTCGGGAACCTTTTATGGTTTGGTTTTATTTGTCTGTCTTTGTCTCACAGCTACTGACCATATTTTTTATGCCACTCCTTGATTCAATCAGCGCTAGCGGGATAACTCTGAGCAGATTTCGGGCAGACGCCCATAACGTTTGCCAGGACACAATTTGGGATAATTGCAGGACTACTATAGGAGATGTAAGATCACATGGCGCGCACACACACGCATACACACACCCCCCCCCCCCACACACACACACACTGTCAGCCACCTGTACACCTCCAAGCAGTGCCTGCAGTGTCACCCACCATCCAGCATTTGTGCACATGTTCAGGATTGAAAATAAGTGCTTGCTCTTCCTCCTAACAACATTTTTTAGGAGTTGTTGCTAAATTTCAGGCGTAGACTTTGACATCCACCTGTCCTTTATGTGCCTGTTTCTCCTGTCTTGAACTGTGGCGCGGTTTCTCTGGAGGATCTCATGTCTTTGAGGTCTCAAAGTTATCTCTAATCTCAGTTTCTGTCTTTCCTTCAAACAGCGCCTGCTTTCATATCGACTTGAACGCCACCCCAGCTGTCACACTGCATCACCTCGGTGGCTGTTTTTAGCAGCAGAGCAGCGTTTCCTTCCTCTCACTCCTCCTATACCTTTTCCTTACATCCGAACATCTGCATTTGGACAGCAGGTTTCAGGTGATTGCTCAGAGGTTGCTGGTAGAGCATCAAACATTAATTAAGAACGAAACGTAGCACAAGATGTGACCTAGAGGTGACTCTACATTGAGCTGTCAGCTTTAAGAAGACACACATAGAGGATTTCATCATTAGTATATCACTGAAATTAGGTGGAATGGACAGCGAGAAAAACAGGAAACACAGTGATTGGTTTCTTCTTCCTGTGGGTCCAGTTTGAGAGCACCTGATCTTTCTGCTTATGAAAAACTTCTGGGTGAAGTGAAAATACATGAAAACAATAAAAGACTGATGTAGTGAACATCAGATACATGACATCCAGTCACCTGTACGACGGGGGAGAGGCAGGACAAACCCTGGACATGTCGCCAGTTAGCATTGTTAGCATAAGCTAAAACTACTGGAAGCATCTGTCTGTCAGTGCCGCCGTTACAGGCTATACTGCGCATGGAAGCCCAAAGGTGTTACTTCTAACCTGTAGCATGAATATTCCACATAATATCATATACATTTCAATAAGGAAATAGTTTCCTGCTGTTTGTCTATGGCTTATATTATAGAGAAGGGAAATAAACCATTTTTCTTCTATGTTGAATATTGTAAAGCAACAACAGTACCAAGCGTTGCTTTGCTCAAAGACGCATCCAGAGGCTTTTTTTATTACTTTTCTGATGATGACAAGTTGTAGAACAGCTTGAACAGCCATGGTGTCCTGGCATGTGAGACACACAGTCTGTGGACTGACAGAAAAATTAAATGATTTCTCTTTCACCCTTGGTTTGTTCCACAGCCCAGCCGTTGCCCTGAGCTCCTTGAAAAATAACCCATTTGATTATTTATCACCATGTTTTTTTTATTCATTCAAGATTAATTGGCAAAATTCTAATTATGAGTTTATTTTGTTTTATGTTGTTTCATTTGAGGACATCGGGGGACAAACCAAAGCTTATTGAAAATTTAATTTAATGGCATTTTGTTTGTTCTTTTCAGTGGAAAATGGTAATAAAGTAGTGAACTGCCTGAACATGCCCGCATGTTTTCCAGAGTTCACAACAATTGGAAGTGACTTGAACCAGGCAGGACTGAGATCCATGTTGATTTTGTCACAGTGAGGTGGGTGGCAGGGAGAGAAAAAGATATTTAGTGTTCTTTAATGTTAGTCAACAATAAACCAGGGATTTTCAAAGTACGGTTGCTGTTTGTGGCCCTCGGGAGGATTTTTGTACAGAAAGAATGGTACAAGTTTAGATTGTTTTCCATGTTCTTTCTTCTTTTTTTTTACACCTGATGATGTTAAACCATGTCGGAAAACGATTGGCATCCACTTTACATCAGACACTTTAGATGTCAATTTGTTGCTTAGGAAGAAAACCAGGTAAAAAGAAAATAAATAAACATTCCAGCACTACTGTGTGGATTTAATAAATTGTTGTTAGAGCAGAACTGAAATACCAGGAGAATTTAGGAAACATCTGGTGGCATCTAGCAGAAATCTGAAAATGGGACATCGTCAAGTGAGTCCTTCAATAATCCAAAATATATGGTTAAATAAGATAAACTGTTAATGAGAAATGAGTTCAATGTACTTCCATGGCCCTGAACTTGAGTCTAATAGAAAACTGTCGGTGAGCTGGAGAGAAGGAGCGTAAAAGGACCCAGGACTCTTCCTCTGAGACCTGATGCTCTGCTGATAGATGATGTTGTCAGGGTATCTTGCAGGAGGTCAAATGTAGACTACTTCTAAATATACACTTAAGATGAGCATAGAAGGAAGGCACACTTTCTCTCCTGGGTCTGCTGCTCTCAGCTTGCTTACTACCCCAACAAACAAGCAGCCAGAAGGCCGGATGCAGGCTGCCATCAAGTACATGTGATTATAAATTCAGATTATTAACATTTATTCATATCGTTGTTGTATGATTAAGAAAAAGACAGTTTAAGCAGGACAGAGAATAATACGTAGTTCAATTGTATTTGCTCATTATTAAATATTGATAAAGAAGCGATAAAGAAATGAGAATTTCTTGAAATTATATGAACAAGTTTTGCAAAAATGCGCAAAGCAAAACATTTTGTGTTCAGTTTCTATTCAGCTTTTGTCGTCACAGATTCGCATCATAGTCTTCGTCTTTGTTTGGCCAAATTTGGTTTAGTACAGATATTTTTGCTGTCAGTTTTTTTTAGTTTTTTCAGATGTAAGCAGGCTGAAAGGTTCTGCTGCTGCACACAAAAAAAGCCTAATTTTTAAGGTGATTTCCTTGTTTATGCTCCAACCAGTAGGACCAGTTTCACCTTGCTGCTGTTGAGCTGCAGTGGAGACCATGTCCATCTGGTCTGTCTCCAGACAGTTGTTCTAATCTTAACATTTGAACATTTCAGTCTTGGATTTTTCTGTAATCAGGTATTTCTGGAACATGACTAGGTAGCTTCACGTTTGATTCTTTTAAAACTTTTGGGAGTAATCTTGTATTTTTTATATTTTTCATACAACCTTCTAGAGTCTGGCATCCATTTGAAGGAATTGTTTTCTCCTCTGAAGCTGTTAAAACTATTTTTCAGTCGATTTGGCCTGAGGAAGAGAAGTGGCCTAATAGTGATGTACACCTGGATGTGGGGCATTGATTTCTTTAGGCCATCATCTCTACACTCAAATCCAATACACATTTAATTTTTATGTGCTGTAACTGGAAGCATACATAAAAATGATGATATGATCAAACAGCTAGTTGCCTGATACACACACAGTGTGTTTTCACAGACCCATAACGGATTATATATTGTGTGACTTCTTCACTGAGCTCAGTGACCAGTTACCACTTTAACCTATGTTTTGTTTCTGCACACCTACAGCAGTACAGGACGGCTTGAGTGCAGGAAATGGGGAAAAGCAGGCTGTCCACAGCTGATAAACACACGACCACTGTGCTTTTCTAGGAGACACTGATGCCCATAAGTCATTTGTCTCTGATGCTGGACTGTTGCTTCTGTTATGTTTCCAACTCGTTGCTCGGCTGTCTGATTCGAGAGGGGCTCGTTGTGTCTGAATCACAACAGGAGTTTGTTTTTTTTCATGCAGCTAGCTGTCAAGCTATAACTTTCAGATTACTTTCTGCTCCATCAGAGTCTTGATGACCTAAATTGCTGTTCTTTTCAGCTTTGGGGACATTGCAGCTCTGCAAAAAGGACGAAAATCACACCAGTCACTCAATGTCACGCAATAGAAAATATAAAGATAAAATATAAAGAACACAGAACTTGAAACTCTATATCAAAGAAATACATAAAAGGTGCTAATTTATGCATAAATCTTGTATTAATTTAACACATGTTTATCCCAATAAATCAAAAAGATCTTATCTCAGGCATGGATTTCATATTAGTTTTTTAACTTTGTTTCTTTTAATTGGTGGTTTTGCAACATCCAACGTAGATTAAAGTTGGGCGGACAATTCTTACTGTGGATTTTCTAGACAATGTCTCTAGACAATATGCATTCGAGCTAAAATACGTCCACATAACAGCACATTTCTCTGAGCAAGTTGTATCTCGACGTCAGACTTTTTGTAGCCATCAACAGCTTCAGCCATAATTCTGGTCGGACATGTTGCTTTGTGTCTTGGCAGAATTTGTCGGGTTTATTTGCATAACGTAGCTTTTAACAGTCATAAAACTCAGTCCTTTTGTCTCTTCTAATCATAAGTTGACACCTGGACATATTTAGCTGTTCTAATATAAAAATGATCCCCAGCATGCATATAATGCTGCATAATCGTACCATTCAAACCATTATTTTCCCCACAAATCCAAAATGTTTGACCTTCATGATGTATCTTATGTTCCTTTTTTGTGATTGAAGTCAACTGTTGCTCCACAGTAGTGGTTAGCCTTTATTTGTTTCACTTTGTAAAACATCTTTAGGAGATTAATCAGTCAGATTCCGATCATTTGAAATCTTTTCCTGTCCTCTTGTAATCATATTAAAAAAGCATCTCCTCCTGTCTGTTCTTGGCTCTAATGAACCTCTGAAGTGTGCAGACTCCAAAGCGGTGATTGACTTCCCACCCGCTCTTTGCTCTCTATAAACAGCTCACGGACACTTCCAATTAGCGTCTGGTCCGCTGCATGCTAGCTTCAGTCCCCAGGCCTATCATGTTGGAGAGAAGCCATTTGATTGGGTGTCTCAGGTTGGCAGTTCATCATGAACAGACTGACTGGGCGGTGAAAAAGGCTTAGAGCATTTTAATTTTCTCGCTCCATTCTCCAAACGCTCATCTCTTCTGTGCCACATCCCTATCTGGGTTCTGTTTCTGTAAGCTGGCAAAGCCTTTAAACAAAGTTAGATCAGTTCCACCATCCAAACATATTTCATGAATATTAAAGTGAGCAGGAAAGGAGATGTGTACATTGCGTGCAAAAGCGCAGTCACTCAGCGCTGGTGTTCAACGTGATCATAATTTATATTCAGACTTGTTATTCAGTGTGCACACCTCGTGTCGTTTAGCTGAACTGATAAGAAACTGCTCCGTATCCTCCAGTGTAGCCTCACTAAGATTCTCTTCTCCCAAACAACCTTGATGGTTCAATCGGACTTTTAAGCCTATTTTCCTATTCTTGCACTGTTGCGCTTTAATGAAGCATTCTGGTCTTGCAGGGAAGCGTCTTCAGAGTTACCCTTGGTCTGACATTGATAATGTTTCACAGTGAGGTGTGTGAGATCGTCTTGAACATATTTTCTTTGAGCTAAACGAACGTTGTCTCATCTGACATTTTTCCCCAGGAACGTGCTTGTAAGGCGGCGTTTAAGTTCGGAGAAGTCAAAGAAATAATTTGATGCACCCTCTGCCACCCCCTCAGGTCGGGTTCGTGCTGCACTACTCGTCTCTGTCGACGATGCTGTGGCTCGGGGTGACAGCCAGGAACATTTACAAGCAGGTGACCAAGAAGTCTCCACAGAGTCAAGACGGTGACCCACCTCCACCCCCTAAACAGCCCCTGTTGAGGTAAGCACTGATGTCCTCCTTAGCCTTGACTTGTATGAGGTGAAAAGGACTTAAACCGTCGTGTCGATCTGTGTGTGTGTGTGTGTGTGTGTGTGTGTGGGTGTGTGTGTGTGTGTGTGTGCGTGTGTGTGTGTGTGTGTGTGCGTGTGTGTGTGTGTGTGTGTGTGCATGTGTGTGTGTGTGTGCATGTGTGTGTGTGTATGTGTGTGCGTGCGTGTGTGTGTGGGGGGGGGGGGGGAGATACCAGTTCTTTTCATCTTTCTTCCAGCTTTTGCTGCTTGTGCTGTGTAGGTCTTTGAAGGTCAAACTGATTCAGTGCACAACTTTCCTATTTCATCTTTGACTGTAATGACTTCAAGGTGAGACATGTGTTGCCGTTTCCAGGCAATTCCTGTTCAAGTTTCTATTTTTTTGTACAAGCATTGGTGAAGGAATCATTCAAATGAGTTGAAACACAGATAGAAGACATCCATTATTTTTGCTTGTGAGTATTTAACTTTGTTAAAAATGAATAGACGGTGAGATGCTGCCTATTTCCAGCAGTGGATGATGGACAGACAACGTGGTAGAGGCAACAAACAACTGGTCATGTACACACTCAGACCCCGGGGCAATGTGTAATCTTTATTTGATCCAAGATGGATGTGTTCCCACTGGGTTTGACGTTAGCCTTGCATGCTGGGTTAGGGTTAGGGTGAGGAGGCGGCGGTTTGTTCAGGTACTTGCCTGGTAACGCCTGTGAATTGTTGGTCATTTTCTGCACCGTTTTACTTGGAGAGTCACCTTGTTGTGACTGCATGCCAGTGGAGAGTGAGGATGACCTGCTGTGTCGTTTTTATATGTAGGTGGCCTGATTCCTGTGTCCATCCCAAAGCCGATGCTGCAGCCTGCATCACCGCCTACAATATGAATGCAAACTGCTTCTGCCTCCACTTCTCTGCAGCAGTGCAACATAATCATCACGTGTTTTCCTAATACTAATGACAGTGTGACTTATGATAAACTAATAAGCAGACAAATGGTCTAAAAAACAGAATTAGTGTTTTTGCTATAGATATATTCCCAACATAGACTGTAGATATGAGAATTCATCATTTCCATCTCAACAACATGGTTGTATTGACCATCTGGTAAAGATATGCTGTATGCTGAAAAACCAAAGTTGTCTGGTATACATTTGCTTTTATTTGAGCTGAGATCATACTAACATTGTCCTTGAAATGTCAGATGAAACAATAATTCATGTTTGGAGAAACGTTTGATGTATTTAAAGAAGTAAGCATTTAATCCTGTTTGCGTCGGCGCCAGAGGCAGCGGTGATGCAGACCAAGATTAGTGAAAACACAAACTTCACCTCAGCTTGAAAGGTTAAACATGAAAACCTCTTCCAGAAATTATTTACCATACAATACTGACTTGTTTAATATTTTAAATTAGTGATAGTTTTTTCCTTGGAGGCGTAATTGATCAATTACTTTGGGATATTGACTGAGGTTTTTTTTTTTTTTTTTTCCCTGTTTGTCCAAAACATCAACCTGTGATTTCTGAGCTGCTCTGGGTGAAGGGAAGGTCAGCCATGATGATCCGCTCAGTCCTACCGGTGCTGAAGAAAGCTTTCAAAATAATGTGGTTGAACAAATGACATCATCATTTCAAAACTGCATTTAAATTTATTTATATTGTCACTTCCTCCCCTCAGATGCTAGGGACAGGGGTTTTAATGTTTTTATCTTTATTTTTTATGTATTTATTAATTATTATTTTCTTTCTCTTTCTTACTGTTATCAATGTTAATGTTTCATGACTCTGTGTTTCTGTTTTTAGTTATGTGAAGCATTTTGAAATGCCTTGCTGCTGAAATATGCTATACAAATAAAATGTGATTTGTCAGATGAAAAAGTAGTCTGACGATCTAAAACCTTGTAAGTCGTATCACCGTTCTTATTTTCTTCATGAAATAAATTGCTGATCGTCTCAAATTCACAGGTAGTTTTCTTTCCTGTGGAATAACTTATTAATTTGAGGTATTTTTAAATCCTTGGCACACAGGAGTCCACCTTTTATCTAATTTTATCTGCAGGTGTTTTATCTGGATGTCTCGGAAAGCTCTCTCAACATGACAGGTGGATGATGGCTCATACGGGAGGATGCCAGATCTTTGATGTCAGAGGTTTAAATTAGGCTGGTTTCATCTTTTCTTTTTAAAAAAGATTGTAACAACTGGCATCTCTTACGCACGCCTTGATTCTATTTCTTTTTGCAGATGGAATAGACATGGAAACATTTGCGTGTAAAATTGGATGTATTCAACAGTTTCCCTTTCCTTCTTTTGACTGCGCATTGCCGCTGATTTTGGTTTTTGGGTTTCTTTATTTACTCTTCTCGTCTTTCTCATGTGTTTCCCATCTTTTGTTTTGTTTCGAGGGCAGCGACGGCTTTAATAGGACGAGTTATTGAACAGTTTATCTGCAGAGACACATGCAGCTGGTTTGCGTTCTTGTGAAGACAGTGACTTCTGCAGCTCGACATAGCTGTCAGATTTTCCTCTTCATACCACTCTGGTCTCACTTTGGAGTTTTTTTTAGTGATCATTTTCTTGATGTGAAAATTCAGCTGTTGTACAACAATAAATTAAAATCCAGAAAAGACGTTTTAATCAGTTACAGAAGCCGACATTCGAGACACAAACTGCAGGTTATGTAACACTCACCGCCTTCAGAATACAGCATGAAGATAAACTAAACCTCCTTTAAATGCCACTAAGCACTGATCAATAAAGCTTTTTGCTGGGTATTGGGAAGCTTTGTTACATTTTCTGGTTTCCTGTGAAGTTTATTAAGTTTAACTGAAGCATTTTAATTAAAAAGCCTGACGGAGAAGCTTCTTACTCTCACTACTATAAGAACTTCAATCCCACAATTCTCTGACTATTCTGGCATAATCTTGGAATTCAGTGGCGCTTAGAACTTAAAACTATTACTATAGGTTAGGTTTTTTCCTGCAAAATAATTTTTGTAGTTGCAAGCTTGCGATTTTTTCTTTACAAAGATTTGACAAACATTTAAGAGGATTAGCTGTTGGACCCATCCAGAGGTCCTTCTGCAGTGAGAAGCTATTCTGTGAACTCTGATGCAAATCTACAATTTATTTAAACAAAGGTAGATAAACAGATGCAAACTGGGGGAAAAAACACTGTACCATGTTCTGTACTGTGACATATCTCAAATTAGCTTAGTAAATTGTATTCAGCCTTTACTGACCTTTGAACTTCAAGAATAGTCCAATGACTCACAGCAACAAGGTCCTGGGTTAAAGTCTGTGCTTGGGTAGAGTTTGCATGTTTGAATGTTTGTGTGTCTGTTCTGGGACAGACTGGAAAAATACCAAAGCTGTAACCCACCAATAGAAATAAGCAAAGATTTGGCATGTAAAGAAAATAGATTAATGGCGGATTTTCACGTCTAAAAAAAACTAAAGCAACAAAAAATGTGCGTGGCCTGATGAATTTTGAAGTAAAGTTTCTGTCAGGATTTGATCCCAACTGGTTGTTGCTTTAAAATCAAAGATCTCATTTACCAGAGAGGAAAAGAAAAATTACAAACACAGTAACAAATAATTGGCAAATATGACAAATATGGGTAAAAACTAGAGCAGGATTCTTAAAAGATTTCACATATCTCAGTTAACAGTTTAGTTTTCTGTTCAAAATTAAAAATATAAAATAAAACTTCCAAATTACCAAAAAGGCAAACATTTTATTCTCAAGCTGCTCCCACATCGTTTTCTAACTTTTTAGCCTTTATGAGCAACACAAGAAGAGATTGAATTGAAATCATTTCTGACATGAGTGAGAATGAGAAAGATTATAGTATCATAACAGAACAAAGTACACAAAAAACAAGAATATTAAGGGAATAATAAAACAATAAGAGAAGCAACTTAGAGGCTGTGTTTGAGTCTAAAGGCTCTTAACTTTTTTTCAGAAACGTTCCACCCTCGTTCCTTTTCGCCAACAAATGACTCACAAAGTACAGATGATATTTAGAAAATGAGAGACTAATTCCTGCACCTAAATGTCAACATTGTTTTGTGAAACTGTTCCTACTCTTGAGTCAGTTCTAATATTTTTAGATGTCAGTTTTCTCAGTTCATACACAATAATTATGGCATGTGAAACAGTTGCTCTGCATAGGTTTTATGTTAACTCTGATCTATCTGCAGCGTACATGCAGGTGTCAAATAAAATATCCTTAGCACACTAAAAACATTTAAAGGACTCATGACATCTAGTGAAATTAAAGAAGCAGAATTTTTCCAAATTTCCTTAATCTGACAAAATGAACCATGATTCAGCCAGACAATAAAAGAGCAGATTAGCTTCAGGTTAGCATTCAAAAAACTGTTTCAGTCTTAAACCGTACATTCCAGGTTTCAACCACTAATAGTTGACATACTGACAAATTTATGCTACCAACTTTAAAAATGTTTGAATGCTAATAAATCCTAAAACTCTAGGCAGATGAACATCAGGGCACCTTTATGTGAAACGTAACATTCAGAGTGAATTCAGTTACTGGCAAAGCAAAAAGCAACAGGGAAAAGTTTGAACCTCAAACCGCTGCAGCATCATTTGAAATTAAAGATAAAAGGAGAAGATGAAGATCAGGAGACCTGATGTACTTTGTGCTGGGAAAGTGATGAACTTTTGAACTCCAGATTTGTGCTAGTAAAACTTTCTCACTTATTTTGACTTTAGGCTCAAACATATTTGCTCCCAAGTACAGAAAGTGCTGAACTTCACACAACGGCACCGACTTCAGCCCAATTGTCTGTGTGCCTTTGTGTAGGTTTTTACCACAAACACCTATAAAAATAAATACAAAGAAATTATCTGAACCATTATCAAACCCCGAATCCACTCAGGGATCTATTCCTGAAAAGTCTCAAAATCTAGTTTCCCGCTGACCCGCGTTGCGTTTCTTGCACAGTAAATTCCCAGACGCCTGCATGAACGAGGGTTTTAATGGCGAACGATCCAGAGGCTCCCCCTTCCTCCTCTGCCTGCAAAGAGAGATCGTTTGTCTGGGGGCAGGCGGAGGGATTGTGTGCTGCAGTAGGATAGCTGATCCTCAGTGATTGACTGTAATGCTCGCCGTCAGACCGACTCATGCAATGAGACTTAACAGCTGGAGACAAATCTATTTCTCACTCCTCTCCTAACAACCGCCTCATCCCTCCTCATCCACCTCTTTTCCTGTTTCCTCTGCCTGACAGCCTTTGATCACATATTCAGTCCACAATCACAGTGACTGTTATCAGAAGTAGGCCACTCTGTGTTTAAATACTTTTGTTAATGTATCAACTGATTGGCATGTAGTCGGCTGTGTGTGAGTCATTCCTCATTAAGAGGAGGATTTCTTCAGTTAAATGCCCCCAAAGTTCTTCTATTTCTAGTTGTCTGTAATTATATTGGTAAACAGAGAAATGTACCATGTTACTGTGTGAATATATAACAATATCTCTGGATTTGCACTGGACGTAAATATCAAAAGCTACTTTTAAGCTACAGCAGAAGAAAGTGGCTCAACGCCTCAACCAAAGCTGACTTAATAGTTCTTTAGAATATATCGTAAAGGAAGCTGGTATCGTCCTTATTTTCTTAGAAAATTATGTGTTTAGTCACTTTGTTTTTCAAACAGGGACCTTAATGTGTCATTCGGCAAACAGAAATTTGAACAAAACTTCCTGGCAAATGTTTTGCTCAATATCTGCATGGGCTCCACAGCTGAGATCATCAACTGTTGCAATGTGTCTTATGGTGTGCATACCTTAAACACACAACTTTATATTTGTGTTTCTACATGACTAATGAGTTAAAAATGTCCCCAAACTTAAAGCAAGAGACAGAAAAGTCATTAGTTTTGGTCCCCAAAATGCAAAACTAGAGATGAAGACTCAGCATGTCATAAACCTTAAGGGAAATTAAATAAATACACATAAAGTTTATTCATAATTTTGCTTAAATTTCTAGTACTGTGGATCTTTCTTCAAAATCTGGATAAAAACATTATGAATTCTTTTATTTCCAGGAGGTTAGATTATCAGAATGGTGTGTCTATCATGTAAATAAATAAAAAGATTAATCAGCTGCAGCTCAGAAATAATGAGTTCAAAGCAAGACTGTAAAATTAATTTTACCACATCAGTCGCCCTTCCAGTTTATAAAAGGAGATATTTAAAAAGTCTACAATCTTGATGGATCATGATTCTCAATAATCCCTACAGAAAATAGAGATATAAAACTTTTAGACTCCTCAGGACCTCAGAGACGCTCAGTCATCCTGCTCAGTACCTAAACCTGACGATGTTCAATTCAGACAAACAAACAAAAGAAAAATCTAACTTTTCCTGCTGTAAAGATCTTTTCAAACTCAATATTTATTTACCAATTTCAGCTCTGCAACAGGGAATACACCTAGACAGTTTTGGTTGTGCTGATGGAAACGATCCTAGTTTGGACCAGAAAGAACTGGATGCATTTTTTTTTGTTCCGTCAGTTTACCAAAAATATTTTGTGTTTTGTTGACGTGACAATATGCAAATTTGGTAAAACTGAGATTTTATTTTGGTTTCATATCCAATTCTCATGCAAATTTAGTTTTGGGTGAGAATAGCTGAGTTTTAGGATTCTGCATCAGTTTTACCCCTTTGTCATTTTTTAATGCTTTTTTTTTTCTGTCATCCTGCATCTATGAGCGTCTGATTCCTCTGTAGGTTTTTCATGGTTTTTTTTAGGTTTTTTCATCAATTATGGAGATAAGAATCCATAAAAATAATGAAAATGTCACATATGATTTTATATATTTGCATATTAGTTTTTAAAGAATCTTATTTTGACTTTTCTTAATGTCGGTTCTCCATTTGGCCCAGTTGGATCTTTGGAAATGAGGACATCTGACCAAACCAAGAGAGACTCTGTGATGGTAGATATGATTCATTGGAGTTTAGTGCAAAAACAGTTTTTGGTAGATAATATGTTTTATAAAATATAAAGTAACTTTGAGTCATTAGTTGTCAAATTGAGGAAATGATCAAAAATACTGGATCTGAGTGGCCTGGAAAACCACAAATGAGTCGAAATGATGATTTTTGTGAATCTTTTCCACATGTCCGCTGATCCTGATCAAGATGCGTCTTCCCAAAACTCTGGAGAAATTGAAAAGAACTTAAAAGAAAGATTAAAGTCATTATTTGATCAGATAAATATGACGTGTTCAGGCATGTTCACTCAACCCAAACATAAAAAGGTTATTTGTCTTTTTAAACAGTGAATATTTGGATTCAACGCCATAAAGCTCAAAATGTTCTGGTTTTGCATATTGGTTGATGTGTATAAAGAACCCTTCTGTTTAAATATGTCTGATCATGTTTCACACGAAGCAGCATTTAGTGTAAACCTTTAAAGAGCCTGAATACATGGAGTCCTATTTCATCCACGAGGAAATGTTCTGTGCTGGTTCTGACCGTCACTTGTCCCCAGCTGTTCTATGTAAGTCCTGGATGAGGTCCAGAGAGAGGACAAGGCCCCGTCACAAAGCAGAGGACGGTACATGGGCAGAGGAACAAGGATGAGAGGGGAGTCGCTGTGTAGATGCCGACTAAAAGCCACTTCAGGGTCTATTTATATCAGATGCCTGCTGCCTCTGAGCTCAGTTAAAAGCAAAGTTCTCTTTTAACAGCTTTTTTTTTTTTACTGGAATTGCCAAAATAAAAGAATGTGTGCATGTAATGCAGAGCAGTGTGTGTTTAGATGTTCATGCAAAACAGTTTCTGTATCTTGCAAGACTTTTAAAATCACTCAGCAGCTTTGTGGACAAAACCAAAGCAGCAAGCCGACTGGCTCGGTCGCATGTTTTTGCCACGTCTGCTTCACGCCTGTTCCAAGCTGGCATTCCTTTAGGGGACGTTGGAGAATGAGGGTTTGAGAGCACATGGCGCTTTAACGTCCACACGTTCCCCTCATTTATGCTTATCTGCCTGACGGCTGCGTAAATGGCTTTCTGTTGGAGGAGCGTCCCCCGGGGTGCGGCTCCACTCAGAAACAGTGACAGGCCGCTAATGCAGACAGCCTCACACCCTCAACCCCTCAATGACCAGCTCAGACAAACATCTTGATTGTAATTGAATTTTTGGGCTTCAGCGTGATGAAGGAAAGATTGTTAGAGAAGGAGAGAGACGGCAGAAAGAAGCAGAAGGGAGGAAACCTGGGATGAAGATGGATCGGTCGAAAGGTTAGGGTAGGGTGGCGGAGGCTGTGATTAAACAGGACGCAGGAGGAAATAGCAGAGTGTTATGTTGGAAAGTGGATGACAGTGCAGAGAAAGAGGACAAGGACAGTAGAGAGGAGGGGGTGAGTTCTGTGTCTGTAATGAAATCATAGGGTCTCACTTCCTGTGATGCTCTGTGCCGAGTTATTTATTTATTCATGTCTCCTCTGTGGTCCAGGCTTTTCTTTTATTACTTATTTAACTTATCACAAAATGAATAGTTACTATATTAGAGAACTAACTAGTTTGGCACAAATAAACATCAGTTTGTTTCAGTAATTCAGTTCAGATTGTTGCTGTTATGGTGCGTTCACACCAAGCGCATCACACGCATCAAAAATCCATCCGATGCTTCGAGTTCGACGTATTTGCACTTTGACTGCAGACACCTGACATATTGTATTACACCGCGCGTTTCGCGCATCAGACGCTTCTAGTTTACATCCAAAGAGGCGCGTCGAGGCCACGCCACATGCGTTAGAATTGTTGTAGCCGTTGTTTTTTGTTGTTGGACGCGTCAAACGCTCAAAACTCTCCAAACGCTTTGAATCGCGCCACGCTACATGTGCGAAACTCACCCTTCTTCTGCCTTCTTGCAGACTTTGAGAGTAAGCCGGATGCTCCTGGCACACAGAACGCATTTGGTGTGAACGAGCCATTACACAGATTCATTACAAACAGTTCAAGTGTTTCTTATTACGTTTAAAAATATAATTGACAATTGTTGAAATTCAACTTCTGAGGGATTTTAAAAAGTTGTTAAATAGATAAGCCTGCATGCTGAAAAGTATATTCATTTACTTTTATGTACCTCCACTGAATTTGGTAAATAATGACACTTTTAATGCAATTGTGCTTTAAAAGGGTCAACTTTGCATTAAAGGTGTCATTATTTACCATCTGTCATGTCAGACCCACTGGGCTTATTGTGCTTTGACTGTATTAATGCAATACAATGACATTTTCTTTGTTTCTATTGACAACACATCCTGAAGTTGCTGAACGAGCCTCTTGGGTCCACAAACGTCTCAAAGACGGCTCCATTTGTACGTCAAGTGCTCATCGCCTCTGGAGTAGATGTTGACCGGATAGTTTGAATCGCTGCTCTGACTACAAATGTCCTCGTAGGGTTTCGCTTCTTTGTTCATCTTTCACAAAACCTGCTGTGTTTGTAGAAAAAGGAAACGTATATGAGCTTAAATCAAGGACGTTCTATATGCAACACGTAAAACCACGACTTGCAGCTCCATCATGTTCAGATGGACAGGAAGCAGATTTGTTTATGTAGCACGCTTTGCACTTTGGTTTGCAGTGAAGAAAACAAATAGTAGGCGTGATTGCGCCCCAAGGGTGTAATCACCAACACGCTGACATGCTGAAACGGTGAACAGAAACGATCCTTTTCTTTTTGTATTTTTTGATTTTTTTAGATTGACAGGTTTGGGACAAACAACGTACAGAAACGGGTTTTCATGCCTGACCCCACGTGTCATTCTATGTCAGTCAAACTGTGGGAATACTCTCACACTGACTCAATTCAGTCTTACTTCAAGGTCAGCCAAGATCTTCACTCACGGCGTCATTCTGAAGTCTGAAAGCAGTTCCAGCTTTACATCCATTCATATGTCGGTGCATGTCTGTCTGTTTTGTGGGTCTTCTTTCTTTTTGCGGTCATCGATAATCTTCTGGTATACTTTTCTCTGGATAACTGTCTATGCCTCTCGTAGGTTTTAAAAAAAAATAAAGGTATAAAGGTGAAACCAGAGCGGTGAATGTCAGGATATGTGGAATGCTGTTCAGGAATCCTCCTTCAGTCTGCTTTATCCATCCCAAGGCCAGTTTTGGTTTGGGATTATTGTTCTGTAGAGATGAATAATATTTTCCTATTTTCTTTCATCTGGATTTGTTCCAACTAGACGATGATCAAAACCAGCTAAGAACGGAGGAAACGAGTCAGATCTCTTCTTTACTGATGTTGAGATATTTGGGAACCAAATTTTTGTGTGGATTAGAGGAAACATGCTAATTGATATTTATGAGACGTTTTCCTCTTAGTTCACTGCTGAAACGATATAAAAATGTAGTCTGATTCTGTCCTATCTGACACTGTGTGGTTTTGTGTCTTCCTCTGCCACATCACAGATTTTATTTGGTCAGTGGTGGAGTGCCGCTCATCATCTGCGGTGTCACAGCAGCTGTTAATATAGACAACTATGGAAGCGGAGAGCAGACGCCATAGTGAGTTCTAGATGTGAAGACCTTGAAAGTTATGAATTTCTAATGTGAATCCAATGACTAAGCGTGGCTGGTTTGTGTTGCAGCTGCTGGATGGCATGGGAGCCCAGCCTGGGAGCCTTCTTTGGCCCCGTGGCCTTCATCGTGCTGGTGACGTGCATCTACTTCCTATGCACCTTCCTTCAGCTCCGGCGGCATCCCGAGAAGAAGTACGAGCTCAAGCAGCTGACAGAGGAGCATCAGAGCCTGGCCGCCGCCGACGTGCCGACTCACTGTCACCAGGGAGCCGAGCCCGGAGCGCTGGCGGCCCCGTCTGGTGGCAGCAGCTGCCCCGCTGGCTGCCCCGGCATCCCCATCAACCCTGCACTGCTGGCCAATGAGCACTCCTTCAAAGCCCAGCTACGAACTGCGGCCTTCACCCTGTTCCTCTTCCTAGCCACATGGACCTTTGGTGCGTTGGCTGTGTCGCAGGGACACTTCCTAGACATGATCTTCAGCTGCCTTTACGGTGCCTTCTCCGTCACCCTCGGCCTCTTCATCCTCATCCATCACTGTGCCAAGCGTGACGACGTCTGGCACTGTTGGTGTTCTTGCTGTCCCGGACGACGTGCCAACGCCTGCTCCGGCATGCAGGGCTCTGCTCAGGCGCGGCCCAAAGTGAACGTGAACGGAGACACCCCGGGGCACGGTGGTCACGGTCACAGCCACTGCCACCACGACTCGCCGTGTCAGGCGAAGGCGCTGCTGAGCTGCAGTCACAGCGGGGTGGCTCACTGTAAACACGCCGCTCTTCCGTCCTCGCAGAATCACGTTACTTGTCTGGCGCCGGTGACTCCGTGCTGCGCCGCCCTGCACAGCCAGCAGCTGTTGGAGGAGGAGCCCACGGCCACTCACGTGCTGCTGCACTCTGAACCAGGGATCCAGCTGCACCCCTGCCTCAAAAGCAGCACCAGGACTAAAAGTCGTCAGTTTGGACGCAAAGCCGGGGCGTCTGCCTGCGCGGCGGGGAGCGACAGAGAGTACGCCTACCACATCCCCTCTAGTGCCGACGGAGGCAGCATGCACAGCTCACACACTGACAGCCCCCACAGCACACGTGAGCGGCACGCCCACATCTGTCCGCACCTGGCCCACGAAGGCCACCACGACGGGCATCACACATGCCACGCTACTGCAGCCACCCTGCATGAGTCTCTGGCGTGCCATAACCCATGCCACAGGCATATCTGCTGCTCCAAGGCAGACCTTTTCCCTTCTCTGTGTCCGGCAGAATCGGGGGACACGGGCGTCTTCCTGTGCGGCTGCAGCAAAGTAGCCGAGGAGGAACCCGTGGTAACGCATCACCATCTGGAGATGCATGCTCCGCGCAGACAATCATGCCCCCAGAACCCGCCCAGTCAGAATGGGATTTTAAAGGGAGGCATGCATGAAGGACTTCTGTACACCTCAGACAGCACAGGGAATATACGCACCGGCCCCTGGAAGAATGAAACTACTGTGTAGTGCAGGAACACAACACGTTACAGGCGGTTCTCCCGCCTCATCCTGCCAAAATGAATTTCGCCTCCCTTTCTAGATAAAAAAAAAAAAAAGAAAAAAAAGTGAAATAACATTTTAAGCATCACAATCAACGTGAGGATTTTTTTATTTCAATATCCACATGTTTATATGTGTGCTGTTTTCTTGTACAGAAATCTTATATCATGCAAACGCCTTCAGTGGTACATCCATAGACCGAGGAGAATCACTTTCACCACTAACAGTTTGTGAAATGTGTCTCACGTTATACCATCAGGTTTACCTGAAGGTATTCCCACTGTTCCATATCACTGCAGATCTATCTCTCTATATATATTCAAAAAAAATGAATGGTTGTATGTGTGACTATGTGTGTTAGTGCTCAAAGGCAACAAGCTGCAAGACGTTTTTACCCTGAATCTGAAACTACCGATAGTCTACGTTGACGGTGAATCTCCAGTACTTTGGCATTCATGTTCTAGACGACTAAACCAGCAATTTTAGACTTCATATGGGTATTTTTGCCATCACAACTGTGAATACCTACTAGAGATTTTCTAAATAATAAACAAAGATACCTTTGCTTGGCAGAGATGTGTGGCTGCCAGTTTAGTTGTAGAAAAATCACAGCAGAAAAAGCGAAGTAAAAACTATGCGTGCTCCTATCCAGGTTTCTATTGATCGTGATGTCTATATGATGTCTTCACCTTAGTGTTTCCCTCTGCCTGAAAAGAAATAAAACCGACGGCACATCAGGAGGAACGGCGATGTCACTGTGGATGGTGAGCTGATGTCAGAGAGTTATTGGATTCAGTCCTTTTACTCAGAGTCAGGTCATGGCCGTGTTTTATCAGTCGGATTTTTATTCGTTTCATCTCGGTTTGCACATTTTCCTCCTGCTGATATGAAAGCTGCTTGTAAAAACAGACATTAACAGCTACAAAGTGTTTGAATGTAATCATTGGAATCAAATAACAAGCTGCTAAAGGGCCCACTTTGGGAAGCCTGCACAGGAGTGATCCTTCTTTTTCCTTTCATACAAAAATGTGACAAATCTCTCATCCTCACCCCACAATTGGTCAAAGCAAAATAACAAGAGCTGTCTAAAATACAAAATAAAACTCCTTTATATCTATTTTTTTATTTTTTATCGTATGTGTTGAACAAAAGCTCCACATTGTGCAAATGCCGTTAATTATTTTGATCCCGTGCAACTATTGCTGCTGTTCTTGAGTCTTTTTTTGTCACAAATGTCTGCTTTGCCTCCCATAGGTCATCTGCATTTGGCCACACTTTAAACATCTACAGCTCTGGTCAGAAAATTATACGCATTTATCACTGGCAGAAATAAACAGTTTGTAGTTTTTGAAGTATTCTTCTTCTCAGGCTTCAGTGTTCATACAAAAATGAAACAACTTTAAGGATTTCAACAGCAATTAGATGTACAAGACTGAATTAGATGTGGATTTTATGGTCAGAGTTACATATAAATATCAGCTCAAATACAAATATACTGACCCACTAATATTTGGTTGAAAATCCCTTAGGTTTGATAATCACTCCTAGCATAAAGCTAACTGTACAATGAATCTTCCTATCAGAAGAAAGTCAGCAAAAATTACCTGCCACATTATTTTAAGAATAGTCACTAAAATTTCATTGGGTTTAGGTCAGAATCATGGCATAAGCTTCACATTATCGTCATTTATTGGTTTTAAATCCAGATTAGATGCTTCTGGCAAATCTTTATGCTGTTTAGCTCCCTGATTTGTTATAATCTCAACTGTCTGGTTGTTCATCTGATAAAAGTTGGAACATTTGGAGGTAGTCCTTGACTCAACCAAACCCTGATGGCAGTGGCGCAAAACGTGGGTATGCAGGGTATGCAACGCATAGGGGCGCAGCACCAGAGGGGGCGCCAAAACCCCGTCTGTAAGGGGCAGCGAGCCCATGATGTTTTCCCGTACACTTCAGCGCGCCTTACGCTCCTTCACTTCGTGCACATAACGAGGTAAATGTAGCGAGTTTTACCCTTCATGTATCGTCACCTCGAGGGGTGGAAGAGCGAGTGAGCGTCGCTCCTTCACCCTGACGTTCCTTCCCGGGGGGGGGGCGCCGATGTTTCGCATCCACCTGAATAATGTGTAGTTGCGCCACTGCCTGATGGTACCATCATATCTGAGAGTTGTTACCGTCTTCCAGGTTTAAAAGCTTCACCTTGTCTGTTCATTTTGGCGTCTCCACTGGGGTTCCAGCAGCTTTCCGTTTTTGGCAGACTTAAATCTTGTTGGTTTGGTTGGATGGCATACTTGGACACATTTAGGTGGAAGAAAGAAGCACAGTAACAGAGCAGCCAAACCCTCCAGATGAGACATGATTGAGTACAATAACCCACCAAGTCAAGAACTGCTTGGTGGAGTCAACGTGAAGCTTTTGAACCTAAGAACACAGCGACAGTCATCACTTGAAATTTGAAGACAATGGATGTTCCAGCAGGACAAAGATCCAAAATACACGGTATCTCCTTTAACCAAGTAAAAGCAGGATTAAGCCTCGTTGTATCTTGCAAAAGAAAAAAGCAAAGTATTGTGTAATAATCTCTTTTAACCCTGCAGAGCTCCACTCCATGCCACGACTTGAATTTTCTAAACGTCGCTTGTGAAGGATACCATCCACTTGATTTGTGGTTTTCGAATGAAGAGAGACAGCTCAGAGAATAGCTCTAGGAAGATTTAAAGAGGCTATAAAAACACTTTGGAAACGATAAAACAGATTAACATTAATTTACTAGAACTGCCTCTAAAAACCGTAAACTTCAGCCCTATGCGGTTTGATTGAAAGCCGGGTCAGTGTCAGGAAATCAAACCTTTAAATGAGCCTCACCAATTCTGCCAAGAAGACTGAATATCCCACCAAAACATTGCTAATGGCTCCAAAACGTGTTTTGTGATTGGACAGAAGAATTTAGCCAAACATTAGTGGGGGTGTATGCATATATTTGAGCTTTTATGTTTAATTTTGACCATGTGTGGAGAAAAACACACAATCAAATCAAACCTGTTGTTGTTGTTTGTCCTACAATGTAAAACGGAAAAGTTCAAATAAATCATTATAAAACCAATTTTAATAAGGCATTTATGCCTCACAATTACCACACTTAAACTTCTGACCCAAACTGCATATCTTCTAATCTCGATGAGTAAAACAAGCCCAACATCTTACACATATTTAACTTTTGTCAGGGCGGACCGAGGCTGAAGTGTGGATCGTTCTGTTGTTACCAAGAACGTCACAATGTCTTTGAAGAATCGCTGCTCTAAAGAGAAGGCAAAGGTGTCTCAGCATTGACTCAGCCGCAGCTGTTTGTCATATAAATGATGACGCTTCAGACAAAACTAGTGACACATTGAGGCAAAAGACTAAAAATAAAAATGTTTCCAAGCAGCAAACCACATCAGCATGCACACCGTCTCTGAATCCCTCTGTGTGCTCCTGTGTCCTTGTATATACAGAATTGGTTTCTGATGAATTATTTTATATGAGATTAAAGATGTTTAAGAATAAAGTCTATATGTAAAGAAAGTTGGGGAAAAAATGACCTCTCAATGTTAATGCTCAGTATCTGAGTTTGAATATGTCCTATTTGTTTTCAGATGGCCTTTATCTGTTCATAAAGTATGCAGACCAGCTACGTGTTGTGAGACTTTCATATCAGAAACAGACATGCACGACACTCAGCCCGTCAGAGAATAAACCGTCATCAGAATGCAGTTGAAAAGTTAATTTATTATTTCAGTTCATGTCTCCTAATTTTATGGTTATTGATTAATGTCAATGAAAACCTGAAACTTACATTAAGTCAGACCAATAAGAAGGGATTTTTAATTAGGGCCTTCATACAATCAGGCAGTTTTAAAGCTGCTGACTGGGAATTTGTCAAGCAATTTCTAAAAAGTGGTTCAGGCACTAAAAGAATGGGAAAATTGAGTGGAAGGAAAAAGTGTGATAGAAAAATGGAAAGATAAGCACTGCCTTGAGAGGATTATTGACCAAAGCACGTTCAAGAATTAGGTTCAGATTCCCGACTGGACCAGAGATGCTGCTTCTAGAGCAGCAAAGTTAAACCAGAGATAAGAAATGTCTTACCTGAGCTTAGGAGAAAAAGAACTTAACTGGTGCTTAATGACTCAAAATTCTCGTAAAATTTTCCATTTCAATTGGAAATCCAGCTTCTAGAGTCTGGAGGACATGTAGAGAGGTGCAGTGTGAGGTTTCTTTGGCTTTGGGGCACCGTGTCGCCTGCAGGTGGCGATCTAAGAGGAAATATTAGAGCTCTGGATGCAGACGAGCCTTATTGAGATGCTGATGTCATTTTCCAGCAGGACTTGGCTCTTGCCCACACCTCCAACGGTACCAGTGCTTGCTTTAATGGCCGTAGTATCACTGTGCTCGGTCAGCCTGCACAGCGGCCTGAACTGAACCCCGTAGAGGATTTATGGTGGATTGTCAAGAGGAAGATCAGAGATGCTGCAGCCCAAAATGCAGATGAGCTGAAGGCTGCAACCTGGGCTTCCTGAACTCCTCTGCAGCTCTGCGTATTTGTTACCTTCATCACCTGCACTGACGCAGTAACACCTGCAAAATGAGCCGAAACAATTAGCAAGAGCAGATATTTTATAATATCTGGATTGTTTTTCAGAAGGCTCTTATTTCTGTGTTAAAAATCCCATTTTTGTATTTAGTGACTTTCCTATTTTGTGAGAAACACATTTTTTTTGGTTTTCATTAGCGCTAAGCTTTAACCATCAAAATTAATAGAAATAAACACTTGAGCAATATCACTCAGTGTGGAATGAATAAATTAACATTTTAATGATATTCTCATTCATTAAGACTCACCTGTACAACCACAAAAACGTGTTAAATAAACTTTAAAAACAGGCTTCTAGAGACTCTGGAGATTTGTAATTGTAACTAAAGTCAAACCTCTGCTGCAAAATGAAAATTCAGAGAGCGCTGGTGCTGGCCAGGTCCAAGTACATCGTGTGTATTTGCTGGTGGTGTGTTTTCGGAGCAGCCTGAGCTTTTTTGAGACGATGTGTTTATCACAGGCTGCCGTAGGCCGCCTCCTCTGAAGTCATCGTTAGCAGATGTACTGCCCTGACCGAGCGTCACGCTGGCTCACTAACAGCCCACCAGACAGCTGCTGGAAAACTCACCTGTGGTACTGTGACAAAAAAAAACCTGAAGCCAGTTTTCACTTTTTTCTACACTGACACAGATACCCAATAAATGTATTTTTTCACCATGCAACAGATGAAAGCGTCTTTGGCTCAGCGTGGATGTATGTATGTGTGTTTAACTTACGACAAAAGTAACAAAAGCAAAGGCCTGTTGTTCCCTTCCAGCTCCCTGAGCTCCGTTTCTGTCTGTAAGCAGCACAGTGGAAAGTAAGATGTCTCACAGTGGAGGAACCCAGACGATTGCAGCCTTGGGTAGTGGCGCTGCTCGGTGAGTGCATGTTTGCGTGTTGTGCGTCCACAGACCTTGTCTGTGCTTTTCCTCGTGTGCACACATCCCAACGCCGATGAGACAGGGGTGTCTTCTGTGTCTCACTAATCGCACCCAGATTTGACAGGCCATGAAACGCCCGAGTACATTTTTAACATGCTGCTGGATTCTTTATTTTTTATGCCCAAGGCCATCCCTCGCCCTCCTCTGCCTCCCAATCATCAGATTATCCATCTGATTGAAAGCTGTGTGAAGTATCAGACCACAGCCCTCACTGCTCGTCTACTGAGAAGATGCTGAGTAAACAAAAGCACCAAAAGGGTTTTTTTTAGAAGGTAAGTTCACCAACTGTTATCTTAAGAAAACTCAAAACTTTACTGAAGTGATGTGATGGGGATGTATAAGTTGGTTTATCCACAAAAACAACAGCAGCTTAAAGAAAGATGTTGTTTCGCCATCTGCTGGGACGGCTGCTCTGTCATGGCCCCTGGTTTTGCAACATTCTGGCATGTTTCAGAAACAACCAGCCAGATTTTTAATACACATTACAGCCCGAAATCTCTACATATTTATAACCCAACAGAAAGTTGTGCATTATTGTGAAGAAGAAAGGAAATGATATACGGTTGTCAAAAACTTTTACGAAGAAAATTCTGAAGTTTTGTTTGCACATGTGATTATTCTAATTTCCCTAATTAAAATCCAGTCTTAATTTCCTTTTACTGTCACTCAGAAAATAGTTAACTACCCATTTTTAAGTGTCCCTTCATTATGGAGAGAACTAAATGTTTCCATTCTGCAGGACAAAGTGTTCATTTATTTGTTTCTTAAATAAAATCTGATGTTTTCAGTATTATAAAGCCTAAAAATATTCATCCTGAGTTCTTTAATTTCACATCAAAACCCTTTTGTATCTATCATATGTTTCAACTTCTTGGTTTCCAGCAGTCAAGAGGGGTTTATGGCTCCAGACAGATTGCCTTGTAGTCAGAAATGGCTCTTCGACCTGAAAGGTTTTCTGACTCCTGACCCGCCCTGACTGTCTGGGCAGAGAGAGAATCCATCAGAGAATCAGCCGAGAGGCCCGTGTTAACAAGTTCTGAAGAGATCCACAGCTCAGCAGGGACAACCTGTTAACGCGGCGACAATTTGTGGTGTAGAAAACAAATCTGGCCTTTATTGGCAACAGGAGAGTCACTGCTACAAGAAAGCCTTAAAAAGGCAACAAACCATGTAGGGGACACAAAACATCTGGAAGGAATCAAAACCAAACTGACGCTGCTCCTCTAAGACTGTTCACCTCCTGCTGGTTTTAGACGAGTTTCAGCTCCAACACAACTGATTCATATGACCCAACTATCGCTTCAGTACGACAAAGTTCTGCAGAGGCCTGCTGGTGTGTTGAACCAGGAACTGGAGAACTAAAATACTCAGGAATGACTTTGGGCACCAATGCCAGTAAAACATGGTAGCGGCTGCATCATGCTGTGGAGAGGATTTCCTCCAACCGGGTCAGGAAACGAGTTGATTTGAAGAAACTGCTCAGAGGGCAGGAATTCACCTTCTAGCTGGAACACAGCTTCAAACATACACCCAGAACCACCACAGTGAGATGGCCAAGTCAAAGTCCAGGTCTAATTTCAAATGAGAATCTGTGGTAAGAACACAAACACAGGCGTCCAGAGGAGTTCTCCATCCAGGCCTGCTGGGCTTCTTGTTGCAAACAAATGTTCTGTAGATGTGCAAAGTTTGAGACATGCATCCAATGACAGCTCGTTCAATTACTGACTCCAAACCGTTCAGGTTTTATAGATAACTTAGTAAACATCTCATCTCTTCCACTTCAGAATTATGTTCTACTTTGCGTTGATCTACATCTCAGGATTCCAGAAAATACATAGAAGTTTGTGGTTGAAATATGACAAAATGTGAAAAGGGTGTGAATACTTCTGAGAGGCGCAGTGTTGGTGTTTATAAAACAGTTAAATGTGACGTTTATTTAGCCACGTAAAGACGACAAACGGCGTTGAATCTTCCTTACAAAAACCCTTCATCTGATGAAGGCTGGGATTGTTGTTCCCATGTCTGATCTCTCACATCCCATGTCATCCTGACTCCATATGCCTCTGGCTCCCTCGCTCTCCTCCCTCTCCTCATGTGTTAAGTAGTTCTGTCTCCCATCAATAACCCAGCCTGCTCCTCCGGCTCCGATCTTGGCAGACAAGACTTGTGACAGAGGGCTGTGATCGTCATGCTAATGCTGTCCTTGACTTAAATAACATGCTCGAGACTCGCAGGGTGGGAGAGCGAGTGCTGAGTGGCAGAGAGGACGGGGCGGGTGGCGGTGTGTGTGTGTGTGGGTGTGTGTGTGCAGGAGGTGAAGGCAGGATTGGAATTTGAGGCTCAGTGGATGAAGGAAGACGAGGGAGGAAGGTTTGGAAGATCAAAGAGAAAGAGAGGACAGGAAGAGGTGGGCAAAGCTGCTTATGAGATATCATCATTTAATTTCTAGAAAGCAGTTTTTCTAATGTATGCGTGTGTGTGTGTGTGTGTGTGTGTGTGTGTGTGCGTGCGTGCGTGCGTGCGTGCGTGCGTGCGTGCGTGCGTGCGTGCGTGCGTGTGTGTGTGTGTGTGTGTCCCAGAAATGGCTTCAGCTGTGTGTGACTGAAATGTGTATCCAAACCTGCTGCAGGATCTGAATGTGTCACCAGTTTAACACCATCATAACATTTACTGAGGAAATGACAACAGTCTGATTAAAGCAGGGTGTCGACTCCACTATCCTGCACACGTTAGGAACAATGATTAGGTGTTATTTGGTGATGAATCAACTGTGAAGCATGGTGATTTGTCACAGTTTGTCAGTCGAGGTTGTAAATTGGTTCAAACATCCAAACAGGATTTTTATTTTGTATTTTTTGGTTTATTTGATCAGGAAAGCCGTGTTGGGCCCCAGTATGTCACCCCAGGCAGGAGATGCATTCCAGCCCGTTAATAACTCTCAGCAGCTCCTGAGAATCCTTCCTCTAAGCACCAGAGAATGATGAACAAATCTGCTAACCCGTTTCTCCTCACTCAGCCCTGTTCTTCCACTTCCCTCTGCCTTTCTGTCAGCACACCTGATGTCTGTTGTGTGACAATGTGAAGGCAGGTTCCTGTTTCTGAAAGAACAACTTGACGTCTCAGTGAGTGACATGCCCGAATATTCCCTTTAACTTGTTTTCCTGGGACAACCATGCTGCGCTGCTGAATTACTCCATGCTGGCAAAAATTGTAAAATGATGACAAAGACTATGAGTCAAGCTAGTGTGATTATTACTGAGCTCCTCGTCTCAAAGTCGTGTTCTGGGTTTGGTGAGAGCAATCAGCATCTAATCTGTGTTGTTTCATGTGTTTGCTCTCCTTCCTTCCCCACCAGCCTTTTTTTTGTGTGTTATTTATATCTTCTGCTGATGGTGATGCAACATTGTACAACAGGAAGAGTGCAAAGAATCACGTGACGGTTTTAACCCATCAATCTGGTGGATTACGGGAGCCGAAGAGGCCGTCACTCCACCGGGTTACGTAAAGACACCCAGCCGGGTGAGGAGAGGTGAGGCATGTTTCTGTCCATACCTCCCCACTGATCCTCCCAACTTCAGGGAAGAGAGAGAACTGGAAAGCTGGGAGGTGGGTGGCAAAGGACCAGGAGACAGGAAGCAGATCTGAGTGTGTTGAGGGAGGGAGAGGAGTGAAAGCTGCAGATTATGCTGAGGAAGTCTTTTGTTACGGCTTGTTAAATCCCACATGGCTGCTGATAACCGTCCACCTCTGCTGGTTTATTCTCTGCACTGAAGACATTTTTGTCAATGTTTTCTTAAATTTGGAGTAACAAAAAATGTACTATGGTTTTATTAGTCTCCTTCTGTCCATTGACTTCTGCTTATCTGACATTAGTTCTGGTCAGCCGGGTCCAACCAGTGAGACACGTCCAGAAGACCTTCAAAGTTTCATGATCTGCCCAGAAAGCTTGAAGGTCTAAAGGTGCAACATTTTACTTAAATGGAGGAAGAAATGTGGATATATTTTGCGGCACCTCAAGGTCACTTCTTGTTTGTGTGACATGAGACATTTAAAATGAATCAGACAAAAGAGAAAAGTATGGAAGCCAACAGCAAACCTTCTCCACGTGTAACTTTCTCCAGATGATTTTCTCAGGATAACTAGTTCATTTCCTGTTTTCTCAAAAAAACCACTTAATTAAGGTTTTCAATGTTAAACCTGATTTCATCCTTCAAATGCATGGAAATTAAGTTGCATGGATGCCGTTGTGGCAAACGTTTGAAGGATGGAATCAGGTGTAACACACACACCAATCATTTTGTGAGCTCGAAAAGACAAAGCTTGGTTTCTCAAGATTGAATTGTTATTTCAACAAAACCATTTGGAAAAAGTATATGTGGAAAGTGGGAAATTAGCTTGAGGAGACTACTGGGGAATAAACTTGTCATCTCGAGAAAACCTCTGTAAAAAGAGCAGAAAACATCTGCTCTCCACTTCTGTAGGAACAAAGAACTGTGGACATGTTTGGATGGAGCTTTGGGACAAGGATTATTTATATCTCTGAAGCTGCAACATTAATCTCCTCAAACAGTTATACGCATGTATGAACACAATGTAAATCCGTTTCCATCAAATAGCTTTGGAAGAAGATGGATTCTGTGTCCCAAATGTGCTGTCATGTGAAATAAGTGTTAAAGCAAAAAAAAAAAAAACCTGAAGAAGGCAGTTACACCGTAAAATGACTTCTGCATCGTACAGGGGCTGAAAGACCAAACAGAGAGAAGGAACCAAAACTCAAACAGCAAAATGACCATCGATAAAATCACTCAGAGGTACAGACTTTACATTTTGAAGGCAAATCCTGTGATCTGATGAAGCCAAAATGTAAATGTTTGATCATAATGACCACCATAATGACTAGAGGAAAGCAGGGAAGCTTGAAATCCTGAGAACCTCATGCCAACTGAGAAGGAAGGATGCTTTTGTTTCACTACAGGAATGACTGATCGATGGCACTAAGAAGAAAGGAAATACTGAAACAACGTCTCCTCACATTAACCTGCAGCTGAAGTTTGGGCACAAATGAATTGTCCAGTAAAAATGTTGGCCAGAGATGAACAGATGTATCCAAGCTACTGTTGTGGAAGGAAATCCAAAACTTCATAAGTACGTCTCACAAAGATCATTTCAAACGGCAGAATTCAAACGTATCCACAGAAAGACATCCTTCACGGTGACATTTCTGAATCAATGTTCACATATTAATTTTAGGTTGTAATAATAAGAATCAATCTTTCTCCCTCTGCAGAAGCCGTCTGTATCCAATAAGGCATAAGAGAAATATTCAGAAATAGTAAATGTGACAACCGTGTTGCAAAGATTGTATCAGGTATTTTTGCTCATGCAGGAGTGATTCATAAATAATCAAACTTTTTCCATCAAAAGCTTTGCAGAATGTTGAAAAGAATGTCTACTAAATTATTAGAAAAACAAGAAAAATCTCACTGTCCTTTTTGGTGTTTTAGCAGTTATATTGTTTTCCTTTCTCTCATGTTTTAAGCAGAACTTTTATTTAAATTTTCCACTTTCCATTTTTCCTATATGCTAATGAGCTTGGAAAGTGAATGTTCATGTATATCCAGCTGTTGATGCTTGGTAGTCATTCAGTTGCTATGATACCTCTGTTCATTTGCAGTATTTTGCAACATCACATGATGTAGTCCTAATGGTTTCCAAAGCAGAGGGAGTTTTATCAAATATTATGGTCTTAATTTACAGTCAGTTCAGAAAGTGGGACTTTCCAAAGTCTAACAGCTGTCTGAGAACAAAATCCAATTTAAAACTCTACATTCCCTTTAGGATGAGTTCAGAGTCTGCTCTTGAAAAATCAGCCTGTCACCACTTTTCTTTGTTTCTACCAGATGAGCTGTGGGAGTCTCAGGCTGCAAATGAACACTTGACTTTGGAAAGGCTTTAGAAATATGGTTAAATGTGCAGGAGTGAGACTCTGACATGTCGGACTATTTACAGAACTCCTCAGAGTTTTCCTCTGCGAGGTGAGGCAAGACATGACAAAAACTACTGCTGTTAACCTCCAACATGTGTAGAAACAGTGATGTAAAGAAGTCATTAGATGTAGCTTTAAGTCACAGTTAAAAAAAAGGAAATAGGAAATCTAGCAGGAGCTTTCCTGCCAGATTTCTGCTCTGGTTCTGCTCACTATCCAGGGACGCCATCTAGTGTTTAAAAGCAGGAACTTATTCTAATGAAGAAGACGCCCGGCTTTATGACTGACATCTGGAGCAAGACAGAGGTTAATAGTCAGGTTAATGCATCAGCTGGGTTGTTCATGAGTGAGTTTACTACGTACTTCTGGACTGATCTGGCAACCAGGTGACGTTATTAAATACAGGACACTTCTATTTCAACCGCCAGGCTATTTTTGACATATTGGCTTCCCCAAAAACTTATTGTTAGCCTGCTTTAAATGACCTATATATGTAAAATAACAATATGTTTTATTGTCTCACTGTGGGAAAATGCAGGTGTGCCAGCAGCAAGATAAAACAGTGATGGACTACATCAACAGTGTAAAAATATTTTTACCTTTTTTTTTTGTCTGTCATCATAAGAAAAGATATTGTACAGTTCTTAAAAGTAGCATACTTGGATCAAAGAAATGTGTGACTGAGATTCTAAGACGTAGATATTTCTACATAGAAAACAGCAACAGACTATTTACAAGAAATTAAAATATTGCGCTAATATCAGCAGGGATGGAAATACTTAAAAAGTTCATTGGGAGCCATGATGGTTATAAATTTGACCAACTGCTGGGAGGGAAGATTTGCAATATTCAGGACGCTGGCTGCCCCTTCCTGCTCTGCTGGGCATATTTTTCTGATTTTCATCTCATTAACAATGAAGCAGCTCAAATAATTAGAGACGGGTGATTGAACTCCACCTCGAACGCATGTGAAAACAGAACATGACTTTGCTTCTTTCCTTTCTGTGACTGGTGGTTTTCCTCCTTTAGCTCTCATCTCTCTCTGCAGCAGCTCTGCAAGCGCTGAGTTTGTGCCGTTCCACCGTTTTCTCTGCTAGGCCTGATGAATATGCATCCCCTCCTTCCCTCTTGGCTTTCACGCCTGCATGTTTCTTCATACTCACAAACACACAGAGCACATTGCAGATGTTTGCACAACAAACATTCAGAAATCCTACAGACTCATTGGCTGGAAAGTCTGTCAGATGAAGAAAATGCCACCAGTTTGGTTGTAATTTTATAATCCTACAACTTTAGCATCGTGCAGAGCAATGATAGCAGGCAAAGTGATATATACATATTTTAAATTTTGTCAGGGATTGTAAATAGTTTTGAACATTTTGCTTCTTTTTACTGTGAACAAATTTTTTTTCCCTGTGGGTTAAGTTGTTCTCTATCCAGTATGACTGAGGTTTAGATATATTGCATTGAAGGTAAAAGTTTTTGCCTTCAGATGTTCAACCCTGCCAGAGGCAGACCCCAAAAGGTTTGTAACTCTAAACAGAAACGTGCAAGACATTTTTAAGATTTAAACTTAGAAAACTTGATAGTTTTCATTCACCTTTAACAACTATTTTCCCGTTGCAACATGAAAATAAGAACAACATCCTCTTACTCATCCTTATTGCATGAATGGTCTTGGACGTTGTAACTTTGTCAAGCATTTTCCGTCAACTAGAGCAACACAAAGAGAGGCGTATTTAATTTCTCTGGAACCCTTTCCCTGTAGTTTTGTCTCTCACTCTGCCACATCAGTAAGAAAGAAAAAACTCCCACGACAAAAGCATTCAATAAAAACTCTCCTTCATTAGCTTCAACTAGTGCTTCACCTTCAGAGATTCAGATGCTCATGGCAACAAGAAGCTCTGTGGTATTTGTAGATTAGCAGCTAATCCGTGTGAAGAATAAACCTTTTGAATCCATCCCTCTCCTGGCCACTTCATGCTGCCAACAAAAATCAAACCACGCTGCTTTGTTCTCAGTAATAAGTCATTGAGGGGAGACTCTAAAGTGTTTGTATGATCACAATCATTGTCTGGCTGCTAAAGGGAAAGTACTGACTGCTTTAATCTCAACATGACAAGGCTGAGCGGTCAACAAATCCAGCTGTGGCTCCCCGACGCGCGTTCAGAGACAGCCGTTCAGAGACGGCGGCCGCAGCGCCGCTGCAACTGCAGCCTCGTTCGCCCAGCACCAACCTGAGCGCCACTGGACCCCAAATGGGTTCTCTGTTATTTATTACACAGAACAAGCTGATACTTAAACTGAGCAAACAATTACGATGGATCAAATTCTGCTGAAACATGCACAATTTGACTGTCCAGAACTTGGAACTAAAAATAAGCATAGATCCAGAAAATACAGCAAGTCTAGGATGAAGACTATTGACAGGTAAGATAAATGACATGGAAAAAGGGGTAAAACATAAGAATTTGAACATGAAATGACCAGACAACTGAGTCAGAGTATCTAGAAATGTACAGCTTCTGCACTGTGTTCCTGATCTGCTGGTGTCAGGATCCATCAGAAGAGGTCAAAGGTGGAACAAACAGCAGAAGTGATGGGCGGCTTGTGAGGTCTCAGCCAACAGGTGAGCTACAGGAGCTCAAACTGCTGAATACATTAATGCTAGTTCTAAAATAAATAATTATCAGAGTAGACAGTTTGCATCAGAGTTTGCTGAGTCAGCAGAGACGGGTCAGTGGAACAAGATGGTTTGGTTTGCTGAATCATGTGCTAATCTGTGTGTGTCGTTTATCACAGGTACACATGATGCACCGTTGATCTCATTTTAATGGAAGCACTGTTTTGCTGTGGCCTCTTTCAGATTGTTTGGGTATAGAAGAGTTTGAGCTCTTGACTTGGCCTCCAAATATTCCAGATTTTTCAATCCAGTGGTGAATCTGTGGGATTTGTAGGACAAACATGTCCAATCCATGGAGGAGATTATCACAGACCGAGGGTCAGCGACCGACGAGACAGTTTTGTGTTGGTGAGCCACAAAAGCAGCATTACTTCCTGAACAAAACTTTAACATTTCTGAGTTTCAAAAGTTTAATATTTTCAACATTTGAAATTCAGAAATTTCAGGATAAATCTCAGAAATTTTCCAGAATATTCTTTTTTTCTAGAAGAGCCACAAAAGCAACGCAAGTCTGAAACAAAACACGGAAATTTCCACGTTTGTTTTTTTTCCACCATTTCTGATCTTGAAATTTCTGACAATTTTTTTGGTCATAAATTCACTTCCCCTTTTTTTGTCTACAGTGGCCCTAATACGCCGTCATACATTAGATGTTAGTTAGACTATTAGTATTTTTTCTTCTGTTTTTTTTTTTTTAATTTATAGTAGGTGTATTTTGGGAAATGTTGCAGTAGAAATGATCTCTTTATAACCGAGCTGAATTTTTATTGTCAGATCAAACTTCCTAATAAATATCATCCAAACAAATACATGAGGGAACTATGATTAAGTAGAAAGTCTTTAGTGTTTTACATGTAAAAAATATGAGCAGTGAAAAAAACAACATATATGCGCACATTAATCAAACAACACCCCAAGCAGAGCATGATCACAGGGATAAGTGGAGATAATGTGGACTAAGTGATAAATATGAGTCACTCAAACTGGAGGCTACTGTGAGCGGGGGCGAAGAGCCAACTGTGGCATCCAGGCAGAAGCGTTCTCCACTCCGCCTCCTCTGGCTCCTGCACACGCAGGGAAAGATCCATCCGAGGCTCAGGATGAAACACAATGTTTCGCCTCGATTCTGAGGCGGTGCTGCAGCCGTGACAGCCTCAGAGTCCGGCTAGCGCCCCCGCCACCGGCAGCAGCAGCAGCAGCGCTGCAGGCGCACCGAGCGGACGCATTGCTGCACTTTACATCTTTCTGGGGTTGCTCATTTGGACGCCAGCGCCCCACAGAGACAGTCGACCGGCAGCGGGTGTCCTCTCAGAGGACGGTGTTGTCCTGAGAGCTCAGACATGCCATCTGTCTCTGCTGGAAGCGTCGCTGTCTGGGCTGCGATTCGCTGCGCTCCTTGAGGGAATCAAAGTTGGTGCAATGGAGACTTCCGGGAGTGATGCTGCTGTCACATACTTGGAGAAAGCTGATGAGAGAGATGGATATTATGATCTGGAGCATCTCCCTCCACTGCTGGAAGATGAGGTGAGGTTGTGGATTTGACTGGAATTGGTTTTTAAGGTGTGATGTTATTTACGACTAAATAACAAAAAAAAAGTATGTATGATACATCATGGATAAGTTAATTTATGTAAGTGAAACTCACATACATGAGTTAAAAACTGACTAATACAATTTAAGTGTTTATTTCTATTTTGGATATTATAATTTACAGTGAAAAAACAAAGATCAGAAATGATTTTTATGACCTACATAACCAAAGAGGAGGACTACTGACTTGACCAGAGGAGGCATTGCTAAAGATTCTGGCTATTTATACAGCATAATAATGCAAGCATGTTAATGGGAAGGAAGGAAAAATATGGCAGAAAAAAGGTCACAAGCAGCAAAGATAACCACCACATTGAGAAAACTGTTAGGCAAAGCGCTGTCAGGAGTTTGGTCGGGATCTGAGCTTCAAGAGCAGCGATGCACAGATGTTCCCAAGATATGGGCTGAAACTCCTAAACCTGTCAGTATCACAGGTGTCTGAAACCTCCCACTCATTTACATCAGGTGTTTGGAAGCAAAAAGGCATTTTAAACAAACCCAGCAGGGGTTTGGAAAACACCTTCCTGGTGTGTTTTTGAGCACTTCCTGTTCCCTCTGCTGACAAGCTTTATGGAGATGTTGATTTCATTTTCCAACACAACATGGCAGCTGTTCTCAGTACCAATACTTACGTTGATGGTCATGGCAATACTTAGCTTGATTGACCAGTAAACTGACCTGAACTCTACAGAAATTCAATAAATTATTGTACAGCAGAGAGTGAACAGCATGTAGACGAAGTATATAAACTACATAAATTGACATATTTTCTTGTACTTTTTAATTCACCTTATCTAATATTTCAATTGTCTGAAAACCAGAATTTTGGGGTTTCAGTAGCTGTGAGTTACACAGCATGTAACTGATTCAAATCTAAACTTTTTGTGTGAATTTAGAAACTACTTACAGCACATATGGGACAGTCTCTTGCTTCACATAAAATTGGCTTCAGCAGCCAGAAAGGACTGACATTTTACACCAAAGTCAAACACCTTCTTGTCCTCAAAAATCAGCAAGTATGCTAACGGTTACCAGTGTAAGCCATTAATATGTTTATTTCTGTTTTATGCAAACCCTTAAGGACAGCAGTAGGGATCAAACATTGTCATGTTTTTCCTGTCAAAGTGTTTCCTGTGTTTATTCAGGGCTAATGTTGGAACCAGCTCTATATGGGTTCAAGAAAGCAAGCCAGCTTAGGACTGCTTTATTTGTGGGGCTGTGTAATAATATCAATTTTGCGATATATAGCGATATTTTCTTTGCTAGAAAAAAATCTATATTCAACCACAAGTATCGTAACATCCAACTGTCACCTTGCTCACTCACTGCTTGCTTCGCCAGGAGAGTGATTAGGTCATCAGGCTTAGAGTGATTCCTTCAGATGTTAAGTGAAGGTTAAAAAGGTATCAAACTATTCAGAGCAGGTACTTGGTGCACTTTATTTACTTTACAAATGCATGTAAGCTACAGTTTGTACTGTTTCAATTAAAAGAAACATGTTTTCTCACCACTTTGTCCAGCTGTCGACTTTAAGTCTGTGTCCAACCAGAGCCAGGTATTGTGCAGTTGGTGCTTTTAATCAGTTTTCAGTTAAATTAATTCAATCCAACTCTATAACAGTCACAAAATGTCACTCTGTCTCTCTAAAATCTTTCAGAAAATCGCAAAAGTGTATTGAATTGTATCGTTTGCTGAATGTTGCAATATATATCGTATCATGAGCAGAATATCCTGTATCGTATCGTATCGTATCGTATTGTGAAATTATTGTATCACTATAGCCCTATTTATTTGGCTATTTAATCATCTCAACAGTAAAAGTTTGAAAATGCAACTTCTTTTAAATTTTTTTATTATTATTTTGTACAAGTGAAATGAACCAAAAGATTGTGTTGGGATCAATTTAACCTAAATATAGTCTTAGGAACTCATGAAGAGAAAAACAAAGTATTTTCCTCTGTTGGGATAGTTCAGGGAGTAAACTATCAGCTTTGCTACTCATTGAACTTTCACCTGCTTAATTCAGGACAAACTTTAAGAATGTAAAACTTCATAACTGGCTTTGTGTGGAAAACAATGACCCTCAAGAACGCTGACCTTTCCCTTCCTCTCACTCCCAAAGGTCAAAGATCTGGAGCGCAGCGTGAGGCTGCTGGGAGCCTTATGTAGGCTAACACATTTAAGTTGAGCAGGCTGAGAGAGACTAGTGTTCCCCTGCACTGTCCTCATGGGAAGCTATCTATTTCTGGTGATGCTGCTCCTGCTGCTACCGCATGAAGTGGTTCATCTCTGCCCTGTGATTTCTCTCCACACAACTTGATCACACAAATTTGGCATTTTCTAACAACCTGCTGCCTCCTGTGAATATGTTAAATATTTATTTCTAATCAAATGTTATTCATGGGACTCCAAAGGAGACCTGCAATGTAGGTGGCAGGATTTTTTAAATAAAGCCCACTAGTGAGATGCTTTAATTGTTTGTCTTGGAAAAAGTGTAAAATTCGTGTTCAAGTGCTGGGTGGAGGATTTGACAGTGACTGCTTCGTGACACACTTTACTCTCCAAACATCCACCCCGGTGTCTGAGTGACGGCCAGCCTTTGTGTTCTGAGCCTACAGACGATCCTGTAATAATCAGACTTCTGCATTATGCTGGATGCTGCCTGGGATTTCTGGGATCACTGCGCCTGCCAGGGTAAATGGTGCCATTTGGTAATGGATCACAGATGATGCAGCGTGTTCAGTGTGGGTGTGTAGATAGTGAGTGTGTGCACTTTATGTATGTGCATCATTTTTCTTAGAAGAACAAATATTGTCCCCTGCAGAAAATACTCGATTTCCTGCATCTGGTTTCAAAATTAGGTCATTGCTTCTAAGTGCTCTGTGTATCTTAGAGAGGTGTAAGCACATATATTTCTGTTAATTGCGATCTTTTCTGACTCTAGTGTTAGCACTTTTTGTTTTTCGTCAATTTGTCAGAGGTAATTTACAAGAAAAATCTTCTTGAACATCATAAATAACTGAAGTGATAATATTCAGTCACAGTTTTTGTTATTTCTGAGACAAGGAGAGATGGTGGAACTAAAAGAATTTGGACAAACATCAATGGAGTGATGACACCTGAGCACAAAGGCTCAAAATATATGAAGTAGTTATTCAAAGAAAAATGTATTTCTAAAAACCTCTAATTTAAATTGGTTTTGTGGCTTCTTACACATATTTGCAACACAGAACAAGATGAAGTAGGTCCTCTACTTTACCTAAAGACAGTGATTGTTGGATAAGGTCTGCATTGAGTCTGTGTGCTGAATTAATTTGTGTTACATTGTGATGGTCTTGTTGTTGCTCATATGGTTCACATATGTAAATATTGGCTGGGAACAAAGTGTTGGCTAGACGGCAGCTAGCTGTGGCTGAGTCAGCAGCCAGACCATGGAGGTGACAGGGTGTTGGTTGTGCTGCTTCTCCCCATTGAGAGTACCCCCCCGCCCCCTAACAAACACACACACACACGCACACACACATACGCACGCACGCACCCCCCCCCCACACACACACACACACACACACACACCCATGACTACATGTTGCTGTAGTGTTTGAGCCAAGTGAATCTGTACTTGGACTTCTGACTACTTCAAACCTTGATGTGACGAGGTTCAGACTTATGGAGTTTGAGTGGCATGACAGACGGTGTCCTGAGGTTTGACGGCTGCATCATTATAGTACAGCAGAAGTTCCCAAACTGTGGGGCGCGCCCCCTAGGGGGCGCCGTGCCATTGCAGGGGGGGCGCGGGGAAGCCGTCTGGATGAAAAAAACAAAACATGAACGCTGTATGCGCCGGGTTTTTACCTTAGAATGGCCAACTCTCTGTTATTTCTGTCAATTTGATAGAGTAGGGGCTTCCACACTTCCCATATCTGTGTCCTCTGTCACTTTTTTCAGCAGTTAAAACTGTTTCATCCGTTGTGCTAACCTGTTTTTCCGAGCCGCCTTTAAACGCAACATGAGCGCCTTGACGCTCGCGCTGGGTTTACACCTGTGCGGCAGTGAAGGAGACCTGCTGCTGCTGCTGCTGTGCGGAGCTGCGCAGGTGTGTTTGAATCATGGCAGCAAAAGGGCAAAACGCAAAGAACTTTTCAGTTTTTCCCCCAAACTAACCGACTGAATTGAGTAAAACTGCTGGATGCAGGTAAAGTTAGGTAATATCAATACAGCACATTAAGCTTAACAAGTAGCCTGTAGGCTACTGGTGTTGTTGTCTATGTCTATGCTTCCTAAAACAGCTGAGTAACGATGCCCGCAGTAACAAGAGCAGAAATGACAACATTTACCTAAATGCTTCCTGAATTTAGCATACATTAACATTTGTTGATGATGTGTGAATTAATGATTATCTGAGCTCACCGAAGTGCTATTCAATCCCTGTCTAGTTCTCAATGGACCCAAGTCTCCACCTTATTCTCCACGTTTGAACTGCAGACTTTTCTATCATGACTTTCGACTTTTAGATGTCTTGGACGCCTTGAGCTGGTTTGATTTCTTTTCTAAAACAAATGTCATTTAGCTGTACATAACTGTTTTATATTGGGCCTGTTTGGATTTATATGAAAAAGCTCTTTAGATGTTGTGACTCCCCCACCGTCCCGCCAAACAGACAGTATTATACGCTTAGTATCCTTCAGGAATATGAATTTAAAATAGGAGAAACTAGATTTAAATGAGGTGCAACTTTTTTTTTATACTGCCATTTTGTTCATCATAGCGAGGAACTCAATTATATAAGAGGCTCATCCTCCTATAAATGGTGAAAACATAATAAAGCTCTTTGGATACTCTGGCTCTGATTCAGGTTTCTGGACGTTTCCCTGGCAGCAACAACTTCTGGTTAGGTGCATCGTAAGACTGTAATTAATCCATCTATTCTATAGTGCTTTCAATTAAAGTCGATGACCTTTCTATTTAATTGAATTAACAGTTTACTGTAAAAATTTAGTCTCCACATTTAAAAACAAAAAAACATTTTCTAATCAGTAGTGTAAAAGTCATTAGAAAAGACAAATGTTTCTGCCAAGAACAAATCCTGTGAAATGGGGCATTTTCTGAAGTTTTGAATAAGAATTTAATTTGATTGTGCATAAAACGACTGAATACTTAAAGAAATAAAACAAACTCGTTTCAACCTGACATTTTTTGTTCATTTTGAACTGTCCCATGCACTGCTCAGACAGAGTTGTGGTGTTTGAGCCCTCATGCTCCCTGTTCTGCTTTTGCAGAGACTAATATCTCCCCAGTATTTAAAAAACCCACGTATAAAATGACCTTTAGCCTCAGCATCAGTCTGGATCGCAGAGTAAAAAGCGTCATAGGTTTTAACTTTCCAGTTTTTGGTCTTCATTTTAGTTGAATTGATGGGTTGTATTTGAGTCGGCTCTAATGAACGGTTTAAAGCAGTGATTGCCAGGAGCTGCATGCCCTGCTGGATGCTGTTCTTTCTTTATTTACCAGAACATTCTTTACCTCCACAGGAAAACGTCTCCCTGGCCGACATCCTTTCTTTGCGGGACAGCTGCCTGAGTGAGGAGGAGGTCTGGGCCGTGTGTGCAGAGTGTGTTCTGGCCCTGCAGAGCATCAGACCCTCCCACCTCTTCTACACCCTGTGTATAACACCAGACACTCTGGCCTTCAACGCTCATGGGAATGTTTGCTTCATGGAGCAGCTAAGCGGTGAGGCAACAGAACACATAATGTTTTTGATTTTCTTTCTTTTTTTTGTCATATTTCTGAAATATTTTGCATGCAACGCTCTTTGTACTTATTTGAAAGATACTTTCTTTGGACAGTTTAAGTTTGGAGGATAAATCCTACACACATACTAGATATAGCTTCCAGTTGTAGTACAGCCAATATGTGGGCTGCAGAATCCTACGTGCCTGTTAGTGCATAACACTTATACAAGAAGTAAGCTTTATTCCAATATTACATAACAGACTTGATCAGAAATGCAGCAATAGAAACTCTAAATCTAAGTTTATCCAGGTTAAAATCTAGTTTTTGATTGAAGAACAGTCTCAAAATTAGTTTACCAATTTCACAACATATGCAAAGTTTTTTAAATGAACTTCCAGATCACTTCCTGTGTTGTTCCTGTTTATGTTTCAGCTCATTTTATTTTTCCTCTCACATTACGTACATCAGCACATCACACGTGTTACACTCTGCTGCTCCATGCTTTGCTTCCAGACATCAGAAATTGATAAGCATTGATTCGGTGAACGTAGGTTGCCATGGGAATCGTTGTTGTGGCAACCGTTTCAATAAAGCCAGCAGTCATGCTGCGTTGCTTAGTCATCTATTCATACTAACACACTGCTTAGCAAAGATAGTACCTGTTAAACTAATACATCACACATCCTGGATGCAATACATGCACACAGCAGAGATCGTTTGAATATCTGGTGCTCTAAATTATTTAGTGTTGACCTATTAGAACATTTGCTTTTTCTGTCAGATGTTAAAGAGGAGAAAGTCATAATAACATGACTTCTGCTGCATTGTTTCCCTTTGTGTCCGTTTAGTAGAAATATCACAAAGCAAAAGTTATCATTCTGTAATTTTTCCTTTTCAAAGTTGTTCCAGGGTGCAGTCAGCATTAGTTATATATATGTATATATTTTTATGTGACAGGTAAAAGAGCGTAAAAGAAAAAAAGAAAATGCAGCTGAAAGTCACTGATGAGGGAATATGCCAAGTTTGTTCAAGTTTGTAACACCAACCTTGAGCATAATTGCACAACACAATCATTCAATTAATTAAGGTAAGATTTGTATATTGCAGCCAATGAGAAGGAGGAAATTAAGAGGAAAGTTATCTAAGAGTAGCTTGAATGTTCAAAAATCCAGCACCCAATTAATGGACATGCACCCTTGTCCCTAGTGGGGTCGGGAGGGTTGATGGTGCCTCTCCAGCAAGCGTCTCCGTCGAGAGGCGGGGTCACCCTGGACAGGTCGCCAGTCTGTCGCACCCAGAAGTCATATTGAAAGTAAAAAAAAGAAGAAAAAACACAGGAAAAGAAAACGCATATTGTAATCTGATAAACTTTATGCTCACAAACAACACCAGATAGTCGTCTCAGCGGTTATGTAGCTGACTCCTTAGTTGAATGTCCTGCCATAACTGTATCTGTATCCATTTCCATCTGCTCTTGGTTGTTTTTCATTTAAACCAAAACTCCAATCATAATCGTTATCACAATCAATGGCCGATTATTCTCTCCAATAAAGAGACTGTTTTGGTTCTTAGGAGAATATCAGTCCTCTTTTTTCTACATTTTTGATATTTGTAGCAAAGTGCTAGCTGCATCCTTTTTCTGTAAATGATCTCAGATGTATTCAGCATAGAAATATTTCTTTTGTCAAGAAAACAATCTGGTATGTGATTACATTGAGGCGTTTGCAGATGTTGGACATTTGGAAACACATTTGGATTGTAACAGTAGGGACCCAAGAAAACACAGAAATGTTCACTTTAAAATGACCAATATTCTTTGAACACCCTAGCAACTCTGACCTTGGAGGCTCCAGATTTCCATTAGCTCACCACTAAGACATATCAGCACGATTCATTTCAGCTGATTAATTACTGCAGTAACACCAGGGAGGTGGCGGGATGAGTATGTGGGCGCTGCGGCGCTGTTCACATCATGCAAATGGAGTCAGAGCAACAAAATGTCCTCGTAGTCATCATGCAGAGAGGATAACAGATAACTGTTAACTTTCCCCATGAGACTTGACATTGCAAGCTGTTCCATTTTGGATGAAACTCCTACCGGCGGAGCGCCGTGGGAGATCTGATCGGGAGAGTGTGTTGAATCTGGTAGATTGCTCAGCTCATCCTACCTGTTGTGCTAAAATGCCAGAGGCACACATGACTCACACTCCATCAACCTGATATAAACGGCTTCACGCTCAATGACTATTTTTATTTCTCTTCTTTGATGACTATTGCAGCGTATTACAATTTTTTTCCTAGCTACAGTGGTTTTACATGTGTCTTCCACTACTTCTTACACAGTCACGTTCCTTGAAGTGAAAAGCAGATAAGAGCGAATGAATGGAGAAGGAGGAGAGGATGGTAAAGACTTGAAAGGAAAGGAAGAAACATGAGATTACTGGGAATGTGAAAGCAAAGATTATCTTAACTGGTGACAAAAAGAAGAGAAAGAACCAAAGGAGGAAACTGTAAAGAGAGACGGAAGGGGAGGAAAAACTGGAGAGAGAAAAGATTAAATGTTTTTATGAAAGAAGCTAAAACTATAAAGTTAAAGAAGAGAATTCTGGGGAATAAAACATTAAAGTCAAATGAAAAATGTGAAAGAAGAGTTTCTGCTCTTTGTAGCCCAGAGCCGAACTCAATGACCCACTTTACTCCCTGTCATTCTTTCATATCCTCCCTCGTTTCTTCCACTGCTCTCATGTCCTTCTCCAGTTGAGATGAGGCACAGAGAGCTTATGCACCTGTATGCTGCAGCAGGTCTGAGCTCTGACCCACTTCAGGAGGAGGATGCACCCGATTCCTGCTCACCCCCTTTCAAATTCTGATCCCGGAGATTATCTGGAGATTATCCATCACACATGAATTATGCAAATTGAGAGAAGCAGCTCCCGTTTCATTGGACTTCAGTGGCTAAATAAGCACATGCATAAGTCTAAGAGTTCTGTATTGTTGCCATCATTAGTTGTGAGAAGGGAACAGGCCAGGATTTACATTCAAAGATGCCAGTTCTCCCCCAGATGTGATGCTGCTGTGCAGCAGAGTCCAGACATGCGTGACAGTGACGTTTCTGGATGTTTTTGACCTGCAGATGATCCAGATTGCTCCTTTGTCCCTCCGGAGTTTGACAACACGGGCAGCACATTCGAGGTAAGAGAGATGTGTCGTCACAGCACATCATTCTCACGTAACTCACAATCAGGTGCATGTTTTGTAAAAAATTTTAACGAAAAGGAAATAGCTTCTTTAAATATAAGCTATCAGCCATTCACCTTACTGAGGTTTATTTCTTGCATTTCATCTAAGCTAACCTTAACCTAGTTTCTCTGCAGCCTAATTGCCTGGAATGTTTTATATCACCCGGTCTATTTCTTCTGTATCATTTCACTGTGGGATTCAATGCAGCCTTTTTATGTAATCAGCTGCTTTGATGCTGAGAGGGTCATCCCTGTTTTGCATGAGCATTACTCCTGTGGGATCACAGTGTTACTGCAAATCCTCCGCAGTCTGTCAATCTGTTCAGTTTGAGTTACGCAGCAGGAATATTTATCGTTGTTCGCAAACACAATTTCCAGCCTTGGTTGCTCCTGCAGGTTCAGTTATTGGAAGTTGCAGCACAGACCAGAACGGCTTTATACATAGATTAGATCAAAGCAACATGAATCTGTGATTGTTACAGTTTGAAGTCACTCCAGACCAGTGGTTCTTAACCTGGGTTCGATCGATGGTCTCAGGGGTTCGGCGGAGCCTCTGCCGCGGAGGTAAAGACACACTTGTGTAAAGTCGTGATGACGCCCCGCTTTGCCATCACTTGCTCCAGAGGATGAAGTTACATTGCTTAGCTAATCAGTGCAGCGGAGGAGCCCTGATTGAAGGAGTTCAACTCTCAGCATGGACTTGAACTTGTGTCTTTAATTACTTCAGCAAAACTCACAGTTTTTACCAAATTCTATAGTCTAAATCTGCTCCTTAGTCGCATCTTTTTGGGGTTGCTACTGCCTCTAGTGGCGTGGGGGTGGTAACACAGCTAATATAATTATATTACTAAATCAGAATACCGCAAAGTATTTTGTGAGTGGGGGGTTGGAATAAGAAGGGTTCGGTGAATACGCATATGCAACTGGGGGGTTCGGTACCTCAAAAAAGGTTAAGAACCACTGCTCCAGATGTTGAACTGTAACAGATCATAAATTAATTTCGCCAGATCTGGCATCCTGTTCAGCTGTTTTAATAATAAAGTTTGCACTATGTACACTAACAAGCATAAAAAAATCAGTGCAGTTTCTTTCAAACTTATCTACAGTTAATGGTAAACGTTCTAGAGAGGTTGCGATTGTCTGACTTTGTTTCACAACAAAATGCTGTCAAACATCCTGAAATTACATTTTCTCATCCTTGGGAAAATAGCTGCTGCATTTGAAATGTTCTTTTGTTCCATTCAATCTGCAACTCTTCTGGTTTCGAAAGAGAAAAAACGGAGTTTGCGTTTGAACATCCGCTCCCAAGGTCAACACTTTGTGGAGGAGTTTTTCTTCTCTTCTCTCTGCAACAGTTGCAGCTGCGAAGCTCCGTAGTTCTGTCTCTAAGTTTGGCTCACAAAACTTCTGGGATTTTATCTCTTTGCTCAAGGAAATGTTACTGCTGTTCCTTCAGATTGCTACAGTTTCTCTTAGGCGAGTGTTTGAAATTTTATAACCCAGCCAGCCTTGTTTTGTGTGTTTGAGAACTTTGATACTTTTCTATTTTCATGGTAGTAAAATTAAAAAAAACACACAAACCACAAAAGAAAATCAATGTGAACTGAACTTGGGAATCATTTTGAGATGAAGATGAGATGAGAAAAGTCGTTTCAGCTCATCTTGTTAATCTGTTTTAATGATAATTAAATATTATCAGATACTAGTTGTCATCAGGAAAATGGGTTAAAAAGACTACGTCAAAGCTAAAGGAGTAATCTTATAGACTGGAATGTTATACCAGTAATGTTTGGATTAAAATGAATGAATGAATCTGCGAACACTGAACCAACAATAAGCAGGAATCCACTGTACTTCCTTCCTCAGTTACAAATAAAGTCTCAAACACAGATATTACAGGCTGTTAAGCTTGAATGACTGACCTTCATATCAGGGGTTTGTGAAAATAGCTTTAATCTGCTCCAGCAGACAGAGTCATGCTGGGAGTCATGCTGTCATGATAAACTTCACTTTGATGAGAAATGTCCCGTCGCTTTGATGGCGTGAGATTTCATGCTCTTTTAAACATTTGCAAAAAATGCCATGACCATTGTTTTTCACAGCAAACTAACATTAACAATGTCAGCATAAGCAGGAGGTGTTTGTTTTAAATCTACTGACGGTGTCATAGCCTTCTTTTATCAAAAGGAATGATACATGACGTATGCCACCCAAACCTGCAAGAGGATTCTGCAATATTCAAATGTTGGTGCTTCTCTGACTCTGGCTGCAGGGCCACATTTTCTCTCTGGGCTCCACACTTTCCGCTGCACTGAAATTTGTCATAGAGCCAGAGCTGGAGGCTGAACTGGGAGAAGAACTTCAGAGTCTGCTGCAGCAGATGCAGGAGGAGAAGCCTGACGACAGACCTGAGCTGGAGGTGCAAAAACACTGACAGAGACGGGCTGACAGATCAGATGCCTCACTCTAGCATCAATGTCCGAATTGCATATAAGAACATGAAAAGTCAAAAGTGTTATTGTTGTTGTTAACTTCAGTGAAAATTGCATTTTTGATTGATGAGTCTCTACTGATCCAAGATGAAAACCTTCCTTGTAGTCAGTCTTGATGAATCACTGTTGTCTTTAAAACAGCCAGGAGGTTTTTCATTACTGTGAGTTTTGTTATTTTATTGCTTGGTGCTCCTTAGCAGCACCAAGTGGAAATTAAACGTAAGTGCAAATCAGTTTGATGCTTAAAGAGAGATGGGGAGGGAACTTTTTACAGCCTGGTTCTGTTTCAGCAAATCAAGAATCCAAAATTAAGCACATTTGAATCACAAAATAATCTTTAGACTACGTATTATAATAAAAAGGTAATTAACTATTGTTATTATTTGCCATAAGCTGAATGGACTCTATCTTGGTAAGCAGTCCAGATAAAACTGAAGTATGTTTTATCAAATTTCAAACGGAGACTATCAATTTTATTAAAAAAAAAAAAAAAAACACAGAATAAATGTGTTTTTCTGAATGTTGCAGACTTTATGATGCGATTCTCCCACAGGATATTCTGCTGCTGGCTGAAGAGCAGCTGTCTCAGACATCTTCCGCTACCGTGTGCCGGAAGTTATCTTCGATTGGACGAAGAGTGCTCTCCATTGAATCAGTTTCAAATATTCAAGGTTCTTATATTTATTATTCCAGGGTTTTTTGCTGCCCAAAGTGATTTTCTGGCCTCTGATTTGTGTCTTTGTGCATCCGCAGAAGAACAGGAGGAATCTGTGGAGGAAAAATGGCATCATTCCAAAGCCAAATGTCTTTTGAAAAGACTAAACTCAGAGGATAAGACCAAAGACCTTTCTGACACCTCTGGGTCAAACAGTGTGTCCAGACAGCAGGTAGCAGTTTTTGGTAAAAGCTAGAATGATTTTAAAGGAAACTGTGTCTTTCCTATAATGCACAGCCACTAAGTTCAGATTGTTACCAAAATGAGTATTTCATGGGCATTGTGTACTTCTATAGAGGCACCAATAAGGCAGAAATCTGTTTTTCACAAGTTCATGTGATTCTTGGAGGCTTGTGACATTTAAATGATAAATTATTGCACTCCAAGCTGGCTACTGTGTGTTTGCCTTGATACCACAAACTTCCTTGATTTTCAGCTGCAAGCTAAGTTAATCACATCTACATGGGTCCTTTCCTCTCCAGGAAAACCAGGCTGAAACTGACTTCCTTAAAAATGATAAAACATTTATCATTTTATCAAGTTGCATTGCAACTTTGCCATGTGCAAGCAAGAGATTCCCTCTTTTATTGTGAACTTATTACTTTGTTGTTAGTTAATTCATAAAACTCACCGATTCTCTTAGTGGTGTTGCCTAGAAACTATTTATTTCATCTGTTCAGAACAGCTGAAATGAATGATAGTGCTCTCCTCCTGCAGGTGTGTGGGGCCTGGGATTCCTCTCTATGGGCCGAGGATATGGAAAGCGGTGAGGCAGACGGCATGAGTCTGACAGATGAGATGGATTGTCGGTCTTACAACAGCTCCCCAGTGAAGAGGAGATCCCAGCAGAAGTTCAGAGGAGCAAGGGGAGTCCTTAATCGCTCCTGTTCGGTGCCGGACTCCAACAATCCCCCGTGTGTCTCCACTCCACCTCACGGAGATATCAGCATTCCTGTTTCTGACCTCACGGAAATAGGAGCTGATGAACATCTAGACTCAAAGTCTATGTGGAGTAACAGACTGGAGAGACTAAACCGGGGGAAGTCCTGTGAGTCCTACCCTCACTGTAGAACTCAGGATCAGGAAGATGGATCACAAGGAACCCATCGTGGAGACTCTTGCATAGAAGAAATAAATATTCAAGACTGTGTCCAGCCCATGTCACGGGGATGTATCCAGGACTTGGTCGTCTCCTGTGCCTCCTGTCGGGAACTGGAGACGGCACAAAACTCTTTAGAGGATGAGAGCGCGACAAAACCCAACATTTCCCTTTCCTATAACTACATGACCAAAAGCATGCTGTGCCTGAACGAAGAGTCTCAGGATGAGGTTAGTCACTTTTACGATAAGTTTTCACTTTTCTGAACCTGATGTTGCTTCACTGAATCTACTCACATATGTTTTAGACACTTATTTAGTCTCCTGAAAACGAGGCTGTTTGAACAAAGAAAACCCTCATCATTATGATGCATGCACGTTGATTACATTGCAAAAATATTTTTACATTTTTTCATACTAAAACCAGAAACTTCATTGTGTTTTGTTAGGAGTTTTTGTGATAGACACAACAGAAAGTGGTGCATATTGTGAAGTCAAAAGAAACAAATTGACTCTAAAAACATATTACAATTAGGGATTTTAGTCTTTTGGGATATAGGCTTTCATTATACAGACTAATTTTTTGTCATGGATAAATGTCCAATGAAGAATAGATAGACTTTGGATGAACTTTTCCAGGTTTTACTGCAGATTCTCTGTTCCAGTTGATCCTTTCACCACCAGGGTTTAGTAATGAGCATTTAGCCAGATTTAAGTGTTAGTTTTCCATGAAGCATTCTGCATGTTACCTAACCAATTCTTCTTTTAGCTTCTTTTACATTTTGTTATGTCCGACACGTCAGTAATGGCAATCTCTAAAAACAGGTACACACCGATCTGTATTGAACTATCCCCACCAAACACATGCAAGATTCACTGAAGCTTGAACATCAGATAAAATTTTTTTTTTTGCAACCTGTCCATTCAGAACCTCTTACATGACACATATGCTAATCCTCCTGTTAACTGGACCTGCCAGACCAACAGGCTGAACTCCTCAGGTACTAAGTCATGGTTTTCTGTTTGTTCTCGTTTCCTGACCAGTGGATCTCTCTCAGGGAGCTGCTGACTCTTTGTGGACGGAGGCTTACGGTTAATGAGCTGTGGGCTTTGTGTTACACCTGCCTGTCTTCACTGCAAACTTACACTGACTTTCCAGGTGATTATTTTCCTGTTTGTGTTAAATTTCCAGATCTTTCAATGACAAGAATTATGCTCCAATGCTGATTCCATCCTGACATCTGAATCTGCTGATGTGATCTATCACACGCCCATCTAGGGACAAGTCGTGCAAACATGGGGCTGCTGTTCTGTTCAGTCTGTCTATCTGCTTGTGCTCCTATCAAATAAACTTAAATTACATTACATTTTTCTAGTTTAACGTTGAGCACCATTATAGTCATTATGTCGTACAAGATAATATTCATAAACCACACAAGCACAGTAAACTGTACCAGAGGTTGGTGTGATTTGGGCATCAGCCTTTGGTTGTATTTATAGCTGCCGGATTGATAAACTGAAACTTATTTTATTGTCGTTGCACAAAGACATGACTGTGAAACTGCCAGTGAAATGTTACTAGACCACCAGACCACACAGGGAAAAAACATTAATAAAAATAGTAAAATAAATTGTGTTGAAACAAGACTGTCTGATGAATTCAGTCTGTAGGAGGAATGGCAGTCAAAAGGAGAATGATTGGTTCTTGTTCTCTCTTCGTCTGTAGCCTATTTATGCCTGGACACAGTTTATGTGAACTGCAAAGGAGAAGTGATTTTTCTCAAACCTCAAACCGTCGGTAGGAGTAATACTGTCAGCTACTCTATGATTCTTATTTTTTCCACTTGTCTGGAGGTCGTTCAGATGAAATGCTGACTTCATGCGTCTTCTTCACAGAATCCCATGATGGTTTTTTTCTTGCACCTGAGTATCAGGAACACGGTATTGTAACTGAGAAGGTCTGTCTGTCTGTCAGAGCTGGTTTTACCTTTTTGTACAATTAACTGGTTATTGGCTCCAGCTGAAGATTTTTATTTGATATTTATTCATCACTTATGTGTTCTCAGGTCTGTGTGTATGGGGTCGCTGCGATCCTCTGGGCGTCAGCCAAGTTCAGCTTATCACCAAATCAGAAGCTGGCGATGCCTCGTAAGATGAAGAGACTCCTCCTGGAGATGGCTAAGAGGACTCCCATGGAGAGGCCAACCATCGTCATGGCAAAAAAGGTTTTACTCGGAATAATGATTGTCCTGGAGCCACGCAAATGTTCTCTGAGCTTGAAAAGCAAGATAATGTTTTATTTGACACTGTGAAACAGTGTTTCAGGAGATTATTCTTACATTTATCTTATTCTGCTTCTATTTAACGTTAAGCTGAATCATTTTTTACACTAACATTTACTCTAAGCCCCTAAAAGTTATTGTAAATAAATGTAAATGCTTTTTTGGATAATATATATGATGTGAAAGAGGTCCATTTCTGGTTGCCAGTCTTCAAAATAAGAAATACAAAAGAACATACATGTCATGTAAGGCAGGTATGTAATAATCTCTGATAAATGAGTAAATGACTGACATTAAACAGCTGTTCCTCCTACGTTGCTCATGTCCTGTCTTAAATTTAAAAAAAAAAAGTAAAACTGGAATTGTGATGAAAAAGTCATTTTATTTTGTGTCGGGTTCAAATCCATCTTGGTTAGCAGTGGAGCATATATTTTTAATCCTCTATTGTTTTTTATTTTCCACAGAGCTGCATCTGTAATCTTTCTCGTCAGGGGATTAGCGCTGAGACTGTCTGGGGGAACCTCATCAGCAGAGTTCACCCGGTAAGCTTTTCTGCAACTTTGCAGTTTTATGTGTTCATTTCCTGGGATTATTTGAACCTCAGAGTCAGAGTTATCTGTTTTGTGTCATTAATTGACAGCGTCGTTCTTTATTGTCATGGTGTCTCTTTTTTCCAGCCAGCTTCAGAAGGCCACAATACTGAAGATTTGAGTGAAAGTAATAATCAGAGCTCAACTGATGAGCCCCGACCAAACAGTGGTATGACGGTCCTACTTCAGTACCAATGACCCTCATGCAATATACAGAACTTTGCGCTAAAATGCAACAAACCTTTACAGTGTCTTGCAAAGCTGTTCCTACCACTGGATTTTTCTTCACATCATTTTAGAACGCGACAAATTTCAACCTTTTTATTTTGTGCCTCCTTTATTCTGATACCCCTAATTAAAATCTGGTGCAGCCAGGGCCTTCAGAAGTCTGTTGGTTGTAAATTGACAGTCCACTTGAATCTCAGCATAGATTCGAAGGCCTCAGAGGTTTGTTAGAGAATCTTAATGAACAAACGGCATCACAAAGCCCAAGGAACATAGCAGAGAGGTTAGAGAGGAAGTTTAAATAAAGTTTGTTTAAAAAGCAATTTCCCAGTCCTTGTACATCTTAGAGCTCTGTTCAATCCATCGTTTGAACTTAGAAAGAGTGTGACACACACGTACCTCAACGTGCAGCCAAGGAGATAACATGTAGAGGAGAATCCTGAAACAAAAAACACACTGACTCAGCAGAAAGACAGCCTCAAAAGACCTAAGTCCAGATGAGAAACTGTGTTGATGTTCGCGGTTGTTGTCCATCTTGTCTTACTGAGTTTAAACGTGTTTGCAAAGAAGAATGGGCATAAAATTTCTCTTCTAGTTATGCAGAGCTGGTAGAGACACACCATAAGAGACTGGAGCTGAACAAAGTGATCCAAAGACATCCACTCAGAGCTAAACTCAAAAGCGTGCCACACAATTTGTATTTGTGAAAAAATATATATTTTTGTGTGTTTATGTGCCAGTTTCCGTCAGTCTATCACATGAAATCCAAATAAAATACAATGAATGTGTCCTACAGTAATGAAATGTAAAAATATTTGGGGATAAATAAAAGGTTTTGCAAGACACTGCATAGCAATGTGAGCACAGCAAGAAGTTTGTTCTGGCTGTGCAGACATTTCTCTGTGTCGTTTGTAGTTTCTTTTTGCCTGAAATAAGATCATGATCATTACCATGGCAGCAGATCACCCAACACATTTTAAAAGTGTTATTTGTACATGAGCAGTGTGCATTGCATGAGACAATATCACTGATATTGTGTCTGGGATTGTTGTAACCACGTGTAGGCTTTGTGCCCATGGCCACTGAGAGCCGACTGGCTCCTGTGCCTGGCCCTGTTCCCCACAGCTATCCTGAACTCCAGCTCCCAGAAGCCTTCACTTCCACCGCCACACACTTCACTCCAATCATCCTGACCAGTGAAAGGGAAACAGAGGAGGAGGAGACCCAGCATCTGGGATCTGTCACTGTAGGGTACGACATCAGAAATATATTGTGTGAATGTAATGATAATCTACTTAAATTTGGTGCAAACTTAACTTCATAGCAACCTTTGTTGGAAAGAAAGAAGACTAACAACACCACAACATGTTCAGAACTTAACTAGATTGTTTCTTTAGCAGGACAGCAGACAGACTGACGAAGAGCAGTGTTGGTGCTGCAGGAAGCTGCCTAGATGTCCCTCCTTCTAAAGCCAATCTGCATTCAGAAGAGCTGACTGAGTTTCACACAGTCATGAGCACCTCTTCCAAAACGTCCAGCACAATACCCGAAGACTCTCCTTCAGCTCTCTCTGATGTTTCCCTCCTTGAAGTCTCCCTTCCCAGTCTCTCTTCCCCCTTATCCACTAACCTCAACAGCTGTGGTATTTTCAACAATTACCTCTTTTGGCAGGATCCCGTGACAGGACATCTGTCCTTGGTGCCCGTCAAGGTCAGGGCTCCTGAGTCTTTACAGGGGTTGGACATAAACCCGTCTTTGGTCCCTCAGTCTTTGCTAGGCCTGATAACAGGTCAGGAGACCGACCTGTTTTTTGACTCTGTCAGTGTAACCGTGAGGCCTGGGACTCAGGATATATTTTATTTAAGTGGTAGCTCCACAACGTCAGACGACTCTCTGGATCGTGCTTCTCATCAAACGTACTGTGGAAAAACCGAAACCAAAACCCCAGGTGAGAAGAGCTCTGCCTCCAGAGGTCAGCCTGCCCTGCAGGACGTGATCGACCTGCTCAAAGGACACTTTTCAATTAAGGGACATTTAGACAATGGCCGTCAAGACATCATGATGGGTAAGAGCAACACACTCCTTCTACATGGGGAGAAAATCGACACAATATATTTGTGTATTATTGCTTCATTAATAACTCTTGAGATTAAAATGATTTCATTTTTTGCACTGTCAAACTTCATCAATTTGAGTGTCTTCCATTGACTATATAACTGTACAATTTGACATTTCGGAAATAAATTTGCTTGATGAAAACACGGCAATTTCAAACAAACTAGTTTGTTGATATAAAGTTTTGGTGCTAGAATGAGTTTTTTTTTTTTTTTTACCTTATCAAAGTTAGTTTATCTTGCAAAACTGAAATGGAAGCACTTTTTTTGCATCACGAGTCACTTGATCGGCAACCGGATGTTGCACACTTTGGTAAAGGAAACTCGTTTACAGTAGCTGATATGGTCCCTGAGCTCCTCCTGTGCATTTCAGCCATGTGGATGTTTTACCTCAGTGATTCCTTGGACCATTTTAACGAGATGCTGAACCTGCACCCAAAAAGATCTGCAGCTTTAGTACTTGAGTCATTTTGCCTTTACAATTTGACTATAACTTAAAATCCTTATGCTTTTGATGCTTGCTATGCATCCACTTTGAGGACAAAATGTGCACCTGCTCATAAATGTATCCCACCCACAAACATCTGTCCAGTTTGTCTGTTTGGTGCATACCAGCAGTTTTACATTGTTTCATTGTTTTCATCACCTTTATGTTCCTTTAATCTCTATTACCATTTGGACTAAACTTAAAGGAACTACTTATTGAACTTTTTAGTAATTTTCTGTGTGAAAATAAAATATTTTTTGTATTTTCCCAGGGGAATACCTTTTCTGTTTGAAGGGACTCCGGTACCGGCAGTTTGCCAGCGTAGTGAAGGAGAGATTCTATGACCTGCACTGGGACGATGACTTACTGGGCGTGTTGCACTGCCTGGTGAACTACAGCTGTTCAACACTGTGAGCAGTTCTTTTTTGATTCTCTTAATACAGTTATTTATTTTGTAAATGGACGTTCGTGTGGCCAAGGGCACGCTCTGCTTGCATTGCTCTCACTGCTTTCTTCTGCTCTGTTGTCTCTGTGAGAAAAGCAGGTCACAGAGTCTCGATTGCCAACAGCTTCAATAAGCCGATGAGTCACTAATTCTGATACATGAAAAGTTATTTATTATAAAGCATTTGATCTCCTCCCACCTATAAACCATGTGAGAAAATTAGTCTGCTTCCTGGTCGCAAATGTTGTTTACATTTTTTCTTTTTTCACCAAAAACTGAAATATATGCATTGAGGTTTTGTCTGATAAACCAACACAAATGAGCACATTCGTATGATGCGAAGGAACAAATGTTACACTATTTTAAATATTTTGTGAATATGAATCTGGAAAACTGCTATACATTTGTATTCAGGCCCTTTACTCTTGTATCCCTAAATAAAATCTGCATGTAACTTAATCTGAAATAGAACTGAGAACTCAGACAAAAATTAGCATTAATGCCATGTTATAAGTCCAAAAAGACGCCATTAATGACCCTGAAACTGACTTTGAGCTGTTTTGAGGACTGATGAGACAAAATTGGAAATTTTTGGAAAATGTAGTATATCAGAAAACTAACATCATGAGAACAGTGTAACATCTGGGTCTGATTTAATTCTGTAGGACCTAAATATGGAAGCTGTAATTGATGGAGCCCTGAGTTCTGCTCTCTACTAGAAAGTCCAGAAGGATAATTCTCAGGCTCCACTTCATTATGGACCATGCAGCAATGATCAGAGTTACACTAGCAAGTCCACATTTAATCATATACAAAAGAAGCAAAGTGATTATTGTGTTGTGCGCTAATCAAAGCAGGGAGTCTAGGGACTTAAATCCAATTGAAATGTAGTAGTGTAATCTTAAACAGGCTGTTTGTGCTTTAAAATCCTCCAGTGAGGATTAAACAATGCATTGAGCCAGAATCCCAACAATAGCTACTCATTTTTCACATGGGGCCAAAATGGTAGATTTTTTTCTAGGTAAGTAAAATCAAATGCATTTGGTGTTCACTCAGGTCGTCTATGTATGATATCAAATGTGTTTGATGATTGGAGATTTTTAACTGTGACAACAAAAGCAGACACAGAGGAAATTTGCAAGGGGAAAATACTTTTACCCGACATTCCAGATCTAGAAATAACACCATGAATCTGTGTTATCTAAGTATTAGCCTGTAAGCTGCTGCCACACGTCAGCAATGGAGTGTTTCAAGGCAATTTCAGGCTTGCTGAATGTGCCTCATCATCTAAATGATGTAGAAACGGATAGTAAGATTATTCACAGTCCCTCAAGTTTCTGTGAGTGATCCTTATTTGCTCAGTTGATAGTTTGTGTACTACCAACGTAGACCTTTGAGTGTGTAACCAGAGATGATATCAGGATCAATCGATAGAAGTAGCTAAGGTACAAGTAGATTTGTGGCAGATAAAGTCTGTGTGTAGCATCAGGCCAAAGAATCAGTCAAGAAGTCAGGACCGCTGTTTATCAGCCTAGACATGCTGCCAAACTCCATTCCACTCTGATGCTGCTGATAAGCTTATCCACTCCTTCTAGTCCTGCTGACATAATCCTGCAATGCACTTATCATTGGGATTCAAAGCAAAACAATGCAAAAAGTTTTGTACTTCCAAAACCATGCAGCCAAGGTCCTGAACAGACCGCAGCACCCCCATTATTCCCTCCGAACACTGTCACATCCTGTATGCCTGGATTGTGTACAAGTTTTATCATCTCACCTTCCATGCAATACTTTCCATCATGCTCTGACAATCTCACATTCTCCTGCCTCTTCTATAACACTAGTATTATGATTATCAACAAGTTTGAGCTTCACATCATGTCATAATGTTAGTCCCCTCAGTACAATATACCTGATTTTCATGCATGTTTGAGAAATCCTTTAATCTCCCCTGGTAGCCAAACAAGTGCATAGCCAAGCGCTGCCTTGTGCACCAAGCTCCTCCTTGCAGCTGCAGTCTCCGGTCCAAACTTCCACATTACAGAGCCTCTCAGCTCCTGTAGACTAGCCACAGCAATTAGCAAACAGCTAGTGTAACTGTGAGTCTGCTGAGCTATCATATAATCTACATCTCAGTGAAATGCTGGTGAAAATGTCAAGGCCTTGAAAGAGAGCTTTGTGTGACGATGTCCTGAAAGCAGAGTGTCAGAAAGAGAGGGCTTCTTAAAGAGACAGATGCCCATTTCAAGGCGTTCAATTGCAAAGTCAAGTTTCTTTGAAGTCATGTTGATATGTGCAGCATTTTATAACAAATGAAGGTAACATAGTTACTTGACTGTGCTATAAAATCCTATTTAATTGAAGTTTTGCATTGTGTCCTATGGACAGCAAAAACAGTTAATACACAGATCTAAATATTTATTCTGAATGTATTTCCTGTGGGTTTACACCAATGAAACGCACAAAGACAATAAAGCCTCATTATGGAGGTAATACATAGCATTTCACACAGAACGCAATTAATACAAGAACTAAAGTCAGCAGTTTAAATTGTCTCTATGGTAATAGCGTGGTGTTTAATTTCCGGTCCACACTGGACACACACTGGACACATACATAACCTACTGCTTGCCTTGTCACTCATATGCTGAGGGGAAGGAAGCCCCTGGCCATTGGTGGAGCTTAAGTGTGTGAATGCATACAAACATGATATGCAAAAGACAAGCAGAGAGATTAGCCTCTCAGTTCCTCTGACTGCTTTTCATCCAGTGCTGCCATGGTCTGTGCTCAGGCAGCGTGCTAAGAGACTCTTTGATCTGCTGCTTAGGACGACACAACGGCTGTGGAGGGAGATGGACAAGCTTTACCTCTGGTGTATGGGCCCCTGTAGAGGGAGAGATGGACAAGCTTTACCTCTGGCTGTAGGCTGTGGAGGGAGATGGACAAGCTTTACCTCTGGCTGTAGGCTGTGGAGGGAGACGGACGAGCTTTACCTCTGGCTGTAGGCTGTGGAGGGAGACGGACGAGCTTTACCTCTGGCTGTAGGCTGTGGAGGGAGACGGACGAGCTTTACCTCTGGCTGTAGGCTGTTGGAGGGAGATGGACGAGCTTTACCTCTGGCTGTAGGCTGTGGAGGGAGACGGACGAGCTTTACCTCTGGCTGTAGGCTGTGGAGGGAGACGGACGAGCTTTACCTCTGGCTGTAGGCTGTGGAGGGAGACGGACGAGCTTTACCTCTGGCTGTAGGCTGTGGAGGGAGATGGACAAGCTTTACCTCTGGCTGTAGGCTGTAGAGGGTGATGGACAAGCTTTACCTCTGGCTGTAGGCTGTGGAGGGAGATGGACAAGCTTTACCTCTGGCTGTAGGCTGTGGAGGGAGATGGACAAGCTTTACCTCTGGCTTTAGGCTGTAGAGGGTGATGGACAAGCTTTACCTCTGGCTGTAGGCTGTGGAGGGAGATGGACGAGCTTTACCTCTGGCTGTAGGCTGTGGAGGGAGATGGACGAGCTTTACCTCTGGCTGTAGGCTGTGGAGGGAGATGGACGAGCTTTACCTCTGGCTGTAGGCTGTAGAGGGTGATGGACAAGCTTTACCTCTGGCTGTAGGCTGTAGAGGGTGATGGACAAGCTTTACCTCTGGCTGTAGGCTGTGGAGGGAGATGGACGAGCTTTACTCTGGCTCTGCATACCAGCAGTTTTACATTGTTTCATTGTTTTCATCACCTTTATGTTCCTTTAATCTCTATTACCATTTGGACTAAACTTAAAGGAACTACTTATTGAACTTTTTAGTAATTTTCTGTGTGAAAATAAAATATTTTTTGTATTTTCCCAGGGGAATACCTTTTCTGTTTGAAGGGACTCCGGTACCGGCAGTTTGCCAGCGTAGTGAAGGAGAGATTCTATGACCTGCACTGGGACGATGACTTACTGGGCGTGTTGCACTGCCTGGTGAACTACAGCTGTTCAACACTGTGAGCAGTTCTTTTTTGATTCTCTTAATACAGTTATTTATTTTGTAAATGGACGTTCGTGTGGCCAAGGGCACGCTCTGCTTGCATTGCTCTCACTGCTTTCTTCTGCTCTGTTGTCTCTGTGAGAAAAGCAGGTCACAGAGTCTCGATTGCCAACAGCTTCAATAAGCCGATGAGTCACTAATTCTGATACATGAAAAGTTATTTATTATAAAGCATTTGATCTCCTCCCACCTATAAACCATGTGAGAAAATTAGTCTGCTTCCTGGTCGCAAAATGTTGTTTTACATTTTTTCTTTTTTCACCAAAAACTGAATATATTGCATTGAGGTTTTGTCTGATAAACCAACACAAATGAGCACATTCGTATGATGCGAAGGAACAAATGTTACACTATTTTAAATATTTTGTGAATATGAATCTGGAAAACTGCTATACATTTGTATTCAGGCCCTTTTACTCTTGTATCCCTAATAAATCTGCATGTAACTTAATCTGAAATAGAACTGAGAACTCAGACAAAAATTAGCATTAATGCCCATGTTATAAGTCCAAAAGACGCCATTAATGATCCCTGAAACTTGACTTTGAGCTGTTTTGAGGACTGATGAGACAAAATTGGAAATTTTTGGAAAATGTAGTATATCAGAAAACTAACATCATGAGAACAGTGTAACATCTGGGTCTGATTTAATTCTGTAGGACCTAAATATGGAAGCTGTAATTGATGGAGCCCTGAGTTCTGCTCTCTACTAGAAAGTCCAGAAGGATAATTCTCAGGCTCCACTTCATTATGGACCATGCAGCAATGATCAGAGTTACACTAGCAAGTCCACATTTAATCATATACAAAAGAAGCAAAGTGATTATTGTGTTGTGCGCTAATCAAGCAGGGAGTCTAGGGACTTAAATCCAATTGAAATGTAGTAGTGTAATCTTAAACAGGCTGTTTGTGCTTTAAAATCCTCCAGTGAGGATTAAAACATGCATTGAGCCAGAATCCCAACAATAGCTACTCATTTTTCACATGGGGCCAAATGGTAGATTTTTTTTCTAGGTAAGTAAAATCAAATGCATTTGGTGTTCACTCAGGTCGTCTATGTATGATATCAAATGTGTTTGATGATTGGAGATTTTTAACTGTGACAAAAAAGCAGACACAGAGGAAATTTGCAAGGGGAAAATACTTTTACCCGACATTCCAGATCTAGAAAATAACACCATGATCTGTGTTATCTAAGTATTAGCCTGTAAGCTGCTGCCACACGTCAGCAATGGAGTGTTTCAAGGCAATTTCAGGCTTGCTGAATGTGCCTCATCATCTAAATGATGTAGAAACGGATAATAATATGGTTCACAGTCCCTGATGTTGCTGTGAGGAATCTTGATTTACTCAGTTGATAATTTGTGTACTACCAACGTAGGACCTTTGAGTGTGTAACCAGAGATGATATCAGGATCAATCGATTAGAAGTAGCTAAGGTACAAGTAGATTTGTGGCAGATAAAGTCTGTGTGTAGCATCAGGCCAAAGAAATCAGTCAAGAAGTCAGGACCGTGTTTATCAGCCTAGAAATGCTGCCAAACTCCATTCCACTCTGATGCTGCTGATAAGCTTATCCACTCCTTCTAGTCCTGCTGACATAATCCTGCAATGCACTTATCATTGGGATTCAAAGCAAAACAATGCAAAAAGTTTGTACTTCCAAAACCATGCAGCCAAGGTCCTGAACAGACCGCAGCACCCCCATTATTCCCTCCAAACACTGTCACATCCTGTATGCCTGGATTGTGTACAAGTTTTATCATCTCACCTTCCAATGCAATACTTTCCATCATGCTCTGACAATCTCACACTTCTCCTGCCTCTTCTATAACACTAGTATTATGTATTATCAACAAGTTTGAGCTTCACATCATGTCATAATGTTAGTCCCTCAGTACAATATACCTGGATTTTTCATGCATGTTTGAGAATCCTTTAATCTCCCCTGGTAGCCAAACAAGTGGCATAGCCAAGCGCTGCCTTGTGCACCAAGCTCCTCCTTGCAGCTGCAGTCTCCGGTCCAACTTCACATTACAGAGCCTCTCAGCTCCTGTAGACTAGCCAGCAGCAATTAGCAAACAGCTAGTGTAACTGTGAGTCTGCTGAGCTTATCATATAATCTACATCTCAGTGAAATGCTGGTGAAAATGTCAAGGCCTTGAAAGAGGAGCTTTGTTGTGACGATGTCCTGAAGCAGAGTGTCAGAAAGAGGAGGGGCTTCTTAAAGAGACAGATGCCCAATTTCAAGGCGTTCAATTGCAAAGTCAAGTTTCTTTGAAGTCATGTTTGATATGTGCAGCATTTTTATAACAAATGAAGGTAACATAGTTACTTGACTGTGCTATAAAATCCTATTTTAATTGAAGTTTTTGCATTGTGTCCTATGGACAGCAAAAACAGTTAATAACACAGATCTAAATATTTATTCTGATGTATTTTCCTGTGGGTTTACACCAATAGAAACGCACAAAGACAATAAAGCCTCATTATGGAGGTAATACATAGCATTTCACACAGAACGCAATTAATACAAGAACTAAAGTCAGCAGTTTAAATTGTCTCTATGGTAATAGCGTGGTGTTTTAATTTCCGGTCCACACTGGACACACACTGGACACATACATAACCTACTGCTTTGCCTTGTCACTCATATGCTGAGGGGAAGGAAGCCCCTGGCCATTGGTGGAGCTTAAGTGTGTGAATGCATACAAACATGATATGCAAAAGACAAGCAGAGAGATTAGCCTCTCAGTTCCTCTGACTGCTTTTCATCCAGTGCTGCCATGGTCTTGTGCTCAGGGCAGCGTGCTAAGAGACTCTTTGATCTGCTGCGTTAGGACGACACAACGGCTGTGGAGGAGATGGACAAGCTTACCTTGGCTGTAGGCTGTAGAGGGAGATGGACAAGCTTTACCTCTGGCTGTAGGCTGTGGAGGGAGATGGACAAGCTTTACCTCTGGCTGTAGGCTGTGGAGGGAGACGGACGAGCTTTACCTCTGGCTGTAGGCTGTGGAGGGAGACGGACGAGCTTACCTCTGGCTGTAGGCTGGGAGGGGACGGACGAGCTTTACTCTGGCTGTAGGCTGTTGGAGGGAGAGGACGAGCTTTACCTCTGGCTGTAGGCTGTGGAGGGAGACGGACGAGCTTTACCTCTGGCTGTAGGCTGTGGAGGGAGACGGACGAGCTTTACCTCTGGCTGTAGGCTGTGGAGGGAGACGGACGAGCTTTACCTCTGGCTGTAGGCTGTGGAGGGAGATGGACAAGCTTTACTCTGGCTGTAGGCTGTAGAGGGTGATGGACAAGCTTTACCTCTGGCTGTAGGCTGTGGAGGGAGATGGACAAGCTTTACCTCTGGCTGTAGGCTGTGGAGGGAGATGGACAAGCTTTACCTCTGGCTTTAGGCTGTAGAGGGTGATGGACAAGCTTTACTCTGGCTGTAGGCTGTGGAGGGAGATGGACGAGCTTTACCTCTGGCTGTAGGCTGTGGAGGGAGATGGACGAGCTTTACCTCTGGCTGTAGGCTGTGGAGGGAGATGGACGAGCTTTACCTCTGGCTGTAGGCTGTAGAGGGTGATGGACAAGCTTTACCTCTGGCTGTAGGCTGTAGAGGGTGATGGACAAGCTTTACCTCTGGCTGTAGGCTGTGGAGGGAGATGGACGAGCTTTACCTCTGGCTCTGCATACCAGCAGTTTTACATTGTTTCATTGTTTTCATCACCTTTATGTTCCTTTAATCTCTATTACCATTTGGACTAAACTTAAAGGAACTACTTATTGAACTTTTTAGTAATTTTCTGTGTGAAAATAAAATATTTTTTGTATTTTCCCAGGGGAATACCTTTTCTGTTTGAAGGGACTCCGGTACCGGCAGTTTGCCAGCGTAGTGAAGGAGAGATTCTATGACCTGCACTGGGACGATGACTTACTGGGCGTGTTGCACTGCCTGGTGAACTACAGCTGTTCAACACTGTGAGCAGTTCTTTTTTGATTCTCTTAATACAGTTATTTATTTTGTAAATGGACGTTCGTGTGGCCAAGGGCACGCTCTGCTTGCATTGCTCTCACTGCTTTCTTCTGCTCTGTTGTCTCTGTGAGAAAAGCAGGTCACAGAGTCTCGATTGCCAACAGCTTCAATAAGCCGATGAGTCACTAATTCTGATACATGAAAAGTTATTTATTATAAAGCATTTGATCTCCTCCCACCTATAAACCATGTGAGAAAATTAGTCTGCTTCCTGGTCGCAAAATGTTGTTTTACATTTTTTCTTTTTTCACCAAAAACTGAAATATATTGCATTGAGGTTTTGTCTGATAAACCAACACAAATGAGCACATTCGTATGATGCGAAGGAACAAATGTTACACTATTTTAAATATTTTGTGAATATGAATCTGGAAAACTGCTATACATTTGTATTCAGGCCCTTTTACTCTTGTATCCCTAAATAAAATCTGCATGTAACTTAATCTGAAATAGAACTGAGAACTCAGACAAAAATTAGCATTAATGCCCATGTTATAAGTCCAAAAAGACGCCATTAATGATCCCTGAAACTTGACTTTGAGCTGTTTTGAGGACTGATGAGACAAAATTGGAAATTTTTGGAAAATGTAGTATATCAGAAAACTAACATCATGAGAACAGTGTAACATCTGGGTCTGATTTAATTCTGTAGGACCTAAATATGGAAGCTGTAATTGATGGAGCCCTGAGTTCTGCTCTCTACTAGAAAGTCCAGAAGGATAATTCTCAGGCTCCACTTCATTATGGACCATGCAGCAATGATCAGAGTTACACTAGCAAGTCCACATTTAATCATATACAAAAGAAGCAAAGTGATTATTGTGTTGTGCGCTAATCAAAGCAGGGAGTCTAGGGACTTAAATCCAATTGAAATGTAGTAGTGTAATCTTAAACAGGCTGTTTGTGCTTTAAAATCCTCCAGTGAGGATTAAAACAATGCATTGAGCCAGAATCCCAACAATAGCTACTCATTTTTCACATGGGGCCAAAATGGTAGATTTTTTTTTCTAGGTAAGTAAAATCAAATGCATTTGGTGTTCACTCAGGTCGTCTATGTATGATATCAAATGTGTTTGATGATTGGAGATTTTTAACTGTGACAACAAAAGCAGACACAGAGGAAATTTGCAAGGGGGAAAATACTTTTACCCGACATTCCAGATCTAGAAAATAACACCATGAATCTGTGTTATCTAAGTATTAGCCTGTAAGCTGCTGCCACACGTCAGCAATGGAGTGTTTCAAGGCAATTTCAGGCTTGCTGAATGTGCCTCATCATCTAAATGATGTAGAAACGGATAATAATATGGTTCACAGTCCCTGATGTTGCTGTGAGGAATCTTGATTTACTCAGTTGATAATTTGTGTACTACCAACGTAGGACCTTTGAGTGTGTAACCAGAGATGATATCAGGATCAATCGATTAGAAGTAGCTAAGGTACAAGTAGATTTGTGGCAGATAAAGTCTGTGTGTAGCATCAGGCCAAAGAAATCAGTCAAGAAGTCAGGACCGCTGTTTATCAGCCTAGAAATGCTGCCAAACTCCATTCCACTCTGATGCTGCTGATAAGCTTATCCACTCCTTCTAGTCCTGCTGACATAATCCTGCAATGCACTTATCATTGGGATTCAAAGCAAAACAATGCAAAAAGTTTTGTACTTCCAAAACCATGCAGCCAAGGTCCTGAACAGACCGCAGCACCCCCATTATTCCCTCCAAACACTGTCACATCCTGTATGCCTGGATTGTGTACAAGTTTTATCATCTCACCTTCCAATGCAATACTTTCCATCATGCTCTGACAATCTCACACTTCTCCTGCCTCTTCTATAACACTAGTATTATGTATTATCAACAAGTTTGAGCTTCACATCATGTCATAATGTTAGTCCCCTCAGTACAATATACCTGGATTTTTCATGCATGTTTGAGAAATCCTTTAATCTCCCCTGGTAGCCAAACAAGTGGCATAGCCAAGCGCTGCCTTGTGCACCAAGCTCCTCCTTGCAGCTGCAGTCTCCGGTCCAAACTTCCACATTACAGAGCCTCTCAGCTCCTGTAGACTAGCCAGCAGCAATTAGCAAACAGCTAGTGTAACTGTGAGTCTGCTGAGCTTATCATATAATCTACATCTCAGTGAAATGCTGGTGAAAATGTCAAGGCCTTGAAAGAGGAGCTTTGTTGTGACGATGTCCTGAAAGCAGAGTGTCAGAAAGAGGAGGGGCTTCTTAAAGAGACAGATGCCCAATTTCAAGGCGTTCAATTGCAAAGTCAAGTTTCTTTGAAGTCATGTTTGATATGTGCAGCATTTTTATAACAAATGAAGGTAACATAGTTACTTGACTGTGCTATAAAATCCTATTTTAATTGAAGTTTTTGCATTGTGTCCTATGGACAGCAAAAACAGTTAATAACACAGATCTAAATATTTATTCTGAATGTATTTTCCTGTGGGTTTACACCAATAGAAACGCACAAAGACAATAAAGCCTCATTATGGAGGTAATACATAGCATTTCACACAGAACGCAATTAATACAAGAACTAAAGTCAGCAGTTTAAATTGTCTCTATGGTAATAGCGTGGTGTTTTAATTTCCGGTCCACACTGGACACACACTGGACACATACATAACCTACTGCTTTGCCTTGTCACTCATATGCTGAGGGGAAGGAAGCCCCTGGCCATTGGTGGAGCTTAAGTGTGTGAATGCATACAAACATGATATGCAAAAGACAAGCAGAGAGATTAGCCTCTCAGTTCCTCTGACTGCTTTTCATCCAGTGCTGCCATGGTCTTGTGCTCAGGGCAGCGTGCTAAGAGACTCTTTGATCTGCTGCGTTAGGACGACACAACGGCTGTGGAGGGAGATGGACAAGCTTTACCTCTGGCTGTAGGCTGTAGAGGGAGATGGACAAGCTTTACCTCTGGCTGTAGGCTGTGGAGGGAGATGGACAAGCTTTACCTCTGGCTGTAGGCTGTGGAGGGAGACGGACGAGCTTTACCTCTGGCTGTAGGCTGTGGAGGGAGACGGACGAGCTTTACCTCTGGCTGTAGGCTGTGGAGGGAGACGGACGAGCTTTACCTCTGGCTGTAGGCTGTTGGAGGGAGATGGACGAGCTTTACCTCTGGCTGTAGGCTGTGGAGGGAGACGGACGAGCTTTACCTCTGGCTGTAGGCTGTGGAGGGAGACGGACGAGCTTTACCTCTGGCTGTAGGCTGTGGAGGGAGACGGACGAGCTTTACCTCTGGCTGTAGGCTGTGGAGGGAGATGGACAAGCTTTACCTCTGGCTGTAGGCTGTAGAGGGTGATGGACAAGCTTTACCTCTGGCTGTAGGCTGTGGAGGGAGATGGACAAGCTTTACCTCTGGCTGTAGGCTGTGGAGGGAGATGGACAAGCTTTACCTCTGGCTTTAGGCTGTAGAGGGTGATGGACAAGCTTTACCTCTGGCTGTAGGCTGTGGAGGGAGATGGACGAGCTTTACCTCTGGCTGTAGGCTGTGGAGGGAGATGGACGAGCTTTACCTCTGGCTGTAGGCTGTGGAGGGAGATGGACGAGCTTTACCTCTGGCTGTAGGCTGTAGAGGGTGATGGACAAGCTTTACCTCTGGCTGTAGGCTGTAGAGGGTGATGGACAAGCTTTACCTCTGGCTGTAGGCTGTGGAGGGAGATGGACGAGCTTTACCTCTGGCTGTAGGCTGTAGAGGGTGATGGACAAGCTTTACCTCTGGCTGTAGGCTGTGGAGGGAGATGGACGAGCTTTACCTCTGGCTGTAGGCTGTAGAGGGTGATGGACAAGCTTTACCTGTGGCTGTAGGCTGTGGAGGGAGATGGACGAGCTTTACCTCTGGCTGTAGGCTGTGGAGGGAGATGGACGAGCTTTACCTCTGGCTGTAGGCTGTAGAGGGTGATGGACAAGCTTTACCTCTGGCTGTAGGCTGTGGAGGGAGATGGACGAGCTTTACCTCTGGCTGTAGGCTGTGGAGGGAGACGGACGAGCTTTACCTCTGGCTGTAGGCTGTGGAGGGAGATGGACGAGCTTTACCTCTGGCTGTAGGCTGTGGAGGGAGACGGACGAGCTTTACCTCTGGCTGTAGGCTGTGGAGGGAGACGGACGAGCTTTACCTCTGGCTGTAGGCTGTGGAGGGAGACGGACGAGCTTTACCTCTGGCTGTAGGCTGTGGAGGGAGACGGACGAGCTTTACCTCTGGCTGTAGGCTGTGGAGGGAGACGGACGAGCTTTACCTCTGGCTGTAGGCTGTGGAGGGAGACGGACGAGCTTTACCTCTGGCTGTAGGCTGTGGAGGGAGACGGACGAGCTTTACCTCTGGCTGTAGGCTGTGGAGTGGTATTTTTCTGTGATGATGCAGGTCTTTCTGAGCGAATCAGAGGAGAGTTTTATCTATTTATTACTCTGTCCATATAAAATGTGAATAAGAATGGATCTGGATGATTTTGACAAGCTAGAGCAGTCGTAGTGAGATTTGTTGGCTGTCGTCTTTGATTTGTTGTTTCAGCTCAGTATTGTACTGATTAACTGATTATCATTATTATTATTTCAGTGATTAATGTTAATTAATTCCCTCATTTCCAACATCTTTGAGTGCACCGTATGTTTTGTGTCTCCTGAAGCGCCCCATGCAGAGATCATAATGAGCAGTCTCCATCTCCGGCTGTGAGGAGGGCAGCCGTCACTCCACCCTTCACCACCGCTGCCTGCAGAGGGAAGACACAAGTTTGCCTGCACAGCTGTCTCGATCTGAATGGAAACATTCATGCTTCTCGTCCCGTTGCTGTTGGGATATGGGAGGGAAGCGAGGCGACATCTTGCTGTGGGGAAGATGAGACGGTGCTGGAGGGTGCTGAAATAAGATTGGAGAAAAATCGGTTTTGGATAGGTCAAGGTAGGAAACTCACCTGTGCACACTTATGGAACTGAGTTGGATTTGAATGCAGGTTTCTGACTGGACAGTTTAATTTTGGATACATTTGTGAGGATATATAATTTGCAAATTAGTCACTGACATATTATAATACATATTTAATTGCAAAATAGACATATCTTGTTGTGTTATCTGCTGGTTTGTGAATCTCAATGCATCCAGCATCGTATATGTTGGCAGTAGTTTCACTTTTTGAGATAAGAAACTGCAGAATATAGAAAGGGCTGTCACATTGGAATATACAACTGAAAACTATAAAACAAACATGTCATCCACTGTTGTTATGTGTGATGCATTTGATGCATTTATAGGTCAGACTAGAGATTGACCTAATATGTCAGTATTTTCTCAAATGTGAGTTTTTTGCTGCCATAAGCATTTGAATTTTTCACTCTGGATCCTGTTTTTTCCTTTTAACCAGATGGAACCGGTTAAATGCCGGTTCCATCTGGACGCAAGGCACAAACAATTCATTTTATTTAGAAAAACAACTTAAAATGTGCAGCCTAATACTTAAAAAGATCAACAATGGCAACTTGCTACAGAAAACGCAAGTTTCAAGTTACATGGAAAATGACGATAATTGGTCATTGTGAGAATTTCAGCAACACTTGAAGTACAAAGAAACCAACTTTATTAAAAGACCAAAATGTTTTGTAATGTTTCTTTTATCAGGGTCAACACAAATAATGAAAACAGCCATACTTCATTCTTTAAAGTTATTTAAATGTAGTATATAGTTAAAGAGCCACAGGTCTGATTTATTCACTGGTTTTCTGTATTCATGCTGGTTTTGCTACCATCGCCTGTGCAGATCATTTATAAAAATATATCAGACAAATTATAATTTGGTTCTGCCGGTTCTTTGAGTGCCTTGATGATTAAAACTAAGCTTCCTATAGTTTAACAAAAGTCCTGAAACATGTTTCATTTTGATCTATTCATGTATTTGTCTTGAGGTTTTTAAGGTTTTTATAGGATTTATATGTGCAGAAAAGAATCTTTTAGATTTGAAACGTTTCTGTGATGTGTTGGGAAATGTCTCTTTTTAAATCTACTGACTGACAATATCAAGCTGTTCTTCAGCTTTGCACACATTCATAAGCGTCCAAGCCGCTCCAGAAAGCTCCAGAGTTTGTTTCTTTCTGGAACTCATTCCTGGCCAGTCACATTCAGGAACTCTGCTGTAGTTTCTTTCCTGTTAAAATATGCCAGACAATCTTGGCTACAAACAAGCTCTATAAAAGGTATGTGGAACAAAAACGTTAGTGATAGCGCTCGAGGTTGAATTGCCTGAAAAGTCATTTTTGCAAACAGTAGGTACATTGTGCAGCCATGACAGGGTTAGCAACAAATACCCCCAGCACCACTCTGGGGTCTCTTTCTGTGTGGTTGTTGCACAAGTCCAGTCAGACTTGTTGCTTTCCATGTGATTCTGACCCCCTCTCCTCTTCTTCTCTCCTCTCCCATCTCTCTTTCTCTGCTGTTGGTTTTTTTGGCCTGTTTACCATTCGAGGTGTGAAGGCAAACAGTTCAGAGTCTGGGGTTATGGAAGCAGGAGGTCATTCAGCGGGTGGCAGCGATGAAAGCCCCTCTGAAGCCGAGTTTGTGTCAGGGAGAGAGGAAGATCTGATGGGAGCCCACGATGAGCAGATGAGTCCTGACCACTCGGAGGACATGGAGGACAGCGACTCTCTGGTGTCGGAGCGGCTCCTTTCGCCCACGTCCACGACAGGCTGCACAGGCCTCAGCTTCAGCCCGGCCTGGGCCCTGGCTCTCTTTGGAGAAGATTGTTTTAGTCAGGAGGTGATTGAGTATGCATTGAATCTGGGAAAGCACACAGGATCGCCGAGCCTGGAAGTGAAAGTGCAGGTGAGTAAATGCTGCTGGCGGTGAGTCATCTCTGACCTTCTCAGTCTGTCTGAGCAAACGGCAGACTGCATCATTTATTTATTAAGCATACTAACTTGATGAAATGTATTATAAAGCAGGATTTAGTATGTTGCATTTCGCATTGGCAGAAATGCCTATGTAATGACATAAAAGCTGTCAATGTTTTCAAATGTTAAAGCTGACCTATTAGACCTGTTATGCTTCTTAATTTTTATTTTTTGCTTAAAATAATGTTCAGATAATGATATTTTAGTTCTCCCTTAGTTCTCCCTATTTTGAGCTCCTTTCAGAGTTGTTTTCGGGCCTCTTGTCACTCTAATCCATCTAAGCTGCTGCTGGCCACGCCCCCGACTCCATATTTACACTCATATTTGAAAATGATTGCAAACAGTTTTGCAGTTATACAACCGTATACATTTGATTGTAAAGCGCTTTGGACTCCCTTCATGCTGAAATGTCCCATGGAAGCAAACTTGAACATGAAACCTGAACTTTGAAAAGCAGAAGTGTAGCCTCCTGCACAACCAACTAGAATGTAGGAAGTAGTTTTCGAAATAATAAGTCAACAACAAAACACTCGTCTTTTCCAGCAGCCATTGTACAAGCGCATACAGCAGTAAAACCAACTGAGCACTTGGGTTGCTAAGTAACGGGATGGGCTTGGCTGTGGTTGCTAGGTAACGGCACAGTAATTGTAGGTAGTGACTTAAAAATCGGGAGGATTTTGAAACAACAAAACATCAACTACATTTAAAAATGTCTGGGTGGTATTTAGGAGCAGTTTATACTCACATTTTGCATAATAGTTTTCCTTTAAACTAGATGTTTTAGCTAAGAAAAATAACTAAGATGTTTTTAACGTCTTTCCCTTATACCTTTATGTTGAATTATCACTTAAAGTAACAGCCAAATTATGTATTTAAATGTGAGATGTTAACTTAAACAACACTAGTCACATCAGTATATGTTTACTTCAACATGCTCTGGAAAATGAAATATTGGATTGAGAATAACTAACAAAACATTTACAGTTCAAAGAATGAACAAAACACATCAATTAAAGGTAGTATGTGAAATGAGAATATTAATAACTGCCATAATTAATAACATAGTTATAAGTCACCATAACAAATTTGAAGACATTTTAACGCAATTCCTTAAATATTGTATAGATTTATGTATTGGGAAAATATTCCCCATACATTTCTGCTATTTTCTGTATGAGTTAAATATAGGTCAACTTTAAATTTCTGGTAGCTGCAAATGTTCATTGTGTTGATAAAAGGCGACAGATCTTGGACATTTTTGCTGTTTCCAAGTATTGGTCACTTTGCCTCCTCCCCATTCCAGAACTTTCCAGTTTTGGTAATTATAATGAATAATTTTTCATGTTTTCTACCCCAGAAACTTTCCCCTATGTGCCAATTCAAAGCCACCAGGAAAAGGTTTCACCACTTCTCCTTCTCTCCTTCTGACAATTAGGGTGATGGATTGTTATTTTTAAAGATTTTTATCACCTGTCAGAAGGACACTTGGCGACTTAAAGGACGTCACTTTTAATTTAAATCTGCCTGGCGTGTGAATGATCTCCTTCAGGTGTTTCTCAGTTTGTTTGGTTCTGATTTTATATATATGAAGTTGGTTTGATGTAAGTATTTCCTGCAGTGTTCTTTGTACCTGTAACCCGCAATTAGTCAAGACTTTTATTTTTGCGGGCTCACTTCCTGTTTTGCCCCAAACTTGCCAACTTATTTAAAGCCCAGTTTGAACTTCAGCACCTGTTCCACTGTGATTGTGGCTGGATGTTTGGCGTCTTCCTAACAGTTCATCCTGGCAAATTCATCAAAATCTTTGCATCCACTTAGTGATGGGCAAATGAAGCCTCATGAAGCAGTGAACCTTTCCAGCCCTTTGCTTTGCAAAAAGGTTCATTACTCGATGCTCCATTCAGGACTCACTAGTGACATCTGCTGGTGAAACTAACAGCTTTGTCACTCAGTTGGATCATACTTCCAAAAATTACTAAATAGTAAATATTGTCACAATGTTTTCATCAAACTCATATTTAGCAACAGGAGAATCAATGAAACCATATTTAATTGTCATATGTTTTAATTATTAAAATGATTTGTAGCCAATCTAATCCTGGTTTATGTTGAACGTCAGTGGTTGTGTTGGGTTTTCTTTTAGGTCAGATTTGACAATAAAGACATTTTATGTTTCAGTGTCTTGGGAGTGCAGTGCCTGTTGGAGCGTTTGCTTTTTCTTGGATTTCTAATTGGCTCTGATCCCTTATATTTGGCTAGATGTTGAATTTTAGTTCTGCAACATCATTAAATCTGTTTCCCCTGTGAAAGACTGATATATCTTTGCTAATTAGACTACAAATAGTGGAACTTTGCAGAAGGTGAGAAATTGGGATGGAGGGTTAATTATTATCTAAGAAGAATTTTATTGTGAGGATAATCTCAAAGTATTCCCAGATGTCAGAGATTTTCCTCTTACTGGCTCCATTTCAGACAATTAATCAAGTTTACTTCTGTAGCACATTTAAGCAACAATGCAGTTCATAAAATCACAAAAATATAAAGTCATAAAACAACATAATCTACAATTGAGAAAACCAGTAACAGACATTACATTTTGATGAGTGCCATCATCAATACACATCAAATATGTCGGTCAATGTTCATTTTATTTTGGCCACTGAAGACAAATATTCTCCTCTGATGCGAGACCAAAAGGACAACAACCCATAATGCAGCGCGGCTCATCGCGCTTTTATTTTGAAAACCGACACGCAAAATGAAGCAGTCACGTGACCCAGGAAATGCGAGGCCTCGTTTGTTGCCAGTCACGTGGTTTTCAGCAAGACGACACAAGCCTCGAAGCGGAGCTTCATCGGATTCGCCCCCTTTTTACTCGGTACCAGCCTCGAAGCCTGGATTCAGATGGCCCATCACTAATTTGATCTATTGGTGAGTTTGTTTGTATTGCTGTATTGGTTTAGCATTAAATTTCTGCTCGATTGCTCATTGGAGCGTCGTTTTATCAGAACTGGCGTTTGTTACCTGGGGTCACCTGGATGGCCACAGCTGATTGTGGTCTAATGCGCCCCACTCTCTTCACTAAGGTAACCTAATCGCTGGTGTTGTTCTTGTTCTGGCACTTTTTGTATTGATATGATTAAAATAGGATGCAGCTACATTTAAGTTGATATTGCGCAGTATGTTTTATTTATTTTTTCTTTTCCCCACTCTGCTTGAGTATTTGAGCTCATTTTCTTTTCCTTGATTGATATTTTGAAAGTGAACTTTGATTTCAACTTGAACTTTAAATTGATTAGTTTGAAATATGATTGATATTCTTTTTGTTTATTTAAATTATGGTTAATTTAACCTGATTGAAATGTTTAGTTTAATTATTAGAAATCCAATACTAGCATTTGAATTTAATATCTATTGCATTTGTATGTTTGTACATGATAGTTTGTTAAAACACTTAATGGGTTTTCTGGCCTTTTTAGGTCTGGTTTTTATTCCTGATGGATCAGATCCTCTTCTGAATCCAAAGATGGCGAGCAGGGAATACGGACAAGAACTTTATGACCTTGGAATTGATTTATTGAGTTAATTTGTCTCTCATTGTGCATTTGTAATTGTCTGTTTTTTTCAAAATCACTAATAAATACACCAAAACTAAAAGCATTGCTTCGTGTCTTCATTCACACCGCAGGCTCCTTAAAGAACCATCTTCTGATGCTGCTCTTGTAGCCGCAGTTGGCTGCATAGCCCATAACTGCCCAAACAGCAGTTTTTAATGATTAACCACATTACCAAAAGAAATAAAACGCTCTACAGCGGAGTTCTAGTTGTGGGCTTTGAGCTTCATATTGGCAGCTTTATAATTGGCTGCAGCTTGTAGTTCCAGTGCTTTCTGACTGTGCTTTCACTTTACTCTACATATTGAAGCTCCACTCAGTCCGTTCACCCGATCAGGTTATTTTATCAAGTGCGGGTATTATTTTTCTATTCCCAAAGAAAAATGGGTCACGGTCAGGCTTTAGGGTAAATAGAATGGTAATGTGGGGGACTTGAAGATAATTGGCATAATATCCCCCTCTAACTGGATCTGAATATTAATGTGTTGAGCTTAGCCCTTGGCAGTGGAAGTTATTATCATTTGCAAAAGAATATTAATGAATAGTCTTTGTGTTTTCCCACGCTGATGGAACTACTGCTCTTTCAGACAGTTTGTGTCGGAGCTGATAGTACACTTTAATAGCCGGCCGTTACCGCTACTCCTCGCTTATTACACTTCAAAAGAGCCGTTGCCACGGTGAGGAGAAAGCGTAAAAAGGTGCTGCCCTGCACACAATGGAAAACAGCCGACGGCCTCCTGCAGTGGAAGGCATGTGGTCGTGTCATTCCTGTGATTCTCTTTGAACAGGAAGTGCAGCAGCAGCTGATAATTGAGACGAGGAATCTGAAGAAAACCAGAAATTTCTATCAAAAGCTGAAGAATCAACATGAGAGAAAAAACAAAGGTCTGTGCGCTCCATTGTTATAAATTATGAAGATGTCTTCTGGTGTTTCCAGGATGAATATAAATATGTTTCTGTGCATGAATCCTGAAGGTCCTGAAAGCAAACTGATGCTCTCAAAACTCAAGTCGCAGCTTGAAGAACTCAGATCCAAGGTGGCCTTTTTGGATTGTGTGAAGAAATATCTTGAGGTATTAGTCGATTTTAACATTTTTCATTTTCTTTGTTTCCCCTAATTTATGTAGTACAGTATTTATTTTGTATCTGCACAAGATTTCGGTAACGTATTAAGACGTATTATTTTAAGTAATTAACACAAAATCACCTTTCAATGCATTCAACACTACTACACTCTACAATGGATTTTTTTTTAAACATACCAAAATATTCTGGTATAATCATCTTAATTTTCGGACACGTTTACTCACCTTGGCATGCTAAGTGCTTGGAGTGGCTTTGATGGGAAGGTGGTCAGTTTTTTATTCTGATTACTTCAGCTAATAACTATTTGACATCTTGGACAGCGAACAGAGCAAGACAGACTAAAATAAACAGTTGCCAAGTAGCATCACAGTAAAACGTGCTTATTCTCTTCTCTTTCTGTAGCACACTGTTAATTTAAATATACAACATAAATTATACATGTGCGTCATACCATGTGTTTGTGACAGATGTTTGACAAAATGGAAATATCAGTTTTTAAATGTACTTAAATTCAGTAGCTTGAAAAAAGTTTTCAATTTTGTTGATGAAATTTTGTCTTTTGACAACCACAAAAAATCTACGTATGTCACAATAATGCACTGTTGACTAATCAATACATTTCCAAAAGTACTTTGTGTTGCGTAATAATCAAAATGTTTGCTTATTATGCACAAACTGTCTTAAACTCAGGTTGGATTGTGAGCATCTGAGAAAATATTCTGTGGGTATATCATAGAAAACGATGCATCATTTACCTTCCGCACCACAATTACTCTCTGTGTTGGTCTGTTTTATATTAGAATACTTTGTAGTTTGTTTTTGCAATGTAAATAAATGTTAAAAGTCTCTTTGCATGTGAATACTTCACAGAATCCTGTGCAGGTCTAAATAAGAAACATTGTGACAGCAGCTTTGAAATGATTCGTGAACATTAGTTTCATACCTGCAGGTCCTCAGCGTTGATCACTGGGGTCTGGAAGTTTCTCTACTGCCCTCTCTGGCTGGCTGTGGACGCCACTCCATGAACCTGCAGTCCACTGAGGACCCCTCTGTCCTGAGCTTTGGTAGCAGTAAAGGGAAGAGGACTCTGCAGGCCGGCTCTCCTCTGGGACTCTTGGCTTACCTTTATGCCAGGTACTGACATCTGAAATATACCAACAATGTTTGTTCACAGAAAGTACACTGCTCAAAAAAATAAAGGGAACACTTAAACAACACAATATAACTCCAAGTAAATCAAACTTCTGTGAAATCAAACTGTCCACTTAGGAAGCAACACTGATTGACAACGGGGACCCTCGTCGGGTCAATCAGTGTTGCTTCCTAAGTGGACAGTTTGATTTCACAGAAGTTTGATTTACTTGGAGTTATATTGTGTTGTTTAAGTGTTCCCTTTATTTTTTTGAGCAGAATATTTGATGAAGAACTCCAGATTTTCTTTCATTTTAATGGGAGTTTGGGCAAAAATACGATATTTTAACACTGTTTTGCACAAATACTCATCCAATCTCACGACAGCAATGAGTGACACTGAGGGGATAACAGCATTTCTTTCTTCAAACAAGTAAAAAACAAAGGATGTACAACACAGTTAAAGTTCTTTGTTTTGTTTTTTTCCAAACAGCCTAAATCTGATGCATCTTATTCTTCATAATCAGCCCTGACCAGACTATCTACATTTTATTTAAACATTCAATTATTCTGAATTAAATAACCTTCTTTCTTGTCTGATCTCCAGGCAGTCACAACACTACTACATTTGTTTTGTACCCGTTGCTATGGGAACGGGTATAGAGCAATTCAGTTCCTATTTTATATTTTGAAGGAAGGGACAGAGAGATGTTTTCAGGACTCCCTCATGCATTTTCAGCAACTATCCAGACTAGTGTCGTACTTGACCAGATAAAAGTATTATTTATTAATAAAAGTACTGAATATTATTTGAGTAGTACTCTGTTTCTTTTCTTTGAGTTTCGTTTTGTGAGTTTTCTATAATCTCAAAAACACCAAAACAGAGCAGTTCTGACTTGGAGAATTAGGCCTGATTTGAAGTTATGTGTCCAGATAAGGACTGAAAAGCTGGTGGTGTGAAATGAAAGCTTTCTGCTAATCTGAGATGAACAAGATGTTTTCTAACAGTTTTGAGACACAACAGCATTCTCTAACACAGAAAATTAGTTTTCCTCTCTCTTTGCCTCTAAGTGGAAACTCAAGGATGGAAACATGGAGAGAAACGACATTTCTCTCCACCAGTTTTAAGAACATGACTTACTGTAATCACACTTTCCACCAACATCTAAACTTCTCCTTTCTGAATTTGTTTTGTACAGAAATGCTGCTGCAGAGGGCTACATCCAACAGTTCCTGTACACGTATCGCTTCTTTTGCTCTCCTGAAGAACTACTGCAGTTCATCATGGATAAGTTCATCAGTGCTTCAAGGTACCAAACATCCAGTAACTGTTGTCAAGAGGAAAAAGCGGCTTTTTGACATGTTGTTTTAACCAGAGAGGGGCCAGAGATGTCAGGGGACAGTGAAAGGATCTTCCATCGCAGTCTGGACCTTCTGCAGATCTGGGTGACAGACTGCAAATCAGTGGACTTCACGCCAAAGTCGAGTCTTGTGGAGACTTTAGAAACGTTTCTAAACACAGAGGTACACACACACACACACACACACCCGCTAACACTTCCCTGCAATCTAAAGTAATTACTTTTTCCTGAGAGTTAATGTCTTACACATGTAACACTGATTGTCTTTTAACAAATGTGAACCAGATGTGTGTCATTACTTGAACAATGCTCATCTAAATCCAATATAATTAATATAAACTGTAAAGAAAATATACTTTTTGCATTCAAAGGGGATCTGGAAGCCTCACATGTTGACCCAGTGTGAGGTTTGGAAGGAAATATGGCTGAAATACAGAAAATACACACAAATAGAAACTATTATTACAAGTCAGTGTAGATATATATTTTTTAAAAATCATGTTAAATATCCTTTTACTTAATGACCTTTTACTTTTTTCTCAGTATGATTTCTTTTTACTCGGGGCAAGAAGCCTGAGGCATGACCTAGAGATTATTTAAGAATTATAAAACCTGTTTGGAGTTGTAAACGTTTAAAAATAGCGTTTTTCTTTTTACCAGTAGAAACACCTTTTATTGAAATAGGCAAACACAAAAAGTGTGATTTATATAAGAACCGCCCCTGGTTGACGTTCAGTTACCTGAGTTCTCACCAACTTTAGAGATTTTTCAAGTTTTTACACTTTAACTTTCCACAGGTGATTCCAGTTGACAGTCAAGGTGAGGCCGTTCTCTCCGTCCTCTACAACCATCCAAACTCCGACACGCTGGGTCAGGTGACAGGAAGTCTGATCAGCCTGAATGAAGAAGAGGACTCTGTGTGTCTGCATTCGTCTACTGAGGATCTTAGCAAGAAGGTCTGAGTTTGGCTTTTTGCTGCTTTGTTCCTTAATTTTGATTTTAACTTGCATTACAGCACAGATGGATGAACCGTACCTTAAATAGCTAATTATTTCCTGTAATCTGCACAGGAGACATAGAAAACCAAAATACTAAGTTATCTGAACATGCATACTGTTGTGTGTAATTAAATGATGAAAGATGAAATGGATCGTCTTCAAAAAAGAGCAATTTGGAGTTTAATCAGTGAAGTCATCCGTTCTGTAAAAAAATGTGAAACATGTAGCCCTGGTTACTTCCCTCTGAACGTCTGAATGAATCGGCTTGTGAATTGGTCGATATTTGATTAAAAAGTTGATTTAAGACGCATAAAGAAGTGCAGAAAAATTATGAACTGAAACCAGAAAAATGTGAAAAGAAACTGAAAAGATTAGTCGAAATGGTAAAGTATGAAGTCTGTTTATCACGTTATTTATCATATATCACTGAATAACACTATAATTGAAGAGTTCATATTACATAAGCAGGAGAGAAATTGTATTTGAAACATACCAAGATAAATGTTATAAAGTGTCCAACACAATCCTCTGATTCTGATCCAATAAAATACTTACAGGCTGATCTAACGTTGCTGCTTTTAAGGCTTGGTTTACTAGTGTCATTTTGTACACATATGTATTTTATTTGTGTTTTATTTTATTGTGAAGTACTTAAAGCACTATGTCAGTAAAATATCTGACCTGACAGATGAGAAGCTGTTCTCATAAACTGTGAAGATACAACGAAGTATTAAATCAGATTGACAGGAAAGCTAAACTGTTTATTTCACTAGAGTATTTTTGAATACTCTAATATTCTTTTTCTGTTGCTTTATCAAGAGGTTGAAAAAAAATCTGATAATTGTTTTGCGATATGGAATAAAACTTGGGGAGAAAAACGTATTGTAAGATGGAGCTCTGTGTACACCTGTCAGCATGCTTTTCTTCCTGAGCCCAGCTGTGTTTCTGTTATGATCCGTCTCTTTAAGCACATAAATCAGTAGATTTTCTTTTTAAATCCGTATCTGAAGCAGCGAGAATCTGTGATGCTCTTATCTGGAGAAGCTTAGTGAAGATTTCTGCAGCTTTGGGAACAACGGTTCTTCTTTTTGCTCATGATGGCCTTCCACCGGTGTATATAATCTATTAGAATCAGGGGTTTCTGTAACACACGTCTACTGTGAACCTTTCAGTGGAGGATCTCGCGAGTTGTGGAGCCCTCTGCTTCCATGTCTAAAGAGAAGACCTTCTCGATTGCTGCAGCCCTGCCTGCTCCTTGCTACGACTCCCTGATGCACGATTTGTCCAACGTGTGTCTGCAGAGTGAGGAGCGACTCCCGTTCATCCAAAAGGAGCTCAGCGCGCTGCACATAGCCCAGCAGCTGACGCTCCTGCAGCAGGTTTGGTCAGCCTCCACACAGGTTCTACACAAAGCGTTGTTGTTATCCATTTCAACCGCTAGAGGGAGATATTTCTGTAACAACACTGAAAGGTGCTGGCTTGTGTCAACCAGATTAAGCTTTGAGTTGGAATTGTCTTTCATTGCAGGAAGTTTTCCAAGGATGTCATCCAGTTCATTTCCTGAAGTCCAGAACACAAGGAGTCAGAGACAAACTCTGCAGCCCAAACAAGTGAGTGGGAGAAATAAAAAGCTGTATTTTAAAATCTTTTTCTTTTCTTTTTTTTTCACATGAGCCTCTAGTAGCAAGAGGATTATTAGGATTATCTCTAGCAAACTTTTGCTGGTTGAACATTTCCTTTGGCCATTGTAGATAGAAAAACGGACAAAATTTCCACCAAAAAAACTCAAATGTTGAGATTAATCTCAGAAAATGCCTGGAAAAAACAAGGACATTTTCTGAGATTCAAGTTTTTTAAAAATGCTTGAAATTGTTAGATTAATCTCTGAAACATTCTAGGAAAAAAATGGAAGTTTCTGAGCTGAAAAGTTTAAAATTTGCAAGAAATTTCTCAACTTTTGGAAATGTTCTGAGTTTCACAAGTTGAACATATTATACACCATCCTACTCATTTGATTCTGGTGTCAGAGGTGGTTTCTGATATTCATCTGTTTTGCCACCCAGGAACGTGTCGCAGCTTATTCCGCCAGCAGAGGGCAGCAGTGGGCTGGTACTGAAGGGGAGCCCAGCAGACAGCTTCCTCCAGCAGCTGCTCACATACGCTGAGATTGTCACTAACTGGATCTCTGCAGAGATTGTCATATGTGACTCTGCAAAGGTGAGAGGAGCTGTAACCGATGAAAGTAACAGGGAAGTGTGTTAGAAGTCTGTGGTGGTTTCAGTGTCGTTTCTGGTGTCGGGAGCAAAGAAATCTCAAACCTGGAAGATTTCTGAAGGAAATCACTTCACAGGCTGACAAGTCACTGATACTGTTCAACATCTTCTGACAAGAACTATACTTTACATTCTGACATCCTCCTAAATTACCCCCACAGTTCAGCTGGTTCCACTGAAGCCGTGTTAGTCTGAAGAGTTTCAAGGTGCATATCTGCTAATATCCATTAATTATTTGATTTGACAGAAACTCTTACTCAAGATGAGATTTAATATCATGATTTCAACATATAGAAGCATGTGTTGTTTTTGCATTTCTCCTTCTATAGTGAAGTCACTAAAAGAAGTTCCTCTTGATAATTTGACACACTAGCATCAAAAACTTATTTATTATTTTAGAGATTATCTAACAGACAAACACAAAGTTGTGTATAAAAATGAGGTACAAGGGAAATAAATCCATCCATCCATCTTCCATTCCCAGTTGTCCTTCAGCAGTCATTGAGGCGGCTACACCCTGGACGGGTTGCCAGACCATTACATGGCAACACAAACACAGAGGACAAACAGCCACCTGAGGGAAACGTAGAGAGACCAAATAACGGTTCTGATTCTGGAGGAAACCCGGCATGATCATGGAGAACATGCAAACTCATGCAGAAAGACCTTCTTGCAACAGTGCTATCAACTGTGGAGGACCAAGGCATGGGTCAAGGATAAAGTTAGGTTGCAGAGCAACATCCCATCCTTTGAACTTTCTATCATCTAAAAGGGACAGAGTGTAGAACTGCTTGCAAACCTTTACAGACATGGCTATCCACCTAAACCCTCCAGTCAGGGAGAACAATGCTTAAGCATTACAGCCAGAGCTACAATGAAAAAGTTTAAATCCAAACATGTTCATGTTCAAGTGTCAATTCATAACAAATGTTGTCCCACATCAATTAATAAACAGAAATATAGTTAATTCAATCTAATTGTCTAAAGTCATTTCCAATTTGATCCTAGTTGTAAGACAATGCATCGATCCGTCATTCGGATGATTTCTGTCTGAGGAAACCCAGCAGACGCATCAAGCCACTGACTTGCAGCAATCCTTCACTGGGAGCATGCATAAGAAACCTCCAGCAGAACCTGGCTCAGTGAGAAAGAGAAAAGGAAATTATTGGCAGCAATAGTTCAGCTGATGGCCCCCTCCAGACATCCAGGGCCAAGAGTGTCTACCATGAAGAGAAAAATACAGAGAGCATAAAGTTAATGGCTGCAGTAACTCCAGATAATGCATGAGTGTCTGAGAGGACTTGAGAGTTGTGGTTTTGCTTCTGTAGCTACAGAGAATATAAATTTACCACATTTTTCATTAGTTATTTTTGAAAAACTGTGAGTCATATTCCATGGCATGAAATCCTCCTAAACTACACTGGTGTTTACAGTGGTAATGTGACAAAACGTGGATTTATTTTCCAATTTTTTTATTTATTTGTTATTTTTTTCTTCACTGCACACTCTCCTGTCTTCCAGACCCAAGCTGCCTTGCTGACCAGGTATCTGTGGATCGGAAAGTATTGCTATGAAATGAGGAACTTTGCCACAGCCATGCAGGTTCTTGGAGGTCTGGAAAATATGACTGTCAGGCAATTACCAGTAAGGCTTCACTCTTACAAACTTCTAACTTTGGCTAATAAGTCTGCTGCCCTCGAGCGAAGCATTTTTTTTTTCTGCTGTGATTGAGCTTGGATGGTATTTAATTAGTTTCACAAATGAGAAATTAGCATTAATGAATTCAAATAAGATGTAGACAGAGTGAGCTCAGTGAGGGGAAATGTAGGTATGAAAAGTAATTAAAAAATCTCACAATGAAAACACGGCAATGCTGAAATAATGAAGCAAATTTCCATATTTTTTCTAAAAGATATTAGGTTCCCTGACAACAACTGGCATTATAACAGCATTAACTCTACAATAGATCAAAATGCTCTTAGTTAAAAAAGAAACATTAAAACTGCTCCCTTTGCTGCTAAAACAATCTAATATTTTCACAATATACATATATGCATAAAACCTAAATGAACCTGTTACAAGTCTTGAGTTTCACTCATTTTCTTTCCATTTCCGTATTTAGTTTCAAAATAGACACATTTGTCTTTCTTGTCAGTGAAGAAAAAGTACTGCACCCTTCTTTCAGCCAGCTGACAGGACGTGTGCTGCAAAATATGGAGGATGTTGTTACTTTGCTCTCACCTTAGATACAAAATTCTCCGTAACTCCTGGACCTTCTCTGCCATTTCATTCAAAGTACTTTAAATCATTGCAATGTCATGTTAAAACTTTAGCTTACCCTAATAACAGAAACCAGCACCTATCTTGTGTGAAGTGTTTGGTATAATATACTTTTACATTAGTGATGCTCTAAAGAGTAACATCCACTTGTTGCCGGCAGGCTTGGAAACACCTGGCTTCCAAAGTCTATGAGATCCTGGAGGAGCTGCGAGCCGTTCAGGTAATGTGTAAATCTGAGAAGGTTTAGGGTCTGAGTCGCTGCAAGGCAACAAATGCACAGGAACGAACCCATTGAGCAGGAGAGTTTCAGAGTTTACGGCACATCCAGAAAACCAGTTTCTAAAAGATCCAACCAACACTGTCCTGTTTATCAGTCCTGAATCTTTTCTGCGTTAAACTGCAGGTGTTTCTGAAGAGCGATGACCTGTGTCTGATTGGAGCAGAGCAGAAGAGGACGAGGCCCACACTGCCGTGCGTTCACATCCTGGCTATGCATGTACAGCAGCTGGAGATCGGTGCATTCACACTAACCACTGGGGCTTATAAGTGGACCAAACTCAGGTACGCTTTGGATGCAGAAAAATGTCATCTACACAGAAACTCAAAGGTTTTTCAGTTCTATTCAGGCAGGATGGGGCTGTTACCGGTTTAGTGGTCCAATAAAAAAAATGGAAACGGGAAAAAAACTCATGATTAGGTCACCCAATGTCAAAAACCCAAGAGCTTCATCTTAGACTTCATCTTAGTTCATGATGGAATTATGAACCAGTTTTTCCTTCCACTAAACCTTTCAATAATAGGCTTGAATACAGCACTCTCCGAACAGCATTGACCTTTTGTGACCTAGTCTTTTGAATTTTTAAATTAAAATTAAATAAACTTTTCAATGATTTCATTATCTAATCTAACTTACTGAGATTATAATTAGGAAAATACTAAAAAAATAACATTTGTTTGGAAAAAGTCTCCGCTCTCTAAAGAACAATGTTGCATCAGAATTTAGGCTTGTAAAATTCCTTCTAAATAAAATACAAAACTTTTGAACAAGAAGAAACAATGTAGAGCTTTATGGCCTTCAGCATGTTTGTAAAAAACCTAAACGGCATTTCAGTGTGGCATTTGTACTGAGCATTATAGAGTTAAACATGAGGAACTTTGTGTTCAGCAGGACACAGCAGCAAAAAACAGACATAACGAACCTAATTTTAAACTCTAAACATCTCTAAACGAGATGTTGAAATTACATTAGACGTCTTACAAAGTTTAGAGAGTTATTGTTGTTATGAATAACATTAAATGCATAGCTATATCTCAGTAAGTTAGATTAGATAATGAAATCATTTAAAAGTTTATTTAATTTTAATTTAAAAATTCAAAAGACTAGGTCACAAAACATCAATGCTGTTCGGAGAGTGCTGTATTCAAGCCTATTATTGAAAGGTTTAGTGGAAGGAAAAACTGTGGCAAGAAATGGTTCACAAGCAATAGATATATCAGATTAAAGTTGATTATTTTCGTTTAGGCCTCATAATGAAGAAACAAATTCCAAATTGCTCGAGGTTCTGTATAGAAATTTTCCATTCAGTGATGATTTGGGGAGTCGGGTCATCTACTGGTTTTGGCTTCCTTAAAACCTGAGCAGAGGCGCAGGCTGAACGGCTCCATGCCACGCTGCAGAAATTCATGCAAAAGGAGCACAAACCAAGTACTGGATGCACATACTGTCCATACTGCTGGCTGTTATTTGTGTATTAAAAATCCAGTTCTATTTATCTTATGCAATATTATAATGTTCTGAGAAACTATAATTTGGGTTTCCATTAGCTGTGAACCTAAATCTTCAAAATATACCAAAAAATGTGTCAATCTCTATGTACAAATTTAACATTTGGAATAAAATTCCTGACATAACATATCTGTGACAACAGTACACAGATTTCATTTGGCCGCCTGTCTGTGAGTTGTGCTACATGTGGAAACTCTAAGGGTCAAGTTTTATGTTCATTAGCAGCTGATACCGTCCAGAAACACTAAATGTAGATGATGGCAATAAAGTGGGAAAATTATCCAACCTGCTGGGAGATTTCTGCTTAAACTTGCACCACTAAGCGTCCGGTTGCTATGTAACATGTATCCAATCGGAAAGCTAATCCTCTCATATATCACTGCAGTGGCACAAAATGTGAAGTTAGTATCATTACATGAGAACTGGCCTTCCCTCCCTCTCTTTCTGCAAATCAGTTTATGACAAAGTCGGCCAACTCACAAAAAGGACATATTTTCCTGTGTCCTTCTTCTCCACTCCAATATGGCTGACCAGATGCTGAGGTCAGAACAAGTGGGGCTGGGATGGGGCCGGCACAGCTGTTGAATCTGGGTAGTTTGTTGGGGTGCCAGTGTTGCTGCAGATGGCGCCTGTGGGAGGAGGGGTTGATTGGAAAAAGGTTTGTGGCCAGATGCTGAGAGGTGACCGTGTGTAGCCAGATGATGAGGTCGGGAGAAAAAACAGCTGGTTACCAGAGATTCTGGGTTTTTCCAGCCGGCTTCAAAAAAATCAGGTCAAATCTGATGAGATTAAGAAGAAGAAAAGCAGATATCAAATGTATCTCCTCTGTGCTTGTTTCTTGCTTTCTGCGTTTCTTTAAACTTCTCTTTGGTTCGTGTTTTGGTTTCAGGAACATCGCAAAGGTTGTGAGTCAGGTCCATGCCTTCCAGGAGGTTGTGTACCCGTACAGCCCAGACCAGGACCTTCAGGCCTACCTGCGCCGCCGGATCGCCCGGTTCGCCACGACGGACATCCACCTGCTGGCCGCTGACAGCGATGCCAACTTTCAACGGTCCAGCGAGCGTCAGACGCGGAGGATCCATGACACGCTGAGGAGGGTGAAAGCTACTTTCCAGTGAAGCCTGCTTTGCCTCATTTCAGAGATGAACTTCAAATCCAGGACATTGCCCTGCGCCCAGACTTATCACGTTACAGTGCTGTGGAAAAGTATTTACTCCCCTACAGACATCTTCTGTTTTTGCTTCCTTGTCTCAGTCACATGTTTCAGATGATCAAACAAATTCAAATGTCAGACAGAATTATCTGAAGTAAATGCCAAAAAACTGCTTTTTAATTGTCTAATTAATTGTCCCATGTGTTATTTAAATAGAACCAGTGTGACAGCATGAAGTAGGCTGGAATATCTCTATAACCGATGCAGCAAATGCCCTGATCCAAAGAAATTTGAGATAACAAGCAAAATTGCTGAAATCAAGAGTCGCCTTTTATCTCATCCATCCAAAAGTTATCAGAGAACAACATTTAAATTGCTTGACTTTTAAATATGTTTCCACTAAAATATACTGAGGTTGAACACTTCTGAACAGAAAAAGAGTGGATAATGTACAATGTGAAACCTTCATCTAGATCCTACTAGATGAAGGAAGGTGAGACTGTACAACATCATAATATAAGCTGTTTATATCTATTGATTCAGTTACTTAACAGTATTAATTGCGATTGTAAAACATTGCGTTTTGTGTTAAATATTGCTTATTGTTAAAAATTAAGATTAATTTTAGTATATTGCAGTGCCTATAATGAATTATGAAGATATTTGAAGTAGTCCAGATCTAAAACTGTCGGGATGTAAACAGACTGTTCCTGCTGAAACTAAATTATATCAGTTTTGTAACCAAGAGTTGGATAAAATTCCTCTGTGGTTTTCATGTTTCAAAATTCCTTGATGGAAGTTGTTGTGGCCAAAGGTGCTGCAACCAGTTATAGGGTTTAGAGGCATTAACATTTCAGTTTGAATAGATTTTTGTCCTTAGCAAATCAAATAATCATTTAAAAAGATGCATTTTGAAAGTATTTTTTGCTTATCTTTGTCTAATATTATTACTTTTCTGAAACTTATAGTTATGGTGGAAAAGCAAAAACAGAAGAAATTTGTAAATAAAGTTCAAAGCAAACTTAAATCAAAACTCACACTCTTGTGATATTTTTAAAATTCATTTTGATTTATGTTTTTGTTTGTTTTCAGGTTGATCTGTTGCTGGGTTCAGATCCCAGCCTGGCGTCTTTTTGCATGTTCTCCTGTGCAGGCTTGTTGTTCTCTCCAGGTACTCCTGCTTCCATCCACAGTCCACATAATTATTAGGGTTACTGGTCTCTCTAAATCGATCTAAGGTGCGTGTGTGCGTGCGTGTGTGTGTGGTGCGTGCGTGTGTGTGTGTGTGCGTCCTGTGATGGACTTGCGACTTGTCCAGGTCAAACCAAATGATCAGTGCAGTTATCACCCATCCTTTGACCCTGCAAAGTTAAGTGAGGATAGATGACGGATGGATATATTTTTTGTTTGCATTTTGTTCCTTCAACAAAATTAAACAATGTTTTTTTGTGATGATTTTTTTTCTTAGCTGATGCATATTTTTGTACAGTGTATTTAATTTGCTTGGTATGTTTTCTCTAATCTATAATCGTTTGTGGCCTGAACATGTAAAATGCATGTCCATCGAAATGATCATCACAACTTGCACATGCAGTAATGCAACAGCGTGATTCTTTGCTTGGGACTGAATCAGCTAAAGCACAATTTCAGCAGCTGTGTTTCTGTGTTATACATTTATGATCTATAGATGGAAATGTCTTTTTTTTAGCGGTCTTTCACATTTTCCACAGTAAATTATCTGTTGATCCACTTAACATCAAAACTGTTTTGTGCAATGATGTGTTCAGTAATGCATGACTTTTAGCTATTTTATTCCAGTGCAAGTTTTAAATTAATCACATTTTGTTGTTTCATGTGGTCAACATGCATTCATATTATAAATTGGATAAGCTGCAAGGTTTTCAATCATGCATTAATTTTCAGTTTAATGAATTTCTTGTAGTTTTACTCATCCAACTGTTTTGTGGCAGATTTTCTAACTTCTGGTTTTGAAAGTTTGACCTGCTACTGCAGATTTTTGCTGATTAAATATTCTCTTAATCTTTGTAATTCATATCATTCTAATATTTTTCTTGCCTTCATGCCAAGGGCAGTCAGTAAGGAGTTTTACTATCACTTAAATAAAACAGCATCATCACGGCTTTGAGATTTTAAGTTGTCTTTAGCATCTTATATCAGCAAGCTTAACTGTGAAGTTCATTGTTTGTGTATTAAGATGATTAATTGTGAGACTTCTAAAAAAATGCTAATGTTTCCAAATAACGTATGTTCCCAAAGCGTCAGAAGTTAAAAGCCTAAAAACGAACAGCAAATTTACTGTAACGTATTCAACGTTCCCGTATGCCTGAAGAAAGTTGACATGTTTTAATTTTAAAAAAACTTTCAATTTGAATAACTTTTTATAACTTCTGTGAAAAAAGATAACTTTAAGCCTTATTCCCTCAGTATTCCACACAAACTCCACACTGAAGAGTGTTGCTGTTAGCCTGATGTGGTCTTATGATGCGGTCTTTGACTGGACCAAAAATGATTGTATTTTTGAATTTTATAAGTCATGCAGTCGTTACACCAAAGTGTGGGACGTTCTGGGTATTGTGACTCCAGAGGGCGCTGTTGCTCATGTATGCCTTAACTTGCTTTTCAAGCCCCACTGACGGTCACTGGGCTAAAAACAGATGATGCTGTTTTTTTAACCCCCATCTGAAAACGTGAAAAAACATTCAAAATGTTTAAGTTATAAAATAAAACAGCTACTGTTCTGACCTTTTAGACTTTAAAATGGTCTGTTGGCATCTAAAGGTTCCCAGATTTGCAGATTGTTGCAATTCTGATGGACATTATCAGAAAACATGGCCACAATCTGAAGTGCTTCTGGTCAGATCAGTGGTAAAATGTTTTGTAGACATGAGTCTGAGACTGGGAAGTCACATGATGTGATTTGATGTTCAAACCGCTTTCTTCAGTTTATAGTTTTTCTAATTTCCTCATAAGAGCTTTCAGAGCATGTTATTGGCTAAATTTTATTAAAGTCTCATTAAGACTTGTTGGCCCAGTTATATAGGAGTGAAAATCACTAGCAAAATGGCGAGTTCATTTTATGGTTGTCATGTTAGCATGCTGGTATCTGTTAGCACAGGGGTCGGCGACCCGCCGCTCTAGAGTCTGCCCTACTGGCTCTGGAGCTTTTTCAAAAATGCTTGAAAATGGAAAAAGATGGGGGTGGGAAATATATTTTTTTGTTTTAATGTGGTTTCTGTAGGAGGACAAACATGACACAATCCTTCTTAACATTTTCCAGTGCTATAGAAATGTGTAGAATGGGGTGCTGTGGTGGCGCAGAGGTTAAGCACAACCCACATATGGAGGCTTTAGACCTCAACATGGCCGTTGCAGGTTTGATTCCCGGCCTGGTGACCTTTGCCACATGTCCTCCCCCTTCTCTCATTACCTGCTTTCCTGTCAATTTGCTATCAAATAAAAGCCACTAGAGCTAATAAAACCTTTAAAAGAAATGTGTAGAATAAATATTAAATTTCAACATTTCTGTCAAAGATGTGTCACCAGGCTGATAAGGTTGATAACTATAACTTTACTCATATAACCCAGTGTTATATGAGTTCATATTGTTTCAATGTTGAGATCAACATGATAAAAGTCAACAAAGTTGTCACGGGACCTGATAGACACGTAAGCAAAAATACTTAACAGTAAAACTTCTTTTTTTGGGGGGGGGAACGTCCGCATGGTTCAAAGCATGGGGGAAAAGTGTGGTTCTAAGGAACCGGGTCAGAAGTTCTAATGCAAAAACGGTCGGCCCAACTTTGAACCCGTGCCGTTCCGCTGCGCGCCGGGCTCTGCAGTGTGAAAGGGGCTTTATAGTCCGGAAAATACAGTAATGTGGAAAGACATTAACATGCAAGGCGCTACACTAGCTGCCGCGTCAAGATTAAAGTTACATCCAGGGATGAAAGTTGGGGGGTACGGTCAGGTACGGCGTACCCCTAAAAAAATTTGGCGGGGTACGCGGTACATACAAAAGAGGGGAGTGGCTATCTGCGGTAAAAACAAAAAAACAAATCAATGGGTTCACTGTGCAGCCATGTTGCAGCCACTAATCAGCCGTGGCTGATTAGTTTTTCAAGAACAAACTAAAACACGACTTAATCAGTAAATAAATAGCTTTTTTTTCCAATTTCATATTGTTCTGAACTGTTTGTGCTTTGTTAGAGCACAAACAGTTATGTGCTTGCGATATGAGACTCCGCGATACGTTGATCGCGGAAGGAGTTGAGTCGATCTCAGCATTAGGTGAGAAACTGAACGCCACCTTGAGACTGAGACCAGCATGTCCTCCTCTGACTCCTTATCAAAACGTTCGTAACTTTCACAAATTACATTGAAACAAAATCCAGTTCAACATCTGGTTTGTACGGAGCCCTCCAGGGGACATGGGGATTTTTTTTTTCCTTTGCGTTCCCTCCCAAAAGGTTTTGCGTTCGCTCGCAATAATCTACTGATCAGTTCATGCGGCATAATTGATACTGTATGGTGGCCGCCCTAATTTAATACAAGCTTGCAAGGTTTTTCCATGGACTATTGAGTTATTATCGCGGGGTAATAAGTCATCTGATTGTGTCTATTCAATCAGATGTCTGATTGAATAGACATGTTTATACCTTAACCGATATAACCATGCAGTAAATTCATCGATTTTCAATCAGTTTTCTGCACCAAAGAGTTAATAGTAATAAACACGTTTTCACTGAGGCTGTATAAGAGCCATATGAATCAAATAAGTAATTATTGATATGACAGAAGCAGCGGCTTTGACACCTGGTGGTGTGTTGATTGGGGTGTGACGTCATGAAGTCTGATTGGGAAGGTTGCCGGCTCAGTGTGTTTGAGGAAGCGGGTGAGCGGTCAGTCCTCGCAAAGTTTGGAGCATGATAATCAAAATTAAATCGATAATTGTGACAGAACAAAGAAGAGGTTTGGAGTTGATAGATACACGGACAGACGAGATTCCCAGTGCGCCCCTCTACCACCATTAGTTTGCTGTGTTTTATAATAATAAAACGTGTTTATTATAATTAACGCTTTGGTGCAAAAACTGATTGAAAATTGATTTATTTACTGCATGTTTATGTCTGTTAAGGCTAAGATGGAACGGCACTGAAAGCAGCATTTTAAACCATTCAGACGAACACAACAGAGACACAATCAGATGACTTATTACCCCGTGATAATAACTCAGACTTAGTTCAAATAGTTTAGATGTATTTTTATTTCTTTCCTACTTATGGAAAGTTTCTGTTTATATCATAGGTTTGTTGTGACTTTCTATACTAAAGAAAAAGATGTAAAACAGATATTTCACAACGAGATATTAACATTCATGGAAAAACCTTACATTACATTGTAGTAAAGCAGAAAGTGCGGCGGCCACCATAAGAAAGGGTTACAGTATCAATTATGCCGCATGAATTAATCAGTAGATTATTGCGAGGGAACGCAAAAGTATTGCGAGGGAACGCCAAAGAAAAAAAATTTCCCATGTCCCCTGGAGGGCTCCGTAGGTTTGAGGGTCTGGAACCTGTTGGAGGAAAAATATCCCAACTTCAGAAGATGTGCTTTGACTTAACAAGCTCTGTGGTTCCTCCTATCAGTATGAGAGTCAGGGTGAGGAGGCGCCATGTTAGGAAGAGAAGTGGAAGCTGCGGGATCCTCAGAACAATCAGGTCATGATGCTAGGCTACTGATTATCCCTCTGTCTGGATCAACAACCAGTTTAAAAGTTAAAATAAATGGTTATATGCCAGACATGGAAAACTAGGATGCAGTCCATGCCATGATGTTCAGGATTTAGGTCTCATGCAGGGCCGGCCCACGGCATAAGCAAACTAAGCAGCCGCTTAGGGAAATCACTTCCCTAAGTGAAAGTTTTTTTTTGTTTTTTTTAGTAACGATTTTTATGTGATTATATCAACAAAAACACACAAATTCATCATAAACTTGTAATATATATTTGATAATGTATGTAGAAATCTTTCTTATATGGACAAAAAGAAAGATTTAAAAATAAATTGCTCTTGGGGGGACCCCCGGTGACCACGGTAGGTACTACACGAGCTACACAAGCTGCAATGAGCAGAGCATCCAAACCTCCAAAGCTCCGGTAGAAGATAAGTTAGCAAAACAATGTTGCAAAAAAGGATTTATCCTTCAGGGAGAGAGAAAAGAAAGAGGAAGGAAAGGAGAGAGAATAGAATTAAGACAAGATAAAGGCATGTTTTTCTTGTTGATGTAATGTTTATCAGAAAGATTTGTGGAGCCACTAATGGAAACTGAGCTCAATAGCGACCTGGAAGACTCCAGTAAACAGCCGAACATTTACGGTACAATGTTTGTATTTGGGTGAAACTGAGTTTTAACTTTAAATGAGTTCATGGTTGGCTCTGCATATTTCTGAGGGTTTTTTGGCTTCAAAACAGCAAGTTTGATAACATTTGATAATTAAAACTTCTCAATGTTTGACATCGTCTAACAAAATGTTTTTACATCAGGCTACATGGCTACTACATTAATATATCAATGAGCTACACTAAGCTGTAGTTGGCGGTAATATCTATTATTACCACCTATGTAATACTATATATTACACCTTATATATATATATATATAAGGTGGAATAGTTAAAAATGTATTTATACCAGGAAAGTCTTTCTCACCTGAGAATGTACTGGGCTAATTCTAAACCATCAAACAATTGTATATATATATATATATATATATTAGTTTGCTGCTGAGCATTATAATTTATGTGTCTAAAACAAACATTAATTTTTACATCAATTTATAAGTTAGGTGAAACTTCTCCAATTAAAATTGTTTGATGATTCAGAATTAGCCCAGTACATTCTCAGGTGAGAAAGATTCTCCTGGTAAAAATACATTTTTAACTATTACACCTAATTTTATCAAACAATGTCATGACTATGTGTGTAGGGCTGAACCAATTTTAGTTTTCTGACCGATCGCCGATTACCGATCTTTAAAAAACCTTACCTGTCAATTTTGATTTTTGTCGATACCAATTTTTTTCTTTGTCTGAAAAGTTGCTAAATGTAGAAAGAAAGTCACTGAGTTGACAACAGTGGAATGAATATTGCTAACTGCAAACGTGCAGGCATGACCTGGTGGGCTGGTCCATCAGTCAAACTTCTCACTGCGGAGCAGAAGAGGACAGAGGCTGATCTTTAAACCTTTGCTGAGGTGGATAAGATCAGCTTCACATGTAAGTATCGGTCGATCACCCATCCCCCAAAGTTAGGCCCATTTATCCCCAAAGCGCAGATAAATGGGCCAACACATGTGTCCTATATTATACGTTGTTATAGAATATAATTCATCACTGTCAGAGATGGAATAAGTTCGATCGGTTTTTGAATGAGCTGATAATCTGACTGTTGATTCCAGCCAGTCCACAATAGTAGCAAACCTAGAGGGCCCAAAACAAAATTTCGCTTAGGGCCCCATGAAGGCTTGGGCCGGCACTGGTCTCATGACATCTCACAGTCTCAACATTGCAGCCAGTGGACTGAGGGAAATGCAGCTTTACTTTGTAGCAATTCAATAGCTAGTACCCACAAGAATTTAAAACTACTTTCACCCCAGGTTACATCTTACATGCCCAATTTTGAGAAGCTGTCCAGTGATGTCCGTAAACAGAAGTCACATAAAACACGTAAGAACACAATCCTGCCATTGGCACATTTAGTAACAAAGTGGTTGTTTTTATAAATTGATTAGTGATTTTTTTTTGTCAGTATTAGAACACATTGCAATATTATTGTGTTTTGTTGCTCAGGTCCGAGGATCGTTGCGTCAAAAGAGAAGAGGATGCTGCTATGTTTTGCCATTGCACTGACTTGCTTGGCATTTACACAGAAATCAAACTTAAATTGATTTCTGTGTATTAGTTTAATTTTATATACTTTACCTTTACAAAGGGCTACTGCTTTATTTTTATAACTGCAGGTTGTGTTTTTTTTGCACTTCATTTGTTGTTAGATAAGGGGCACGTTAAACACATTCCGTGTTGTTGTTTTTTTTCCGATCATACACTTTGCGGTGATTATTTACAAGCAGCGATCGTTATGCAAACTGCATTTGGGAGCAGATTCTCCGAGTTCCAAAAGGAAAAAAATGCCGATCTTCATAATAAATATGACATCAAAAATGTTATGTCTTTATTGCATTTCTTTAATTTTATCAATGCAACAAAACATAATACATGAATATTGTAACGGAAGGTAATTTAGCCCTTTTCGCACTGCAGGGTCCGGCACGGAACGTCACGGCACGGGTTCAAAGTAGGGCCGACCGTGTTTGCATTAGAACTTTCGACCCGGTTCTACCCGTCTCCTTGAAACCACAAGAGCTGTGGTTCCAATCAGGCCAGCCAAGCGGGGTTGCTTAGAATCAGCAGCTGATTGGTTTAGAGCAGGGGTGGACAATCCTGGTCCAGGAGGACTGGTGTCCTGCAACTCTTAAGATGTCTCCCTGGTCCAACACACTTGAATCCAACACCTGAATCACCTCCCAAGTTCTCCAGAGTCCTGCTAACAACCTCATTATTCGACTCAGGTGTGTTGAAGTAGAGACATATCTAAAAGTTGCAGGAGACCGGCCCTCGAGGCCTGGAGTTGCCCACCCCAGCAGTTGGTTGTATTGCAGTCAGACGTTGATCGGTTCTAGCTGGCTCTCACTAAACTGTTCTTACTGTATTTTGTAGAGTGCTCTTTTTAATATTTTTATTATTATTATCTTTAATTTGCAATGAATTCCCCTCAATATTCTGCTGTTACCTGGTCCCATTTTGAGGTAATTTTTTCCCTCCGCTTACTCCCTGATGAATGAGTATAGAATGAACTAGATCGGTCAACGAGGAATGAGAAAGTTTTCCGCCGCATCTCTGAGGAAGAGGCATCGAGACCATTGTTTAGTTTCAGAAATAATGACGTCAGGTTCAGCTTCGATGCCGCCCTCAGTTATATGCAAACACAACAGGGTTGCAGTACGGGTGGAACGGACCGAAGCGTGCAGTACGGTGCCGTGCCCAGCCCTTCAGTGTGAGAAGGGCTTTAAAGCACCATCGTACAACAGAGTAGTCACGTGGTTCGTCATTCCATCCAGCACATACCACAGGGAAAATAAACATCTAACCATCAATGCTAATTATGAACACTTAGTCAGTTTGATAATAAGCTAATATAAACACTAAAAGCCTGTTTTACTTTCATTATAAGCCTTATATAAGACTTTCACTTTTTTGCAGCTCCAGACAGATTTGTTTTTTGTTTTTTTTGGTCCAATATGGCTCTTCCAACATTTTGGGTTTCTGACCCCTGTGTTAGCATAAAGATTAGATGTTTCCAGTGATTGAGATTAGCTTCAAGTAACTGTGAGCATAGCGGCCATTATTTGTTTCCTAATAACTGGGAACTTGCCTCATACATAATTTGTTTTCTGGGTAAATTGCACAGAGTAGCATGATTTAGTAGCTGCTACCTAGCAACGATTAGCTCAAACAGTCTGCAGCACGAATGTTTTGCTCCAGGTGTTTGCTACATTGGGTTGGGCTGTAATTTGGAGTCTTTTTTTTCTGAAATTTAGGCCAAATGATTCTCAAATCAGGGGCTTTGAGTGGAGTGTGACGCAGTAAACCTAATCAGCCTCTCCTGAGTGGCTTCGACTCTCTTACTCTCTACTGTACACACAAAAACTGACAGAAATACATCAGATCTTATCTTCACACGAGGTCAGTGCAGCGATTGTCAGGTTATTGGACTTTATCACTGCTTCTCCTGATATGATCTTTGCAACACACACACCTGAGGTTTACTTTTTGATAATCTCCTAGTGAATCTGGTGACCTGTAAAAGATACTATACAAATACTATATGGCCTGATATGATACGGTCTGATAGCAGACAAGTATTTACTCGTCTGCTATCGTCATCAGACATGAATTTGAGCAAAATCCCATTCTGAATCCATATTATTTAAAATGATGATGGCCCACCCTTTCAACAGTTGAGTTAAACATTTGTCTGGATTTCTGACAATAACTTCCACTTTGTTGTAAAACCACTAACAGCTAACTGGAATATTTAGCAGTGAGGAAATGTCATTATCAGTGGCATCCAATCATGGCATCCAAACACTGGAATTCTTCTTAATTTCCAAGATCGACCTTTTGTTTCACAAATGTTTCTAAAGGTGCTGCGCATGTTTAGTTCGATGTATCAACTGGAGTGACTGGACCAGCTGAATTAAAAAATTTTAATTGGTGAGTGAATATATTTAACTAACTTCCCCAGATGGAGAAACAGATTCTTTGTTGAGCTTTCAAACATTTTTACCAAGTCAGTAAAAGTGGCAACACAATCACTATCAACAATCAGTATATTGTCCAATATGTTGTTTTATTTAAATAATTTTTTTTTTTTGTCTTTTACTCTGTTTATAAATTGCATGTCTCCTTGCTATTTTTCTATAGTTATATTCTTAGAAGGATTTCAAGAACCTACTTACATGTTTGTGACCCCAACTTGGATATATGTGAGCAGAGTGCGGTAAAGGGGTGAAAAGTGATAACTCTAGGGGCCCTGACCAGCAGGGGGCCCTCCACAATTTAATTATTTATATTTTGTTCATAGACATAAAATGGTCCTGTCAAATAGAAAATTAATCATATTGTATTTTCAAAGATTGTTTTTAGCAGTAAAAATTTAATGCTACCCCTCCCAGACCAAAAAACACACATCTATTTTTGCCCTGAACCCCCCTGGATCTGCATGAAATGGCTCATTCCTGCTTGGAGCGCTAGACAGTGATGTATGCAGCTACAGTTAGTGGAAGCTGCAGCTGAATACAGCGGTGACTGTGGCAATTACTATGCTGCTAAGAAAAGTTATAAAATCAGGTTTCCAAAAACAAAATAGAGGAAGGGAGAGAAAGAGAGAGAGAGAGAAAGGCAAGAGTGTTAATTTATAACCCAGTTTTTCTCCAAGAGAGAAAAACTCTCTTGGAGATAATCAACCATTTAGCATAATTAGCTTCGCTATGGACTACTGTTTGCCTCCTTTTCACTAGCATTTAATGAATTAAGGAAAAAAATTACCAACATATTCATATATTTAACTTGTTCCCTGTGCCGTTTACCACTTAACAGATGAGTGAGTGAGCAGAAGCTCTAAAACACGTCCCTCCTGACCCGTCCTCTCCTGACCTGTCCTCTCCTGAGTGCAATTAAAGCTGCAGTATGTCACTTTTATATAAATATTTTTTCCACATATTTTTTACAACTGTCATTATGTTGTGACAGTTTGAGAGGTAATCTGTGAAAAATCTATTTCCTCTGCTTTCTTCCAGGGTTCTCTAGAAACAACCAGTCAGTGGCAGGAGAGTTTTAGTGCTGTCAATCACAATCTCATGTGGCGCTGCTCATCCTTCCTCCTCAATTTGTGTCGTGCTGCAGCTAGCATAGCATAGAGCTGTGCAGATTCAAACTGTGAATGTGTAGTTAGCCTAGTTACCAATGATGGCAGATAAACAGTTTCTTGTAATAAGTTGTTTCTCCCCCATTAGCACATTTAGCAGTGAGTGAATGAGGCTAATTGACAGTGCTAAGAGTGTCCTACTGGTTCTGATTGGTTGTTTTGGTCAGAACGGTGCATTACTTTAACCAGAAATAGTAATTCAGGAAGGAGATGGAGGAGATTGATTGTTTTCACAGATTATCTGTCTCATAACAAACTGACATGGTGACAGCTTTAACAAAAACATATTTTTTATTAAAGTTATGTACTGCAACTTGAATAAAATGCAACTACATAGCATTTTTAGAAGTCTGGATTGCTTTATGTGTAGTTGCACGTTGCTTTTGACTGTTGCTCATGGGGAGAGACATTTCAGTATCTAAAACTAATAGAAAACATTTAAGAAACCTACTTGCATACCGGATGTGGACTGTTTGATATTAAATTCATGAGCAGTAAATATTGTGCTAATTATCAATAGTGAACCAAAGAGAGCAAGGCAGATGCAAGCCTTTAAAATTGTGATGCTTTTTATGGGTCAAATAGACTCAAAAAATTGTAACAGCAGCCGTGCGGGGGGCCCAATCAAATCTTTTGTCAGGGGGCCCACAATTTCTGGCAGCCCCCCTGTATGTGAGATAGATAATACCTAGCCTTAACATGAACTTAAGTTCACTTCAGATGAAGAAAATAAAAGGCATTGTGCAGAAAATATTTTTAATGGCAATATAATTTACTATCTACGTGCTATAATTCAATTTCTATTCGCAAATCAATGAGAAATCTAAATGTATACATTTTCTACAGAAAAATAGACTTCATAATAATCATATTTGCAGCAACTGGCCAACATGCTTACAGTGATTACAAATTTTCATTGCAGAGCAAATGATGAAACATGAAACACCAATGTGCAAATCATTATTTGAGTACTGATGTTCAGCCAGAGCCCATTTTTTCCTTGGCAGCTCTCCTCTTCTGCCGTGAACTTCGCCATGGAGATGGAATGTGATGTGCAATGAAGATTTGCTTAAATTGGCTAAATAAATTCAATTTTATAGACTCCCTCTTGCCAAAGTGTGTTATTGTCAGACAATAACTGTGATGGAGCAGCTGCATGACCAGTTAGTCTGCTTGTGTCAAACTGGAAACACTGGCTGAAGTCTAAGCTTCTGTCATACAGTTTGAAACGTATGCTGCTGGATTTTAAGCTTTCTAAACTTTATTCCAATAATAACTATTAATGTTATGATATATTTTTACTTTCACTTTAACCTGGCTGCAAGTGCTGCTAATTGTTTTGTCATATGTTTATTTACTGATCTAGCCTGATTATGAATAATAAAATTCAGTGAAATTTCTAAAATTATGGTAAAGTATTGAATATATTTAAGTAACAACAAATGCTTCACTATTTCTCTAAGACTGGATTTACTTGGCCTTGAAAATATTTTTATACCTATTGAACCTTTAAAAGTTTTGTCACATTATAATGAAAAACTTCAGTGCATTTTTATTGGGATTTTCTGTGATACACCAACACAAAGTAATGTGCAATAAGACAGAACAAAATAATGATTTTAAACCCTTTTAACAAATAAAAATATAATGTGCAGTGCAGGTTTTACAGGGGGTATGACTCAACCAAATTTTAACATTTAGAGACTGAAATTTGGATAGACAACCTAAACACATGGCTGTCTATTTCAAGTTATTCTTAAAAAATGTTGATTCAAATATAGGTAAGTATATTTAGTAGAGATGTGCCGATCAGGTTTTTTCCTGCCGATACCGATTCACCCATGAGGGCAGATCACCGATACCGATCACCGATACCGATCACATAATTTTTAATTTTTTTTATCATAAACACTACCGGTTACATTATGTGGAAAAAGGAACCATGAATTAACCTTAATTTAGACAAAAACTTGTTTTAATAACTTTCTCCAAGAAGAAAACTAAACAAAACAGGCATTGTGCAAATTGTACTGCTATCAATAATACCATCTTTAACAGACTGATAACATACGGAGGCTCTGAAGAGGCTAAATAATGCAAAGAGCCAAAATAAAACCTCTCAACATTGGCAAAAAAATTCAAGTATAAAACTTAACATTCAAAGGCAAATACAGGATCAATTACAATAAACAATCCTGAGTTACTGAATGAAAACTTCCTGTTAGCATGGCGGCTAGCTGATTACTGCTAGTTCTGATTGGCTGTTTCTGACTGAGTGGAGTAATTATGCAGAGCAGGGAGGAGATCGATTATTTTTTTAGAGATTATCTGTCTCATGTTAGGACAGCAAAAGTTTTAATACGTATGTAAAATGTATTTTTTTTTTAAGTTAGATGCTGCAGCTTTAAGCAGAGGTTCGGTGTGAGAGTCACTACCAGGTGGAGCAGAAGCGGCGCTCAGTCTGTGAAATATTACTACCTGTAGCGTAGCAGCGGTTCAACAGCGAGAGCAGAACCAGCTTCTTACATCGCAGCTCCAAGACTTAAATCATTTTGCGGGTTATTCGTTTAGCTTTCTGACCATCATGCTAATCCGGGTGAGTGTTTGTAGCTGTGCGCTGCTTTACCTGCTATCTGAGCCTCCATATGTCTTTTTTTACTGCAGTGAGCCTCGATGTAGCCAAACTCCGTCAAGTATTACATTGTTTTTATGTCGTATTAGCTTCGTTGTGTTGATGCATTTTGACCTGCTTCAATTTTCCGCCGCAACACGCAAACGTCCCCATTCACTCAGTGCGTTATAGTTCCACATCACTTAGGATTTGTTGCTGCGCGTTTGCGCAGAGTGAAGGAAAGAGGAGACCAGCTGCACAGGCAGGCTGCGAAATGAGATGCAGGTGATCGGTATCGGCAACAAGAGCCAATGATCGCCGATCGCCGACCATACACCTTTTCACGAAATTCGGCCCGATTATGATCGGTGACCGATCGATCGGCACACCTCTAATATTTAGTGGTGTTCTGATGGAAGCTGAACTCCTGCCACAATTTCAAGTCTGTTGCAGCCTCTGTTGTGTTTTCTTCCAATAATGCAACGTATGTAGCTTTAAACAGATCTCAGGCTGCATGGTGGTGCAGTTGCTAGCACTACATGGATGCTTTGCAGGTCATTCTGCTTCCTCATAAAAACATTCATGTTAAGCTAAATTGCCCACTGCGCATGCGATCCCACTGCGCCGCATGCGCAGTGGGATCGCAGCTCCTCTGGACGCTTGTAACTCGGCGCGGATCGCGCGCGCCGCTGTGTTGCTTCGCAGGCGCTCAACTCGAACTATCTGTTCCTGTTTCACCGCTGAACCGCATGCGCAGTGGGATCGCAGCTCCTCTGGACGCTTGTAACTCGGCGCGGATCGCGCGCGCCGCTGTGTTGGTTCGCACGCGCTCAACTCGAACTATCTGTTCCTGTTTCACCGCTGAACCGCATGCGCAGTGGGATCGCAGCTCCTCTGGACGCTTGTAACTCGGCGCGGATCGCGCGCGCCGCTGTGTTGGTTCGCACGCGCTCAACTCGAACTATCTGTTCCTGTTTCACCGCTGAACCACCGGCAGAAAAGAGGGGATGTAGCCTCGGCGGCTGGGCTGATACAATTTACAGTCTACAGTTAAATCACACATTGTGAAGAGAGTTCCTACCTGTAACTAGTTCGGCTCCTTCGCTGGGATGGCAGTTTTAGTGGGTCTGAATTGCTGCCAACAAAAAAGTCCGGTTAATCTCCAAGACAAAATATGCGTCCAGTTTTTGTCTTTTCTCTCTTCTCTTTGTTCCATCCATTTTTTATCCTTTTCACTTTTCTGCTCCATGGAGCTCCACTCAGGTTAACTTAGTCCGCAAAAATGCTCTAGCTAGCTTGCCGTCTGTTGCCAAGTGACTTATGATAACGTAGGCGGACGGCTGGTGACAAAACTTTACCCAGAATACACTTGGAGGCAATATTGACGATCCTCTTGTACTTTTGTGTGTCATAAAGTTAAATGTAGGAGTAAATATAAAGCCAGTCATGTAGCACAACATTTTATTCAATATTTTACACCGTCTATGCCACTAAAATCAGTAAGTCTTGGAAAGGTTTTAGCAACCATGAGTAAACAATGACTGGGGCAGCCTACTATATATTCTACTGGGGTAACATACTATAATTACACATTCATCACACTCTACTGGAAAAAATCAGTCTTTTCTATCTCTCATCCTGCGTGGTAAAGGCTTGTATTTTTAAGTTATATTTTGGCCCGGCCTGGGATTTTTGTAGGGATGACAATTGGTGACAAAGAGCCTCATTCTCATTTTCTAGAGAACAAGACATGAAGTGTCTTGTTCATCTTCAACATTTCTGCCCGAGCTTCGTTGTCTCTTAGCCTCTTCTTTAACGACTCTGCTTGTTGTACCAGTGCCCAGGAGGGGGCCCAATGTCATTTTTTATCATGGGGCCCAAGATTCCTGGTGGCGTCCCTTGGAATTGTCCTAACTTTTCCCCCTGGGTGAAAGTGAACAAGTTCAGGAAGTGAACTTGTTCACTTCCTGAACTTGATTGAGACGGTGCTGCCGTCTCAATCACTTTGTCATGTTGAAATTAACCACATAAAATGCATTAAAGTCTGAACATTTCTGGAAATATGTTTAAGCAGCTAGTAAGAGTTTTGTTATAATTAAATAGGAAAAATAATTTAAAATCTTAGCTACATCTGAGAACATTAAACTTCAATTAACACAGTAATGGAGTTTAAGTCTTAGATCATTTTTACTTGGGTTCAAATATAAGATAAACTTTGGTATTATAACTTGTTTTCCGTCTCATGAACTTCAAGAAACAAAATGGAAAACTGCCTCTTCTTTAATGGAGTTCAGAGTTCGGCGAGAAACACGCTCATTTTCTTCCGCTTTGGTCCACTTGTGCACTGGACAGAACCTCTGCATGACCGATTCAGACTGTTAGAAAACATTATAATACAAAGAGAGAAGCCTCTGCGCAGCTGAGGAAATGGGCCCAGTGTGCAGGCGGCGTCCCGGGTTGCTTCTTATTGTTATCTAACGGGATCAGAGCGCCTTCAAAGCGGGCAGATAAAGTGCGCCAAAAGGCTGAATGGGCTCCTCCCTGGACGGCAGCAGATCGCAGATAAAAGAGAACCAGACCTGGCCTCTTATCTGCTTTATTGCTGCAGGTTGAGCTCAGTGACACGCAGGGAATCCTTCACAGCTTCGGGAAAAGATGGAAAACTGTCCTGGGCTTTGTTTGGCACATCCAAAAACATGATTTCATTCTGCTTTACAGATTAGTCATAGAAAAAACAAAGTTTGCCTAAATCAGTCCAGCTTGTGAAGCTCTGAGTGCTTTTTTTCAGTTGCCCCACATGGGCTCTGAACATGAACGCGGCGACAATCAAGCGTAATTGTGTTGCTACTGTAACGCCTTTGATCCCTTTAAAGTTTGGAGAGTCTGTGCCAAACGCTGGTGGTTGGGTAGCTGGCGCCGACGCACACCCAGGGGAACTGAAGCGTGTCGATGCAGAAACCCACTGGAGGGTTGATTCCCACCTGATTGCACAAACTTCACCGGGAATGCGCTAAAAATAAACTGGGATGAATTTTCTAGGCAAGCCAAGTATGAAGTAACTCGACAAATTTGATTCTTTTGCGTATATTTCAGAAGACTAAACTTTTATCTTATTTCTATTTCTTACTAAAAAAGTTCCTAATTTTACTTGAATGTGGTATAAAGAAGAGAAAACACTGATTATACACTGAAAAAACAAACTTGTTACATTTAACAAAAAATGTTTTCTGCAACTTGTGTCATTCTGTTTCTGATCAATTTTTAATCACGTTTCTAAGTGGGTATGATGTAACCAGAACAACTATTACAACTATTACATCAGGTTACAGCATACATCATACCTGATGATGTAACCTGAACAACTATTACATCAGGTTACGTCATACATCAGGTATTTAAAATGAATTACATTTCAAAATGAGGGAAATAGGGATAAAACCTGATGTAACCTGAACAACTATTTCCCTCATTTTGAAATGTAATTCATTTTAAATATTAGATCAATTCAGAATATTGCAATAGTGTTTCTCAAATTAGCTCACTTCTAATCTTATGTTGCTTTAAACTTTCCATACAACAGACAACATATCACAATTTAGATTTTATTAATTAGATTGAGAAACAAGATATTTGCAGCAGTATTCCTCAGTCTAGAATCTCCTCCCTTTGTATACTCATATAGATTAAAAGCTCCATGGATGCAGTCATTTATGTCCACAAACATGACTCATAGGATCCTCTGAGGAATAACAGATGCCTCTGCTGGTTCCTCCTCAATACTAACAAGCACCAGGGAGGAGGCAGGAGGCAGGCAGCTGAAATGAAAACTTTTACCTTAAGAAATTCAAAAAACTTTGGTACAGAGAGGAAACTGCAAAGATGGGAGACATGCCTGACAAAACACACGGGGAAGCAGAGAGTAGAACGCTCCACGGCAAAACGCCAAACCAAAGTCCCAGAGATCATGACAGGATTTGATTTTAAAGTCTGCGCTAACATTGGTCTGCATTTGAGAAGTAAAAATATAGAAGATGTATGTAGTGGACTGAAGAACATGTAGGAAACAGATTCAACCAAAACATTTACAAAATGAATAAAACTTGTCAAGTTAATCATCTAAAATGTTTGAGTCATTCCTCATGGAGACAATCCATCCATCCATTTTCTGCCGCTTATCCGGGGTCGGGTCGCGGGGGCAGCAGCTTCAGAAGGGAGGCCCAGACTTCCCTCTCCTCGTCCACTTCTTCCAGCTCTGCCGGGGGGATCCCAATGCGTTCCCAGGCCAGCTGAGACCTGGAGCATGGAGACAATGCTTTTTTAAAATGCAATCAGTGTTACATTTGCAGAGTCAAATTGCAATCAACTCTTTAGTTGCTGATTCATTCAGTTGTCTGTCCGACCCAAGAACCAGCATTTGGCACCAGGACATCAAATACATTTAAAATATTAATGCTTGTGTCTTTAGTAGAAGTACAAATAAAACTAAATGTGTATTATACCATCCACTCCAGCAACTAAATTAATTATCTTATTTGTCATTTCATTGATTTAAAAAAATAAAATAATTACATTTAGAAAATGAGTGGAAATTAAATGTTTTAAAGAGTCTTTGAACTGTTACATTTCTGAATGAAATCTGCCCAAAACCAAATTTCACTGATTGAGACTAACAGTCTGGTTTTACAGTGCAGGCTAAAGTGGAAGCCTGCGGCAAGTGAGTGTTGCAATCTGAACGAGTGACACATGTTTCAGTCATTTTAATGGCGACAGCTTAATCCCTTCATGTTAGTTTTTTCTAGTGCACAAAGTGTAAAATGCCTGGTCAAAGTGGGAGCTTGTGGAAAGTAAACGTCCAAATTTGTAACCTTTCAAGAACAGCTGCCTCAGTGAGAGGATAATTATATTCAGTGAGACAGAGTCTGTAAATCCTGTCCTCTGGAACTCCAGCCGGACAGACGCGGCGGCGCCTGTCTTCACACGGTCACAGGATATGTAAAGACTTCAATAACGAGCCATTATCCCCCAATCATCGGGATCGATCGGGCGTTAACAAGGGGCTCTACATATGCAAATTGAAGCGAGTGGCTATAAAACTTTGGCTGCAGGCCACAACACGCTCCCTTGTGACATTTGGTGGATTTGCAGGCCACTGAGCAGCAGCATCGTAGATATGGTGAAGTACTTTTCCGTTGACTGGTTGGCGCAGAGCCACAGCGGCGGCGCGGCGACGCAGGGTCAAAGAGCTTCCACTGCGCACAGACCTCATGTCCTCTGCATGGTGCAGCCTAGCGCACCAATGTTTGGCAAAGGTTACCTGCAGCCAAAATCCAAGCAGTCAAAGGCCACTAAGCAGGGAGGGTCAGATGAGGTCAGAGAACCGCAGAGGTCCCGCGTTGGCTCGCTGTTACATCCAGCAGACTTTTCCTCGCCAAGTAAGCTTCTGAATCAATTAATATTTTTTTATGTTTTTTGGCAAAGGTTCCAGATTTGTAACTGTTTTTATTCTGTTTTGTGTTTCTGAAGTGAGCGGGTATTCCTCCGGGTACGAAAGCGAAGCGGAATCCTCCTCGATTCCGTCCGTAGATGAAGGGAATGAGGCGGAAAAAGACGGGCCGCTGCGCCGCGTGCGCACAAAGTTCACTCCGGAGCAGATCAGCAGGCTGGAGAAGATCTTCAGCAAACACAAATACCTGGACGCAGGGGAGAGGGTGAAGACGGCACAGAAGCTGGACCTCACAGAAACTCAGGTAAAATGCAGGGCCGCGTAGAGGCCACTAAAGGGCCAGGTGCTCAAAAAAAAGGGCACCTCTGACCGCATTCTGGGACAGAATATGAATAAAGCCACTCAGCTTTCAGAGTTTAATAAACAATGATAAATTACAAAATTGTGATATATACAATCAAAGCTAAGGAAAATCTCTATATAGAGCATAACACTATGCATATGTAAGATATTTTATTAGTAATTTATTTCTGCGGGTCTATTTTGTTATAGAAAACTATGACAATATTCAAACACGCAATTTAGCAAAATATGTAAATCATAGCTGGACCACCAGACATATTTTGTCTTTACAGAATTACACTATTAAAAATATAAACAAGGGCAAAATACTATACCTTTAAGTTTATTGTATTCTATAAAAAGAGCTGCCTGTTTGCTGCAGTTGCAGTGGACATGAAGACGGTCCATTCAGCGAAGCAGAGCTGCATCAAACTTTAATATGGAACTGCAGAAAAAAGGAAAAAAAAAATTTTGAATTGTTAATGCATGTCACCTTGAGAAAAGCCTACTGAGTTTTGCTTAAAAAACTTTTTTTTTAAAATTAAAATCACACATTTTTATCTCATGAAGTGAAAAACTTATTTGCAAAACAAACTTATTTGCGCATGTCAGAAATCTTCTTACTATTCTAAGTTTTTGTTTGTTTGTGACTCAAAGTTTTGCTTGTGATTCTCACATGACGTTGTGGGCGGGGCCACAAATCGCGACAAAATATTTATGATGTGTGCAAATAAAAGTTTATGTTTGGCAAATAACATTTTAAGTTCACAAGACAAAAATTAGTTATTTAATTTAAAAAAAAAGTTTTTCAAAGAAAACTTTTTGTTTAAAAAATAAAGAAATCATTACAATTCCAAAAGTTTAGTTTACAATTTTATTTTACTTAACTGAGGTTAGTTTTTTTTTTTTCATTGAATAATTGGGAAAATGTTTTTACTTCATACTCTGCGAACCAGACGCAGAGGCCTGTCAGTGTCTGTTGTATTTCATTACCTCTCTGCTTAAACCGCGACTCCGATACAATGTTCAACATTTTCCGTAATCTGACAAGTAGCAAGTCTACTCCACTTTATTCACCAAAAATGTTTGTTTTTTTAATCCACCAAAAACTTTTCTGTAATCTGGAACGTTCGCTACGTTGAGCTCCAGTTAGCCGCCATATCTTACTGTGCGAGAGGCAATTGCATCATACGTCACGGACAAAAGGTCAAAGGTAACAAGGTGACCCGAGGGCTTATTATGTTGTACAAAAAAACAACAACAAATATTTTAATACATATTATTATGTGTCAGAAGAGGGCTTAGAAAATAATAATACCAAAAAAATAAATAAATAAAAATTTGACCAAAAGGGCACTTGGGGGCAAAGAGCAAAAGGGGCAGGTGCTCAAGCCCCCTTGCTCCCCCCCGTCTGCACGTGCCTGGTAAAATGCAAACACAGCGTGTATAATAGGATAATTAATGAGGAAGGTGGATTAGTTTCCCCAGTAAAGCGCCCTGGATGATAAATTCAAACCTTTGCTTCTCCTGCAGGTCAGGACTTGGTTCCAGAACAGGCGGATGAAGCTGAAACGGGAAGTCCAGGACTACCTCGCCCCCCAGGTCCCGTCGGTGTCCTTCCGCCCTCTGCACCCGGTTCAGTACCACCCCGTGGCCGCGCACCAGGCCCACTACACCCCGTCCGGCCGCGGCCTTTACCCGCTGCCCCTCCCGCAGATGGTCCTGACGCAGCCGCTGAGTCCTCACCCCACGCCTCCGCTCATGATGCGGCATCCACATTTCTACTGAGCAAACTCCCACAAGAGACTCTTCATTTCGACACAGACACTTATGATTCCAGAATGTGTAATCCGATTTGTGAGAATTTTGTACAAATTTTTTTTATAATTACAAAGATATCTATTTATAATTATTGGATAAAGTTATTTCTTTTTTATTGAAGCAGTGATTATGGTGTTTACTTTTGCGTTTTATCACAGCAGCTTCATCTGACAGATAAAGTTGATGATATAATCTTTATTGCAGTATCAGCTTCACATGGATGGATCGTCCTGTTTTTCATCTTAAAGGGAAGGTGAAGAAACCGCTGATAAAGACGACTAAAGGTTCTCACTGTATGGATCTCTTGATTCAGTCCCAGTTCCAAAATGTCAACAATAAATGAAACCAGAGTGGATTACTCAATGTAAACAGGATCAATTAGGTTTTATTACCTTGTCAACAAAAAGTGAGAATGGGGACAAACACCAGGCTTGTTTGTCCCCATTCCTGCACTTCAAAGAGCTGCTAACTGGGAGATCATGCTTGACAATTAGGCCTAATTAAGCCGCTCATTGATGAGTTTACATTTACCACAGGAGTCCCCAGACCTGGCTCCAGAGAGTCTGGCATGTTGTTTGACCAGAGGATGTGACCTGAGGAGATCTATACAGAGTCTGCAACCTTCAATAAAACAGCCGATTAGCTGCTGAGATTCTCGGACAGAAAAACAAACTTGACATCACAAACCAGTGAGAAATTATCAGTCATGGGGTCAAACATTTAGTTTACCTGATTAGATAATACAAGTGACAGGTTTTATTATAAGTTTCCTGGCTGTGCCAAACAGTTACTTCCTGTTTTCACATTTTTCATCTTACAGCCACTAACTTTATTACTTTTTCTGGGGGATTTTATTGAATAGACCAATAAAAAGTAGATGTTCTTTGAAGGCGTCAGAGGTTTATTAGAAAACATTTCTGAGCAAACAAAAGAGGTCAGGGATAAAGCGTGAAGCTTGGTTAGGTTATAAAATAGCTTTGAAAATTTCACGGGGGTCACCGTTTGATCCGTCAGCTGAAAACAAAAAGAATATGACCCCAAACAGGTTTAACGAGACGCAGCCAATCACCGAAACCGACAGGAAAACTCAGAAGAAAACCTGATATGGTTCTGAATAAGACCCGAGTTTCTGGTTGACCTGAACTTAGTCAAGGCTCAGAGCAAAACACATTCATGTGTTACAATGGTCTAGTCAAAGTACAGACTTACATTTGATTGAGAATCAGGGACAAAACTTCAGAATTTACATGCATATATAAGCTCTCAGCTGAATTTTAACCAAATTAACTGAACTTTTGTAAAGTTCCCTTTCGCTCCACCTCCTGCTTTTGCACTACTCTGTGTTGGTCTGTTACGTTTCGTATCTCAGTATGTTTGTAAAGTGACCAAAACATGCAAAAGTGCAAAGGGTGTGTATACTTTTGCATAGCAGTGTACCCTGGGCGGAGTGATGGGGATTAGCTCCCCTGAGGCAAACCTCTTGTTCTTAGAGCTAAACAAAGACCAGAAGGAACTTTATTCTCACTTTCCATCATTGTTTTCTGACCCTCCTCATCACAACATAACAAAGGTTTCACCTCCAGGTTGGCTGACGGACACACAGCTGGGCGCTTTCATTTGCTACAGCATGGAAGTCTCTAATTCTAGAGAACATTTTCAGCTCAGTCCAACCGGGTGATAACACAAAAGCCGGTTTTGCGGGAGAGAAAAAAAAAAAAAAACGTGGTTTCTTGCGAATTTGTAGGATTCTAAAGCTAACTGACCGACAGGTAGCTTTCAATCCATCTATGCAGACAGTATTCAGTCTGAGATCCCACCCAACTGATACTCAGACTCACTGGCGTCGAGAAGGTGAGAAAAACTCCAGCCAGTTTCCATCGCTCTGCTCGGGCCTCTTTGCATATGTAAACAGAGAAGCGTGGCGCTGCCGCTCACATTCAGACAAATGCTTCAGAGCATCAAGGTGGATTCCTGCGCTTTCCAGAATATTCTGAGATAACTGCACACAGGGCGCTGCTGGGTGAGCCAGTGCTCCCTGACCTCGGGCTGACAGTCAGTTAGCTGATAAACGTTGTCTCTAGTGGCTGGATCAATCAGAGCTTTTGTGTGCGGATTGATTTGGAGTAAATGAATTAGTTCTGCTTTCTCTGACAACAGTGGCTGCGCCTCTGGTTGGCCCGGTAGAGAGAGAGATGAGGGGACACGAGAACCAGACTCAACTCTGCAGAAACACCGGCAGGAAGCACGAAGCCTGGTTGTAAGTTCACTTTTCTTAAACCTTTTTATCTCACAAAGTTTGAGTTTGGGACTTTAAGTTTCTTCCTAACCCGGCTCTTCAGTTCTCTGGTGTCTGTATCTTGCATTTTTAAACACGCTTCCACATTCAGATGATGAAACTGAAACGGAAGCTCGCCGGGATGATCTTTGTTCCCGCTTCAGCACCCTGCTGAGCGGACAGCTCCCGGAGAACCGCGTCGTGCTCCCGCGTCTCCCGCCTGTCTCGCACCCAACCCGCCCTCTCACTCTTTACATTAATAACTCTCTGGTTAATAACATGGGCACCAACGTTTTTATATGAAATGAACATAAATCAGGGTGAAATGGCAACGCGTTAATAAAATCTGAACTGGCAAACAGTCGCCACCTTGACAGACCTGAAAGCCTCCAAATGCTGCAGGCGAATTTCTCCAGCTCTGCTCTCCTTCCACTGCGTGGCAATTTGCATCTTGAATGTGAGATCAAAGGCTAAAATAACAGCGAGATCAGTGAGTTTCTATTGTGTGACCACTGAAGACTTCGCACTTCCCTGGAAGCCACAGAGGGATGGCGCCCTCCAGTCTGCCGGAGGCGCATATCGCCTCTCTGACCTGAGCTAAATAAGTGAGGGGTGCGGTCACTCTGCCAAACTTCTGTCCCTGTTTTCTCAGCTTCAGAAAAGCAAAAAGCTGCTTCTGATCATGTAAGTAATCAGATTACATCTGATTACGTGTCCACCAGCACCAACCTTCTGACATTTCTTAATTCCTTGTTTTTTGTTTTTGTTTTTTGACGGGAGATGAGACATTCAAAAATATATTACATGTATAGCTCATAGCTCATGTAACAAAATACATGAGCTTACATGTCTTTTGAAACTTGTGTAATTTTCTTTTTAATGTTCAACAATACTTAAGTCAGTGAGCAAAGGTTTTATTTGTAAAGCATCTAAATGTAACACTTAAATGCTTTACAGAGTTTAAAACAGATGGGCTGATGTGGAAAAAGAAAAAAAATTAAACCTCTAACACTAAAACTAACAATGATTTAATCAATCAACAGTTAATTATTGCTCAAAAAAACTAATAAATAGGAGAGTCAATCAATTAAAAATGAAGAGGAACTGAGGATTAGATAGCCCCACCCCCAACTACTAAACTTTGGATAGAAATAAAATAAACAACACATAATTAGATTCAAGTTGTTAACTAAATGCAATCAAATAAACATGATTTAATCATCAAAAAGATCTTAACCACTTCAATATTTTAAACTAAAAGGTAAACTGCAAAGTTTCATTTATAGTTTTCATTTATAAATATCCAAACTCTTCTTCAAAACGTTTTACTGAGAAATATTTACCAGATTCTTCAATATTTGTAGCTTTTCTTTCCATAACTTATATTTCAGATATCTATAAGTTTGTTTTGTATCCCAAAAAATGATTTCTTTCAGTTTCACTCTATGATTGTCTTCAAATGATGACTGAGGATGCATGATGCCCTACTTTATTATTCTTTTTGTTAAAATCTAATTAATACTCAGATTACTAATTTGTTTTCTTTTCTTATCAAGCCCCCATGACCCCATGACCTTTCAGCCGTGCTTCATGACTATTTTAATGAGCTCTTTCTTGTTTTTATGCTTTTTGTCGACTCACTGAACCAGATGAGCTTCTATCCTCTCGGCCCTCACAGTGTTAGTCACAGCGGAGTCTTACTGAAGACCTGAGGGCAGCTTGGATGAGTTTAGTATTATTATTATTAATTTACACAAACAAAAGATGAATCTTATTAGTCTTGGTTTTAGCTGACATTCATTTATTTCTAATTTTTGTCATTGCCTATTTTAATTACAACCTCAGCGTCTGTTTGTGTTGAATTTACCTTTATTTCAAATTTTATCACAAATATATACACTGCTCAAAAAAATAAAGGGAACACTTAAACAACACAATATAACTCTAAGTAAATCAAACTTCTGTGAAATCAAACTGGTTATATTGTGTTGTTTAAGAGTTCCCTTTATTTTTTTGAGCAGTATATATTATTTCATGTTTCAGCTAAGTTTACTAAAATTACACAACTCTGTTTTCTTTTTAATCCTCTTATATTTTTTGTATGTGTTATTTATTTTCTATGTTTAGTCAGTTAATGTTTTGTGAGGTGTTTTTCTCCTTTTAAATCACTTTGAACCCCCCTTATAAAAACTATTTTCTAAATTAATTTTAACAATTGTATTGATTTATTGTCAATTTTTTTCTTACTGCCAATTATTGCTGTCATTTCAACATCAGCAAACCATTTTCCACAACATTTGACTGTCCACTAAACCTCTATTGGGATCTAAATACTTAGTATTTTTATTTAAAAATAACAATGAATATAAAAATACTGTCTAATGGGGTTAAAACTGCTGTTTTTTATTGGTTTAAAGCAGCAATACTGAGGACATTTTCTGAGCATCATTGCTCTTCAGAGTTGCCCAAAACATTACCTAGTGAACCACCACCAATACTGAAAAATAAACACTGAGATATAAGATAACAAAAATATCAGTGAGGACTTTCAGAGAAGCAGGTTCTTTATTTAAGACAATAATAAAGCAACAATGACAGAGACAAACAGAAGACAAGATGAATGCAGAACAATCACCTCCTCATCCATAAGTGATCAAAAGCAAACAGAGCCATAAGAAAAGCTTGTTCCTAGAAAAGAAAAGCAGTTATTGGAGTCAACAGATTGCAGACATGCATTAAATTTGCCTGTTTTCTGCTGCTGTTGAACCGTTTTCCTCCACAACTTCACGTCAGGCTGGAAGGCTTTCATGAAAGTGGCTGCAGGAGTGAATGCTGCTGGTTGAGCTGAGTCGGGTGGAATACCTCTGCAGCCCCATTTTCCCATGCCTTATGCCTCTTTAAAGTTATGTCTCAAAGAAGTATATGCATAGGAAAAAGGAACAGCGAGTGGAACAATCCCTGCCGCAACATGCCGAAACCTGCAAACTGGCATAGAGAAACACGAATGAGTTGAAAGAGCAAAACGATTAAAAATCCACTCTCTGGTTGACATCGCTACAGAATGCTTCTAGAATATAACAATCCAGCTTTGAAATAAAACCGTGCTGCAAAAGTTTCCCAAGTTTTCAACACGCAATTTTCATGAAAATGATTAGTGGGAGGTGTGCAGAGAACTTACCCCCTGAGCATCCAGACGAGTCTCCTCTGGGAAGGCACCTCCTGTTGCCCATTTATGCCTCACAAAGACCTTGAAGATGTTTAGCAGTCGTCTGTGCTCACTCAGCAGTCCTCCTCTCCTCTGCCTCCAGCCATGGGAGCACACCTGGAGAACAGCAAACACTCGCCTTGTTACACTTTTACCTTCAGCTCAAATTCCTCAGAAAACGTCTCATTATTCTCCCAGTTTAACAATGAAGCTGTTACAGTTATTATCTCCTATCTGACACACAAGCTGCGGACGTCAGAGGCAGCCGAGAAGAGAAACATTGAGCACAACTTGTTCCTGCATTGGAAAAGTTTCTTATCTGTTCAGCTCTTTTTTTTTTTTTCCCTTCTCTCCCTTTCGTTCCTCCACTCACACATGCCTTGTAGCCCTCAAGGTCTCTAGACAAGGACTCTCAGAAGTGAGACACTGACACAGGCACGCACAGTCTCTCATACTGCGTGGGGTGCAGCGGGAGTGTTTTGGCAAGTCAAGGCCAGTGCAGCCGTCTGAAGATGGAGCTCTGCTCTGCTCTGTTCCTCCACTCATAGCAGGGCATCGTATATCACAAGGTTTGGTCAGGGATAATCTATCTTCAACTTGAGCTGAGGTCATGTCACATCGCAATCTACAGAGCTGATTCACAAAGATTCAGCTCAGAGCGGAAGACTTCCTAATGTGATTGTAGCAGACTACTGTTTATTCTGCACTAGCAAAAAGGGAGAGAAGTTAACCATTTAGCTAACACTCAACCAAAATACACTCAATAAAAAGTGCAAAACTTTGCTGAATCCGTTCTTCAGTTTAAGCACATAGTGTCCTAATTCGCATCAAAATAGTTTAAATATCTGAGATGGATTGTAGAAATAGACGACATAGAACAAAATGTAAAAATACAATACATATATACAGTGCTTTGCCAAAGTAGTAATTTTTTACACATTTCATCCACATCTAAGCTAAAATCTTGAACAGAATCTGCTGCATTTCTCTGCGCAGGTCCCTGTTGATGAGATCTTGATCTCAATGGGGTTTTACTTGGTTAAATGAAGGAAATAATTAATAAAATAGTAAAAAGCTGCCCCCCTGTTCCAGATGAAAGTCTTATGCGTGTGTGTCTCTGTCAGCGTTAAACATCAACAGATTAAAGTTCTGGTCCGTTCTTCTTTACAAAATAGCTCAGCTTCAGCCACATTTGATGGGGAGCATTTGTGAACGTCAGTTTTAAAAGTTATGTTTTGAACTTTAACTAGGCCATTTTAACATCATTTTATGTCGTTTTGATCTAAACCAGTGTTTCTCAACTTTTTTCGGCCCAGCGCCCCCCTAGCCTTTATCCAGGTCCCTCACCGCCCCCCACCAAAGAATTTGTAGACTACTTGCACTGACAATTATTTTATTATTAATCATTATTGTAGATATTATGAATCGGCGCACCGATTATGTTTTCCCGTACATTTCAGTGCGCCTTACGCTCCTTCACCTCGCGCACATAACGGGGTAAATGTAGCAAGTTTTGCCCTAAACGTATCGGCGTCAGGAGGAGGGGGGCTGGGGGGGAGGCGAGGTATGTTTCTACGCTCCTTGGGGTGGGGGTGGGGCACCGATTTATGTTTTCGCATCCACCTGAATAATGTGTAGTTGCGCCCCTGCCCATGGAACTTCAACAATATTATTTGACCTTTTATCTGGAAATAGTGTCTGTTTATTCTTGCCATACAGTCCTCTGTATTAATTATTGCTCAAAAGGTCTTGCCATACCAGTTTATTCCTCTGTATTTACTTTAGTTTCTTAGTTCATTCTTGCATTTTGTTCTTCATTCATTTCCATTTAGTTTCATTTGATTAATATTATTCTCTGTCGGTTTATTGCTATGTCCACTTTAGTTTCTTTCCTGTTGCTACATTTATATGATCGTCTATTGACCATCAGTAATTTTCATTCATCACCTGCTGCGCCGCCTAATCGTCATGTGTTTCACATCATGTGTTGATTTTTTCACTGTTCAGCGTCGATTCTTTGTTTTTATGCCATAATTCACATCTATAGATGTTCTCGTGTTTCAGAGTTTTGCGCAGTGCGCGGCGGGTTTTTTTTCTTTTTTCTTTTAACTCCCTAATGTGCAGGGCGGTCGGGAAACATCGATGGAGAAAAGGCAGACTGACATAAACCTTTTAAAACAACGGAAACTATTTCGGTATTCTGATTATTGAAATGTAAAAGTGCTGTGTTGTTCTATCACCCCCGTTTACCGGACCACTTACAGCACCGTGTTAACGCTATAACACGAACGCTCTCTATCGAGGTATCACCCAGGGAGGGATTTCTTTATTTAAATGGGTTCATTTTTCAGAGGGATACAAAGTGAGGGCATTGTGATTTTAGTAATCACATGTTTATAAGAGCGATTTTCTGTTGTCCTTTCATGGAAGCGGGCAGCTTTCAAACGGAAATAAAAAAAACGTTTTAATATAAATTGCTGCTTTGACATGATCACAGAACTGCCTAAACATATGTAGCCTACATAAATATCAGACAAAGTGAATCACAGCAGAGTCATCAGCCGGTGTAACGCTGAACTGATGCGGAGCGGAGCTACAAACACTGAATAGAAGAAGAGCTGCCATCGATATAGTTTCAGCCAAGCATGATTTAATGTTACACAATACAGTTTTACCAAGTTGCTCAAAGTCTAAACTGGTATTGTTGTGGATTTAAGGTGTAAAGTTTACCTTCGACCAAACGCCCCCCAAAGGCATCCCAGCGCCCCCCTTTTGTAGAAATGTCCGCCAGCGCCCCCTGCCGTCCTCTGAACGCCCCCTGGGGGGCGGTACCGCCCACGTTGAGAACCGCTAGTCTAAACGATTCCATTATTGCACTGGCTGCATATTTACAACCTCTGCCTCAGCGTGTAGCTTTGGGATGACCGAGCATTTTGCATTTCAACTCGGCATCGATCATGTTTGGAATACAAAGCTTAAACCAGTGGTTCTTAACCTGGGTTCGATCGAACCCCAGGGGTTCGGTGAGTCGGTCTCAGGGGTTCGGAGGAGCCTCTGCCGTGGAGGTAAAGACACACTGTGTAAAGTCGTGATGACGCCCCGCTTTGCCATCACTTGCTGCAGAGGATCACGTTACATTGCTTAGCCAATCAGAGGATCACGTTACATTGCTTAGCCAATCAGAGGATCACGTTACATTGCTTAGCCAATCAGAGGATCACGTTACATTGCTTAGCCAATCAGAGGATCACGTTACATTGCTTAGCCAATCAGAGGATCACGTTACATTGCTTAGCCAATCAGAGGATCACGTTACATTGCTTAGCCAATCAGAGGATCACGTTACATTGCTTAGCCAATTAGAGGATCACGTTACATTGCTTAGCCAATCAGAGGATCACGTTACATTGCTTAGCCAATCAGAGGATCACGTTACATTGCTTAGCCAATCAGAGGATCACGTTACATTGCTTAGCCAATCAGAGGATCACGTTACATTGCTTAGCCAATTAGAGGATCACGTTACATTGCTTAGCCAATCAGAGGATCACGTTACATTGCTTAGCCAATCAGAGCTGCGGAGGAGCCCTGATTGAAGGAGCTCCACTCAGCATGGATTTGAACTTGTGTCTTTAATTACTTCAGCAAAGCTCACAGTTTTTACCAAATTCTGTAGCTTTCGGTGTTCTTCTAAATCTGCTCCTTAGTCGCATCTTTTCGTAGTTGCTACTGCCTCTAGTGGCGTGGGGGTGGTAACACAACTAATATAATTTACTAAATCAGAATACAGCAAAGTCTTTATTATTTTTATTATTAATTTTTCATTTTCTTAAGACTGTAGAGCTAATTAATTGATCTAAACAAGACCTTAAAGTGGTTCCAGTTTCTCTCGATGGCCAACCTGTTGAAACTGCGGCAGATTTTAAATACCTTGGGTCGTTCCTGGACAGTCAGCTCAACTTTGCTGAAAACACTGACTATATTTTGAAGAACTGTTCTCAGAGACTCTACCTTTTAAGAAGACTTAGTGATCATGGAGTGACCCAACTAGACTCTAGTTGGGTCATCCCTATGTCTTGAATTTGGGGGGAAAAAAATTAATATTTTATTTATCACTACAGAAGGGTTCAGTGAATGCGCATATGAAACTGGTGGGTTCGGTACCTCAAAAAAGGTTCAGAACCACTGGCTTAAACACAACTTCTATAGGCCACCCCATGGGGGCAGTAGTCGCAAACTTGGCAGCTGACCGAGGAGTAACGTGGTCTGTATAATGCTGTATCCATTCAAACACAAAACTATATTTGGTCATGGTCTGATGAGCATATTTGTGTGGCATGCATGCAGTATGCATCCCCTGCTGCTTTGGAGAAATATGTTTCAAACAGGAGGTAAAGGATTATACTTCAGTTCCCTTCTGCAGAATAAACATCTAAAAAAGTAACAAGTGCAGCAGTCCTCCCCTCAACCGCCAACAATCGACTCCTTTTTGCAGATGGTCTCAGGAGGGCCCAGCTTTTAATTGGAGCCTCTTCAACACGCAGCTCTTAAAATCCACTCTTGTTTTGCTGCAGAGTGTTTCGTTTGAGCGGCGGCAAATTTGCAGAGTTAAGCAGAAATGTCTCGCTGAACACGGAAATAATAATAACAAAAAAAGAGAGGCAACAATAGTTGCTTGTTCGTTTGAACACACCTGCCACGGAGCCAGTTCTTCACTCAGCACATTTCAGTTAGGGGAAAGCAGTCTGACAGGACAAGGGAACAACACGGCGAATCACAACACAGGAAGCAAACTGTAGATCCTCTTAAGGCTTCAATTGGCAATTTGGAAGATCTGTCATGTTCATTAACTGCAAGAAGGGGTTAGGTGTTATCTGCAAACACTGTCTGACTCAAACATGCCCGTTGCTTGTGGGAATGGAAACAAATTACTTGTAGGATAAATAAAAATGCATTACGCTGCGACTGAATTTCTCCTGTTAAAAAGGAAGTTCTGTTTGTTTCTGTTTACTGGGATTGTTATAGTGAGATGCTGCTTAAAAAGGCCTTCAAAGAGGCTGTTTACCATGAGTGCAAGTTTAACAGAGCAGAGAGGCAATTTCTTTATTTATGCTGAACAATGACAACCCTTAGGGTAGACATGAAAGATAAAAAGTAAAACAAGGATTGAGCAATTCAGCTTTTGTTTGCAGGTAGTTAAAAAGCCGTACACACAAAGTGGCACAACTGGTAAACATGAGGAAAAGCCCTTAAATTAAATTCCTCCTTTATTGCATTGTGATCCCATGCTGAAGAATTAAGAAAGATTAAGTCTGTGATGTGAGTATATTTATTTTGTGGGGAGAAAAACATCCCATATAATAATAAATAACATGGAAAAAAAATCACAAACCTTTTGTACAGCATGAAAGTTTCACAAAGTTGGAGTTTAAAAAGAGGTTTTTGACTTTTCCTCTACAGGAAGTTTCATCAGATCAAAGCTCTTCAAGCTTTAGGTCCCTAAAAGTCATTTTTGCCCTCAGTTCAGATAAATAAAACTTGTTTAGAGCTGCAAATGTTACATAACCTTTTGAAAAGAGACAACTTGTGATTTTTGATTAACACCTTCTATTGGAAGCTTAAAGTCGACTATTTTTATTTCTCTTTTTAGGCTTTAAGGCTGCAGTTTGTAACTTTTGCAAAAATATTTTTTTCACAGATTATATGACTTATTAAACTGTCACAACATAATAATGTTAGTATATATATATATACTAACATACTAATAAAAAAAAAAATATATATATATATATATATAAAAAAAAAAAAAAAAATTCCCTTCTCACCCTCCGCGGGTGGTCTGTTTCATCCTCTGAGCTCGGGTCCTCTACCAGAGGCCTGGGAGCTTGAGGGTTCTGCGCAGTATCTTGGCTGTGCCTAGAACTGCACATTTCTGGACTGAGATGTCTGATGTTGTTCCTGGGATCTGTTTGAGCCACTGCTCCAGTTTGGGGGTGACTGCCCCGAGGGCCCCGATGACCACAGGCACCACTGTGGTCTTCACCTTCCAGGTCTTTTCCAGTTCCTCCCTGAGGCCCTGGTACTTCTCCAATTTCTCATGCTCCTTTTTCCTGATGTTGTAATCACTTGGTATTGCTACATCCACCACAACGGCTTTCCTCTGTTCTTTGTCCACCACCACAATGTCCGGTTGGTTCGCCATTACCATCTTGTCTGTCTGGATCTGGAAGTCCCACAGGATCTTAGCTCGGTCATTCTCCACCACTTTTGGGGGTGTTCCCCACTTTGATCTCGGGGCTTCCAGTCCATATTCTGCACAGATGTTCCTGTACACTATGCCTGCCACTTGGTTATGTCGTTCCATGTACGATTTCCCTGCCAGCATCTTGCACCCTGCTATTATGTGCTGGACTGTCTCAGGGGCCTCCTTGCACAACCTACACCTTGGGTCTTCTCTGGTGTGGTAGATCTGAGCCTCTATTGCTCTGGTGTTTAGGGCCTGTTCCTGGGCGGCCAGGATGAGAGCCTCTGTGCTGTCCTTGAGTCCAGCTTTCTCCAGCCATTGGTAGGTTTTCCTGACATCAGCCACTTCAGTTATTTGTATATATATATATATATATATATATATATATATATATATATATATATATAAATACCTTTTTTTAATGAAAACTACATGATCCAGTTTTAAAGTGAAGTAAAACAAAACTTTTCTGGAAAGTTTCTTGAGATGAAATGTTGTGAACTGGTGTTATATTAATAAACTGAGCGGAATGTAAAGGAAGAACTTTGATTTGGAAAGATTTTTTGTCATCTTTCACATCTTAGAAAGCAAAATACTTGATTTGTTCTTCTTTTCACTGACCAGGACTGCAGTAGCTGTGGCAGTGATTCATATTTCTCAGTCTGCTCACTTGAAAACAAATGGTGTCAGCAGCACTGTGCTGTTTCATTAGTGTTAAAGGAGTTTTGATTTTACTAAAGTGACTCAGCTGTTAGAAATCTCAGAGGTTTTTCTTGGAAAATGGAACAATCACTTCCGCCTGAATCACAAACTTTTCGAATTCAAACTTAAATGAGCTGCATATCCATGAACTGTGCACAGTCACAGTGTGATCAGAGGTGTTGTAAATGCTTGCAAGCTTATTGGAGTCTATTGTGACAAAAAACACAAGCAATTTTATTTAAAGCTAAAAAGATGTGACGCGCATTTCTAGATACTCTTAATTAACAAGTTTCTTTTTAGTAGATTGAGTCCATCTGTGTGAAATCTAATCAAAACACTGACCTGAATGAGAGGCCAAAGAATACAGCATTCTGCTCAAGAGAAGTTTAAAACAGGGCTGGGTTTTAAACAGCACCCTGGGCTTTGGACGCATCACTGTGCATTCTGTCACAGGAAAACTAAGGTGTCCACCTAAACGTCAACATGACCCAGAAGAGCATCAGTGATGTGAGATGCATTTGTGAGATCACAAAATGTGGAAAAGTTCAAGGGGTGTGAATATTTTTGCAAGGAACTGTAAACTTTATAAACATTAGGCATCATGGACACAGTGGAGAAAATATTGATCATAAAGAAAATGTATGAAAACATTGAAATACTTGTTAGTATTATCGGACGGGGGAAATCTATGCAACATTCAGATCTACTGTTAATCTTTGTCTTTTCTCTCACTCTTTAATAGATTTATGAAAACTGCAAATAAAGACATTGCAGTTCTCAATCATATTTTTGGTGGCACACTGACTTAAATATCACATTTATCGGAAAGCAAAACATTCCGTTTTCAAAACACTTCACAAAACTTTTTTGTCAGAAAACAAAAACTTAACCTTAATGAACAGGAGAGACTTGATGCAAATGTTGTCCTTTCACTATTTAAATGACTACAAAAAATCAAAAGGATGTTCGCTCTTTTTCAGCTTTTAAGCGTAAACCACAGAAACAGATATCTAAATTCCAAAGCGATTGTTGCCTTGGAGAGAAACTGCACCGACTACAGTGTAACAATGGCAGCAGGACTCAGTCCTCAATAACAATGTAAACTATTCTGGTCCAAGGGCATGCAGATACAGAATGCCTTCAATAGCTTAAGCTGCTTTTTTCCCAGCATTCCTCAGTCATGAACATTTCATTTCATTGCTGCAGGCCGTCATCTGCAGCATTTCTCTCTATTCACTTGCTTCTATAAACACTAGGTGAATTTTAACATCGCCTCCATCCCTTTGCCTTGTTGTGATGCTGCAGACGCAGTCAAACAGATGGAGACGGCGGTGGCAGAGGGGGTTTGTGTCCCTGAGCCCACTGTAGTAGGGGGCCAATCTGCATCAGGCAGAGGGACTGACAGAATAAGGCCATGAGAAGAGGGGTGGAAGGGTGGAGGGGTGGAGGGGTGGAAGGGTGGAGGGGTGGAGGGGTGGGAGGAGATGCCACTAGGCTCTGTGCAGAACTGGACACCATGATGCCACCTGCTGCCAAACACAACTGTGATGAGCGAAGCTGCTCATTGGTTAAAAGTCCTGCTGGGTTTTCATTAAAATGTGTCTGGTTTTGGGGAGAGCAATGCAAGGACAGAGGGGAAGAAGTTAAACATGAAAAATGTTTGTTTTGCACATTTTTTGTACTTCCATTCGTGTCTCCACTGTTTCTACAGACAGTCAAAGCATTTCAAAACACTGAGCTGGTTTGCAGCACTAAGTTAATGTTTTTTAGTGTCTGGAAAATAACTCCTTTCAAAAACCTCCGGAATGTAAGGTCACAAATCAGCAGCCACTGACTGTTACCTAGCAACCCCAGTGAAGGCCAGCCCGTCACCTAGCAACCCAAGTGGAGCTCCAGCACTTTTGGTCAGCTGGTTTTACTGCTGCATGCTGTACAATGGCTGCTGGAGATGACAAGTGTTTTGTTGTTGACTTACCATCCAGAAAGCACTCACTGCGTTCTTGTTGGTTGTGCAGGAGGCCCTTCTTCTGCTTTTCAACGAGGTTGTATAATTACACATCTGTGTTAAGCTATTTTCACGTGAGCATGTGAACATTGGGTTGGAGGGTGTGGCCCAGCTGCAGCTCATTTCTACTTACAGTGACAAGAGATCCTAAAACAGCTCATTCTGGCAGGACTGATCAGACAAAAATCTTTTTATTTCAGAATGATTTTGGGCCAAAAAGGTAATGAACATGTTTTTTATCACCCATAGACCTAACCTGTTCAGGGAAGCATGATAGTCGCCTTTTGAGCAGCCAAGACAGAAGATTACTTCTTTTCTTTGAATTTATTTTTACTTGTGCAGGATTCATTACATTTCATGGTGTTGCATTATGCTTATCATTCATATCACGAATGAAAAGCTTTGATTAGCAGTGGTGTTCCACTGATCATGTCACCTTCTAACAAGCAGCAGTGATTTCAGTAAAATGACACAAAATCAATCAGCCAACTGACTCCCCTTCTTCGTCCTTGTGAGTCCCACTCTCAGGGTCTTTCTGCCTTTCTCTTTCCCTCAAGGTGTCTCAATCAGACAACAACCGCGACTGTCTGTTGTTGTCAAAAAGACATTTCAATTTGGCGGCCCTCCCTGGAGTCCAGGCAAATTAGCACTTCAAAGGGCCCAGGTCTCTCCCGGTGGGGTTGGCCCTCCATGCTTTCTCCCCCTCTCCTCCCGCTCCAGCTGCTTAGCAATGCAGATGAGGGCCCGGCCTCCCCGGGAGCCCGCCTGTCCCTCCGTGCTAAACTAAACTCTGTGCAGGAAGGATGAGACGCCGCTTCATTGTTCCTCCGAATAGGTCTGAGGCTTTCATTGGCTGAACGTGTTGGCGGGTTGATGACAGACACCTAAATAATGTCAGAATAAAGATGGAGCTTCAGGTTAAATTTGCATGGAGGCATAACTTTTGTCAGGTTGAGGAAAGAGTCAGCCGTCCTTATTCCTCGTGGTTCACTGTCGCATTAATCTTTCCACAAACCTTTTATCATTTCATTTTTATGGCGCCACCAAGAAAAGAGCAAAGAGAGACGACGGCAACAAATAACTAAGTACATTCAAATCAAAACAAAATGCCACAAAGAATATTTTATTGCTTGTTTTTCGATTTGATTATGCTCAACAATTGCAATCGTTTCCACTCAAAAAGATACAAAAAAAAAGGGATTTTGAAAAAACTGGAGACTCGAGTCCATAACAGCACGTTACCCTCTTTTAAAGACGACATAAATATGAAGTTTCTTAATCTACACTGGACCAAAAATCTACTTTTTGTCTTAGTTTTATAGTTCATTCATATAAATATGCAAACCACTTTGAAAACATTTTGGCTGTAATGCAGAAAAAAAACAGAAATTTTTCTCTTAGAACATTTTTTATAATTTTTTATAAATGTCAACCAATTACTTTTAATCATTTCCTTTCCTCTGTGTCTGTTGCTCAATAATTAATATTTGCTTCTCACAAAAGACACGTCAGTTTAGCTTTGTAAGCCACTAATTTGGAAACAAGCACAGCATGCATCCCTTTGTTCTGTGTTTCTGTAGCTTTAGTTTTAATTTAAGATTGTGAAAATAACAGCGTCCTTCAGCTACAAAGCAAAACTTCTTCCTACTTCTGACAGCAGCCATTAAATGGCATTCAATCAACCAGCAGCTGCAGTCAATCTTTTGACATTTATGCCTCTGCTGCGCTTTGTTCACAGTACTGTTTTTATTGGTCTGCAGTCTACTTGGAGAAATTATAAATAGTTTCAGTTCAAATTGTTTTACTGTATGAAATTATTGTGGAAAAAAATCTTTAGCCCTTCGATTCAATTTATTTAAATAGAATCATTTCACAATAAATGCCGTCTGAAGACACTTGGTGGCACAAAACAAAAAGTTATTTCAATTAAATTACATTCCAGTTGATGAAGTGACCCTCGGTATTTTACTGGTTATATGAATTATTTTGAGAAATGCACTTACTGTTTTGCAAATATTGAAAATGATTAGAGAAATGCACCTAAGAGAATGAGACAAACACAGTGGAAACTGTTTTAGCCAAACCGCTGAAGCTACTCTGCCAGCATGCCTGGGTGGGCCCCATGTGGGGAAAAGGAGGGCAGACCAGAAGGGTCCCATATAGGTTTGTCCGCGGGTTCCACGGACATGTAGGACCCATGTAGCCTACGTGGGTCCTACATGGACCCTAAATAGACAAACCCATGTGGGCCCACCACCATGTAGGGCCCACCACCATGTAGGGCCCACGTAGGGCCCACGTGGGGTGTGGCCCTACATGGGCAAACCCATGTGGGGCCACCATGGAACCTGCGGACAAACCCATATGGGACCCATCTGGTCTGCCCTCCTTTTCCCCACATGGGTCCCACCTAGGCATGCTGGCAGGGTAACATCTGCAGTCTTCCATATCTCCACTCTGAGCTCTACATCCACTCCTGGATTTACTACTTAGCAAACGGCAGCCAATAGTCAAGTAGCATTGCACTTAGTCAGCTTCCCAACTGCATTTTCTTTTGAAAAGATACATTTTCTGCAAGACGTTTGCAGCTACGTTTCACAGAGACGTCAGTGAATTGTTAAATCCGTGAGTGAGCGGGTGTCCACTGTATTATAAATGCTACTGTTCAACGTATATCTTATTAAGTTGGTAACGAGTAGCGTCTCACTTTTTGTCCCAAAGGCCTTTTCTTATCTACCAACCATAGGACTGGATGACTACATTTCTCTAAACCGCTCTTCACTCAAGTGTGTTATTCAGGTAATGTGTCTCTTTTTCAGCAGGACGTAGTTCTTAGTTTGGGCTTTAGAAGGACAGAAATGCAGGCTGGATGCAGATAGGTGGAAATGATGTAAGAAATGTTTTAGAATGATAAAAAACTCCTGAGCTATATTGGAAAAAAAACAGGCTACAAGCAGAAACAAACAACTGAAGACACGAGAAAACGCAAATATAAGGAAGGTTGATTGTTGGATGTGAAGCAGGTGTGTGATTAACTCAAAACAGCAGCAAGAAGCAGAAATATAATGAACTCTAATACCAGGTTAGGGTTTTGACCCTATTGGTGCCTCTACCAAAAAACTAGAAGAGTTGTTATTGAGTCTTTCATCAGGAAAATGACCCAGAAGGTCAAGTCAACACAGAAATGGTTCAACAGACACAATATAGAGTTCCTTAAATCATCATCTTTGTTCTCTGATCTAAAATCTTACGGGAAGCTTTTGGGGTCTAAAATATCAACTCCATGGTTGAAATGTTACAGAAAAAGGCTTCCTGCTGTCTGACTGATAGAAGTTTTATGAAATATTAAAAAGATGCTTGTTTGTTGATAAACAGCTAATTCTCAAAGAGATTTTATCCCCACTGAATGTACTCAATTTGATTTCTGTAAATTATTTCAGTTTGAATTAAATTTACTTCTCCAACAACAGATGAATCTCTCCGAAGTCTTTCCACCTTGTTACCAGAGGTAAAACATAGAGACGAGAGGTAAACCCAGAGTGTTTCAGTTGCACAGGTTTTTATTTTCCTGTTTTTTCTTTCCTGGAACGGTAATCTGGATCATCTGGACTCCTGCGCCTCATTTGTAAATAAGACTCTGAGAGAGAATTTCATCCCCTGAAGCTGAACACAAAGCGCATTAAAACCCAACCTGCTCACACGCTGTAAGTCACCGTGGATAAAGACATAAGCTGAGACTTTACGATGCGAAATAAAATATAAATGGATGGATTAAGTGCCGCACAAAGACATGAAGTGAGGAACAGGCGTCCTTAACGCAGTGAGGAGATTGATTCGTGTTAACAGAGATTTGAGTAATGCGTCAGCTGTTCCGCTTTGTAAGTTTTGGTTCCGCCGACTGAATGAATGATGACAGTGTCTCTCTTTGGCTGTGATATTGTTGGGACTGCAAAAGTGACATAAGTAGACATTACTGAGCCTGGCAGAGAGCTGACACACCATCATCTAAATCCGATTGACCCTCCAGAGTCCCGATGCATCACCACTGGGCCTTCATGCAGCTGCTGTCTGCTGGGGACAGTCTGAAAGATTTACTGAAGAAGATTGAGGATGTTGTAGGACAAGAGAACTGGTGAATTTTAATGGAATCTTCTGTGGAGATGTGAGGCTGGAGGTTTCAGTGATGGAGGCTGAGAGTGGAGGTTCTGTGTCAGGACAACAAATCCTGGAGCCAGATTTGGATCCAACAGATGTTACAGGAACCAGAGAGGAGAGGAAGACGAGGATGACAGATGGAAGGAGAAATACAGAGTCCTGCAAAGTTCTCACACTCATTTTGTCACATCATAATCACCCACTTTACATTTCTCTACGTAAACGTTTATTTCCAAATCTTTTATTGACAAATATCTGAAAAGTGTGGCATGCATTTGCAGTCAACCACCTGTGAGTTCACTGCAAAAACACAAACACTTAAAATTTTCAAAACAAACTTGTAAGTAACTTTTCAGTAAATAATTCCTTAATCTTCATGAAAAAGTTTCACTGGCAGATTCTTTCACTGTTAAGACATTTTCTCATAAGTGAAATAATGTGGAAAACTAGCAATTTCTCAACAGTAATAAGAAATTATTGACTTAAAACAAGTTTGTATTTCTTCCTGAAATTTTTATAAGTTTATTTTGTCATATTTCAAGTTTACTAAGACATTTACACTAGAAACTAGACCAAAGTAAGATTTTCTGTTTTCTGCACACTCTACTGTGGCTCTATTATAATTGTGAGTCTGTTAAACAGGGGTTTCTTCATCAGGTTTGCACATCTAGAGATGGATTTTTTTATATTTTCTTTGGAAAAAAGCATAAATTCAGATAGTCTGGATGGAAAGCATCTGTGAAGATCTCAGAATATTATTTTTCCTGTTGTCCTCTTTGCTCCAGGCTCAGAGGAACTATTAGAATCACACAAACATATTGAAGCTATTCTTCAGATGTGTAAATATAAAACTGGAGTCAGAAGGCCAGTTTTCATAAACAATAAGGGATAATTCCTCATCTGCCCGGTTTTCCTTTTTCACTGTTGGGACTTTATGATATTCCTCCTCCATTTTATTTTATAATGAAACCTCCAACATTTCCATATTTGCTCTGTATTTTCACTTTAAGCTGCTTTCTTCCATTCACTGTCAAACTCATTTTGTTTTTGGGTCTTGTCAAAACTCTTAAAGGGTCACTTGTGTCAGCATGTAATGATAAAACCAATGAAAAAGTTAAAATATCAATGAATAGCTGTTTCTTTTCCAGGATTTAATAAGTCAGTAATTAAATAATATTGAATATCTTTTCACACTGATCAGTCCATCATGGGTTTTGTGATTATTTCAATCAAAATCATAGATTTTATGGTGCTAATTTACAATATTTGTGATAATGTGTGATTAGAAATGTGACTTTTTGTTTATGAGCATGTCGGACTATGACGTGACATCAAGTAAGGCTGAGGTTGATTTAAAATTGTTTGTTGTGTCTCCATGTTATAATTATGCACTACTTTAAAAAAACAACAAAAAAAACATGGAGTTTGTGTTTGAAATGTGAAGAAAGGAAGTGGGGATGATGAGAGATGAAGGGATGACCAGTCCAGAGTGAGAAACCAACAGGTCGATACTTTAACTCCATCCTGCTTTAATCTGGATGAATGGTTCATTATTTCATATTATCCACACATCCATGCTGGGTCTTTGCCATAAAATGACGTTTTTATGCTGTTTGTGGGGTTTGAGAGAAAAATCAATGCTAAAATCTGTTCTGAGTGGCTTCATAGTTGTTGCATAAACTGTGAGCATGAACACACACACAGGATCAAGCTGACCTGCCGACAGGCCTGAGAGTGAAAATGAGTCGTGAGAGCGTGCTGAGTAACAAGCTTTGCAGCAAATTGGGTCGTTGCTGTAATTTATCATTTCTTGTATTTGGGGTTTTTGTGATTTCCACCAGTCTGCGCTCGCTAGGCAGCTGTCGGTTTTTTGCCAGACCTTTTTTATTTTTTGGCAGGTAAACAAAGAGCTTTCCAACAGCTTTAATTTGGTGGACTTGGACTGTTAATTATCACACATCTGACAGGCTGCAATTCCCATTGTTCACTTTAAAACAGAGCCTACATTTACGAAGTTGATCACTTTCAAATCGGCCCTTTTCTTCAGCGCAGACTGTTGTGTCTGAGCGACGCTGGCTGTGACAGACATTGTAGTGACAGGAAGTCAAAGTTAAGCCTTGTCATTCTTCACAGTGTCAAAGAAATGTCACGTTTTATCCAACGTGTTGTCACTGAACACCTTTAATCCAGTCTGATGTCTTCTCTGAACTCTGCTCAGTTCAAGTCTGTTTTCAAGTCTTCTGACATGCTGACACACACACACACACACACACGCACACACACGCACACACACCCCTACACACACACACACGCACACACACACACAGAAGAAAAGCTGGTGTCAGTCTGCAGTGGGCAAACTAGCAACGTCTAAATACGAATACAGGCGTGTGGTAAAGGCAGACACAAATGCACGAGGAAAGTTGATGGAAAAGATAGGGCAGAAAATTGCGAGGATCTGGTTCTGTATCTGAGTTTCTGGGCTTAAAGCGACGCCATGCTGCGACGGAATGGTAGAGAGGAGATGTGAGAGCTGTCAAGCCATTTCTAGCTTCTTTTTATTTACATTTCCTCTGTTTTGTCTGTCTCTATCCCTCTCTGCACAGCTGAGGTGTGATCTCTCTCTCCCTGAGCACCGCTCCGCAGCGGAACTGATGATCAGACGTTGGCATGGGAAAGCTGGGCTGCGGCCTTGTACAGTGGGAGCTCTGACCTCCTGCTTCCCCCTTCCTCCTCCTCCTTCCATCTCCTTCTCTCTCCTTTGCTACAGTGATAAGAGACAAATGAAAGGCCTTCCTCTGTGCAAATTGTGGGAAATCAGAGATAAGTTGGACACTGAGGCAGCTGCTGGGCCTTCTGCAGGGAACAGGCAGTTCTCAGACGGGGAAAATACTGTTGTGCACCAATGGGGAAGGTTGAAAAATATGTTTTTGCATATGTTCAAACAGCATCGCTTTATTCTGTGCAGCATGTAGATTTTATGCTACATTAGCACTGATTCCCAGTTTGAATCCAGTTCGTTCAGAGGTTTACGTCCACTCATCTTCAGCGTAAATGTCACATTCGGTTAAAGTTTTTAATGATTTCTTTGAACAGATTATTTTTTAAATTAAATTATTTAACATCATCCAGCTTTGAGAATTAGTTGCGCATCTTTTTTTTTTCAAATTGCACTGGGTCAGAATCATACACCTCGGTATGAATACACACACACACACACACACACACACACACACACACACACACACACACACACACACACACACACACACACACACACACACACACACACAAACCCAAGTTAACTAAAGCAAACAAAATAACAAAAACTGAAACTAAAACAAACATTTTCGTTAACTAAAATAAGTAAAAACAGTAATTAATGGGTAAAAACCATAACAAACTAGAACTGTGTGTTTTTAAAACTAGCTAAAATATGCTAAAATTATAGATTTTATATCTTTTGTTTTGTGAAATGTATTTATTTTTCCTGCACACAATCCTTACTTACGCTTGTCCACTAAATGGTGACGGCAAAAGTTGGGAGAAAACCTCAGAGTCAGTTGGTTATTCAGCAATAAACTGAATTTATTTTTGAAAATGTAATCTTCTGTTTAGTATTCATTACCCTGTTGATGTATATGTAATAACAACACAACACTTTGACATTAAAATTAACAAAAGCATGAAAAAAATATACAATTAATACAAATTTAACTGAAACCAGCAATATATTTAACTAACAATAAGTAATAAAAACTAGCAATCGCACTCTAAAAACAAATTAAAACTAACTGAATTAGATGAACAGAAAAACACAAAAACAAATCATAAAAAACAGAAAATCGAGTTTCTTAACCACATTTTACATCTGGATGGTCAAGTTCCTTTAACTTGGTTCATTTTCTCCAGTTCAGCTCAGTAACATTAAGCCGGATGAAATTTGCTGCTTGGCCACAATGATGAGGAGAAGAAGTCAAGGCGGGGCTTTTAAATCTAACATGCATTAACTTTAAAGTGTGGCAGTGACGGCATCATGCTGTGGGACTGTGTTGCTGCCATTGCCCAGTGTGTGTGGGATACTAATGTACACAATTCTTCAACATCTCATCACATCAACACTTAGAAGGCTTGATTGGAGGTGCCAACAGAAATGTTTTGGATTTGATAAAGCATGCTAACATTAAGAATATGGAATAACTCATTTTAATTTGAACTCTTCTAATTCTGTCCAGAAATATCCAACATGAATCACAGCAAGATGTTCATGAAAAATGTGATTTATCTGCAAGAAAGTAAAACCAAACACATCGAGGCTGGTTTTGAAATGAATACATTTGCTAAAAATACTCTTCAGACTGAAGTCCTCAAATTCAACTCTGTTGAAAATTCATGTCTGTGTTTAAAAGCTGAACCTCGTTTTTAATCAGGCTAACTAATCAATCTAGACTGAAGCAATCTTGTCAAAAAGAGTGATCAGACATCTGCTATGATGCCTGAAGCCTGCTGACGGCAACACAAGTTTTAGGAACAAACATTTAACCAAATATGACTGCAGGTGTGTGCACACATTTGATCTGTGTATATTTTTTATATGTGGTTTAGAGAAAATCGACAGTAAAGTCAAATTCAGATTCCAGATTTGAGTTTTTAATAACCTACAAAGTTCCATGTTGAATTGTAAGAAAAACACTGGAAAAACACTATTAAAATAAATCATTCCATCTCCAAATTAATATTTTGTGAGCGTTGTCGTATTTGATGCAGCTCCTAATATCTCATAGCTGTAGAACAACGGCAAATGTTTGATTGGATTGAACCAAAACACAGGTCAGGGTGACCCTTCGCCGAGCGAGCTGCCTCAGCCTTGACTTAATATCTCTGGTTTGGAGGGAGGCAGTGTGGGGGAAAAAAACCCACAAATTGTAATTTATTTTCTTCACATTTTTTTTTTCTTTGAACAAAGAAGCGGTCAAAGTAATTACTAAAGTTGGAAGGAGTTGTAAATCCAATTTTCTAAAAGAAAAAAAAGGAGGAATGGTCTTTCAAATGTTTGCATTTGAGAACAAAGGCGAATAGGTGGGAGTGATCATTTGTACGGTTCAATTAGCAAAAGTAAAGAGTTTGTCATGGGAGGCTGCACATTAATCTCACTCGTATGTTAAGTAAATTCAGGTTAAAGAACATAAAAGTCAGCACAATAACTCACTAAAAAAGTGCAAATGGATTCCACCTCTGCACCTCTGCGTTGCTCGCATGCCGAATTCAACCTGGTTCCACCTCTTTTTCCGTCCCACAGTTTCCAAGGTTGCCGTCGTTGTAAAGGGGAGTGTAATGAGCTGCCAGTCAAAGGGCCTGGGTTTGATTCATGGTTAGCTTCCAGGGACGACAGACTTATTTCTCCACTGAAACCTGAGAAGCTGTGACAGCTGATGCATGCAGAATAAGAAACAAACAAGACACATTTACATCGCCATGGCTTTATTTTCCCATTCCCAAGCTGCCGCCGTCTATTCAGTTTGACAGAAAATGTGATTATCTGCCCCTCATGTGGTTTGTGATGGAGCAAAAAAAAGAGACACGCTGCAAGTAAGTGTGTTCGCTGGCTGCTGCGGAGAGGAGTCTGCGCTTCGCTCCGCTCCTGCCTGCATGCTCCTCGTGTGCGCCTGACACTTTGGCTCGTTATTAGACACACCGCTTCCTGCTGGGCAGGCCAGGTGTTGCTGTGCCTGTCATAGATACGCCTCCAATCAGGGAACCGCGACCGCACACACACGCAAAATGGTGGTTTTATTAGAGTGCAGATGTGATACATTTATCAGTTTTTCTCGTCTTCGCTGAGGAGGCGTTAGATTGTGGTCCGAAGAGGTGAAACTCAAACTCCAGAGCCCACTTTGCAGCTAATAGCTGTTCACACAGTGAGAAACATCCAGATCATGAGGACAGGTGTGAATGTGCTGTTCGCTTTCCGCACCAGGCGTCAAAAAAAAGGCTGGAAATCCAGATACTACTACATCTTTTAACATGTTCACTCAAATATAACAAAAACTGTTTCAGTGAATTGTAGGATATTAGCTTTGGCTTAGCAACGACTGTAATTTATGTCTTTGCACAACCTAAAACCAGAAAATTGAAAAAGGAGAATGTTTCAAAACTATTACAAATGTGGCCACTATAAAATAACACTGACCCTGAATATTTAATATAAAAGTTCTCAAAAAACACAAGTTTAGACACGAGTCATGAATATCATAACTTTAGATTTGTGACTTGACTTGGACTTTTACACCAATGACTTAGGACTTGAATCAGACTTGGAAGTTATTTGAAAAGACTTGATATTTCACCCCAAATCTAAAGTTTAAAACACATTTTCAAAAAGTGCAGAATTAATGTTCTCTTTCCGTATCAACAAACACAAACTCTCTGTCTCTTTCTGCTCTGTATGTATGTGAGCTGCAGCAAACTAACTAGATTTAAATATGTTTATACATAAAGGATTTGCATCATCATTCAAATCTAGCTAATGTTTTTTTTAAGTAAACAACAACAAAACTCTTCTCTAGATTCCAGATTACTAAACTCTTTATCGGACAAAATGTTGGTCAAAGAAAGTTAAAATCTCAGGAGATAAAAACAACAGAATCATAAAACTTTACTACTTGAACAGTGCAGGCAAACATTTACTTTATTGCTTTATTGTTTTACATCACAGAGAAACAAAGATGTACGTAATGCTTTGCACAACTCTGACCCGTCTGAGATGGGCTTCGCATTGGGGAATCGGATCATTTGCATATTTTTAAAATGCTGTAACAGCCAGTAAACACAAAACTGTTTGTCTTCTTGGAATGATTACAAATATCTCTGCATGTTCCCAGAGGAGCAACAGCTTAAATATTTTTACTTCAGAGTTTTTTTTAATAACCTTTCTTTATTTTTTAAATGTCATTTCAGTTCAGTTCATGATCATCTTTAATTATAACATCTTGAGTTTTGGGCTTATGCCTTATTAACCATGTAATACTCATTAACTACTTTGTGTTGGAATAAATCCACTTCACAACCTGCATCCTATACATTCATTGTCAGCTGTTATCTTTGGAGACATTATGTGTTTCTTACAATTTTTTTTCAACCAAAACATTTTATTGGAAAGCAGAAAAGACAGAATTTCAACATTTTCTCTGAGTTTGTCTCAATCATTTTGCTGAGAAAAACATTTTGAGGCAGATGAGTCAGACACAAAACGGTTCAGCAGTACAGAACAACACAAACGTGTATTTCATTTTCATTTATAGATTAATTCAGATGCTTCTGTAGTGGCAGCTGTTTCTGTAAAAAGAAGCAGGTTTTCTGTTTTTAGCTGTATTGACTGGACAAAAGATTAAAGCTCAGCCAGGAAACCAGCAGAGAAGCTGGAATGAAGGATTTCATGTTTGGCCGCAGACTTTTCTTGCCAAATTAAAATACTCGGGGGAGACAATCCGAGTCTACATGTTATCGCACTGCTAAAGTATGCTGAAATACTTTAAAATTTACAACCGAAAGAATTCGACTAATCCCACATCCAGCAGGGAAACACTTGACAGATTCATAGCTGCTGTGTTTAACGTACCCTTTCTGCAATAAACTGCGTCCCTGAAAGTGTCTGCGGATGCCTCTGGCTGATTGAATTTAAAGTGCAGCAGACACAGCTTTATCATCTGAAGTGTGTGTTTGTTTTAGATTACTTCCCAAACCAGATGGTGTAAAAAAGAAAAAAAAAAACATCAACCTCAGTTTAGCAATTCCAAGACACTTCTTTTCCACACGAGGACCAGAGAAGATTGAAGAGCAAGTGTGAAATTGTATGTTTGCAACAACAGTTTTTGATGTCAAATTTGTCAAGAAACAGTCATAATCTCGGACTCCGCCGTCTTTCACTTCAAGGAGACGAGTTGTGCTTATAAATAATCCTTGCACTCATTTGCTGAAGCTGCTCCAAGCATTGCGAGAATGAAAAAGCTGCTGTGAGGAGAAATATTTCTGTCCTCTGCTCCCTCTTTGTTTCTCCTTAATTGACTTTTTAACAAGGCTGTGTTCAGGCTGACCAGCAGCCACCCTTCATTTCCAGCTGCTACTTCCACACATGTACACTTCTTTTATTGGCTGGGGTTGGGGAAGTCATTAAAATTGGACGCACGCAAAACGCTCCCCATTTCTGCATCAATGAGCTATGAGCAGAGGAGTATAAATGAACAACATGTTTATATGAATGGTAATGCCGACCCCTGGGTTTGCTTCCTGGGGAGGTCAAAGCCAATGAAAACACTCTGGGGTGTAACTGAAAGCAAGAATCTGCACAAAGAGCAATATTTGGAATAGTAATCAAGCAAACACTGGCCGGTTATAAGAGCTAAATCTTCCACTTTCCTCTTGTGGCTATTGAGAAATGAATCAGTGCTAAAAGAAATGAGTTGATCCATCGTTCTATCTATTGATCCCCACATCAACTTACTGCTTTGGATACAGGGAAGTAGCAGCCCAGTCATCGTTTTGGCAAACGGCACTGAAATGCAAACACTTCCACAGCAAAGTTCCCGATTGGCTTCTGCATATAGTCGAATCTTTAAATGTATTTTACCGTCATAAACTGCGTTTCCGTTACAAATGTGGGCAAAACTCTTTACATCCATGCATATCCATGTTAACAGTTGGATTGTTGTCTCAACAGAAATATAAAACTGATTTGTTGAACCAGAAGAGGTTAATCTGGGAATTCCAGTTATATTCTAAAATATGTTGACAGCTTTCTGCAAACATTTTAACCTTATTCTAAAAGAAATTAACATGAAAATACCAAACAAAAGAGAACCTTCCTCACATCTCCTTGGTTTTACTGAATAACCCCAGAAAACAGGCAATGGAGATAAAAACACATAAAAACTCTCCAGATCTTATCTAAAGCAAATCAAATCTTTTCCTAAACATCAACCAGGTTGTTATTCTCTCTGTAAAATTGGTAGTTTTTCCAAAAGCAACAGAAATAAAATAGACATAATAGATGCATAAAAACAGACCAGCAAAAAGAGCGGCGCACATTTTCTGATGCTTTTTGCATTTCAAATGATCAGAATTCCCACTTTCCATGCTGCAAAGGGCTTTCTGTTAGGTAAATGTACCATGGTTTAACCATTAAGAACCTAGAAATCCTGCATTTCAAAGATTCCTGTTTTCAATTCCTGCATAGTGGTTTGAAGCCCTGCAGCCCTGCAGGAAGAAAGTCCTGGGTTCAAATTCCTCCGTAGCGTTTGCATGTTCTCCCCATGCAGCCATGGGTTCTCTGGATTCCTCCTGAAGTCCAAAACGTTCTGAGACTCTTCAAAATGGGAAAGATGAACATGCCAAAAAATGTAATTCTTGCGAGAGTCAGAACAATAATTAAATCCACTCTAATCATAGTTTTTTAGCCCTGCAGAATCACGTCACGGTCGGTACCTTTCAGATAAAGTTGTTCCAGGCTGATCAATGTGCAGCTAAAAAGATTCATAAATACAATTACAAACATTTCTGTTCCACTAAATGTGCTGAAACTTCAACTGGAACTTCCTCATTCCTGAATTTGTCAGTATCAAACCCCAGTAATTCTTGTTAAACAGCAAAGGATGACTGCCTACGTGTGTTTGGTATGGTAGCTGATCTATGATGCTGTGGGTCGGTTTCTCCTCCAAAATCCCTACAAATTCTTATCTGCAGAAAACTGAGACCTCATTGGATGCTTCAGCAGCATCCTGATATAAAAACATGACTAGATCAGCTCAGAAATGGTTCAGCAGGCACACAGTCTGGATCACATGAAGAGGATTTTTACCCCAACTTAATAAATGTGCTCAAATTATTCTGTCAGTGTTTAGAGGCAACAAAGAAGAAATGTTGCCTGATGTAATAAAAACAATGCCATCATTGTTCAATTACTCAGCAGGACATTTTTATAGTCAAAATACTCTGCAAATTGTTATTATTGTTGAACAAAAAGCCTTAAAACAGTTTTTTCTTACCTTAAAGTGTAATTTGCACATAGATAGAAGATGTAAATGCAGGAGAGAAATGCTTTGCAACTAACCACAGATTGTGCTTTAGCAAGTTAAATTAATTTTCCACTTGAAGAACAAAAAGGTCAACAAAACCAGGATGGAGGAATTATTAATAATTCTCACAGCAACATCTCAGCCCAGGGAGGATTCTTCAGTGATGTTATTGCAATCCAATCTTTATTTTAGAAAAATTATGAAGCTTGCAGAAGAGCCATGCACTCCTTTATGGTGCTAATTATATGAGCATCCCGGTGCATGCCTTCTTTAAAACGGCTGCTAATCTGATAACACTAGTTACTAACATGCATTAAAACAACAAAGGATGAGGTAAATAGCTAATTTACATACTGGTGCATCATAAATAAAATGGTAATTTGTAGAAAGGAGAGGGAGGAAAAGTGTTAATGGACAGAAAACAAGGTGCTGAATGAAAAAAAGCCAGATGTATTTAGTGGATTTTAATCGTGTTTTGGAAATCCTAAAATATTTGATGTGAAGGTTTTTCTCCTTCTTTTCCAGCTTCTGAGTTCCTGGGTTTGGTTTATTTACCTGTCACAAGCCGGCTGGAGCAGCAGCCCCCCAAAGGCTACGTTCACTTTACTGAGGACTTCTAGGGGACCGGGCTGATGTTATCGCTCCCTCTGAAGTCTGCACTATCCCTTTGAACACACTTTATCTTCCCATCTTTTTCTCTCCTGCAAAGTGCAAACAGAGCAGCACAGAGACTCGGCTTTGAAATTAGTTAGCTACAGGGCGACGCTCAAGTCCCTGCTAAAGCACAACTCATTTTTTAAAAAGGAGGTTGCATGCTCTGGAAATAAAACTCCCATCCAGTCCCTGAGTTTGAAACAACAAAATCCAGATGGAGATGCATGAAAAATTAGAGACAAATTGCCGTCTTACCTCCTGAAGTGCTGCAGAAGGGCCACAAGGAAAAACAAGTTATTGAAAGCATCAAACTCTTGCTGGAATCCCAGATGACACTGAAAGCTGGATGCATTTGCTGGGTTCCTCTTCTCCTTTTCTAGGGCTGTAAATAGCATTTGTGTGACACTTGGCTCCTGTGGGCCCAGGATGCTGTAAACCAGCACTAAAATATGATCCTCTCTGCCACGGCTGTGAACTCCGACTTCTGTTGTTGTGCGACTGTTGACGAATCAGAGCGGGGACTTGGGGTTTTGCACCCAAAGGAAATATTGCAGAGTGAAATGCCTTCTGGCACTTTTCCGCCAGCCCTTGATTTGAATAGACAAGAGCTGCTGGGGAGGATAGAGGGATAAAAGAGGCTGAGGGAGAACGGTGACAGGAGCTTCAAGGAAAGACACACAGTCTACAAGATGGGGAGATGCTGTGTAGTGTGAGGTTACACTGGGAGAGGAAGATCTCACTGGGTAGGTCACAACAAATAAAAACGATTTTATGCTCTTAGAATAGCAACAGTCACCAAAAGTTTTAGTTTCCAGTTTAAACCAGCAGCGTCCTCCTTGTGTTGAGATAAAAAACAGCTTCTAAAATTAATCTTGACTCTCGTTTAAGGATTTATCTGAAGCTAAAAGGCGGCTACAGAAGCAGCAGAAAACAACCAGGCTGCACTCCAGCTTCAAAACTGGAATTTGCAGAAAAACTGTAAAAATGTCGCATTTTATCTTTGACTTTCTATAAGCGATGGTTTTCTTTCAAAATCTGTTTCCAAAATGACTATTAAGTTGAACCGATGTAAACAACCTTTCTCCAGCTCTGCATAAAACATATCAGTGTGCCAACACATAAAAATGGACGGTCACATTTTGAAACGGGTCGTTCTGGAGAAGGACATGGATGAGTGACGGAGGTCCGGCACGTCTCCATCTGAAACAGTGCTGCGCATTTTCCAGATCAGGAGTCACAAACCTCTGATTGTTTTAACCTGGAGAGCAGCAGAGTTGGGATATAGAGGTATTTGGAAAATTAAACTCAAAATACCGTCATACTGTTGTATTTATTTATCATATTTTCAAGGAACAACTACCAGATTTGTAAAATAAAAGCATAATTTTATCTCCGCTGACATTGCCTCTGTTGTTAGTTTTTATTTGGCCTTTATCATTATAAAATATGTGCTGATGTAGGCGGATTACATTATTAAATCAAATAAAACCTGACACGACTGAAAACTGAACCACTGACTCTCTGTTGGCGTTCTGCACCTGAAGAGGTCAACAATCTCAGCATCAGATTCTTTTTACAACACGTGTCGCCATTTCTTTTTTTTTTTTTTAGAAAGAGCACTTAACTAAAAGGCCTGAGATCTTCCTTTTTTCAAAATCCTTTTATGTTTTTGCCCAACACCTCAAAGGATTAATCAGGGCTTTTTACAATTCAGCTGCAAATAGGCAGACGAGTCTCCTTCTCCTCCCTTTGACCTGAATGCAGCAGCAGCCGTCCTCCCTCTTTAGAACAGGCTGCAGTGGGATCAGATCAAACACATGCCCTCTGTGCCCGAGGCAATGAGAAATAAACCAACAAACAAATAAATAAGTAATCACAAAGGACGTGCAACACAAGGAGCCTTTAGAACAAGAGCAGAAACTCATTTATCAGAGCGCTTCATGTTGTTTCGGAGTCTTATGTGTTTGGGATAATCCTGCACATTCTGGGAAACACATCAACTCCCTGATCTCATTAGATCCCCGGTTGCTGTGATTTTACTGATTGAGAAAATTGCAAAAAGCCTGGAATAAGTTGATTTTCGTGCATATATGCATTATATGAGTTATTCCCTACAGGTTGGTTCCATTTAAACCAATAAGACCAGCCTGAAAACACCTCATTGTTTCCTTGGCGACGCCCTTGGTGAAAACACATTTTTTCGGGAAAAGCAACAAATTAAAAAAAAACCTCGGCAGTGGAAAAACATTTTGATTATTTTAAATGCTACAAGTTTTTAATCAATAAAACTTAAAGATTACATGTATGTGGATGAGCATCTTCAAAGGCACTTGATATTCTGCAGCATTCACGAGCAAAGAGGAGGAAATGGACTCCTATTGAGCTGCAGAAGGACTCATTGACGCGTGCAGTCCGCAGCTTATGTCTCTGCTGAGCCATGTCAATCAACTTTAATTGTGCATTAAGTTCCGCTTCCAACGTTGACTCGGAGGTCATTAATTCCCATCAAGGACAGTTCCGTAATAGACTCATGTCGCGCAAATACAGTGGCTGTTAGTTTGCAAAGAGCTTAGCAAGCAGCGAGCGTTCCTCGTGCTTTGATTCGATGCTAAGTGCTTCATCAATCACAATCCTAGACAGATCATTAGAGGCTCCTAGGATGACAAGAGCAGCCAAACTATCTACAGCAGATTGCTCCAGACCACCCCTCAAACCTTTAATTACATCCAAGGTTGGCAGTTATCAAAGACATGCAGTGATAAGTGACTCACTCAATAGGAGCCATTAGTTAGAGAAACTTGTTGGAGTCAGGGTTTTCACTGACTGGCACTGCAGAAGGTCTGAGGAGGCTTTTCATGAGGTGGTGAGCAAAGGGAAACTTAAAGGGGCATAACATCTCGTTATAATGTTATTTCCTCACCAAAAATATATCTGGAGTGTTGCTTTTATTCTTTAATGCATGTTTGAGAAATATTTTAATCTCCCGTGGCAACCATTCAGCTGTGCAAAATGCCTGAGCTCCTTCAGACTAGCCAGCAGCAATTAGCAAACACCTGGTGGAACTGAGCTCATTATAGGAGCTACTTCTCAGTAAAAACGTTGCTAAAGGGTTAATGGAGGAGCCATGTTGCGGTGACTTTCTGGAGGCGGAGTTTGAGAAACGTAGGAGTTTTTAAAGAGACAGACGCCCAATTTCAAAATGTTAAATTACATATTCAAATTTGATGAAAGTTATATTTGATATACATCTATATAAATACAAGACATTTTTGTAACAACTCACGGTAACATAGTCACTTGATTGTGCTATGAAATGATACTACGTGGTTGGAAAACACATGATGCTGCCCCTTTAAAACAACATCTGGTTGATTTTTTTAATGAATGAACTTATTTTTCTAAGGTGTGACCTTTTGATTTTTGGTACTGAATGATAACATTTTGGTACATTTTGTATTCATTTAATATAGTTATGATTTAAGTTGTTTCCTAATCAGAATAAATTGTATGAATATCAGGCAAAACCCTATGATTATTGACATATGAAGTAAATAACTTATCTCTTCATCGTGGCACTTGATGAAGTGCTTTACTGCTTTGTTTCAAGCCATGTAAAAGAATATAAATGCATATTATGCCTCTTAATATGTAAAAAAGGACCAAAGAAAACCCACTTATACACAAATATATTCCATAATATATATACATTAAAGATAAGACATTGTCCGAGTCATTCATTTCATGTTTTACATAATATTACTATGTTCAGACAAACAAAAATGCTTGAAAAGGAGTGGGAATAACTTATTTACTCCAACTCCTTATTCTTATAAACACATGTTTCAGGCAGCAAGGGGACATTTAGTTTTTTGAATTGAAAAGCCAGAGTCTTAAAATGATCTGAGTGAGTTTGAAAGGGGCCAGATTGACTCACTGATGCATGTGAGGAGGGACGACTGGCTCCTGCGGTCTGCAGATGAGCCGCGGCGTTGATGTAAAAGCTGCTTCTGACAGAAAACTGGACTGTCTCCATGTCAAGCAAATCATTTTTGTTAATTTATGTGTTACTGGCAACAACGTGAACAACTGTTTGCAGATAATAACACATTTATAAGCACATGTTTTTCCAAAACTTGCAAAGCATTAAACTCAGCATCACCTCTGTCATCTGAAGGGAATGTTTAGTTTGAGTTGATAAAATGTGAATGAACAGTTTTGATGATGAAACACGAGTTTTGTCCTTGTCTTCATCATCCAAACCAACTTCACTTTAAGTAAAAAGCTCCAAAAAAAAAAAACCCCACAGTTGAAACAAATGCTGCACATAACTGCAAACTAAAAACATACATCAAAATAAAAACATAAATGTAACATGCATGAAAGATAAATCACAAACTAATTAAAACCAACAAGGTCAAACTGAGGCTCAGTGGTGTTGAAAACCAAAGAAGAAACATGGATTTTAAGATGAGATTTAAAAGATGGCAGTGAACGAGCCTCTGGAGTAGAGATGGTCCTGTTCGCTTCCTGCTTCCTCTAGACCACAGCTGTCAAACTGAAGGCCTGGGGGCCAAATCCGGCTCACCACAAGGCTCCAACGGGACACACAAATTCAACCTTCTAGATAACATTTGCGTGCTCAATCAGTTTCTATCCGTACACTGCCAGATAACGTCAACGTGAAAAGAGATGTTCAACATTATTTCATTTTAAGAAGTGCTCATCGAATGCAGACACAGCTGTTTATTAATATTTTATCAGTTTGTTCAGGCCCTTTTGGATGCAGTTCAAACAGGAAATGAGTCCCAGACGCTGGTTCCTACAGGACTGACCTGAGGGGCCAGAAGGTGTGATGAAAATGTTAAAATGAACTCCAGCCAGTGGAGAGAGAACCGAGGTGATGTGTGTTTTTGGCTTTCGGAGCAATCAGAACTCGTCATACAAAAGAATGTGACATCCTGCAACAAACAGACACAGTTAGGATCCTTGTTACAATTATAACACGGTTTTGATACAACTTTTAAAAGCTCCCTGTTGCCCTTTCAAGAAAAGGTCAAGATCACAATATTAAAATAAAATGTGTTGCTACAGTTTTATGATTTATTACTGGGGCTAAATGAGATATTATTTCTTTTGTTCTCAGTTTAGAATAGTTTAAAAAAGAAGATTGTCAGAAAAACCTTTACGATTCTCTTAATATGTTAGTATCTTATCATGTTATCATCCAGGAATCTGTTGAATACCATAAAAACCCTTTACATAGTCACTTGCTGTATAATCTGTTTCTGTACAGAGGAATTTATAAAAGTGTTGCATCTCTGCATGTGTAATTTTCTGGCAGTTTGGATCAGAGACGTTTTGGAAATTCAGCCTCGTTCTGGAAATAAGACGATTCAAACGAACAATTAATTAAAACTGAGCGTATCGATGATGAGTGGATGACAGTTTCTGACCAAACAATACAATGAACTTTATAGGATTCACTGAAATAATTTACCCAGCAGATCGTTTGAGATGCACGCTGCACCTCTCAACAAGCAAACCCAACATCTCCTTCAACACATAAAGGACTGAAAAGGACTGGAAGTGTGCTGCGAACCAAACATTTAGTCTTTCTTACCCACCTGGGGAACAGAAAACACGGCTTTGCCACGCTAGCACCCTGGGAATGATCAGTAATGTGTGTGTTAATGTGTGTGGAATACCTCTGGTCGCTTTATCTCCCGGATGAGCAGCTGGGCTGCACATACCGAAGAGGAACATATCAGCCAAGGTCACAGAGCAACTCTCCCAGGCCCTTCACCTTTATCTGAGACAACAGGAGGGAGCACAACTAGACACGTCTGAACTCATCATTCGTGTTAGACGTCCCCTTGGGTTCAAGTGCCCCCTGTTGAGCAGATGAGAGAAACGTCCCGGAGCAAGATTGTTTAAGAATGATTACATTTAGCTTTTTAAATTGTCATCACGCTAAAATGCGTCTACTCGTACAGTATAATTTTCCAAACTAATTTTAATCCTAAACCCCAGATCACCCTGCTGAACTAGACTCTTAATGTAATTACATTCAGCACATTTCTATATCGCCCGTGGCTCTGCACCCCCTCCCATGTTCAGCCCAGGATATGGATTCAGTGCAGCATCAATGACTGTTTGCCTTCGGGAGGGGAGCAGTGCTTATTCCAGCAGACAGAGCAGAGAGATCACATGAATATCAGATCCCAGTGGAGCTGTAGCTTTGGCTGCTGTTTAAAGTCTAATCAATGAAAGAAACATGACCCCTGTCTATTTGTTGTGGGAGACGACGACAAGCTGTTTCTGGGAAAACTGCATGCTTTGTGCAATTCAGGAAAGCGAGAATATGCGGAAAAAGCATCAATGCAGATACAGTGTCATTTGTAAATAATTTACAGGGCTGTTGGGCGTATGATTTAACGACCACATTTAACACCTGTGCAAATTGTTGAGCGACGCAGCAGCAGAATGCAACAGAAGCTCTTGCAGATTCCAGCTTGCTGACGGTGAAGATCTGACTGTAGCTGCAGGCGCAGGCCACCTTCAATGTCCAAAGCTATTAGTGATTCCTGTACAACTAAAGTGCTGCTCCAGGGTACCCATTTCCTTGCATTAATGTCTACCTTGCACCACAGCAAATCAAAGGCTTATTGTAATGCCTCTGCTCATATCTCACGCTTCCTGAATAACACCGGCTGCTGGGATCAGGCGCTTTGGAAATGAAAAGATGGGGGGGAAGAAACACACATCTTCCTGTACGTTTTAAAACAATAGTTTATTCGTAAGAACAAGAAGAATATCAAACAAGAAAGTTGGGCAAAAGTCCATCAGTTTAGCTAACTCATTTTCACTGCTATTTGACAAGCTAAATGTTTTCAGCACAGAAAGAAATAAACCTGAAAGTTCCCTTTTGACATTTGTCTGTAATTGCAGGTTTGTTTTTCTGTCTTCAATGTGTAAATATAGAACTGTTTTGCTGAAACCGGATCACAAAAGTAATCAATAAGAGGATCCTCAAAGGACTTCCTTCATGTACGAGTAAAGTGCTGTTTCTTGTCCTCATTGAGTCTTGGCTCGGTAGAGTCCGGTTTGTGTCGTAGGTTTCTTATTGCCAGCTGAAGGTGCGCCTCACCATCCTGAAGAAGCTCCGGTTGTGTTCCCGCAGGTAGGAGCGGAGCTGCTGCAGGACGGTGCTGTTGACGGACGGGTGAGGACGTCCCTTAGACTCGTGCAGACAGCGCTCCCGACCGTCGCTCCGGATGCAGTAGAACCCTTTGGTCTGGTTGAAGTAGAAGTTGGAGGACACTATCCTCGGAGGCAGGTTCAGGAATCGCTCCACCTTCTGAAGCTCTGGCAGGGGGTTGTGGATCAAAGCATCCCCGTTCACGATGTGTATCTGTTCCAGGGGGAAGTGCTTCAGCCAGTTGCGCATATGAACGTCGTACAGACTCCTCTGGATCGCCTTGTAGCGGATGTTCAGGGCTCCGTTGCGTACCAGGAGGTTCTCGATGGCTTGCACCGGCTTGTGGTTCTCCAGTCGGTTGAAGTACACCTGGGTGTAGTCGGAGATCACCCGCTCAGTTGGGTCTCGCAAGATCAGCAGAAGCTTTACAGACGAGTTCATGGCGCAGATGCGTTCTGGCGCGAGAGGCGACGTAAAGTAACCCGGAGTTTTCTCTATCGTGATCTGATGAGGGTAAGAGTACGGCATGAGGTCCCGGTACCACTCCAGACCCTTCGCGTAGTTTTCATCCCAGTCAAAGAAGTGAACCTCGGTGGCAGCCACAGCGACCTCAGGGTGAATGTCAAGCATCTCCAGCAGCGCTCTGGTTCCCCCTTTTCGCACGCCAATGATGATGCTGTGTGGGGTCCGCTTGCTTGTTCCTGGCGGTGGGGATGAAGTCGAATCCTCAGAGACATTGACTGGTGGTACTGGATCAGGGTCTATGCTGTCCCGGGCTGAACCGAAGCCTGCCTTAATGAGCTCAGATGGGGCAGCATATGTCTGGAGAACCAGCAGAAGCAATGATACCAGAAAGGAAGCCATGGGGATGAACGGATGAGCGGACACTGGAGCGATAAAGGAGAACTAAGACAGCGGTTTAGCTGCGGACGAGATGCCGGCGCTCAGTGGGAACAGAAGCAGTCAGAAATGCAGACTTTCCCTGCCTTTGAATCTGAATCGGAGGAGGGAAAATCATTGGCAGTCCGCAGTACATCTGTGGAGAGGAACAAAGACAAAAAGAAGAAGAAAAGGCTTTCAGATTTCAGGCATATGAAGCAGAATGAATGTCTTTATTATACTGAAATGGCACTTTCCTCATTCCCCTGAAAAAGCAATCCTGCCTTAAATACAATCCATGTCTATCATAAGTGTTGCGTCTCAAAGGGATAATCTCACATCGTCGGTCTTTTGCTCTCCTCTCAGCTCCCTCCTCCCCCACCTTCACATCTGCTTTTTCCTCCTCACTCTATAAAGTCACTTTCAATTGATACTGTAATTTCTCTGGCTGAAAAACACTTAGCCAGACAGCTCATCAGAAAATCTGTCGGAGATATGCAAGTGTAGCTGAAGGCCAAAAGAAAAGTTTCCACAGCTAGGTGACTTTGATTTCCTATTCATGTCAAGAGGGATCAATAGCAAGGCAATGAAATTCAGCAAACAGAGAGGCTGAAGGATTTGGGCTGTTAAATATGAATTCTAATGGAGCTGCAGAAACCTTGGGAAAAATCTAAACCATCACCTTGGATTTTAGATTTCAGATATGCTTCTACAGGGCTTCTTAAATATTTTATAATTTGCCTTTTCTGCCTTCAATAGACACCTGTCAAAGAATTAATGCCAAGGAATTAATTTTAAAAACTGAAACGTTCCGATGGAAAACCAGCCGAGCGACTAGCTGCCAATCACTGTGCCGGTCGAAACAACCGGGCCCAGCTACGCTAACACCAAGCTTCAACAGCAAAGGTCACAGAAAGGTCGTCTTTTCTTCCTGGGAACAGGGATGCACGCACCAAGCAGACAGGCCTCCTTCCACCAAAATGCTGCTGGGAAATTGCCTACAAATCCTTGAAACACATTTTGAAAATGGGCCAGCTCAGGTGGAAATAACTTCCAATTTGCCCGGATTTTTTGGAATAATTTGATTTATTTTCTGATGCTCCTGCGGATAAAGTCCATCATGTGTTTGCAGGGGAGAAACTGAACATTCGCTAACGTAACTCCAAGGTTGTTTCCATTCAGGATTAGTTTTAGTAAAAACAATGTGAGTCACTGTGGTGAAGATGTGAAAAAGTAGAAAAGAATAAAATCTAACACAATCTTTACTTGGAAGCAACAATTTAATTCAAGGAAATACAATTTCTTTTTTTTTTTAAAGTATTTTAACAAGAAGATGAAGAAAATATTCTTTCCACCATCATTGGTGCAGCATCAGTTTGTGGTGAATCTTTTCTGTGTTGACGTAGCCATATGTTTTGAATTCAGCTGCAGAAAGGTCATCGGTTCTCTGGCAGAGGCCTCCAGATTTTTATTTAAAAGGTCCTGGTATTTCAAGGCGTTGGTGATGCGATGTGCTGCTACGTCTCTTTAAGGTCAGGACCACTGACCCATTTCCAGCTTTCTGGTGTCTGTGATGCCATGAACTCAACAAAGTTCCCAGGTTTGGGAGGAAAAACGGCTCAAAGGAGCTTCAATCTTCTGTGGTTTAAATCTAAAACGGAGTCAAGTTTTCAACGCATTTACCTCTAAATAAAATAAAACCTCATATTTTAGCTACTTTTAATGTTTAGTCTTTCTTATAAGGGTTAGTCTTGGATGTTTTTCTTGAAGATATTTAATTTATTTAAGACGTTTTAGCCTCATTTTCACACCATCTCGGCAAAAAACAAAGCTGTTGCATGGGTAAATATAATAATAACCACAATTTTTAATTACTTTTTTAACCAATACCTACAAAAAATATGAACACTCACATTCAGAGAATAAGAAAACATAACCCCGACATAAATATACCCTTCATAACGACAGGGTTATAAGTTATAACTACACTTGAGATGTCAAAGGTAAATGATGTGGAAGACAAAGTTTGCAGCGATGACCCCCGAACTGTGAGAAGTCAGATGTCAAAGAAAACTGGCATGAAGTTCATGAGTGCGACAAATCACCTGAAAACTGAACCTAAAGCTCATCCGTCTTGCCAATGTGACCTGCGAGGTAACAAAGTGTAACATCAGGTTCACTGCTGATAACTTTCCGGTTATTCCAGGTACATTAGTCATTGTCCTCCCATGACTGATGCTTTGGGTATCTGAAATTAATTCTCACTGAAGCTTCAAAGTCCCAGAGAAAGCAGGACGGCCCTCAATCTGCGTCTGTCCATAAATTATATACAAAGAGGATCAGCAGTTTGTGAAGTGTGCATGAAACATTTTTGCTGAAATCTGTGCACTTATGTTGCTTTTATTGACCCAATGTAATTATAAATTCTCTGCTTGCAGAAAAACTCTGCCTTGTGTGCATTTTAGCCACAGAAGCCGTTCCTCTAATTAAGCGTCCGTGATGAAGGCGCGTGCCAACGAGCGCTGTGCATTCTTATGATATCACCGCTGGCCTTTCTCTCACCTTACAGAGGCTTTCATCCATATAAAGGTGATGACACATGCCCCTCTCTTCACACTTCAATTGTTGGCCTGAGAGTGAGACGGTTCTGAACGCAGAGCAGCCGACATGCCCTATAGGGCCCGGCGTTGTGCAAGGAGGCACTTATGCGCTGTGACAGGCGCGCCTGCCTGTCAGCGTTTCCCTGGCAGAGAGCTGCCAAGTCCAATGGCTGCAGCCAGGCAGGCAGACGAGCTTTCTGTCTCATCCAATATCCCCCAACCTGCTCCCCTCCCTGCAGAGAACCACCTGGAAGGAGCTGCTGCTTCAGATTCATGGATCTTATGGCTTTATTCTGCCTTTTTTGGGATATCGCTGTGGCTTTTCCGTTTGACAAATGGCAGCCATGTTATCCGGCAGTCGACCTAACCAGGAGAGCGTCCGTCGAACGCCGTTAGGGCCGTAGAGTGTTGCACAGCACAGGTTGGCAGGGAAGAAATATGGCCCCAGTGAGTCTTGTGAGTGGGATACAGCATCGGTTTGTTGTGGCTCAGTGCAGCTGCACAGAAAGACAGTTTAGATTTCGATCTCAGCTCCAGGCACTTTTATGCTTCTGGGGTTTGCATGTTTTACTTGTACTTGTCCTTCAGGCACTCTTGAGGTGCACCATTCTAATCCTACTGAGGGATGAACATAAAAAAAACGCAGCCAAGCAAGGAGGTTAGAAAGGTGAAAATAAAGTGATGTAAAGTGTGGTTTCAGTGATGGATGTTGTTTTATAAAACACACACTGCAGATCTGCAGGGAGGCTGAACTTTTGATCAAACTGTTTTCCCAGGACTCAGATTAAAGTGAAAAACTTTATCTGGTGCTCAAATATTGTGTCTATTCTTTAAAAAAAAAAACCTTTTAAGAATCAGTGATGAATTTTAATGGACAGAAAACAAAAAAAAGAGGAAAATATTCATAAGTCATTCATGTGTGCACAGATGAACTCTCAGTTCTTTACAGGAGAAGTTCTAGATCTGAATCGTGAGTTGTTCGTCCAAAGTCCAGGTCAGATTTCATATTTTTCTTTAGCTTTCATCACGCATTTTCATCAGAAGTTCAAGTCAAGTTTCAGGCTTTACTTCCCAAATCCAAGTCTTTAGTGTTTCATTAAAAGCCCAAATCAGGTCGTTTGTTCAAAATCCAAATGAAGTCTCGAGTCTCAAGTTTATCATCTTTCATCCAAAGTAAAGTCTTATTTTTCTCTCAGTCAAATCTAAAATATTTTTTCCCAAAGTCAAATCTTAAGTTTTTTATTGCAAGCCTAAGTTTGCTGCATAAGATTTCCCTGAAACGCCGCATTCACAGCCGCTCAAAGTACGAGAGGTTTGTCACCTCAGTGTTTCCTCTGATGGCTGATAGGTGATGAAGGCCAGCACCACGGCTGAATTATGAATACATCATGTCACTCTTTCCATCTGTTGTCGTCAGGATTTTAATGACCTATCATGTGGATAAACTTATTCACGTGTGATTCTTACTTAGTAGAAACACCACAGTTGTGTTTTTACACCATCAACAGAATACTAACAAAGCTCTGCACACATTTATAATCCTCTGTATGATCAGTTATAAAGGAAACAGCATTTCTCCTGAATCGTGCTGCTTTTTTTTTTCTTTTTCTTTTGCAAAACAGCTGACATATTTTAATTACACTGGAAGTTAAGGGGGCCAGGGAGCAGAGATCTCACTTTGCTTGAATTAATCCTCACACAAATTAGTCCTTTAAGAGTCCACTCATGCTCAAGATGTTTTCCTGCTGTTCACACATGGGATATTATCCACCCTCTGCTGGACACCGATGAATGGACTGCATGTTCACTAAGATGCCAAAATCAGACCTGCTCCTCGCTCCCACTTGACCACCAACACACACCGGAGGCCGACTTGCTGACCACTTTCAGTAGTCAGTCAGTGGAGCTGCAGCGTTGCCTGCAGCCTGCAGCCGTTCCTTCACTCCGGGCTAAAAGAAAGGCTTGCAGAGGTTCCAGACGCCACTGGAAGCCTGGCTCCCTCTAATTAACCCAAACAACCTCCTCTATACGTCTGCAGAACTATTCCTCATTCATATTCAGCACCCCGGAAAATTAGCTGTGGCTGGCAGCAGGTACTGTAAGCAGCGGCTGAGTTTTCTGTTTTAATAACTACTCATTAGAGATGTTAGCGCAACATAATTATTATTCCAATAATGCTTGATTGCAAAGAGCATCTTTATTAAATAGGTTCAGAAAGGGATTTATAAATCAAATCAATCAAATAATTGTACTCAATATATTAAGTTAATCATTAATGAGGGACTTAAAGAGTTATAAGACATTAATAACTATTGTTGGCTGGGAATGGGTTTGTTTTCGTCAGGACTAAATAAAATGCAATCAGAGGCAGAACAGCGCGCAGTCCTCGCTCTCTTTGCAGTTTCCTGTTGTGTTTCCAGTTATTTCTGATTCACTGGTTTAAAGCATCGTTAAGGTCGTCTCCTGTCGGATGCTCTGGCCCTTCCTCCAAATAAGCCGCCTCCTGGGACCAAAACGCACAAGCACCTTCATCCTGCACTTTCCCCTCTTCTCTTCCGCAGCTTCTTACTCCTACCGGCTGGCAGGAAAAAAACACATAGTACATTTTCCACCTACACTCATCCATCTGAAGCTCTCCCACATTCAGGACTGCCTTTAAATTATGGATGAATATTGGCTTACAGTGGTTTCCTGCCTCACTTTAACAGGTTATATTACAAAAACCTAAACATTCAGCTTATCGAAGAGGAGGATTTTGTTTTTCTTTCCCTTCCCATCTCAAAGACCTGGTGATCTCCTGCACTAAAGAAGCAGGGAAATAATTGTTTCTAATAAAAATAAACAATATAGCTATACAATAAAGTAGAACCTTAGATTGTGAGCCATCAAATATATGATATTTTGTCTCATCTGTAAAGAAATGCTGCTGTGTGAATGATTAAAAGCTAGTTTTGCTTCATTTCCACAGGACACATAACAGGCCATCTTGTTTCCAAGCAGGTTAGGATGTTTTCAAAAGTTTTGTAAAGAAAATGATTTAAGGGTTACATGAACTCTACAACTGACTGAGAACAGCTGATGAATCTTAGAAATATTCTCCTCTGGGGCCACCTAGTGGATGGAATACCTCAGACTAACTCCAGTTTTCTTTAAATACTTTGCTCAAACCAACGCTGGTCATACCAGCCTAACCCCAACGCTGATAAAACATGGATTTGGTTTTCTGGTTATATTATCTTAATATACATTCATATAAAATCAAGGAACCGTCATAACTATTGCTATGACCTTCCATCAAGGTGCACAGACAAATGGAGTGATGCTGTTGTTGGGTTAACACATATTTTTAAAGAAAACTGATTCCCACATGGAGATGCAATGACACATTTTCTGTCCAATATTTTGCCATTTAAAGCATAAATAACTGTTGCCCTGATAGCAGAACAACAAGGGGCAGAATTCATTTACACTCCACACTTTTTAGATCTTTTGCTAGCATCCAAAAAGTCGCTCTCTTTCTTCTTTTCTGTCCTTAAATTCTTGCTGTTGCAAGTTCTAGCAAATTAAGACTGTAATTCACAAATTTCTTGGAGGTTTACCACTTATACGTAAAGTAGGAAGAATCATTTTCTTTTGTTTCAGTGGGAAAATATTATAGAGCAGCCCTGCTGGAAAGCAATATTTGTGGAGTGTATGAGTAAGACAATGACCCAAGTCACACCCACATGTCAGCGAAGGCATTCATTACCATGCTGGAAGAGGGAGTAATGTGTCATTTCCTGGTGCACCCAGAAACAAGCGGCCTCAGGCACTAATTACAGCAGCTTAACTGTGATCTTTCATTCGCTGATTTAAACTTTCCCCTGCGTACTTTTCTTTTTAGCTACTTTTGTCTCTGCAGACTATTTCTCTGTGTAAAGGAAGGCTACTCCAATTACCAGTCCTTCTGCCCACTGCCATCTGTGCAAACATCAACCATTAAGCACCCAACTTCATGTGCTTCATAAACAAATATATGTTTACGCTGCATTAGCAAAATTTGAATAAACAAAAACAAACACAAATTTTGAGCGCTTTAAGATGATATTCAGTATGAGGATGTTCGGTTTTTCTGATATAAGTACAAATCAGATGAGTCAAACCAAAAACACAGAGAGGTGTGAATCTCGCCATGGCAACAGCCCTGTAGCTACCTAGCTTAAATGTGTCATTGTTCTCTCGCTAGCAGGCATGGTTACCCTGGAGCTTTCTGTTGGCCGGAGCTCCTCGTGTTTAGCTATGGCATTCGTCAATGCTCTCGGTTTTATTTGAGGAAATCAGCTGATGTTGTCTTGCTTTCCCTGAAGGCATTTCTGCAGATAAAAAAGGCCAGTTGCTCAGATCCCTCGGATGAGAGGAGGAGACGAATCCCAGGGACTCTGAATCGCTGAAACCCGTCCGAAACAACAGACTAGGAGAGGGGATTCAATCAGAGAGCGGCCTGATGAGCCTTATTCAACCTGCCACTTCTGATAAAGCACCCATGCTGTCCGCCGCATCGCCGGCCACTCATCGCCGCAGATAAAGCTAATTTTATCTTGCCAATTTAATGCTACTGTAAATCTTATCGTGCTTCCCACATCGTACGTTCCCTGCTTCGCACAATGAGTCTGATCTTCTCCATGTAAAGTAATTACTCCGCGGTCTATCACAAGAGGGAAGGCTTGTGAAATGCGGACGTAATCAAAACAAACGCACCAACTTTGGTTTGGGTCTCTGGATTTCCACTGTGCTTCTTTGGTCTCGCAGGCATCCTGAACACTGCAGTGTACGCATGCATTATGGATGAATTGCCTTATGAAATAAAAAGCAGGGCATCGTGTAATGAACTGCGAGGATGGTGGTTAATCTTTGATGAGGCTGATGTGGTAAATAGTTTAATGATTTACTGACTGAGACATTACAGACATAAGCAAATTAAAGTAAAAGACAATGTTTAGAGTATTTATGTGCTGATGAGAAGCTTATATTCATATGAATGTCATATTATTTTGGCCGTTTAATAAAGTATTTTACCTTATCTTTTTGCTAGGGTGGAATAACAAAATTTTAAAAAACAAGAATTTTCCTGCCTCTGATTCTCCACATGGTTCCTCTAGATCAGGGGTCCCCAAACTTTATCCTGTGAGGGCCACATAACTTTTCCCTTCTCTGATGGGGGCCGGAGTCAGTTTGTAACAGAAAAAGTGTGACACGTTTATCACCTGCGCTGCCGGAAATTGTTGACGGGGGAGAAGGGGGGGCGTTTCTCGATCGATTTTTACCCAGAAAGCACATGGGCAAAAACCGTTAGTGAAACGGTCACTGGGACTGACTAGTATATATTCCATTGAGGGAAAGTAACTTTAACATATGAATTCCTCATATGTAAACATAAAGACTCGTTTTGAAGTATAAGCTGCTACTTGCAGGCATTGATTAGAAGAATTCGACCTGGAATGCGGTGTTATGAAACAAAAGTACTGATTAATTAACATAAAAGTCGAGCAGTTCCCTAAAAGTCCAACAGATGGCAGCAATGCGCCATGCAAAACACCAACAGTTTACAGGACACACTTCCTGCTAAAGAACCCCCTGGTGGTTGAAGAAAAATCTACATATAAACCGGAAAACACAACATATGAAACATATTTTCAACATATGAAAAAAAAATCTGAATGCTCTCTGGTATTGTTCAGGGGGCCGGGCCAAATGTGGAGGCGGCGGGCCGTAATTTGGGGACCCCTGGTCTAGACTAGCAGCAGCTTTTAGTGAGCTCATCATAGGAATCATTTCAGTCAAACGCTCCTAAGAACTATCGTAAACGGCATAATGGAAGAGCATTGAGGCAAAATGTTGGAAAGAGTAGGAGCTTCTTAAAGAGACAGAGCTCCAATTTCAAGGCGTCAAACTGAGAACTCAAATTAATTTTAGATTTATAACACCTGAAAGTAACATTTAGTTGATTCTGCTATGAAATGGCACCAAGTGCCTGGAAAATAAACAATAGTACTCCTTTAATCTTATATTTTCAAGGTCAAAATTATACATACAGGCTCTTTTGTATCAACAAAAACTCATTCAAATTTGAATAAATGCTCCTTATCAAGCTGCACAGCCGCATGCTGCTTTAAAGCCAATAACAAACCTCATGCATAATTCTAGCTGGAGAAATGACAAATGCTCTTGTTGTCAGAAGTTTCCTGAAACACAGCCAGCTTTTAAGTATAGTCCTACATTTTTAAACGCTTGAGGTTGGGACTTAAGGAAGAATATTCCACACATCGCTGATTCCAAAGCAAGTTTGGGAGTTTCTTTGAGATTATTGCTTGAACATTCATCATTCAGCTGTTAATTTGAGGTGAAGCCAAATAATATGGAGGTTCTGCCAAATACTCCACATTGTGTAACGAGTCAGCGCCACAAGCTTTCAACATTTCCTTCAACCGTTTCCTTCAATTACGGAAATTAATGTTTTTAAAAATATACCGTTTATCGACTAATCATTCAATCCTGAAAAAAATCGTTGAATTGACTCTAAGTCATAAATTATTATATCCATGCACATTTAGTGTATGTAAGCATTTCTTCTTCACTGTAAAATCTTTTAAAAGCTGCACAGAGAAATACCACCTTTGCTTTAAATTATGCACCTGCTCTCCCAACGCAGCTGCAAACTACATACTAACTAAGGTTTGCAAATATCACAAGTGTGTTCTCAGGTTTAAATGTACTAACTAAGATATCTTTTCTTCATTCCCCTAAACTACAGCTGGTGTGTGCATGCAATCCTAAATAACTTGGACATCTTTCCACACTCTGGCACATACAGTACATATCCAATTGGAAGGACGGCTGCTCAGATCTGCCAGGGTTTTTTTTTTTTTATCATCACAAATATGTATTCAACACTGCAGAACTCCAGGTTTGGTCTTCAAACCTTCTGCGATGCGCCGCTGCCTGCCAACAGCTGAATTGATTCAACACAAGGCAGCAGTTTGCGAGCTGGTAATAATGTATTTAACTCGCAACCGCTTCCCTCAGGAGAGCAAAATGTTTGCATTCGATGTCGGTGTGTTAAAAAGTTAGAGGAAACCAAACCGTGCAGCAGCAGGAAATTACTTCCAAACACTGAATAAAGAGACGCAGGCTTTCTGCTGTGACCATCCGACTGACCAGCGACTAACCGGACTGGACTCTGAATTCGACGCAGTGATAAAGGTTACATTTTTTTCCCCCCGGTGAATGTGAGTGACAAATCAGTGAAGCGTACCTGTGAGGTATGCAGATGAGGAACGTCTCGGACCAACAGTGACAGCTGTACATTTCTGGGATGTAGTTCTCACCCTGACCTTGACCTTGGATGGGGATTTTCAGTATCAAGCTACCTCATCTGCATAAGTAATTCAAGTTGTCGCCTTGCATGCTGGTCATTGATTGTAACATAATCAGCGGGATCAGAGGCTGTGGTGACTCAGTCGTTCATCTGTGCTAAGTTTAAAACTTGCAAAGTCATTGTTTTAATCAAAATGCTTATTTAAAGCAGGCAATTAAGCCAGTCATGAAAGTCCATGTAATATTTTCTACTGCTTTTAGTGGATATTAGAAATATTTTGTTGGAGATTCTGGGGTTAGTAATTTGCCAGACTACGAGAAAGACATTGATACGACTTCCTGCACACTTTAGATGCTAAAAATCTAAGTAAAAAATAAATAAGTGGGAAAAATAATCAGTTTGCTGCTCCGCTAGCCTCTGTTGCTCACCACAGGAGATGCTTTGTTCCTTTCTGCTTCTGTTAATATCTAATATTACCAAACATGCGAGGTGGGATGGAGCAGGAGATGGATGGACAGACTGGGAGGTCCTCTGCAGCGAGGCGGGTGGTGCTGAAGAATGAGAGGAGGCTGAAGCAGAGTGTTTGTTTGTTTGTTTGTTTACATAATAGGATAAAAATAGATTGACATTTGGACAAACAATATGGTTGTACTACAAAATACACTGCTCAAAAAAATAAAGGGAACACTTAAACAACACAATATAACTCCAAGTAAATCAAACTGTCCACTTAGGAAGCAACACTGATTGACCCGACGAGGGTCCCCGTTGTCAATCAGTGTCGCTTCCTAAGTGGACAGTTTGATTTCACAGAAGTTTGATTTACTTGGTGTTATATTGTGTTGTTTAAGTGTTCCCTTTATTTTTTTGAGCAGTGTATATTCCCTGCTCACTTTTCCAGGCCTGATATGTCACGTTACACAGTTTTCCTGAAGCTTAGCAGAGGTTTTCTGGAACTGATCAAGTTCTTTGCTGGAAACGTTTATGAAATGCATAAAAAGTAGTTTACCACACATTTTCAGACGAAACTTTATAAGGAGGTATTTTCACTTGAGGACACATCAAAGTGTTTTAATTGGTCTAATGTGATATTCTTTTCTTTCATTATCTATAAGAAAAAAAATCCAAAGATTCCCATTGTTCCTTTGGGAAAGCAGAGCATCTTCAGTCAGAGGCTTCTTCAGATTCAGTGCAGCACAGACTGCTGCAGAAGATCTTTCCTGTCCACAGCCATCAGCATCTTCAATAACTCTTTGAAGAATCTAAATGAATAAATTACAACATTGAATTTGCCTTTGGGATTAATAAAGTATTTTTAAACTGAATTTAATTTGAATAATATTCTAATTTATTACATTTGACTGCATGTGGCTGGTTCAGTGCAGAACCTGGTGAAGTGTCTGCTAAGTTTCATAAAGGTTTTTGAGGTTTTCCACACTGCACCTGGTAAAGTATCCAGATCTTTCTATGGAAGTATGTGGTAAAATCAATTCAAGTACATGGAAAGTCCTAGGAAAGTTCCAGGAAAGTACCTGGCAGATTCTGAAATGGACCGACTACAATCCAATGACTTCCTGATGAATTTAAGGAAAATACCGAACTGGTCAATTCTGGAAAGTACAAGTTAAATGTATTTTAAATTAAATGAAAGTGCTTGGAAAGTTTCATGAAAGTTTCAGAAAAGTAACTGGTGGGTTCTTAGAAAGTATCTCATCACGTCTTGAAGCCGTTACTTGGTGAATTCTGGGAAATCTTTGTTATTATTTGTGTTGCACATTATGATCTATAAACTGATCAAACTGGAATGTTCCACATTGACTACAGATCATTTAAAATAAACACAAATTACAAATGTTAAACATTTACTTTGCATCTTTTGTCATATTAGAAAAGTATGTTTTCTGCATCTTTTGTTCTTAGTTTATTCATTTACTGTCAGACAAAAACAGTTTCACAATAAAAGCCGATGACTTTCATCCATGCGTCGTTTCTGTCTAAAATATTTTTGCATATAAGTGATACTGCCAGTAATGAGGCAGAAAAAAATTATTCTGACATTCTTAATTTTAACAAACTGCATATTTGTGTGGAAAAATAAAACTAAAGCACCTCTGAGCTCCTGTAGCATTTTGACAACGCACCAGAGCCGTCCAATAACGTCTGAGCGTCATTGTGAGCGCGCTCACTTGCACCATGCAGGCAAATAAAATCGGTCACCTCTGTGCTCATTGTTGAGAAACAGCCTTGTAATTTCCTACTTGCAGGGCAAACTAGATTGTAAAAGAAGTGTTTATCTATAATAACAATCTGCAGCTCCATTTCCCCGTGCTGATGCTCTGCCTCTCAGGCAAGAGAGGACCTCAGAGGCTTCAGTGGGCAGCGAAAGGCAGAATGCAAATCATCCCAGTTCCACCTATTGTGGCTCCGTTTCGTGAGCTTCCTAATTGTTTACAGCATTAGCTTTTGCAAGGACTCCACACTGCTGCCCGAGTGGCACTAAGCTGTTTTTAGCTTTCCTCTGCGCGAGCTTGAAACTCTGCCCGAGAGCGGATGAAAACTCCCGTGCCAGCTGGGTTTAACATCTGCCTCAGAAGTGAGATTCTGCAGGCATCAAGGCTCTGTTTGCCGATATTTCCAAGGAGCACAGAACATCGCTCTTTGTCGTTTCATTCTCGACGAACATGACACTTCTAACGACTCACCCTCCGTTTAAAAGACCCGACCAACGTCCAAACTGTGGGTTTAACCTTAATTCAAGGCATGCAAGAAGAACAGCGCGGTAGGTAAGGAACATGTAAATAATTCACTCATTTATAAAGCTGCAAGGAGCCGTCTGTGACTTAATGGCAGTATCCACTCATGTGCGGATCTGGCACTGTGACAGAATCAGGTTAAGAAGATAGAGGGAATAAAACAGCATGTCACTTCAGCAGGGTGACTCTAATAGCAGAGCAGAGCTTTGTCTAAGCCAGAGTAATGCTAAACCCCAGAGCTTAAGTTAGCACCCTGGTAAAGCTAATGAGTCTAGCTTATTATTTCTTTATTTCCCTCATGCACTCTGTATCCTTTTGCGTGCGGAGCTGATGACCAGTCAAAGATTGGTCATCAGAAGCCTCATCAGGACTACGGCAAGCTGCAGTATAAGGACTTCTCATTGTCTGTTTTATCGGTGCCATCTTGTTGTGCCATTGTTCATGAATAAGTCATCAGTCCTGCTCACGATTCCCCTCAGGCTTATTGCTCGTTCCACTGCCTCCGCTGCCCCGTAAACCCGGCTAAAGAGTTTATGGGAGATAAGAGGCAAAAGAGGTCCTGGGTCCAATAACTGTTTTTATCACCCGGGGTTCTGCAGCAGCGGCCGTTTTTATGTGCGAATCTGCCGGAAACCAATTCTTAATTAGAGGAGTTTGTGGACCCGGCAGCACGGGGCCTAATGGGGGAGTGAGAGGAATCAGAGAGGAGGTTACTGGGCTGCTTTGCAACTGTGCCTGATAGCGATGCAGAGACAACAGCCGCGATGAAGCAGAACCTTTAAAATGTTTGGTTAGGTGCTGCAGCTATGTTTGTCTAGACAAGCCTGACTCCTTTTTTTAAAATTAGTTCAGCTTATTGATTTTCTAGGAGGCTTATCTTTATTAAAAGAGCCTGGCTTGTCAATGGAATTACTGCCTTTCCCATCAAGGTGAGCCGATTCGGTTTCCTATTATTGGGAGGTTTTAAACGGTTGAGTTTAGAGGAAATGCAACGTTTCAAACTAGCTAAACGTTTGACAAGCTGGTTCTGTTTAATTTGATTAAAATCCAGGACTATCAGGACTTACTGGTCCAACAAACCCACACTGGAAAAAATATATGTAAAATTTCCAGTACATTTATGCAGCAGGCCTCCTTATGGACTAGGACTGAGATGGCCTTGAAAACATGGTAGAAATTTGTGTGTCGTGAATAATTTCAATTTTTTTTAAAATCATATTCATATTCCACTTATAATTTACAACCAAGGCGAAAGAGTGAAAGTTATTCTTCAAATAAGATGTATATGAAGCTGGCAGAGTTTGGCAAAATTTAGGACACCAAAGGTTTCGACTTGTGTTTTTTGAAAATGTGCAACGGCCAAACTAAGAGCCTGTCTCCATGGAGACGATTTCAGGTGTATCCGTAAACGTTTCTGTTGTTTAGGATGTGAATCCACACGGATTCGGCGTCTTGGGAGATCAGAAATGATCGTTTCTGAAACCTGGTTCCAGGCTGAATACATTTCAAAACCCCATGTGAAACATGTTGTTTTTTTAAAGGATGACACTCAGTCCTGTCGCAACACGCAATAAATCAGTCACTTGCATGACGAATTAAAACGAGCTCAATAATTCCCATTTCCATGATTTATACTTTTTCTGTCTCTCTTTCTACTAAAAATCTGGATGATAAAAGTTTTCAGTTTGTTGCTTTGGTCTCAACTGGCTTTTTATCGGACAGTTTTGTTTCCACAGTTTTCATAATTCATATTATTGTTTCTGTTATTTTGTCTATTTAACATAAGATACAAGCTCAGCGCCTGCAAGACACAGACACAATTCTGATTTAAACGTTGAAATCATTGAAATTTCTGCTACATTATTTTCCGTGGCGCCACTTTTTATTGTGTGGAAGCAAATTGTTTTTCTTAATTGTATAGAACAATATACTGTCCTCAATGGATAGACTCACCCAGCTGTTGCATTTAAACGACGAGCATAACTTAAGACTTTTTAAAACATATTTACTACCGTGTTTCCCCGATAGTAAGACACCCCCGATTATAAGACGTATCGGGGGTTTCAGGGGGGTCGGCTAATATAAGCCGTACCCCGAAAGGAAACACGGGGGTATTGCCGCCTCCCTCTCATCTAGCTGCACGCCGCCTCCTGCCCACGTCCGCACCGTCCCCCTCTCCATACGTCACCGCACCGTCCCCCTCTCCATACGTCACCGCACCGTCCCCCTCTCCATACGTCACCGCGCCGTCCCCTGCACTTCCTTTTATAAAACTGTTTTGTGGTGAATATAATACTGTTCAGGTTGTTAATAAATGTTAATTTTATGGTTAAAACAAAAAATTTGACAATTTTTTTCCAATATAAGACATACCCCGAAAGTAAGACATAGTGGGGCTTTTGGGGATAAAAAGAAAGTAAGACACTGTCTTACTTTCGGGGAAACACGGTAGGAGCTCTAGTAAATATATTAAGCATAGCTGTGCATCTCTAATTAAAACATTACTCTATGCACCTTTAAAATTTAATCTATGTGGTTCTTGCTACATCATACTTAACGTCTGTGTATGTAATAGATGATTTTTAACATGAATTTTAGGTACTGAACAAAAATAAGTCATGAAAAATTAATTACAACCACACTACGATATTCTTAAAACCACAGAATTTAAATGGGGGGTGTTTAGTTTTTCTTCCACCTTTGACTGACGTGCGTTTGGGATAAAAGGCGAAAAGTCACTCAGATTTTAATTAGCCAACTCGGCAGACATCTTTAACCGGTCGAGAGATAATGACTAGGATCTTGTGTTTCCAAGTTGCTTGCATATGAAAAGGGGGGAGAAAAAAAAAACCTCGAAAATTAATTACTTATTTTCCCAGACGTAGACAGTGGATTCTTGTCCTTGATTGCATAGTTTGAAAAGTCCTTAATTATCCGAACAGTGAGGCACCGGGTAGGTCGGCAGAAAGTTCTGCGTTTTATGGGGGAAAGGGGATTCTGTCACACCGGTCCTGCTCTAAAACAAAGCTAGAAGATTAGCCCCTCCAGAATGAAGTCCTAAATTTAGCAAACAGTGGAAGTGTGCTGCAATTCCCATCAGCTCCTGCTCCAAAGCCCAGATTAACCATCTCCCTCTGCATTTAGACACTGGATTGCTCCACAGTTTGTCTGATAATATCTGTTTCGAGCACAGACCGCGCTTCTCTTGGTATTTAACAAAGATTAGCTTTAAATTGATGATTAACCTTTGTAATCCTGCAAGCATATCGAAAATGGCTTGCTTGTCTTTACCACGGCCCACAAAAGAGACGCTGCATTATCGTTCAGGGGAAAATTGAAGCTCGGAAAGCAAATGAGGCGGCGTTATCTGGCCGCTGCTCGGCTGGATAATGAAGACAAATCTCCAGACTAGGGAGCCATCTCATAATGAATCCTAACAGATGATTTTTTTTTTTTTTTTGGACTTCTTAGCGTGAATGTTTTAATAAAACTCCAGTGTGACCCTGATGAGCTACTGGTGGCTGTGTCTTGCCAAACAGTCGATTTTCCTCTGGGGAGCAGGGACCAGCCATTGTTTGGATGGCTGTATTAGCCCGTAATCAGACATTAAATGAGTAATTTCTCCATATTTAACTTCAACCGGGGAGGTAATGGTTTAATTTACTGGGCAATGAGTTTTCCCATGCGGGTGCGCCTTGCATTAAATCGCAGCATCTGTTGCTCCAACAAACATTCAGCTTAAAGACTTTTTTTTCCCCAATCATTTCAAACACCAGCAGCTCAGAAAGAGAAGACCTGCCAGTAATTTACTTAAATTCTCCGCCTTTCTCACCGTAAACCTCAGAGTCCATTATAATGCATTTAGTCATTTGTTCAATAAAGTCCAAATTCTCCTGCCAGCAAGTCAAATTGAAGCTCATTTCAACTCTGATGTAAATGTGCAACAAGGAGTTTGAAGAAATTTCACGTGTCTTTTAATAAAAATGTCATTTTTAACAATAGTGTAACAATAGCCATTGCAATAAAATGGAAAATGTCATATAAGTTTAAATTGTAGATTTTTTAGGTATATTTATATTGATGTAATGTTATTTTAAGGTTCACCTTTTGAAAGTTGTGTCATTTTTCCCCAGAAACAGCAGCTTTACTTCTGGCTTCAGCAACATTAGAGCTGCACAATATCAGAAAATTAGATTATAATATAACCGTTTCCAATCTTCTCAGTGACCTTTAGCACCTTGCAGCCAACAAACAGTGCATTCCACAGCAGGTTTTTCAAATATTATCCACGCAAACATAATTTTACAATGACGATAAATCTTGTTAGATGTCCAAATGTTAAAAACTCTCCATTCTGTGGGACAAACAGAGGCAACATAGATGCTAATTTAGCAACCGAATGACAGAAGCTGGTTTTTAAAAAGTGTTGCATTCATTTTATGCATGTTGAGGTTTTCTGTTGACCACCCACTGGATGTGCAGCGGGGCACCAGCAGGGAGTATTTACATGCAGCTGAAAAAAGCTGACACGTGCACAAACTTGTTCCTGATGATTCATCGAATTTAGTTTCACCGAGTTACAAACGCACTGATGATGAAACCTTTCGCACATTTATGTCATTTATCTGCCTTTTTGTCCAACTTCCACATTAGAAAAGATGAGCAAAAATATGCCACAGCTGTTGATGTCAGATTCATAAAATCGACGTGTTCAATGAGTGAGACATTTACTAACATACTGTCAGTTTAAAATATATATTATTTCAATGTAAAAAGCAACAAAATAACAAGAGAGGCTCACCTTTCAGCATCATCTCAGAGACCAACTGAGACAAAGAGGTTAGCGTATCAACAGCAGCTTAATCCAATCCTCACAGAAATCCGGAGCAGCCAAGCGGATCACGGCCCACACAGCACAATCCTATTGCTTTGCATTAAATGGATATAACATACGGAGGCGGACATGTTGCTTTAAAAAGTCCAGGTCAAAGTCTGTCAGGTCTCTGGTCGTCTCAACAAAATGCAACAGTTTGTGTTAACTTTACGACAGACTTCACGAGATTATTTTGTAAAAAGTGAAGAAGAACCTCTGGATTATACAACTGAGATTATTCCAACCTCTAGAAAAATTAATCTGATGGACTCTGAGAAGAACAGGAGCTGCATTACATTTTAAGACTCAACCTAAATGAAATCTGAAAAATATTCAAACCTGTAAACACTTTAAAACTCAGGAGTAATTGTTCAGTTTGCATTTTTGTTTTGGGCTTCAAGTCGCATTCGCAATATTTCATATTCCCAATCGTTCCAACAAAATGCCAAGATCAACAGATGAAAACATTTCGAGTTGTGTTATCCATCCATCCATCCATTTCCTTACACCCTTGTCCCTCAGTGGGGTCAGGAGGTGCTGGTGCCTCTCCAGCTAACGTACCGGGCGAGTGGCGGGGTCACCTGGACAGGTCGCCAGTCTGTTGCAGGGCAACACAGAGACACACAGGACACACAACCATGCACACACACACTCACACCTAGGGGCAATTTGGAGAGGCCAATTAACCTGACAGTCATGTTTTTGGACTGTGGGAGGAAACCGGAGTACCCGGAGAAAACCCACCATGCACAGGGAGAACATGCAAACTCCATGCAGAAAGACCGGGGCCGGGAATCGAACCCAGAACCTTCTTGCTGCAAGGCAACAGCTCTACCAACTGCGCCACTGTGCCAAAAATAAATATACTTTTTAATGATATTTCAATCATACATCTGTACAACTAATAATAAATTAGGTAAATCCATTTTAAATGCGCTGGATTACACTTGTTGTCTTGGTATTTCCATGTTTTCATGTCTCCGTTGCGTGAGAGGAAATCTGCTTGGATTCAGATCTTGTTTCAGCCATATGTGCCGATTTATTTTGGAGTTGATCTGTGAGTTTTTTAGCAGCTGAGTAAGAGAATGTAGCAGATACTGAGGTGTGAAATATGTTCCACATGCGTCTGAGGAGCACCAGCTTCATCTCAGTGTCTCACCTAGAAATGTTTTCACGCTGATTTTTGTTTGTTCATTAAAAACGTCGTTCCGTTTGGCTTCATGTAACATCTCAAGTAAAGGTTAGGCAAAATTAAACTTCTACTGGTTTAACTGGAAGCAACTCTTGACTTTTGTGCCTTAAGAGAAGATTTTGCTTTCTCAAAATAAATAAAAACATATCATCAGGGTGAAAAACTCCTTGTTTAGCTTTTAAAACACAGCTAGATGCTCTGTAAGGAAGCATTTCACAAAGAAGCATCTGGATTAATGACGTCTTATTCATGCTGCTAAAAACGGGTTTTGCAACAAACTCCGGAGCCTCGCGGGGAGCAGTCCGAGCTGCCGAAAGAAACTGTTCATCTTGTTTTGTTTTTTTAAGGAGAAAGCCCTGGAGAGCTCCTGCCTTTCTGCTGCCCAGAGGGAAATACTGCTCCTCTTAAAACTGAAATTGAACTTTCCAAGATGTTGTTACTCTGCCTTTGGTTTTATCTCATTTTCTTTTTTTATGGCTAAAGGCAGAGAAGAGACACAAAGAAACACACATTTGCACATCGACAGCCAGGTGTGTGTGTGTGTGTGTGTGTGTGTGTGCGTGTGTGTAGGTGCGTGTGTCTGCGTGTGTGTGTGTGTTGAGGTTTGCAGCCAGAAAATAGCACAGCCACGGAGCCACATAAGAAATATTTGTTAAAATGTGCATTGTGGTTTTATTGCGCTCATATCCAGGACTTGTAAAACTATTTACCCTGTGAACTTTTAACATTGGGACGTTACAACCACAAAACTTCAATCTGCTTTATTGTGATTTCATATAATAAAACCACCACAATGTATCAAATAAATATAATATCCCAGTGTATGCTTTACACATTTTTTACTAATAATCAAAAAAGTGTGTTATGGATTTATATCCACTGCCCCCAAGTCTTTCTGGGCAGCTCTGCTCATTTATAGACAAAGCGCTTTAGCCATTCATTTGTTACTTGTTTTGTTTTTAAGTTGAGTTAAGAGTGGATGAATGTCTGAAAACATCCAGTTTTTCCACAGATTCTCTCTGAGATGTAGGTCTGTGCTTTTACTAGGCCGTTCTGAAACATGGATATGCTTTGGAGCTCTGGAAAAAAAAAGTTTTCTGACAAGGCTCTGCATTCCTGTTCAGTTCCTGTCATCTCAACATTAACTTCTGTGAAAAGTACATACTCCTTACTTTTAGGCACATAAAGTAAAAACAATGCATGAATACGCTGCACGTAAAGCTGACAGATTGTCTTTTATTTTCAGGAACATTCCTCTTTTTTCTTCTTGTGAAAAGAAACCAAACTACTTCTGCAGTAGGAAACAAAAGCTTTAAAGAATTATTCTGATGCCGATCTGAAACAAACTATTAGAGCACATGTAGTAAAAATCACTAAATTAACCGAGGCCAAGATAAACCCAAAGGCAAAATGAAGTGAAAACATAAACTGTGCGTCAGCATTGATGCTAGTATGGAACAAATACATAGTAGTCGCTGCTAATCCTGAATATTAATCTATTTTAGCTTATTAGGAAAATCACAATGTGCAGAATTATTACGCAACTGAATAAAAACAAAAGAACACAAGTCATCTTACTCATTTATTTACTAAAGTTAACAAATAAACTATTCAAATTTAACACTTTTTACATTCATCCGTCTGGGTTTTGTGTGCAGCAGCATCCAGAGCTGAAGAACCGAACCGTCTTTTCTGGGGATGAATCTCATGATTCAGATCAAAACACAAAGGGAGTCGTGTCTTTATTCTGTCATCTCTGAGGCCAGCAAGGATGCTTGGCGTAGCACATCATGCCGCATAAGAGAAAGAGTCTTCTTTTTTAGCATAAAAAAGGACTACAGTTGAAGAAAATCTGTCTTTAAAATGTGTTTCTAAGTCCAGCCTTGAGGTCGAAGCTCACTTGACTTGTGCATCATTCGCTCTAAACCTTTCCAGCCGTAGCCTGAGCTCTAGTAGCTACATCTTTAGTTATTCTCTAGAACTTTCAGTTCTTCCTTTTCTGTGCATTTTCATAACTGTGCTGACGATGTGCAGCAAAATGTCACATTTTTCAGTGGCTGTGTCTCAGTAGCTGAGAATGATGCAGCTTTTTAAAAAGTGTTTTAACGTTTTTTTATTGTTCTGTGTTTGCTAAATCTCTGTTTGGCCCATTTTGACAAAGGAGAAGAAAGTAAATCTATGCACTTAAATATAAGTTGTTCATCACTCTGGGTCATTTGACATTTTGACATTTCAAAAGCCGGATTTTTTTTTTTTTTTTTTCAAACTTAAATATGTTTTTAAATCTGATTTTCTATTTATTTTTTTACATGCATTCCTTAACAAACCCCAGTTGGATCATAACTGATGGGCAGCCAGTGTTTCTCTGGGTGTCAGAATCAGAGTATATCAGTTAAAATCGGCTCTTTTAATTATGAATTATTTTATAATAATGCTGCTTTGAAAGCTTCATATTGTTCCTCGTCTCTTAACTCCAACATGTTTTGAATCTAAAATTGTTTGATTCTGTCCAGGTAAATGAAAACTCTTCTCATCCTGTTGTCAAAAGGCAGATTTTATCTCCAATTCTTCACTAAATGTGATGAAACATGAGCAGTTAAAAAATATTCCAATAAATCCACAACTTCTTTAAAATATGTTTTAGGTTTAACAGATTTTTTTTGGTAATTTTCTTGTAGGAAAAATATAAAAATACTATACATGAAGCAGTTTCCAAATATTAATTATTGACTGTTGATAGTCGTAACTGGTAATAAGTGTGAGCAGCGATAATCTTGGGTCTTTTCTTTCATTTTTATCCTCCAGGCTACAAAGTCATTTTATTATTGATATTTATTATTAATTTTTCATGTTCCTGAACACACAAGGTTGATTTTAGGTGATTTTTAAAAATCCAAACGCTAAACATGCAGGCATGTTGGTTAAATGACCGAGTAAAAGGCAGCTCAGTCTCACTCTGCAGAGCTTCACCTCTATATTAACACACTTTATGCTTTTCAAAACAAGTTTATGAGTCATCGGCATCAAGGTCTGGCTGGAACAACTACCTGCATCCAGGTTTCAAGAATATGACTGAGAGAGCGTTACTTTCAGGTGACAGAAAACTGATAACATGGAAAAGGAAAGAAGCGCAAGCTCCAGAATCAACACCTTGCAACCAGCACTGGCGTCACATGGCTTCTGGAGATTGAGTTTGGTACTAAGAGGGACAAAAGCTTCTTTCAATCAGCAATATAAAATACACGGCTGCATCTGTATGTAAGCCTCCAGGTCAGATGTGAGCTACAGTAGCATTGGGCCAAAGGTTTTCTGCGTTTTACAAATACTTTAGATCTGCTCAACAAACAAAAAAATCCACAAATTGGCAAAATTCTACTAATAATTTAGAGTTACATGACATTATCTGCAAATACTGAACCGCGTCTAGATAGTTAGAGGGCGGTTTGTATTCTCCAGACACATGGTGCCTTTTTATAACACAGTCATGTAACTATGCTGTAAATACAAAAAACACAATAAATTTGACTTTGCATCATATCCAACCCCTCAACAAAGCATCGCCATGCCGACCAATGATGGGGTTTACAGCCAGGAATGCTGTAGTTTGTGTGAGTGCAGCAGGTGTTTGCTAACTGCTGCTGCCACTAGTCTAGTGGAGACTGCAGCTCTGAAGAGGAGATTGTGGAAAGAGGCGGCGCCATGATGGAAAGCAACACTCCAGGTATGTTTCTGATGAGAGAATGAGTTTATAACATGATGTAAAGCTAAAAAAAAATCAATTTTGCTCCATGACTTCCCCCACTTTAAAAAGGAACTCAGAATATTTTAGATACTGAACTGTAGGTACGTCAGATGCTCGCCAATGGCTAAAAGAGCTAAGAGACGTTTCACCACACAATAAAGCCATTTATATAAAAATCTAAGCCTGCATATATAATCTTTACCTTTGGTAAATTTGAGAAAAATCTACAATAATTTCAAATTATTTCCCCCAATTCTTTTTTTTAAAGACGTATTAAACTGTATATATGAGAAAAATCATTAAGTAAATCATTAAAAGCCCAAAAATGAAAAAGACAGTCACACCCATGATGTGTGTACTTAAACTTCTGAACTGCAGAGTGTTTCTTTTTGTATACATGTTTCTTAATAAAGCCTATATGACAGACTATCAACAATAATGATGAACAGAGCTGGCATGGGCCCGTCTCATCTGCGGCAGGCGAGGAACAAAAGTAATGAATAAATAACTTTGCCCATCATCAAGTGGAATGATAAATCTACTTTATAACACAAGGCAATGATGGCTGCATCCAGCCTTTCTTCGCCCTCTTGATGAAAAAGTGGCTTGTGAGATCTATTCACTCGAAGGCCCTTGCGATCTCTCCCGTCTCCTCGTCCGCCCACTCCAGTCCTCCGTCCCTCCACTTCCAGAATGGCAGTAAATTAAGCAGAAAACAACCTGTTGTATGACGCCGTCATCAGACTCTTTGTGTCTTTAATAAGCCTTTCCCTAAAGGCTGAGCTCAGACACGGAGGCTTTTGATAATGAGGACACGGCAGCAGCAGCATGTCACACTCACACTGTATGCTACCTTTTTCCTACATTTTTGTTAGCCGTCACGCTGAATTATGACCGGTGATGTATGATGACGATCACATGGACAAATGTGGGACTTTGCACCGTCGATCGCTGCCTACTGCGCAGTCATGAATTATGGAATTTGGCACAAATATGCAAATCTGAGCATTAGCCTAGTTATACCCTGGTACTGTAAGTTGCAGTCACTTATCTATTATGCATGAACTAAAGGACGGGAGTGAAGAGGTCCTGGCAGCCAGCTTCACAGCCCTTTCTCAGCTGCTCATTTTCACATCATGAAAGGACATGTAAAGCAGGAAGGAAAAGCTAGCTCCAAAAATGCTAACTCTCTGTGGCTCTGTTCCTCTGAAGGCTTGGGGGAGTGCAAGCTTGCCTCCACACTCAATTGCCAAGCTACTTAAAATAACAATGGCTTCCATAGGATTTGGAAGCCTGGAAGATACGCAGGAAACACGCAGAAGTTGCTGATAATCCTCTAATTTCCTCCCACAGAGCTGATGTGAAAACGCTGGTCTGATCAGTAATCACTCCACCGGGGAGGCAGACAGAAGATCCAGTCAACAAGTAAAATAACCTCTGCATGACATTAATATCACAAAGCTGGGTGGGTGAGGGATTGTGCCTGGGCGACCTAATCACAGAGGTACATCCAAAACAAACAGACGTCACAACGGAGGAACTGCAAGGTGGAAAAACTCAGATCTGACATCATGCAAAAACAGAGAGCAGCGACGACTAAATTCAGAAGTTTAAAAGTGACCTAAGTGAATATTAGGAAGAATATCAACCGATTATCAAACACATGGCAGCAGACTGCTTCTATTTAAAACAAAATGTCACCACTCACACTGAACCTACAGGCTGTAGTACTTGTTCAAGTTACTGTGGATCTCTACTTATTAAAACAATGCTTTGTTAGCAGTGAAGTTAATAAAGACAAGAGCTTTTCTATTAATTTCAAAACATACAAACAACATTATGCCCGTTTCACACATATAATCTCAAAGCACAGCAGGATAAATGCACCAAAAAACAACAGACTGAAAACCAGAAGAAGGTGAATTATTCAGCTTGACAGACAATAACTTTTCATCAGCCAGAAAAGAAAACAAACATGCTAACAGCAACACTCTTCTGTGTGGACGTCGCTACAAAGTGAAGACTAAGTGAGTTTTACTGAGATGTTCTTTTAGAAGAAGCACAAAACCTGTTAAAAGGTATTTATAACAAAGTTTAAAGCCAAGTTTTGTGGGAACAAACTGATAATATAAGCATCAGATTTAGCTCAGATGTGTACCACAAAACAAACATTACATTAGGAAGCTAACATGGAGCCACATTAGCAGTGTTGTAGTCGTTTTGTGCTCTAAGCTGCACCTGGCTAACATCTGTTGTCCCGCAGATTGTTTACTTCAGTCTGTTTCATTATTCAGCTCATTCACAGTTTAGGACAAAAACGTTCTTAGCCCATTGTGATTAGATTTGTTGTTATGTGGGGAAGAGTTTAAGAACTGTAAGCGACACCTAATGAGAGCTCCTCTGGGAAACCCCATGCTGTTTCATTACCTAAGCATCTGCTGCTAATTGTGATAATCTTAAAATAAAGTCCCCATAAGAAAAATTACTTCTCTTCTGAACAGCTACAAAATGTCCGTCTTATTTCACATCACCAACATAATGTGTGTTGTTCTGACATTTTCCTCATCACTCCTGATTCGTCTCTGTATCAGTTCTTCTGTATTCTGCCTGTTATTCTCCTCTTTGCTGTTTTTATCACAGGAAGTCATTTTGTTGCCATGTTGATCTCTGGAGCTGCATCATCGTCGCTACGCTTAGCTGAATGTTTGTCTGCTGCTGCATCAGTGTCATATTTTCTTCTTACTTTCTGAAAAACGTCATCGTCTTGTCAACATTTTATGCTAAGCCTAAAAATACACTAAAAATAGAAAAGTGGTACACGATGGTGAGATGACTCCTCATCTGGAGGACCTCAAACTCCTGCCTGGCTAGTTTTGCTACGTATGCTAAGGTGACACATGTTTTTAACTTAGTGATGTACAGTTTTGTAAGGCACTGAAATTCAAGACATGCCCAAAAAAATCACCATTATTACTGCTACAGTCAAGGTGGATTTTTTTCTGTTGTTTGCAATCTACAGTTTCACCATTAGGTGTCACTAGTGGCCGTTTGTTGAAAGGAGGCATCGCCTGTCAAAGATAGTGCGATATTAAAGCTTAACATTAATTCAGCTGCAGATGTTGCTCAGATAGTCAGAGGTTTAACTCTGATAACTTTTTCCCCAACTTTTTATAGAAATAAAATATTACACTTTGTGCCAGATTTATAGAGACAAACAAATAATTAATGCAAATGTATTTATCTGACCCAGATAATTAACAAGCTTTTTACCTGCCTCTGCATTCGGGCACATATAATTTGCATTTCTATTTATTGCAGCTACATCTTAACGTTACCTCAGATTTGCAAATGTTACTGTGCACTTTTGACAGCATCTAAAGCTGGTTCCATAAAGGCATCTTAATCAGCCGCCACAATAAGGAAAAGAGAACAACTCTGGAATTCATTTGCATTTTTAACAAATCTCATGTATGCCCTAGCTAATAGTTTTCATCCTTTAATTCGGCAAACAGAAACTCATCAAATATTAATCCCATTCTCTTGTTAGTTTGGATTGCTTGTGATTAGGAGAACATGTGGAAAAGAAAATGCACTTTTGTTTTGTTTTTGTTTTCCTCCTCCCCTCGCCGCTCAAGTGGAGCCAACTGGATAAACTCCATCAAACACAAACCTAATAACGAGATATTGTACACAAGAAATGGCTTCTTCCCTCTCTTTTTCTGTCACTCCCATATGGAACTCTGCTCATACTGCTGTGTACACTGACCCGCCGTGTTTGTCCAGCCATACATCACAAAGACACCTCGAGGATTCCCGGGGGGATTTGGAAATCATCGCACATCTTCACTCCGCTGCCATCTTTACGGCCAGAATCAGAAACGCTGTCTTACTGTCAGTTTGTCATCTCTGGATCCCCAGATTAGCTTCAGGAAAAAATAAAAACTAATGAAAGTGGAGGTTTTTTTCTGGTTAAGAAGAGGAAACACTTCATCCATCCAATTTGATTAGTTTGGTATAAAAATAATGAGGATGAGTCTGCTGTCCTTTACTTTCATTAAACAAATCATTTTATTTCCTCTTACATAAGTCTTTTGTTTTATTAATTTATAAAACAGTTTTTCCATACGCTGCAGGTTGCATTTCAACATCAGGATGTGTAAAAAGCGTTAAAATTGTTTGATGTAATAGTATAATCTCACACTGAAAAGATTAATGGAATCAAACTTTAATTATTATTTTTGCTGCACAACATTTATTCACTGGTGATTTTTTTTTGTTTGTCTATTTTGCACAGAATCACAACTCAAACAATTATTTGGCATCAATATAGCGTCTAACGATGGTTATGGATAATTGGTGACACTTTGCTTCTTTCTGCTGCAGGTTTTTAAATTTCCCTCCTGCCCACTTTGACTGTGGAAAGTTTACTTTTGGTTCTCGTCCATCCTAGTGACCAGTGGTGGTAGTAAGAAAAAGATTCGGCTTTTTGGGTCAGAACGGTGAACCGTGGTGATGTTGGAGACATTATGCAGCTGGTTTCATGAAAGAACTGGTTTTCAACAAGCATCTCGGTTACTTTAACTGAACCATGCAATAATCTGACAGTTTTATTTTGTATTTTTGTGTTGGTGAAACTGCAAGGAAGCAGTTTAACTGCAAACATCGCAGCATTCAAACAAATACAGCCTTCACTGCAGGATTTGTAATGAAAACATCAGCTGTTAGCTCTGGTCTTTGACTCACTTTAACTCTGTGAGGATTTAAAGAAACAGGAGGACTGAGTTCATTACTCCAAGTCTAACTTTTCCTCATATTTGGACTAACTTGTGAGTCTCAAACTTGCCGTTCAACAACGAGGTGACAAATGGAGGATAGTTTAGGCAGTGAACTCGAGCTGCGCTGCCGTTTCAGAATCTATGACCAGTTTGAGATGCAAAGCATGCTGCACATCATGTGGAGACTCTCCTCGTTTCTGAGACCATCAACTTTCTACTGCCCAGAAGACAGAAATGTTCAGGGGTGCAGAGATGCTCTCATTCCTACGGTTGAACACCACAGTCAGTGAGTGATGACTTCAAAGCCTAAATGTCAAACTTTACTATATCGACTGATCTGGATGTATGCAAACATTTACCACTGGTGCCAGAGTCAGAGCTCACAACAGTGGGAAACACAAAGAATGGCGCTAAGCAAGCACAGAATCAGTTTGTGGAGGCATCCCTGGGGAAATGTTATATCTAAGAGGAACAGAAATTCATAAATTATTCATCTAAAAGTTCCTAGAGGCTTATCATCCTCAAAAAGTGAAGTATAAATTAAAATAGTGCTTCAGTTTCATTTTACTTAGTGGTTAATTAAAAGGCATCAATAATAGTGCCACTAGTGATTTTGGTTGAAACAGTTATTTCTATACATGTTGTTTTTTCCCCAGCCCAAATAAAAATATTTCGTTTAAAAAATATCATGTGTGTGAATAAGTTACAATACAATATTTTATTCTAGTTCATTTTAAGGGTTTTTACATCTTTTTAAGGGAGGCTTTAGACACTGTTAGTATATTTAACGGTATATTTTGTAGTGTATGCATCTTTCTGTGCATACACTCACAACAGGAGACTTTTATTCTGACAAATTTGCAATATAACTGCAAGTCAGTTTCATACAGATCAAAAGAAGCAGTGAATTACCATTTAGATTTAACATATCTCAGTGTAATGAGCTGTCTGAACCTATGAGGAGCTGCAAGAACATCATCAACCCACTTCTTCCTCTGGAGGATTGTTGTGCAGCTTCAGCTTGAACAGCTACAAAAAGGTTCAACCTATTTTAAATACAAACCAATTAAAAACGACTCTTAGCTGCAGGACAGGATCAGGCTGGTGCTGATAAACAGCACCTTATGTTTCATTTAAATTTCATTACACAACTTTTTCCAGTCAAATACCAACTAATGCCTTTGAGAAATTGAGCGAGCTGAAGGCACCGGCTCGAATAAAGCCAACACCCACATGCTCATAATCAAAGGTGAATTGTTGCACAGCCTGTGGCAATTTGCATCCAGTGGAAATTCACTTGGCTTGGTCTGACATCAGATACAGGAGATGTGATGCTGTGAAGGGTAGGCAGTGTGTGCAGGGCCACATTTCCACCAAGAGCTGGAGAGTGGTAATTATCATCAGCTGCTCTTGTCTGATTGAGTCTACCCTGCAACTACAGCATGAGATTAGTCACTTTTCATACTTGCAGCAGGGTTCAGGGTTGGATCAAGAACTTTGCCTCATCTTTAAATGCCGTAACTTCACGCATTCCAGGGAAAACTTTTAAAGAAACGAGTTTGTGCCACACTGGAAGGGGGATAATCCTGCAGAACAATGTGCTCCTCGGAGCTTCTGGAGCTAATTTATTGAATGTAGCATTTTAATTAGCTTGATCAATACTCTATTACAGAAGGTTTAAACGTGAACTGTAGAGAGAAGACAAAGCGCTCAACTGAGTGACGGACGAGCTCAGACACAACAGACGCAGCTCAGCCCAAAGCGGATAACTGGATTTTTATTCCTGCACATTAAATGTTAAATTATCTTTGAGTCAAACGCTGCACGAAAGCATCGCTCAGTCTCTTTTCACACAGATAAAGTAGAATAAAACATTGGTTACCTCTTCCGGCGGGTTCGGTGCTGATCTGGGATGCTCTCAGGAGCGGAGGATGTAGATGATGCTGAACCCCGGAGCGCGCTCCTGCGTCCCGCCGCTCCCCGCACAACAAACGCGTCCGTCCCTTCCCACGGCCACTGTCATCACTGAGTCGGTTCGGAAGCGAGCAGACTACCAGCTGCCAGAACGAAGCGCTTGTTCATTCACAGCAGGTGACTCGGCTCCGTCTCCGAGGCTGGCTGCGTTCAGGAGGAGCGCCGTGGCCACGCCACTGCCTCAGCGCTGCGTGGCAGACAGGAGGGGAGCGGGGAGGAGCCGTTTCCCGTCTGACGGTCAGGGCGAGGTGCTCCCCCTCACTGATGCGCTGCTGTGCGCCTCGGCAGAACCGGTTCTGCTCAGCTTGTCTTTCATATTTCCTGAAGTGGTTTGTGCGACTTGGTCTGGCTCTGTTGACATTTTGTTCTCTGATCTTATAATGTATACATTACGGTACCTGTATGGAGCTGATTGTATGTTTATATAATAATAATAATAAAAATAAAAAATAAAAAAAATAAAGTTTGTGCGGCTTGTTTGAAGGTTCTGTTTTTGGTTTTTATGTGCATCGCGACCCACCAACGAGTCCAAACTGTTTACACCGCCATGCAATGTGTGATTAATTCAAAAAGTACATCTAAAATCCTGTAGGTTCATATTTATGGCTGGTGAACACATTCGGTTTCTCAGACAACGTGAGCGCACAGAAGCATTCAGCTTCTATGCACCATAGATCTGGAACAAACGTCCGGAAAATGGCGAAACACTGAGATCCTTTAAATCTAGACTAAAATCCCACCTGGTCAGAGTAGCTTTTGTAATGAAACACTGACCAACATTTTGATGCGTAAATGACGACACGTGGAAAAATGTAAAGCACTTTAAACTGGCGTGTTGCTGAAATGTGACACACAAATCAAATTTGATTGATTGATAAAGTCATTTTAAACTTTCATTCGTTAAGAAGACTGGAAACTTTATATTTCCCCTGCAGATCATTGTTTTTAGCACTTTTCCAAAGTTTGGGTTTGGCTATTAAGAGATTCTGTAGATTAGAAAAACATTTAAAAAGTTTATTTCTGTTGATTTTGATGACTGGCTTTGAGCACGTGAAAATCTAAAAGTTCAGTTCTTCAGCAGCGAAAGTAACAGAACCATGTCTACTGAAAAATGTATTTATTTACTAATCAGTATATGCTTTTGTTTGGGGCTCCTTTAGCATGACCTTGTGGCTCTGGTGAGGTCAGACTGCCCCGGGCAGCTGAAGCTACTATCCAGTAGCTTCCCACCATCAGCGTGTGAATGACTGAAGCACTTTGGGGTCCTATGGATGCGATAAAAATGCTCCAGGTCAAAACTGATTCATATACATTAAGTTCTTTACTATAACATGTACTGACAAGTGATTTTACGAAAAACAAATCTTTTCAAAAGTGGGTTTAAAATTTTATCAGATTCAAAAAGGTAGCTAGAAGAAATAAGAAATGCAATCAAGTATTTTTTTGTAACGCTTGTCTGTATTATCAGGCTTTTACTTTCATTTTTTATTCACATTACAGATCAAATACTTGCTCAGGGGATTCTGTGGAAAGGCTTTTAATTGAAAAAGATGAGACAGCCTTGCTGAGCAGCTTGTATGTGACACAGGTTATATTTTTGAGAGCTGCTCCAAACGGCCGGGACTGAACCAAAGCTGTGAGCCATATTTTACAACAGATCATTTCAATATGGAGCGCAGATCATTTCATTCAAATCGTTGAGCTTCGCTGTTCAAATGCCTCTAAATGATGACTCAGACATGTTTTACTCTCATGAAACATGTGGATTCCTGAACTGGTTTCAGAACATCACATCTCCAGTTTGTCTAGAAATTATATCACATGTATGTCTATAACTAAAAATCTTTCAGCCATGAATATAAAAAACAGAAATGCTTATCTCTTCCTTTACGCCACATTTTGCCTTTAAATGTTTAACTGCAGCAAAACAATATTATGTATCTATTGTTTCTGGAGGGAGGCTGCACAGTGGCGCAGTTGGTAGAGCTGTTGCCTTGCAGCAAGAAGGTTCTGGGTTCGATTCACGGCCCCGGTCTTTCTGCATGGAGTTTGCATGTTCTCCCTGTGCATGGTGGGTTTTCTCTGGGTACTCCGGTTTCCTCCCACAGTCCAAAAACATGACTGTCAGGTTAATTGGCCTCTCCAAATTGCCCCTAGGTGTGAGTGTGTGTGTGCATGGTTGTGTGTCCTGTGTGTCTCTGTGTTGCCCTGTGACAGACTGGCAACCTGTCCAGGTGACCCCGCCTCTCACCCGGTACGCTAGCTGGAGAGGCACCAGCACCTCCTGACCCCACTGAGGGACAAGGGTGTAAGAAAATGGATGGATAACACAACTCGAAATGTTTTCATCTGTTGATCTTGGCATTTTGTTGGAACGATTGGGAATATGAAATATTGCGAATGCGACTTGAAGCCCAAAACAAAAATGCAAACTGAACAATTACTCCTGAGTTTTAAAGTGTTTACAGGTTTGAATATTTTTCAGATTTCATTTAGGTTGAGTCTTAAAATGTAATGCAGCTCCTGTTCTTCTCAGAGTCCATCAGATTAATTTTTCTAGAGGTTGGAATAATCTCAGTTGTATAATCCAGAGGTTCTTTTTCACTTTTTACAAAATGATCTCGTGAAGTCTGTCGTAAAGTTAACACAAACTGTTGCATTTTGTTGAGACGACCAGAGACCTGACAGACTTTGACCTGGACTTTTTAAAGCAACATGTCCGCCTCCGTATGTTATATCCATTTAATGCAAAGCAATAGGATTGGTTTTCCCGGTCTTTCTGCATGGAGTTTTCATGTTCTCCCTGAGCATGGTGGGTTTTCTCTGGGTACTCCAACATGACTGTCAGGTTAATTGGCCTCTCCAGATTGTCCCTAGGTGTGTGTGTGTGTGTGTGCATGGTTGTTTGTCCTGTGTGTCTCTGTGTTGCCCTGCGACAGACTGGCGACCTGTCCAGGGTGACCCCGCCTCTCGCCCGGTACGCCAGCTGGAGAGGCACCAGCACCTCTCCTGACCCCACTGAGGGACAAGAGTGTAAAGAAAATGGATGGATGTTTTTGGAGGGGACAAAAGTAATCTCTCAGCTTTACATGAATTATTAACAGCTCAACTTCACTGATCTTACAAACAACAAAAGGGTTAAAATTTATTGTGGATTTTCACTCATTTCCTCTGGGTCAAAATAAATAATGTGGGTTAAAATATATGCATACACGCCCACAAAAAATGAAATCCAACAGCAAGTTCCACCTCTAACTCAACCCTTCTTATTTCCACCCCCGACACGCAACAGACTTTGCGGTATTCTGATTTAGCAATGTAATTATATTAACTGTGTTACCACCCCCAAGCCACTAGAGGCAGTAGCAACCCCGAAAAGATGCGACTAAGGAGCAGATTTAGACTATAGAATTTGGTAAAAAGAGTGGAGCTCCTTCAATCAAGGCTCCTCCGCAGCTCTGATTGGCTCAGCAATGTAACGTAATCCTCTGATTGGCTAAGCAATGTAACGTGATCCTCTGATTGGCTCAGCAATGTAACGTGATCCTCTGATTGGCTAAGCAATGTAACGTGATCCTCTGATTGGCTCAGCAATGTAACGTGATCCTCTGATTGGCTAAGCAATGTAGCGTGATCCTCTGATTGGCTAAGCAATGTAACGTGATCCTCTGATTGGCTCAGCAATGTAACGTGATCCTCTGATTGGCTCAGCAATGTAACGTGATCCTCTGATTGGCTAAGCAATGTAACGTGATCCTCTGCAGCAAGTGACGGCAAAGCGGGGCGTCATCACTTTACACAGTGTGTCTTTACCTCCGCGGCAGAGGCTCCGCCGAACCCCTGAGACCGACTCACCGAACCCAGGTTAAGAACCACTGTGTTAAAACATCCAGCTGTGTTTAAGTTTCACCCTTTAACTTGTTAAACTAAGGAGGATATAAAGACTTAGAGGAAAGTCATTCATTATTCCATCCACTCTATGCAACGTGTCAGAACCTGACAGGTAAAACCTTCACAGCAGGCCGTTCCTGCCACCATGTTTGGCTGCAAGCGACGCGATTTCAGGCTTTAAAGTGACTTTTCCCACATTCTTCTCTTCACTTTGACCAAGTAGCTCAGTCTTTGTTTTGCCAAACCATCAAACTATCCTCCAGCAGACATTTCTCTGCTCTATGTAGGCAACTGCAAATTTCAGTGGAGGTTGAAGGTGTTTATCTCGGATCAGCGGCGTCTTATTGTTTGTCCCAGTTTATGAAGTTATGAACTGGGTTCACTGCAGATTAGCCATGAGCTGCTTTCCTGATTTAAAGTAAACTCAAGTTTTAAAAAGTTGTGGTTTCAATTCCACTCATTTTTTTTTCACCACATCCCCCAGTTTTAAAGTCATTTTTAAAAGTATGACAGAGAAAATGCTAGAAATTACTTGGTGATTAATTAATTCTAGTATGTCCGCCATTTTTTGTTTGGTGAATTTCTTCATGCTACGCCATAAAGCCATTCAACCGCGGAAGGAAAAGTAAAAAAATGTTAACATTTAAATACAAGCATGCTAAAAGAGTGGCTGTAAACTTCTTCATCAGCATAAAAAGTTTTTAAAACGAGCATAAAGGCTGCAATTGATGAGATATCAGCCCCATAACCTAGCGAGGAAATGAACTCAGATGTCTAACAGTCAAACGGTGGCCATGAGGATTCTTCATTATGTTGATGATGTTGTTAAAGAGCTGCATGTGAGACATCATTCCAGCCACTGATAGAGACTGCGACTCAAGACATTTGCACATACATCAAGCCATGCTTCCTGTCTCTACAGAAAGTTTCATTATAGATGCCATGGGACTCTAACAGAGGAAATGTGCTGTGACCAGGAAATGTGCTGAATGTGCTGGGAGGAAATGTGATAATATAGTATAGTTGCTTTTCTGCAGTATAATCATCATTATCATTATAGACAACGTTAATGTGGGTCCAATCCATACCAGCAAAAGGCTACAGTCTTTATTACCTGCAGTTTTCCTCTAATTTTCTCATTTTATTCTGTAATATTGGGAAATGACCAGAGCACTCCCACACTCTGCGAGGGCTTCAAACCCTTCACACGTTTCACGTTTTGTCTTGTTAAAAACACAAACGTAGATACATTTTATCACGATTTTAGATGACATATCTATGGAGTGCTTTCTATCATTTTTAAAGGTGTGGTGTGCATTTGTACCCATCATCCACCTTTTGATGGAACCAACCACTAATATTTTGGGGTGTGCCTCCAACACATCTAGAGTTTTTAAAAAAACGTGTCATTTTACTTCCATGGTTGTGATTGCAGTGAAACAATAAGGTAATCTTAGTGCAGGAGAAGAGATCGAAGCTTAACCATTTGCATAAGTGTGTAACACTAAAAAACAGCAATTATCAAGCTGGTAGGGTATAATGTCTGGAAGAAGACAAAGAAAGGGTCAGATATGCCTGGGGGCAACATCCCCATTCATAACGGAGGTGTATAATGTGTGTGTCTAACATCCCCATCGACTGGGCTACCTGCAGGAGGCTCTCATAATTCTGGCTGCTGCTGCCGGATATACCTAAAATGAGAGCCAATGAGAGGGCAAGTGAAGGGCATATTTATTTTTGCTCAGTGTGGGTTTGTGGAAGGACAGACGGAAAGGGATCATATTTGATGGCTTAAAGAGGAATGGTGTGTTATGACAAAATATGGCAGCTGGGTGTAGATATTTACTCTGGGATGCTGAATAACTCAGCTCCTCCAGCAGCACTGAAGCCGACATGAAAATGTGACTAAATGAAGAAGGTTTTAGCTCTAATTGAGCACAAAAGAGGACTTTAAAATGATAGGGTAACCGTTTGAGGAGTGGAAATGGAAATTCTGTCCTTCTAGATACAAGAGAGCACTGTGTCTCGATTAAAAAGAGGGAAATGCTTGAAAATGGAAAATCTGAAACCCTCAGGGCTTCTCTGCATACTTTGAGGAGTGCTGGGGTGTAAGAGACGGGAAAACTTGCAGGCTGTACTGTGGCAGTGTGCAGATGTATTTGATAATTTATCGGGTGTCTGCGCGGAGCACAAGTGATAACCTGAAGCCCGAAGCAAGCAAGACACTTTCATTCACAATGGCTGCAGCTAAAAAGGAATTTAAGGTGCAGAATCAAACATTAGACTCTTCCAGGCTCATTTATTACCCTTTACCTTCCCTCAAACAATAACAACTTAAATATGCAGCTTAAATTATCATTAATTTTAAGCACCCTGTGTCACCTTTGTCTTAATTTTACTCGTATTTGAGCTTTGTTTCAACCCAGGGACGATGGGTCACATTGAGTCAGTGTATTCTTTGAGACCATTTCATGTTGTTTTTAATGTGAATGCCGTTTGTCAGTCTTTTTCTGCGGCACATCCAGACAGTTGCATCAATGCTGTTCACACTTGTCCCATCGTGGCCTGGAAAAGACTCCCACTGATTAATTTTTCATTGAGCAGACAAAGCTGAGCGTTGTTTCATGGTTCCCCAGAGAGTTGCATCAGCGAGTGCCGACACCATCCGATCAGGGGCCAAAAGCAAGCTCCATGTCTTCACGGCGAGAAGAAAGTTTTTCTGTTTCTACATCCCTGCTATCCGGGGGCTTTGCTTTACATGCACACTGACTGGGATTTAGCTTTCAGAAAAAGTGACGGGTTTTTTTTGTTCCTCCAGAATATTTCATTGTCTGTCTGGTGACAGTTTGATGTGACAAAAGGGAAACAAATTTGGATGAAATGTAAAAAGGAAGTGAATTTTCCGTTGTTAATTTTGAGCTCTGTTCATGGAAATCTGTGAATGCTGAACCGTGAACAGGTGGAGGTCCAATTTAATCTAAATACTCTGGCTTATTCCCAGTAGATACATGCACACGTGGTTAATTTGTCATTTGGTGTGTAAGTCTAGACACTGCAGAGAAAAAGGTGCTGTCAGTGTTTTACATCACGGTGGAGGAATTTTGGCCTGAAGACTTTTGCTTAGTAATCCAACTGTGCTTGTGATTTTTTTTAATCTCATTTGGTTTAATCTAAACTTTCATAAACACACATGAAAACCTGCGTTTGTTGACCGTCCAGATGTGAACTTCCTGGTTTGTCTTGGATCATCTTCTTGCTGCATTATCCAAACATAGTTGGACATTTTACCTCGACTTTCTGTTCAAGAGCAGAATTAATATTTCTACCATTTGCAGATCATTTGGATTCTTAAGTAAACCATGAAACTACCACCATAATGTGATCATGATGTTCAGGGTCACCACTGATTGCTTCTCCTGGGAAGATTACAATGTGCGCAAAATTTTATTGATATTCCGCAAATGTTGAAAAAACATAATTCTGCAATTGTGATGTTTCTGTTAAATAAGAAAGGCAATTAAAATCACGTGAATCAGTATAGTCATGTAATAAGTCATTAAAAACAGGCTGCACCATCTTCCTCCTCCCACTTCCTGTTGTCTTCTTCGTCTTTTCCACCAGTAGTAACATCTGGCTGTTGATCACATGACTTGTGATGCAAGAAAAGTGCTTCCATTGCAGTTTTTTAAAATGCTGTGCTTCCATTAAGTTAATTTATTTTCATAATTCCAATGTGCAAAACGCAGCTGGTGTCTTCAATAAATATTTCCTGGATTATCAACAAGTAATCATCAAATTGGAAAGATGTTTTATATAATTTTATCAGCTTAGTGCAAAGAAATGTTGACTTCTGGCTGTGGATGTCAGGATGGACCATCAACAGATCATTAACAATCCCAGAAAGAGGCCGATCTCTTTAGACAGAAGCTAAAATATTTAATGAGCCAAAACAAAAAGTTTTTAGCCACTCTAGCCAATTTACATCTGCACCTGGAAATACACAACTATGCTTAGTTCAAATCTTGATTTTTTTCTTATAAGTAAGAATGAAATATTATCCAAGATAAAGTGCAAAACAAAATATTCACAAAACTAATGGAAAGTGGTGTTAAGTGGGAGACGCTTACCTCACTGTCTCAGGACTTTTTAGCTACTTTTTGCAGAAAACTTCCTCCCACAGTTCAGTTTGCTAAGGTGGAGTCTGATCCCTGGAGAAGGTTATGTGGCTCTTTGATTCCCTGTTCTTTCTGCTGCACTAGTTCGCCTTGCAAGATACTGCGAGTGGTTTCGATTCTGTTCATTTCCTGTGGGTTTCCATTCCACACCTGTGATGCATTTTGTCATTATCCTCCAGTATGTATAGCTACACTCATCAGCCACTATATTAGGTACGCCTGGGTTGAACTTCCTTTCACCTGCAGCCTCAGCTTCTCATGTCACCAAGGTTTAAGAAACATGAATCAGAAATGTTGGTCATTAGTGCAAATGACAAAAAGGCAGAGGTAGATCTGCTCACTTGAATAGTTTATTCTGACTAGTTTATTTCAGAAACAAAGACCTGAAGGCAGATAATAGTACATACGCATCGTAAATAACACAATGTGCTTTTATCTGCTGTTGTTTTGTAATATTTATAGCAAAACTGCGATAATGACGGACATGACCTTTCAAGAAAAGTCTTTATAAGACATAAAGTCGATACTGCAGCCCATTTACTGTGATTGTTTGGGGCTAATTAGTGAGTATAAGAACAACGTTGTGAGCAAAAGCCACCACCTGGCGTGAGGTGACTTAATCACCATGGTGACAGAGGAAGGAGGTTGCAATATCCCACACTGACATTGCAGTGAAATATGCTATCTGCCTGACCAGCAGTGTGGAGAGCCGTCACCACCCACTCAACTTTTCAGATTCAAAAGTCTGAATGAAAAGGCAGACAAACCCGTCTCTCTGACCAACCAGATGAATGAGCGTCAGAAGGCCGAGCTGTAAACGGATGAAAAGCAGACATGTTATTTATCACGTATCTTCAAATCAGTTAATCACAAATGTCCGCCCGTTTTGTTAATGGAAACAATAACATCAGGCAAACATTATGACCGGTGACAGATGAAGTGTGCAACACTAAGCAGCTCTTCATTACTGCACCTGTTGGTGGGTGTAATATATTTGGTGGCAACTGAACATTTTGAGCTCAAAATTGATGTCTTAGAAGTGGGATGGGGAACCAAGGACCTGAGTGGGTCTGCTAGACTAGAGTGTGTGGGCCTGATGACGGGGTCAGAGCAGAGGGGGGTGTTCCCACTTGATCAGTGTCCATCAAGTGGTCCAAACAAAGAGCAGCGGTGAAGCCATGACAGGTATCTGCAGTCCGATCCAACAGGCCAGTTTAGTCAGTTATTTCTCTGAGGTTACATTTCTTATACTGTTTGTTCATTTAAACGTAAACTAAAAATGCACTTTTTGGGTTAAGCAGCAAAGTATTCAGGTAGAAAAATGTGTCAAATCCTCTCTGCCTTTTCTAGTATTGACTCTTTTTTGGTTCAGTTTATTTGATTGAATGATTGAATTTTGAAGAAACAAGACACCAGTTTTGTTTCACACTGTTGTGGCCAAGATGACCCCAGAAGGGTTCAGTAGGGTTCAGAACCACAGACGGGTCAACTCCGACATCCTGAAAGCAGGCTCTCATAAACCTTTGACCCTTGACATCTTGGAGGAAGAATGACAGAGTTTGTTCCTTAACCGTTGACATGCGGGCAAACTGCATCCACCAGAAGGTGTTTGGTTTTGACTGACAGCGTTTGCTCAGCCCTCACACTCTGAGCTGTGGTTTTCAACCAAGAAATGCATTTTCCTTACAACTCTGGAATAACTTCAAGTGAAAAATTGACTGATTTGTAGCCAAGAAGAAGAGTTAGACAAAATAATTAACAAAACCACATTATTTACTTGATATGTAGCAAATGCTTTTTACCCTTGAAAATGTAACCAATAAAAATCCCTTTTCTCACCCTTCATGTTCTTGGTTTTATTAGGGAAAATATTTAAAATCCCTCAAAGGAAATAAATTAAGTTGCTTCAACTTAAGTCTTGGTAAAACTAATAAACTAATAAATCAATCAAACAGCTGCAGCTAATCCAGATGCTGCTGCTGCTGTTCTCACTAAAACCAGGAAGATGGAGCACATAACACCAGTTTTAAAGTCCCTACACTGGCTCCCTGTAGCTCAGAGAATAGACTTTAAAATACTGATGCTAGTTTATAAATCACTGAACGGTTTGGCACCACAATACCTTAAAGATCTGTTATTGTTGTACCAACCGTCTAGACCCCTCAGATCTTCTGGTTCTGGTCTGCTCTGCATCCCCAGAACCAGAACCAGACGAGGAGAAGCAGCATTCAGTTTCTATGCACCACAGATTTGGAACAAACTTCCAGAAAACTGTAAAACAGCTGAAACACTGAGAGCCTTTAAATATCAACTTAAAACCACCTGTTTAGAGTTTCTTATGGCTAAATTAGGGTTAGAGTGCCGGTTTTGATGTCTTCCATGTTTTTATGTCTTGAATGTTTTTAATTTCTTTTTATTTCTTTTCTACGTTTTAATGATGTAAAGCCCCCCGGAAAACGTCCCAGTTAAACGCCATTTAACTGAAGTCCTAAAGCGGTTTTAATGTTTTCATCTTTTTTTTTTTTTTATCTCTTTCTCACTGTTTATTCACTGTCACATGCTGTTTTTATTTTAATTATGTAAAGCACTTTGAAATGCCTTGCTGCTGAAATGTGCTATAGAAATAAAATTTGATTGATTGATTGATTGATTGATAAAAGCCTTGTTTAGCTAAGCTAGGATAATGTCTGTCTGAGTTAGCTGATATGGAAAAATATTGCACAATACTACAGTTATTGAAACAAAAAAAATAACTGACACCAAAACTACTAGTATTATTTGAAAGATAAAGCTAGGCTACATGCTAACGTATTTTAGCTCATCAGCAGACAGAATGCTGGGTTAAAGTAAATTCAATGGTTAATCCAGAAATTACTTTTTATTTTATTTCACGTTAATGCTGAAAGTATAACTGAGAACTTAACATTTTAATACTCAAATACGTCAAATCTGTACCATGACGCTAATAAATTATGAGAAATTGAATAAAACCTGCATTTGTGGGAGCAAGAGAAAATGTTTTGAATGTTTCGTAGTGACACAGTGGTGTGTGTGTTCTTTAAATGACTCACTTTTGGTGAGATAGAAATCGTCTCCAAGCTGTTACTTCCCCTCTGTGTCCTGCACAGAGAAATATCAGCAGAGGTAACGTGTCGCAGGTGATGTGGCAAAGTTTTAATTGTGCATTTGTTCACACATCCACAGCTGCTGCCTGTGAATCCCTCAGTGATTATACAGCGTCTGCACTTTCAATTTTCAGAGAAATTCTGTTTCATATTTTATCATCAATTATGTGTCAGAGGTGCTACGCTAACTGGCTTACAGAAGACTCAGAAAATAATTGTTTCTTGAGGAGCAGCTTTGGAGCATTTATTTGTTCACTGAAGCCGTGTCATTAAATCGCCATGAGGAATCTGGAACAGAGCATTTGATCACTGAATCTGTAACCTTCATTAGATCAATGAGTTGCCTTTACGTTCATGACAAAGCCGAGATGTTTTCACTGAGAACTTCCATCTGCAGAAGTCTGTTTCATACAACCCTGAACAAAATCTAATTTGAAGCTAAGAGTTGACAGGAGTGCGATGTTTGCTAAACGTGAGCAAATCTGACAAGACTTCAGCAAATGTCTCCTTCCTGATCGATTAGTAATCAACACAGTGGGGCAAAGATATGTTAAAAGAGCGATGCCTCATTGTAAAAGTTTCTCATTTCCAAAAAAAACGAATGTGAAATGCAAACCTAGATGGTTCATTCAGCGAGTGATGCTGTTTCTGCTCCGTTGCCTCTTTAGTTCCCAGTTATGCAGCAAATGCACCAAGTTTTTAAAGTTAACAAATGAGACCTGCTTTTAAACACTGTTTAAAAAAACTAATAGATCAACAGAAAAAAATAAGTTCACCATAAGAACAAGTTAACCTGAAACATGTGAGACGTATCAGATTTCCTAAAATGAAAGGCGATCTCATGCATTATGGATCTCTGATTTCTACTTTAATACAATTTCATATTAGACATGTATATTACAAAAATCATAGATTGCAGGCAAAGGTGATGTTATCTTTTGCAGACAGTATAGATCAAGAGAAACCAAACAGGTAATAGGATGAAAGGTGTTATTACCTGAATAAAAACCTGCTGATTTAATGCAATGCTTGGAATGGAAATGAAAGTATGGATGACTGTAGATAGGCGCGTGGGCGCTTGTGTGTTGGCGTGTATTGTTTACATAGACTGCAACTGTTTTATGCAGAGCTTCTGAATATTTAATGGTATGTAAAGAGGATTTTTTTATATAAATCTGCTGTGTGTGCATATTTATTTGCTTTTAAGGCTCTGCAGAAAGCAGAGTTGATGGCTCGCAGAGGATTCAATAAATTTCTGATTATGCAAAGTATCTACTTTTGCAAATGGACTACAGGTACATTTATCACTCATCTTTCTGGGAATCCATTCTTTGGCCAATAATTTAAGAGCCTAAGAAACACAACAGTGCAAATGTGAACAAACAGAGCAGCAGTTTGGAGTATTTCTGACACAGGTGAATCAACTGGCATGTAATAATAACTTAAATTTAGGTCATTTACATTCAAAAGTGAAGGTAATATAGATTAAAACAACATTTATTTAGATGATTATGGCTTACATGTAAAGGAAGCTTACAAGGTTACAATATGAGTTTACAAAATATTGTTGGAAAATGATTTTATGGTTCTGTTATAGTGATTGTTAGGTTATTCATTGCTAAATGTTAATATTCTCTCTATGATTATGTTTCTATTTAAGACGATCTACATGTTAAAAAGAAGAAAAACAAAAGATGGAGACAATATGAAACATTTGTTGATCTTTTCCTCTTCCAATTTTTTTTTTATTGATTTCAAGCTGACTGTATTGTGATTACAGGCTGCTGATTGGGTCTTTGTTTACACCCATGAGGAAAAAATAAAATAGTTTTAAAAACAAAGAAAGAAAGTAGAGACCTTCCTGACCTAAACCAAACAGAGAACCTCTATAGTATTGTGAAGGAGACAAGTAGACGAGCCAAACAATTTCAAAAGTGAATTTATGTAAATCATAAAAGCCAAAATTGACACTTAAACATTCTGTATAACTGTGTATTTTGTAAGACGACTTTCTGAAATAAATGTAGTTTTTATCTATATTCCTCTTCACTGAAATGAAAAATCAGGTAACACTTTATTTGAAGTGGGTGAATAAAACTGTAATGACACAGTCATAAACATGTCATAACATGTCATGAACATGAATAAGCCTTCATGAATATTTATGACTGTCATAAAACGTCATTCGGTAAATTATGACACTATTAATACAAAGTTGACATTATTCAAAATGTCTTTATGACAACTTGACATGAAATCATTACGGTTTAAACTTTACCTTTAATAACATAAAGTTACCTACATTTTAAAGTGCAATCAGTAATACTTTTATAACAAATTGTTATGATGGGACTTAGCTTTCGAACCCACATGCAAGAACACGATCAGACAGGCGAGTAAGGTACAATGATGGTTTATTGAAAGAACAGGAAGTAGATAGTGAATACTGGATCAGCGGACCGGGTCGTCTAACTGTCAACAGGAGACACAGAGTTAGGGGGAGATCAGCGGTGATTCTCAGGGAATAACTGATGAGTGCTTACTTGGAAGGTAGGTGATGTAGACGGAGTGGAGCGAAGGCAGTGAGCTTGTATGAGAGCGGTCAGGTGGCTTCACCTGAGAGGACTGCCTGGAACTAGGTCGGGCGTGGGTCTCCAGACCCGTGGCGTCCCGAAGGGGAATCCACCGGAGATGGATCAACAAGGGGGGAAAATGCGCACACACACGAGGAGTGGCGTCTGACCGGTAACACCGACAGCGTCGAGGGAGGACACAGGAGGTAGGCACACACAAGGGGTGGCGTCTGAATAAAGAAACAAAAATAAAGAAAAGACTAACAAAATAACTGGGGAAGACACAGAACCTGACACAAATTTATATCAGTAATGATTTCTTGGTTAATGTCAAGTTTAACAAAGACATTTTGAATAATGTCAACTTTGTATTAAAAGTGTCATAATTTACCGAATGACGCTTTATGACAACAGTCATAAATATTCATGAAGACTTATTCATGTTCATGACATGTTATGACATGTTTATAACAGTTTTATTCACCCCCTTCAAATAAAGTGTTACCAAAAAGCATAATTAAACTGGCTGCTGTTCGGTTGGGAGAACCAGGGAAAACGTGTCCAAGTCCAGTCGGTTCGGTTGGAAACTGCCTCAGGTGCGCGTTGCTTTCTCACCTTCTGAAGTCAGATTGCTCACAAAGCAAAGCCAGAAGCTGTTCACACCAACTTTGATCACTTCTGATTTCATGACTGCGGAGGAATCACCAAACATGAGAGTTTTCAGGTTCGCCCCTAAAAATAAAAATCTTGCCTCGTTCATGCCTTTATTTATTTTTTTTTTTTTCGTTGACAGATCTTTGAAGTTATTTTTATCTGCAGGCAAAGCAAAATTGTATAGCTTTTTTCTCAGCTGTATGATTTAGTTTTTGTGCTTTGTTTCTCCTCTCAGCCTTTTTTATGCCGTGCAGCACATTTCAAACACACTGATGGCTGTCGAGCCTCAGGGAATCACAGCTAGTCCACTGTATGCGCAAACTGCACTTGTTACATTGTGCAGTTTATTGTACCGTAAATCAAATTATTGTAGGAAGACAAAATAAAATGAAAGGACATTCACTGCCGACTTTATTATGTACACTTTTTGTGCGTGACAGACTGCTCTTAGTTCAGAAACTGCTGATGTGCTGGGATCCTCTCACGGGTTTACAGGGAGAAAACATCCAGTGAGCAGCAGTTAAAAAAGCTTTGCTGGTGTCAGAAGTTAAAGCAAACTGGACAAACTGGTTTGAGATGACAGAAAGCCAACAGAGGTACAAATAACCAGGATAATGTAGGATAATGGACCATGTCACAAAGATCAAATTTTTTTAATTATAATGGTAATAATGGCGGGGCTGCACAGTGGCACAGTTGGTAGAGCTGTTGCCTTGCAGCAAGAAGGTTCTGGGTTCGATTTCCGGCCCCAGTCTTTCTGCATGGAGTCTCCATGTTCTCCCTGTGCATGGTGGGTTTTCTCCAGGTACTCCGGTTTCCTCCCACAGTCCAAAAACATGACTGTCAGGTTAATTGGCCTCTCCAAATTGCCCCTAGGTGTGAGTGTGTGTGTGCATGGTTGTGTGTCTCTGTGTTGCCCTGCGACAGACTGGCGACCTGTCCAGGTGACCCTGCCTCTCGCCCGGCACACCAGCTGGAGAGGAACCAGCACCTCCTGACCCCACTGAGGGACAAGGGTGTAAGAAAATGGATGGATGGTAATAATGGCATATTGCATTTAATATTCATTCAACTTAGTGAATAATATTTTAGTAATCAAGTATTTTATCAATTATTCTGATGATTAATCTAGTAATCGAAAAAAAAAATGTGATAAAATAAAATCGGTAGATTCTACCACAGCAGCAGTGTTACTGTTGGATATAAACATTGGCCCAATTTTTTGTGCATCCCCAACAATAACTTTTCTGAAGTTTAGAAAATTAAGCTGTAACAATAATAGCTCATTTCTAAATTGACCTGGACCCTAACCCCAACCCTAATTTGTATAATTATACAAATTATACAAAATTATACAAAAATCTGAAATTATATTCACTTTCATAATGAAGAGGCAGGTTCACAGACACTTCTGAGAAAATGTCTAAACTCCAGTCTTCAGTTTATGTATTTATCTTCAGTCAGTTTAAATGATGAACTCTCACCTTGCCCAGCCATTTCGACCTTTTTGTCCATCTGAACGACTGATTTGGTTCCTTCGTAGCAAACAGAAACTCATCTACCAGCTATTTGTTGCAACCGGGATGTTGGTAGATTTATTTTCTGGTAAGTCCGTAAAACTACACTCACGTTTAGCATCAACTACAGCAGAGCCATATTCAGTCGATCTGCTCAGCTGTATAATTACACCCGCCGCGCGCTTCACCGCTCTGCCTGCTGGCGGCGCTGTTCAGCGCCACCAGGCAGCAGCTCTGGGAGGAGAAAGGCTGCCGTACTCCAGGCGTTGCTGCAGTCAGTTTAAGGTTGCTTATTGGTCCCCTGAAGACAATAAAAGCCCGAACATTATCATCAATCAATAAAATACCCCGGTTGGGGCGTTGTGCTGCTAACACTTAGCATTTGTCAACAAATAGTTGGAAATGAGAGTGTTGCGCAACTTAAATAATTGCCGACTGGAACATGTTGCATTAAATAATAAAACATAATTTAACAAAGCTTCAAGGCAGGTAACTTTCCTTGAGGAATTTTAATAATCGAGGTACTGGAATCATTCAAAGAATGATTACCACTGATTGTGGCCCCAGTACCTATACGTACACAATGGAATCAAATTAAAAGTGTTTGTTTTCAGGTACTTTATGAATCACCGTCGCTGCAGTCACACTACCTAACCTGAGGTGTCGCTGCAGAGAAAACCCAGTCGTTAGAAATGTCTGTCACACTTCAGCTTTCTTTGAAGGACGGTGAATGTACCGTACTTCTTCCAGAGTAGAAAACATCAACTTTAGTTTGCAGAGGAACCATTTTGTCTTGTAAGTAGACAGGATCTACCAAAGTAGATTAGAGGTGTGAAAAGCAGAGGCCTCTTTTCCCCCAAAGTGCTGTGCTGTTCTCTGTAAATGCATAGAGTGTTAGGACAATTATCCTTAGTACCACATAAAATTAGAGTGACTATTATGGGTAATACAGTCGATATAGAAGAAGCGATTGTCTCCTCTGTAATCAGTAGCTTTTGGATGGTATCAAAGCTACAAGATTTCTGTATCTTTAACAGTATCAGTCAAAGATGTGCCATTTGAAGGACATTCAAGAACTTCCAAAGTCACCCAGTGCTTTGATAATTATGTAATTTGGTTCTAGAAATAACCGTAAATTGTTCTTACTGGTGTGAGTTGTTCTTATTTTTGCTCTTTTTTCCATATAATGTTGTAGAAGCTTTGCTTTAGCTTCCAGGGTTTTGTGTCGACACTGTAGTGGTCTATTCAGGTTGAACTCTGCTTGTTCACAGCTGGGAAAGGACCAAATGTGTTCGGAAGATAAATGCTTTCTGTATTTGGTCTTGCCAAGTTTATGTTTTGTACCTCTATCGTTTATGTTTTGCTTTTGTGCCTACTTTCCTAATTTGAATTTGCTTTCAGTTTCTGAAATGTTAAGTTCCAGTTAATAAAAACAACACATTATTCTGGCTCTTTATTATGGTCACATACCGTTTTTATGTCAAATGTTTTTTCTTGTTTGCTGCTAATGTCGTGTTTGGATTCGTGTTTTATTCATGAAGGCTTTATTTTTATTTAACTACCTCTTCAGCCTTTCAGATTCTTAACAACATTATGAAGTGGAACATAATGTGCTCAACCAAGTGAACATCAGCAAACAGGTCGATAGACAATACACTCTCTACCTGAAATCTAAAGTCGTCCTGATCATTGTTGCTGAGTTTCTGTTCGACTCCTTCATTTTACAGCCGCTTCAGTCTCACTTCTTTAATCTACAGCTGCGTCAAAGAAACCGTTTACAATATCAGTTCTGCTGTAAGACCAAAGAACAAACATGCCTGGTTTCATTGCATAATATGTTTTACCTAAATGTAGTAAAACATGTAGGATAACTGTTCTTCATCTCTTCGTTCGCCAAAATCTAATCTAACATTAAGGTGCACAACTCTTTGGTTTTTTACAAAAATGTAACTAATTAGAGGGTCCAGGATTAGAGGGCGTCCCTCATATTGATCAAATGTGTGACAATAGTGGAATAAAGGAAAAGTTTATAATGTAAAAATAAAGTTTTTTAAGCTTTATATCCAAAACATGCCTGCAGGATTACTTTGATTCTCTCGTGCGTGTTTGAGGAATCCTTCATTCTCCTGTGGCAACCATTCAGGGGACCCTGTAGAAATAAACACCAGCTGTTCATATGGGCCCAGTTTTACTTACTGGACTCATAGTGATGTCTTAAAAATGACTAACATCGGCCCATACCAATATTGATAATATATTGTGCCAAGCCAGAAATTATTTGTCAGTCTGTTTCAGGGTTGGCCCAAGTGTCTATATTGGAAATCAAAGTAATGTCACCCCGGTTGTGATGTGTTGAAGACGGCACGTCGGAAAGAATAGGAGCTTCTTAAAGAGACGGCGACCCAGATTCAAGAAGTCAAATGTCTTGTTTGATATACTATACAGTGTTTTTTTTAATAAAAACTGAAGGTAACTGTTACTTAATTATGCTATAAAATGTCATTATGTGCTAGAAAAATCCACAACACCCCCCTTTTTAAGAAAATCTATAAATAAAACTAAAACAAGTATTTGCTGCACTTTGCAAATCTCACCTCAAACACACACGAGTGTCTAATGCTTTGTTTTCAAACCTGAACGGATTTTAAAAGACGTTTCTCCTCCTCTCTTTGATAATAGTCTCCTTTTGTTTTTCAACATTAGGCGTAGTTCGGTTTTATTAATAGACCATTTATTTATATAAAGCTGTAACCCAACAACGTGACCCAGCGTATATTTCACATCTGTTATGTAGAGACTATAATCTCTACATGTAGTTTCTATAATCTATAATATATAATCGAGCGTGCAGGGCCTGCTTTGCTCAGTCACTGTTATCAAGTCACCTGTCATTCATGGAAAATGTCACAAACAAACAGAACATAAAGTCTTTAGTAATAATAACTGAATTAGAACAAATCATTTCAGCAAATCTAACCAATTAAGATTAGCTTAATTAGTTAGCAAATCAATTAAGATAACCAATTAAGCTTAATTGATTTGACCATCAGTGGTGACAAGAGCAGCAGCAAGAGCAGCAAAAAGTCAGATTGTCTTTCCTGAAAAACTGATTACCTGTTATGCAGATTATATTTCCAAACAAACTGGCTTCAAGTCATTTTGCAAATGGTTATATTGATTATTATTACAGCAACCCATTTTTTATTTTTTATTAACCAACCACTCTGGGGGGGGTTCTGTAGCAAATGCTGCAGAACTGAATCAGTTCTGCAGCATTTGGATCTTATTAGTAAAATAAGATCCAAAGAGCTTCATTAGTCATAGTTACCTCCACTGAAATTATGTTTCTCCTTGCAAATTGTCACACTAACATCCTCATAAACATAAATTGTTGATTGACTCATTCTGATACCAGAGATGAAACTGGAGAGAAAATAATATTTTTTTTAAAAAATGTCCCTGTGCTTATCAGCTGATTATTAAACAAAACACTTAAACGACACACAAACAGTCTCAGAAAATAATTATTGCCACTTGAAGCCTCATACATTTAGAGTTAAAACAAATTGTGGATGATAGACTGATTTTCACATGCAAGTCTTTATTTTAACGTGTCACATTTGTTATAATACCTGCTGTTGTAAAAGTGCTTTAAATGCAAACACGAGATAAGAAGCTCAAAGTGAAACATAAGACATCAAAGAGGATATGGTGATGAAAAAACAGGAGATGTAAATCAAGCTTGGTGTTTAAACACCAACACTGAAGTAGAAAGACAAACTATCAAAGAGAAATTATGCAGACAAAGAAAATCTCACACAAAATATGATCTATGATAATGTGACACAGAGGTTCTGCCAGTTCTTTTGTCTGAAGGTGATCTCATTTCAAATCACATGCCAGAGAAATGCAATACGTCTGCTTTAGTCCAACAATGTGCTGGAGACACATTGCTGGTGTATTTTCAGCTCCTAGTATAATAAATATTAATCATAATATAGTCATTTTAAAAATGTGAGCATAAATTAAGACAATGTGGATATTTTTTTAAATGAAGAAACCCAAAGAATGACATTTATGTAAGTATTCACACCCCCTGTAACTTCTACAGTTTAAATGGCACCCAGCTGTGGTAAATTCAGTTAATTAGACTTGAATTGGAAAGGTATAAAGAAGGTCCCACAGTTGACAATGCAGGTCAGAGGTCAAGCACCAAGCATGAAATTGTCTGTAGACCTGAGACAGGATTATCTCGAGGCACAAATCTGGCGAAGGATTCAGAAACAATTCTGCTGCTTTGAAATTCCCGGTGAAATCAGCGGCATCCATCACTAAACCCACTGGACTCTTCCTAGAGCTGGCCAGGTGTTTAACCCTTCCAGACAAAACGTGTTGGCGACAATCCAGCCGACTTTGCAGTATCGTAATCCCACCAAAGTTTGCGCAATCTAGAAAACCCAATGGTTTCTGAAAGGGGAGACGTCGCGCTTTCCAGTCAATATCGATAATTTCACCCCCTCTGCAGCGAGTGAAATTAATCTGAGGGGCACTTTTAATAGGCGGTAAATTGTGAAAATAACTTGGTAGATATTGAAAGCTCTAGTTGTTATGGGTAAATGGGCAAATATACGTCACTGACAGGAAATTTAAAGACCTAGCGCGTACGAATAAAATAAGCAAAATATCCAGGTGGAGATTTGAAACTTAGGTCTCAAGAGAGGGGAACTTTCCAGAAGGACAACCAGATCTGGAGCTATGAGGTCTGGATGGTAGAGCAGCTGTAGACAGAGACATCCTGGATGAAAATCAGTTCCAGAGGATCTTGACCTCAGACTGGGCCGACGACTCGAAGCACATGACGGAGATCTCAAAGGCTTCAGAACCAATCTGGGAACGACCCAGAGTGGCCAAGCAAGAGTCCACACTCGAATCTGATTGAACAGATCTGAAAGTGGCTGACAAATGTCTCCCATTCAACTCGATGGAGCTGCAGAAGAGCTGCAAAGATGAATGAACCACTGAATCAGACTTGAGGCTGAAAAAGCTGCCAAAGTCGGATCAACAAAGTAGTAATAAAATGCTGTGAATACTTACACAAACGTGATTTCTTTTTCTATTTCTTTAATAAATGTACAAAAAAAAACGTTTCTCCACAATTTCATAATGAGGTATTTGTGCATAGAATTTTAAGGGAAGATGTTAATTAAATTCAATTTGAAATATGGATGAAATGTAACAAAATGTGGCAAAATTTTTTTTAAATCAAGCACCGTGATACACTTTAAACTGCACTTCCTGATCGTACAAACTGATTTATTATAATGAGAAGCAGAGAGTACAACATGAATATACATTAGCTGTATCCGTATATAAATCTTCTCAGCCTTACACATTGACTAAAACATGTAAGGTCATCGATCCTGTTGTCAAACTGCATATGTTTAGTAAAAATGCAAATAAACATGTCAAACTTGGATAAAAGTTATTTAATCTGTTTCTGTTTGATAGTGCACTAGAGTTTAAAATGTGAGTCAACTGCATAAAAACATGTGTTTATGAAATATAACCAAACACAACTCGGCATGCCACTGAAGCACTCTCAAATGAAATTTAAAATCTGTTACTCTGCTCACAGTAACCACAACAATTTAAAGCAGCTCATGCAAACACCAACACGGTCAAATTCAAATTAGCAGGTGCCAATAAGCCCTCAGGCGATCTGTGGAGGTTCCTGGGTCCACCTGCACAGCGCTGAGGTGGTGAACTCTGTGTGACACCGACGTGAGAAAGCGCCTCAGCATCCATGTCAGAATAATTTGTGTGCTGCCTGCTCATGCGGGTCTAGTTCTTCGAAGATGCACTCCGTTCTGCCATCGCAACTGGCCCACATTTATGCATCCAGGGCCACTTTGATGAAAGAAACGAGGTCGTAAAGCTCGAGCCGCATGACAGATTTTCCAAATCATGCATCTAATAAATGACAGCCTGTTTTCCAAACTGTTCAGACTCTCTGACTCAGGCTGATGGTCTCTATGGAGTCCAACTGATGAACAACGCCATCAATAATCTACAGCCATGGAAAAGATGAAAAGAAACACCAGCGTGAACTAAATATGGTGCTCTCCGTCTCTTAAGCCACATTATTTTGTCTTTGTGACGCTCAGTGGCATTTAAATGATTATCAATGAGGGTTTTTTTTAAGCTAATAGTTGTTTTTACGGTAATGTCATAACTTCTCTATCATGTATTTTAAAACATAAAATATTCCAGACTCTATTTAGTGTAAGCAGCCTGACCTTCATCCACACATCCACATCTAAATCAGAGCTACTGCTCAGTGGGTGGATGCATAAACTTACCAGACCAACTAGAAACGATTCACCCAACAATTAAATCACAGCCTTGACTAGAAAAACCTTAAATAATGAAAATTACTGAAATTTTGAGCAATGAAGAAGGGAGATAAAATCCAATCAGATCTTTTTTGCTTAGTTGAAAAACTAGGAAATGAGATTTAATCCTTGACAAACATAAGATGAAATAATGTTTGCATCCAACATGGAGGTCATTAGTCTTTGCATTTGTTGAAAACAAGTTAAGAAAAATATATTTTTACTAACAGACTCAATCTTCTTACCTTCACATCTGTGTAATATCACCAATTACTACAGCAATTTAATCAAAGTAAAAAAAAAAAAAACCCTGAAAGACAGAAATGTTTAAATAAATTAGGGGTGCACCGATTTATCGGCCAGCCAACTTATTGGTGCTGATTTCCTTAATTTTGGGAGAATGGTGATCGGCCGATTTTTATATGTGAAGCCGATCTTATCCACCGATGTTGTTGACCTTGGCAAAGGTCTGACAATCAATCACTGTGCTTTTCTTTTCTCCCATGAGAGGTTTGACTGACCGACCAAGTCATGTCTGCACATTTCCAGTTAACAAAAATCATCCCATTGTTGCCAATTCAGCACATTTCTTGATATATTCAGCAACATTTCAGACAAAAATATGGCATTGGCCAAAATCGGAATCGGTAAGTTAGGCTTTTTAAAAGATCGGTAATCGGCCAGAAAACTGCAATCGGTGCACCTCTAAAATAAATGTAGAGTTTTGTAACATTTCCCATCTCTTCATCTTATTGGTTACAGAAGATCTGACATAGGAGCAGAATCAGACATTTCAACAGACTATTTCAGCTTTCCTCTTCAATACTTTGACGAAGTGATTCTAGACAGCAGCAAACCAAGCAGGATGCAAAATGGACTGAATGAAAAGCATAACCTCTCAAAGCTGTTATACACAAGGAATATGCTTTGAGACGATTGGGAGACTTTAGGAAGAAGCTGAGCGAAGAGTGGTGAGCCTTGAGCAAGTCTACATGTTTATTGGTTTGCAGTGATTGCAGGATTTTATTTATCAGATCCAGCTCCAATCGGCACTAATGGTAGCAAATTAACCTGAAGCGAAGAGATTTTTCATAATAAGCTGCCGTTTAGATGGCAAGTGGTTTAGATTTTAGGAGTAGCAAATGTTGACAGTAGTTTTGTTTCACAGTTTTGAAGGCGGATCTTTTTGCACAGCAGGGTCTCATTTCAGCTAACATTTCCAAATTGCAGAACATACAATGTTTTTTGATCACTGAAGTAGAGAGCAGTGGAAACTAGTGGTTTGATGCAGAGGAAAATGAGCACATGTTCAATGCTTGATCTTTCTCGTCTTGGATTATTTATTCATGAATGCAAATTAACAACAATTGGGTATCACTTGAACAAGGAATTGACAGAGTTGTATATTTGTAAAAGTCCTTGAAAAATAACACCAAATCTTTAAAGAACTTAAGGAAACTTTGATTTCTTGGAAGGTTTTTCATTTCTGCAGTCTTTTGAGACTGAATTTTATCAGGTGTTTCTATCTTCTAGCAGAGATTAGGTTTCATAACCTTTTTAAAGTAAAAGCTGCTCTGCAAAGCTCTATTTCTCCACAACCTTAAAGGATAAAGCTATACAGAAATGTCCAATGGTGTTCTACTAACACCACCATTGTGGTTTTGCTTTTTAATATGGAAAGTGGACTGAATTTATGTGTATAAATAGTGCGTTTTGAACACTCAGAGCACTCACAAATCCCTAAACACTCTTGAACCGACACAGATCCACTGTCATCTTGAGGCCAAGTTGCCCAGTGGCACATTAACATGCAACATAAAGGGGAAATTGTTTGTGGGACCACTCCTCTTCCCACCAGTCCACAGTTACCCACACTGATTTACATTAACTATATTCACTGGCTTTTCAGAAATGAAATTAGCACGTTAAACCGTAACCCCTGCATTTGGTCTGTTGGTTGAAACTGCAGTGCAGGAATGCGTGTCAGGGTTAACAGCACCTTGCCTGTCACTTCTGAGCTCTAGGCAGAGTTTTATGGTTGCTCCCTTTGGATGAGAGGCCAGACAATTACCTCTGTGTCAGACAAGCCTATCTGTGGCATGAGCTGGTGTCAATGTGAAAAATGAAGTTTACCAATGGGTTGAGGCAAGGAGAGCCATTCTTAAAAGAATGCATTTCGGTATTCTGGACTGTTTACTTGTTTTTGGACACAAAAATGTGAGGATGTAAGAATTGTCTGAGGACAAAGTAATGAAATATAGTTGCACAGCTGCCAAAGGTCAATAACAAATATACAGTGCCTTGCAAAAGTATTAACAGGCTGGACTGTTTACAGCTGCAAGTCAACAGGAAGCAGGTGCATCTACAAGTAATGCCTAGTTTTTATGCTAATTTTAGTCCCGGTTCCCTTCTTCCGACAATCTTAAGGATGCCCCAATGGCTATCTAAAATCTTGGACATTTAACATTTTGGATTGTCTTGGTCCCAAATCACAGCCTGTTCTGACTTGCAGCCAATCAGAAAGCAAGGTGACGGAAACCTGAAGGAGAATCCAAAATACACAGAAGACAAAACAGCTGCGGTCCACATGCTTCAGCAAGCGCCTGTACTTTCTGTACATGTAGGCTAACGAGTAAAGTTGCAAACCAGAAGTTTTTTCTTTCAAACAAAGCAACAAGAATGAGCTAAAATCTCCCAAAAACCTCTGATGAAACCAAGTTTAGCTGAAAATTTTACAAGGTAATTTTGGTACAACACTGAATATTACTGACACACCAGGATGCCCACAGTTAAAATAGGTATTGATAGCACTTTTCAGCACATTGGACTGTGTTTTGTCAATGTAATTCAATTTGCAGACAGTTAAATTACTTCTATCCCCAAACCTGCAGCTAGAAAGTGGTTTATGAAGGATTCAAGCCAAGCTGTGGACATTTAAAAAGTCAAAAATAATGTCTGCATGCTGTCAGAGATGGTATTGCCTAGTTGTAACAAAGTTTTAAAGCTACTGTTGCCTCCCCGTCATCTCAAACCAGTATGCTCATTTTCCTTTGACTCCTGAAATCAAAAAGCAATTTAATTTTTTGTCCATGCAACTGCATCTCACTGGATAGTTAATGTGTATTAAGTCGCATCACCTCAGCAGTTTCTGAAATTCTCACTTGCATCTCTTGCACCAGCAACTATGTACAAAGACGCTTATTTTTATATTTGGTTTGAACTTGAGCAAATCTAGAAGCATGAAGACATTAAGCTGTTGGCAACTGATTGGCTGATTCACCATTTATTTTAACGAGAGGCGTGTCTAATTAAGTGGCCCATAAGCCACTTAATTAGGAATCAAGTGAATGACTGCAAGTCTTTCTGTGTTATCACTGCAAAGCTTTGACTGTATCTGGTTTAAGCAAAGTCAGAGGAGTTGGCAGAAACTGCTGTGTTTCCAAATACCTTTGAACCAAAACATCAGAACGTGAAGAAAGATATGTACTTTCCAGCTTCAGTCAGAAAACATTCCTCTCTTAGGTAAGAATTAAAACCATACCTGTTTTCATCCAAATACCTTTTCAAGTTTTCAGTTTCACTAGTCAAACATGAGAGCAGAGTTCAGTCATTCTATCAGTGGTACATCTCTTCACATATTCCTTTGATGCATTTTATTACATTTTGTTTCTGTCTGTTCGGTTCCATCACAGGGTCCTCTGAGCGCCACATAAACACGTCTCTTATTACAGTACAGCATAAAACTTCCTGTAGCTAATCTATTCATATTTTCCATTTCTTCCTGGCCTGGCTCGGAGAACACAGGAGAGAGGAATACAGAAGTGCTTTTTTCCTCCTTTTGAAGGTCTTCCATTAAAAATGAATGGCCCTCTGATTCGGTGAAGAGAAGAGATTTTCTGCCAGATGAAGACAGGCAAAGTGGAGCCGTAATGAGCCAAAGATAAATAGCTTATCCTCTTCCTTTCTTTCTATTTTAGACTTTTCTCAGAAAGAGCACATACGCTCTGAAAAGCCTGTCTGATTAAAGGTTTTCCAGCATAGATGCTTTAGTGATGTCTGGTGAACGCGTTACAAGGACAACGAGGCTGCAGCAGATTGATTTTTGTGTCTCTTTTAATGGTACAATTGTCCCACAGCCATCTTCTCTTAACATCTCTGGTATTAAAATCTTTAACAATTCTTCATTTTTACATTTTCAGTGACATATCAGTAGATCAAGCAGTACTAGTTGTCACAACACTGCACTTTGATTAATTCTCCTTTTTTCTTGGTGTCAGGAAAAAAACTTTCATCTGTCAGAGAAAAAGAAAACAGTAAAAAAAACACATCCTAATAATTGCACACTAAAATCTAAACCTTCTGGATGTATTACTGAGCTCTGGGTCTTCAGAGCATCTTGAGGAGATCAACACTGGGTTTATGAATGAAGTGCTCTAAAATGTCCTGGTATGCAGCTGCCCTAACTTTGGACTTCATAAAACACAGTGGACCAACACCAGACGTCCTTTTGTTCATTAGCCCAGCTGAGACACATCTAACAATATTTGTGGTTCAGATTAACACAAAGAATGTTACAGTTGCTGACCATAACCTGGATGTATCTGCACAAAGCTCTTAAATTGGCTTTGCTAATCGTCACAAGGCTACAGTTATCCTTATTGATTTTGTTCTTTTCTTTACTTTTTATGTCCTTCCACTTAACTTTCCAAGAAATATGCTTGGATACAGCACACTTTGAACAGCCAACTTCTTCAGGGACTGCACTGTGTGGCTCTCCTTGTTGGGGTGAAAATCACTGCCTCTTGGACTATGGTGAGGTCTATAGTGTCCTAGCTGAAAAGATGCTCTCTCAGATGCTTCACAATCTTTTTATTGAACAATCTTGCATGTGAGCAACACACCGGCATGTGTCGCCGTTTGCGACAATCGATTTGCTAAAAAATAACAATGCCATCATAAAAACACAAAATGTATGTTCCCATTAACCATTTGACTTACTAATTTACCATGAATTAATTCTTTATCTTAAATTATTACAGCATTTTATCCTAAACAGTCACTACTTTGAGCGCTATTACCATGCATTTATCATGTTATCAAACCTCTGCCGATATTGAAATATTACCGTGAAATAAAATTCATCATACTCCAACTGTCTGTGGCTTTACTTAGCAAACATTGAAACTTGTGAACTTTGTATTCCTAAGCATAAATAACTTAACAGAGAACATGAGCACCCTCTACAGGCCAAAACTGTAGCAGCTGCATTTAATAGCAACTTGCATGCTCCGTGTAATGTACATAAATATACATTTACGTAACAAAACGCAAATACCAACCTTGTTCCTCCATCAACCAGGTGCTAAGGAACCGTTTGCACCTTAAATTAATCATTTTACACTTCTAACCGTCGAGCACATCTTCTCTATGAGCACTGGCGTTCTCGTCGCTGATGTACAGTTTGCGACAATCGATTTACGACACCTGACGTAAATCACCTTTCAAAATAAAAGCGTTAGCTGTGTTACTGCTGCAGAAGAATAATACAGACTTATAAACCAATTTATGATACATAAAATATTAGTACGGTCATTTAAAAGGTCAACTTCCACGCGTATTGTTAGCTGTGACAGTCTGTGAGATACAACATTTTCAGTTTTTGTTTGTTTTTTTGTTTATGTCATTTTTGTTTTGAAAACAGCGAAGAGGTCCTGCGTGTAAATCCCAGCCTGGTGTATTCCTGCATGTTCTCTGTGGGTACTATACACATATTTAATATACGTTTCGCTTTTTGTTGATAGTCTAGTTTACTGAGTTCTACCTAAACACCTTCTAACACTTAAAATAGACAGAGACTCATGTTGACGCAGGAAATTATTTTCACTAAATGTTTCCTAATAATGGGATGTGCATATAGATTTAGCAAAGTTTGGTTTCTAAAGACATACATGTTAAATGTCCAATTTAATTGGTGATCATTTTGAAACATGCTTTTTTGATTTTTGGCTTCTGTGGAAGATTAAAATAAGACTGTATGTATGTTCACAGCAGTTTCAACTCCCACCTTATGCATCAGGCTCCTTTAGGTACACATGAATATGACCATAAGGATGTCCAAACTCACAGAGCCACATATAGAATACTATATATACACCCATGTAGTGACAATGACTTCCTGTTGAGGTTTATTTTCAGTTGTGAATAATTCATGTATTTTGGGGATTTAATGATGTTTCTCTTGTGCATGGAGTGTTCTTGGTCAACCAAGGTCCCAGAGCATGCTGCTGCAGAATGCAAACAAGAGTGGCAGACTGAGAATATTAGAGTTTTGATGAATATTTGTACATAGATTTATACATGTGTGGAAGGCGCCAGGGATTGGTTCTGAGATCACAGGCCGAGGGATGCAAGCAAATTGCATCCTTAATTGCAGTCCTGTTTATCATTCTTCCTTTTAGAAGTGCAAAAATCTAAAAGAGGTTGAGATTCTCCCCACTTTTTGATGATGTACCAAGGAAAAAGCTGACTCTAAATCCCCAAAATCACCCTCACAGGAAAGTATTTATATAAAAAAGGCATTAATAAATACTCACCAACACTTCCTTCCTGGGTATGCTTTACTCCTGTTTGACCCTGACATGTTGATGGCATAAAGATGAGTTACAAATAGATTCTATCGCAGCCAAATATGCATCGTATTACACAGTAGCACAATTTATTTACTTGAAGCTCTTCTGTACAGCACATAGCACATTAAATCATTGTTTGGTGTCCACACAAGCTGCAGTAAATGGGGAGTGCAAGGGTGAAATCACTCTGAATCATCCTGGAGTTGCTCTGCATTTACATGAACTCAATCCAAACCACATTAGGCAGAAAGTGAAGATGTGCCTAATCATCATCAACCATTATCTAACCAGAATATGTTTAAAAAAGAAACGCCGTGAGATTAAAAATCTCTCTTACAGGAGTGTCCCAGCAAGTGGCAGCAGCACTAACAGTATGAGGCCCTTATTCTACAAGAGCAGCGAGATAGTCCCATTTATTCCCCTTGAGAAATATCTCTTTTTTTTCCTTTTTAGCTTTAGTGAGACAGTGCTGAGTAGGCATGTTTTTGTTGAAGTTCAACTTTCTGTCATCTGAGTCAAACACAGTGGCAGAGGTTATTACCAAGCAGCCGGGCAGAATGATCAAATGTTTTAAAAATAGGACATTTTTAACCATAAATTCATTTTATATTCATCCTATTTTATATGCTGTAACGGTTCATTAGTGGAATATTTAACATATTTCGATTAGGCTCGGTTTATTTGCTTTAATTTTGAACAAGTTTGAAATTAAAGCTTGTTCAAAACAAGACGGATGCAATCATGGAAAGTGTAGATTATAATTTGAACAAAAATCTGTTCCATTTAGTCTGGATTCCATCACATAGACAATGGCTAATCAAGTTGCTATATCCCTGCACATATTTTTTTTTCTCCAGGCAGGAGAAGACTTTGACGCAAATTAACTATAAATAACAAAACCCAGATCTATACAACTCAATGCAGCCTGCTTGCACAAGAGGCTCTGGATCAATGAAAAGGAAAGCCGGCCTTTGAGCTTAATTGCTTCCCAAAGCATTCCAGCTAAAATAGTTTGATCCTCTATACACACCTTCTTTAGAAAAACACAAAAAAGATGTTACAGAGCACACAATTTGAGCCGGAAGTTTATAGGATCACATTATGGCGCAGCAGTACTGTGTCTATACCTCCACCACCTTTCACACCTCAACATAAAAAATTTAAATTACCTGACATGCTCAAAATTCATGATGTTCCAATGTGGCAGCATGTCTGGGTCCAAGGTACAGCATATGGTTACTGATATACTGAAGGAAATGTGTAAGTTTTAAAGGGGCAGTATTGTGTAAAATCTGCATTTTTAGCTTTATATTTTGTTATAATGTTATTCCCTCATTAAAAACATACCTGGAGTGTTGCCTTGATTCCTTCATGAATGTCTGAGAAATCTTCTAATCAACCAACCATTCAGCTGTGCAAAACGCCTGGTTGGACCTAGCCCCGCCTTCGAGACTCAGCTCCTCCTCTAAGCTGCAGTTTTCATGCTCCTTCAGACTAGCTAGAAGCAATTAGCAAATACCTGCTGGAACTGCGTATCTGCCGAGCTCTTTATGCGAGCAAATTCTCAGTGCAGCTCTGGTAAAAACATCGTTAAAGGGTTAATAGAGGAGGAATGTGATCACTTCAGAAGACAAGAGTTTCAGAAAAGCCACTAGTCTATCAAAATCTTCAAAATAAAAGCACTTCAGGCTTTAGAACCTTGAAGTGATCAGATTACAGATACCGGAAAAACAAATATTGATTGATGTGAACGATTCCTTGTAATTTCGCTCACCAAGATATAAAAAAAAGTCATGTTTTACTGAATGTTCCCCAAAAAAAACTCACTTTCTTCAATTCTCTCATGATGCAGATAGAAATGCTGATACTGGTGGCCATGAGATGAACAAAAACTTATTTACCTAAGAGAGCAGTAGAATAATTGTGTTTACACTGAAATGATGTTCATTTTTAATATGTTGTCATCCAGTAGAATTAAAATGGTTATGTGACTCAGTGTGACTCGTCTATTTTACAGTAATCTGAAGCCCTCTCTCCCTCTGGCCTTCGTTTTTCCTGGACAAGATGGATTTGGAGCTAAATGGAGTTGGATCAAAGATACTGGCTGATTAATGTAATTACTTCTTTATGCACAGATTGTTGCTCATGAAAACGACAGATTAGACTAATCTTAAAAAAATGCTTGACTGTAATACTGTAATGCAAAGGAGTCCTTATTTACTATGTGCAATATGACGTTAATTTTTAATAATTGCATCGTAACATACCATCTGTTATTGGTTGTAGAAATCAAGTGATATCTTCCTATGTCTATTTTTCCCACAAAATCCTTAATTTACACTTGTACCATATCCAGCGACGGAGAATGTGAAATTAAGAAAAAATAAGAGTGTAGGTCTGTGTAATATCACATTAAATCTCAGAATGTTTTGGAAAACATTTGGTATTTTCCCTGGGAACTGCTCTGAGTATATGGCAGCAAACCATCTGCACAAACTGGCACTAAGGTTCAGCCAAGACAACAGAGCTGACCCAAAGTCTCAACTCTTGTCTGGCTGTAATTTCAGTCTGCTTTCCATCCCCAGCAAATTGGACTTTTGATGGTGTGGCTTAGCAGATATTGTACTGCAAACAATGAACAGATTTAAACTCTGTAATATCTTTGAGCAGTTAATAAAACCATAAGCTGTGTCCACAAAAGTGACAGTGAGACAGTGATTTAAACAACATACAACTCAATTAACTACTGGAGCCATTGTTTCTCCAGCCAAATAATGGAATTAGTTTTTCCAGGCCAACATCCCTGTGATCTGCAGCCCGGCTAGCACAACACCAAAACCCAATGTTCAGGGCCACCCGACTACCAGCCCCTTGTCTTTTCTGTGGAAGGTACAAATTAGCCATAGAAAATCCACCAATTTGTAGATATTTCCCCAAGCGTGGAGAAATATTTAATATCCCGTGGCAACCCTTCAGCTGTCGTTGAAACTAGCCCCGCCTTAAACGAAGATGTTTAAGGAGGATCGTGGCTTCCAGCATCCGCAGTAGTTTTGGTGTCTGGAAAGTGGGAAATTTCAAAAATCTTCTGAATGTAACGTCACTGCCCCGTTACCTAGCAACCCAAGCAGAATTACAACTAGTCAGCAGGTTTTACTGCTGCATGTGGTGTACAACGGCTGCTGGATTAATTTACCATGCTGAAATCACTTGATGCGTTCTTGCTGGTGGTGCAGGAGGAGACAAACGGTTACATAATCGCACATCTGATTGCCGCCATTTTGGAGTTCGAGTGTAAACTTTGAATTGTGGGGGACTGACCAACAGCAGCTCATTTTGATTTAAAGGGACAGGAGGCTCTAAAACAGCAAATTCTGAAGGGAGCTCAACATGGGCAGAACTGAGCAGAATGAAATCTCATCAGCTCAGAATGATTTTGTTCACAAAAGTGTAATGAACATGTTTTCATTGCCCGTAGACCAAACCTAACCTGTTCAAGGAAGCATAACGGGTCATTTTTAAGCTATATTTAGTGTTTGAAATATCAGAATAAGCAATGATAAGTGATTCCTCTCCCTGGATCCTGGAGCCAGTGGATGCATTTTAGTCTTTATAATTCTGATTTCGACAGACACTTTCTTTAAAAACTTGAAGAAAAAGCTTTTCTGGATGGACTCTTACAAACTTACAAACCAAAAAAGAGGCGTTTTAAGTTGTCTGAAGCCATTTGTTCGCACTCTTCGTGTAGAAAACAGTTTTACTGAAAACACCATTCCTCCCACAATGTTGCTGAATTTAGAGCGCCATTGAGAGTCGCAGAGGAAGACTAACAAATATCTGTGGACAGCCTAATGCCTGTCAAACTGACAGGCAAATATGTAATTATTCCACTTAAATAGCATACTGCTGCTGAATTAATGTCACAATACACAGTCGCAGCAGCAAAATCCTCTGCTGCACGGAGATAAATATAGTGTGAGAAAGTTCTGGAGGGGCTGGTAGTCTTTAGTCACTGCTGAGAGACAATATTCTTTCAATCAATCTATTGTTGAAAAGATTGGCTTCATAGTCATGTAACCTTTTGTACTTGTAAATAAACTGCTGTTGCCTAAACATAATTACAAAGTTTCAGTAAGTGCGTTTGCAGAATTTAATTAGTTTTCCATATGTAAATCTGCTTCAAGTGTTAATTTCTTCAATCTTCATTTTCAAAAATGCAAAACTGGCTGTGAGATTTTCAATATAAGAAGATGTGGCTGGAAATATTCTGTCTGTCACTGAAAGCTATTCTGTTTGAGCAAAAGTATGTCATGACTAGAATTATCCAAAGCATTTGGATATCAAAATTATCTGATTTTGATATCCAATTATCAAAATCAGAATAAAAAGTTCAAATAGCAGTTTATTCCGGCAAAAATACTCATAAATGTGCTAAACTACTATGTTTAGGCCGATAAAGACGAGTTTTTCTTCCTTCCTACTTCCCAGTACCTTTACTCGATGCTTGAGAGCAAATCCGATTATCCATTCATTCATTGGCTACACCTTCTTCTCCTTGAAGTGTCGATGGGGTTTTAACGCAGCAATCATTGGGTTTATTCTGTTATACCACGTATCAACAAACAAAATGGTCCTGTTAACATTGATACTTCATAAGTGTAAATTTGGATCATTGGATCTCATCTAAAATGTGAAAAACTTCTCAGCTTTTTGCAAACATTGCAATATTCTGTTCTGCTTCACAAAATGGTTTCTCCTTCCAGACATTTCCGGCAAATGGAGGTCATCCCTTTACTGTTTTCAAATATAAGTAACTTTCCCAGCCTCTGGCATCTTGAGGGAACACAGCAGGTGGGCTAGGCATGGGTGCTGATTCGTGATGCTCGCTTGATGTATGGAAGCCCTAAAAGGCAGAATAGGAAAAGCTGCAGGCAAAAATACGAGAGTGGAGACACACAGTATCTGGATATTCACTAATCTCCAAACACTGAACACTGACGTGCCAGCATTACTTTACCTGAAAAAAGATATGTAAAACAACTCTAAAGTTGCAGTATGTTGCTTTTATATAAAACCATGTCGTGACAGTACAATTTGAGACAGATAATCTGTGAAAAAAACATTAAGCTCCTCCATCTACTCCCAGAGCCAATCACACTCAATTTATTAATGCTGGAGAAACACCTGACAGGAACACGGTTTATTGGTGGCCATGTTTACTAGCCTGAGCATTCGTTGCAGGCTCTGTTTCGGGGAGCTAGCGTAACAGAGAGCATAAGGGAGGGCGTGAGCAGCACATACACATACATACATAACAGTTAGTCAAAGGGAAGGTAATTTTATTTGTATTGCACATTTCAGCAACAAGGGGAATCAGAGTGCTTTACAAGATTAGAAAATAAAACAACAAACGAGTCAAACAGTTCTTCAGGTGATAGAAGACTTACTTTGTAACTGTATTTATGTGTCTCTGGAGGTTCAAGTCGCTCCTTCCAGATCAGTTCTTGTCAGTTTTGATAAGTAGTTTCCAGCTGCAATAGCTGACTCTTGATTATTCCTCTTCAGGTCAAAAATAATTACTTCCGTTTTGTTTCTATGACACATCAATGCATTTTTTTGTTCAATGAATCTGGTCAGTGCCTCATGACATTTTAAGGTGCATCAGCTGCATAGTCATCCTAACTAATCCTATTACTTCCTTTGATTTGAGTTAGCTGGAGCCTGTAATGGCTGGTTAATGAATACTTTTGAGCAATCTTTATTTTCTGACTGTTAATTTAACAGGGCAACACCAGATCTTCTGTAGAGACTCTTCAAAATAAGAGTCTCTACAGAAGAATGTGAAGTTTAAGGTAATTCCCTTCACATCTGAGGTTTATAATAAAAACTTACACTGATCAGACATAACATCAAGACAGGTGATGTTAATAACCCACCCCAAACACATTCCTGTCATTTCTTCTTCTGGCAATAAAATAAATTGATCAGCAGCAACTCCATGAAGACGAGAGGAATGCAAATATTAGTGATAAATATTTGGCTCCCTGACTGTTTATGGAGTATTATGACTTGGAGAGTCCAAACACTCCATGTGCAAGAATGTGCTTTCCTTCAACCTCTGCTTCATCTCCTCTATATCAATTTTTCTTTTTCGCTCCACATTTTCATCGCCTCAAATCAAACACGTAAACAGACCCCTGAGTCTTTCCCCCTCCAGGACTTGGTGCATTTTCTTTATGTAATATTGCAGAGTTGGGTTTGAGTAAGCCAGTGAGACGAGCGAGCTTTGATTAATTCGGAAGCCACTGAAATTTGTCATTCGTTTGCGCCGACACTTGAGCAATATTAACTGGATGCACGAGTCCCCAAAGGAATCAAACTGCAGCAGCTCAAATGATGTAAATTGATTTTTACACGGCTGAAAATAAATCTCAGCGAGTTTTCACCCTTCAAGTTACAGGCACGATTCATCTGTGTCATTTATTAAACCTCTTCATAAATTATACGATTATCTCAGTGTCTCAAGTTGCAAGTTTGATCTGTTAAAGATCTCTACAGGACAGAGCGACTGCAGCTTGATGTAGGCCGGTCACAACGACAACGTTTGCTGGACGATAAATTGTTCCAGAAGTTATTTAAATAAATGATAAAATTGTTGATTTAAAACCATGTTCTTGTGATATAATTGTTATGGCAAGATGGATAAACTTTAAATTCTGATTGATATTTAACACTGGAACTGGAAAACAATTTAAGTATCCAAAATAAATAAACAAAGCAACAAATAAAATGAATCATGAAGTCTCTGTAAACAAACCTGGACAATTTTGAGACCAATTTGCCAGACTGAAGACTTTTGTCATCCAGTGTTTGGTAGAAAGAGAGAGAAAAGAGAAAAATGATAAATCAAGCATTTGAAAATGACTGCGATTATGCCTTATCGTGCTATTAATTGATATATTGCTTATTGCGACAGGACTAGCTTGATGATGTAATGAGATATTAACACCTGTTACATAAACTTCAAGGTTTATGAATCACTAACTCAGATTTATCTTGACTAATTGTACATATAACCAAACTAAAAATTAAACTGTTAATTATCATTTGGAAAAATTAAGCATAGCGGATCCACTAGCGTCAATCTGTGAATACGCCAACCCTCTAAAAATGCTTATAGCTCCCAATTTTATTTAATAACTCAAACAACAAATATACCATAAAAGGCATTAATACGCCCAGAGGAAGCCATCTTGGCTCTACACAGAAGCTAACATTCACATTCTTACTTACTTACCGCCAATCCTGACACATAAAAGTAAAAGAAATTCACACCACCAGCTGATATATACAATTAACAATTGAAATATTGTTAAAATAAAATATCTAAAACTTTAAAAATGAACAACATAAAACTAAATTATTACATAGATCTTGTTTAAATAATGATTTCGGGATAAAAACGAAAGACAATGAAATTAAATAAATCAATAAAATGCATACATAAAATGAACAAGTGAGGGATTATTGTTGGAATACGTTATGTTTTTTTTATTCCCATGCTATACTAGGATAGGATTTAAGAGGAACAGGACCGTTTTGTTAATTATATACTCTACATAAATGATTATCCTCAGTGTGACTTCTGCAATAAAAGCAGGATTTTTTTCAGTTTTCTGGTACGGAGCACATAGATGTGTGCTAACACAATCCCAACAAAGATCTGTTGTTCCCACTCAATCTGAGAGCGGATAAAGTGACATTACAAAACATCCATCCATCCATCCATTTTCTTACACCCTTGTCCCTTATTGGGGTCGGGAGGGGTGCTGGTGCCTATCTCCAGCTAGCGTGCCGGGCGAGAGGCGGGGTCACCCTGGACAGGTCGCCAGTCTGTTGCAGGGCAACACAGAGACACACAGGACACACAACCATGCACACACTCACACCTAGGGGCAATTTGGAGAGGCCAATTAACCTGACAGTCATGTTTTTGGACTGTGGGAGGAAACCGGAGTACCTGGAGAAAACCCACGCATGCACAGGGAGAACATGCAAACTCCATGCAGAAAGACCGGGGCCGGGAATCGAACCCAGAACCTTCTTGCTGCAAGGCAACAGCTCTACCAACTGCGCCACTGTGCAGCCCCATTACAAAACAATTTTGATCAATCATTTTAAAAATGAAAAATTAAACTAGAAACCACAAGACAGCAGAATTCAGAGAAATGACTAAAATAATAAAAAAAAATCTATAATTCTTTTCTTCACACATAAATGTTACAGTTTATGACAGCACAATTAGAAAAGGACTTTACATGAATGAACTCTTGTGGAAATATCCATAAAAAGAATAAAATGGAATAACTAAGAAAAATCTCCAACAATAAGGCACCAAAAATATAAAGAAATAATGTTTTCTTCTTTTTCTTGCGCTGCAGCAATAGGAACCTTGTGCCTTGCAGTCAGTGAGCCAATCATTAGCTTCTCTTTATGACGACATATTCCAGAGACGAGTGAGTCCATCTGTCCAGCAGCTGGAGCTCGGCCTGAATTGGGTCATCAACAGGACAATGATCCAGGACACAGTAGCAAATCTAAAACTGGATGCCACACTGGGAAGAACCAGTGTGTTGTAATGGCCCAGTCAAAGTTCAGATGCCTACAATAACTAATTTTCTTGGATGAGAGCAAAATAAATGTCTGATGCAATGTGATAAAGCCAAAATTCCTCCATAACAATAAAAAAGACTAACAGTTTAAAAAAATTATTATGATCTATTGAGTTATAGAATGTGATTTGTTTTTCACACATCTTTTCTATTAGATCTTTGTTTAATAAATGTGAAATTGTCGATGTAAAAGTGGATTTTTAGGATGATGGATTGCGTTTCTTATGTTTCAGTAAATGCAATTTCCTTTTGCAGTGAAACTTGTTAAAACCATAAACAGATTGTCTCTGCACTACTGCAACTCTGTTTATCCTTTTCACATCTGCAAACTCCAGAATAAAGACTTTATTATTCCAAAGCAGAAAAACTCAAAGGGACCAGGGGTTGTAATAGCGTCTGAATATTTAACAAGTCTGTCAAAAAAAAACATTACATGCAAAAAGTGTTACTGCTAATTATGGAGGCATTTCTGGCCTGAGTTTAATTTAATGGGCAGGTTATGAACCCGCCCTCACTGCCCATTAACCTTTGACTCTGTTCATCGGTCATGAGACACAACAAAAAGATGTTCAAAACCATTACCAGAAATTTAACCTGTTAAAAAGTCACAGTAGAATAAATAAATATATTGTAACTGGTGTGCTAGACGTACATTTAATGACATTCAAAAGTAAATATTTTATGTTGACACACAACTGAATCACAGAAGCTTATGCAGAGGGGAGACGTTTGGATAAGCTTTTATTTCGGTACAGAGATGAGTTGTGTAGTCTCCAGTGACAAATAATATTTAATGATCTTGGTACTTAAAACCGTAACACTAGTGAGATCTTCATTTACACATCACCAACACGCTGCAGTGTTAGTCAGCTAAAACAGAATCTGCTGAGAATTCTCATTTAGCTTTAAAGATAGCTTTAATTAGAGAAAAAACGGCTACTTTTAATCATACTTCATTAAGGACTAATTGTGTGTTATTTTTGACAGTTTTTTCTTTCCGTAAAAGGTTTGCCTGAATCGGCGTTTCTTGGCTGTGTCTGTGTCATTGATAAAAAAATATATAAAAATTACACGGTACTATTGCTGCCACAGTTTTCTCACAGTTTCCTCTTTCCACTGAAGGTAGACCATGCCTTTTGATTTTTGTATTTTGCTTCCACATAAGAAAATGAAAATGTAATTCTTAATTAGCTTTATCCTCCATTTAACACAAATATAATTTCCCCTGGTTTGCTTTAAATCTAAAAATTGTGATAACGGCCCAACACTTCAGTTTTAGTCTCATCAGAGTTCAGGACATGAACGGTTTTCTTCCCCAGACTGTAATCTGGCCATGTTGCTTTTCATGCAATGGCTTCTTCCTTGCTGAGCTGCCTTTGAACGCGTGTCAGTGGAAGAATCATTTCACTGTGGATAATAAAACCTCCTTCCCAGCGTCTTCAGAAGGTGTTTTGATTTCATCCAGGGAAGCTTTCACTGAGAGTAAACCCCAGCAGACCACAGGCTGGGATTGCTGCTAACTTAATCTGTTTCATCGTCTTTTTCCAAGAAACAGCTGCACCGAATTTCCTACGATGCCTTTGTGTCCTCGCATGAGCATTTCACACTCCCAGTGGAGATAATAATAATAATAATAACTTTAATTATGCTTTGATTGAAAGGTAGCAGCAGCAGTTAAAACTATTTTATTTACTCTTTCCAGTTTGTTGTTCAAAGGACTCGGGCTGGCCTCTCATTAGCGAGGCTTTTATAGCACTTCCAGTGATGAGCCTGGTAAAGTTGTTCACTTCAGCTAAATGTGCCGTCTGCTGATTGCTGTGTGGCTGCGTCCTGTTATAGACACCCAGGAGAAGTTGCAGCTGCAGCTCTTTACCCAAAGTGTGGAAGGATGTGAAGTCTCTCTCTTTTTTTTTTTTCCTGCTTGGCTGATTTAAGCAATATGATAAAAATCTGAGCTGAATATAAAGATGTAAGGGGTTGCAATGCTTCAGAGAAGCTGTGAGAGTGCTTACATGCACTTTCTATCAGTAATACAATCTGTCAGATTGAGAAATAAAGAAAAAGTGGTAATGGCTGGTGTACTGGATGGAATGAAAGTTTGTAAGATGTTTAACTAATACCATGCAGAGTGATCAAATATTCAGAGTAACAATAGAAACAGCCAACAAAACAAAAAGCAATGGGTCCATCCGTCCATTTTCTTACACTCTTGTCCCTCAGTGGGGTCAGGAGGGTTGCTGGTTCCCATCTCCAGCTAACGTTCTGGGCGAGAGGCAGGGTCACCCTGGACAGGTCGCCAGTCTGTCGCAGGGCAACACAGAGACACACAGGACAAACAACCATGAACACACACACTCACACCTAGGGGCAATTTGGAGAGGCAAATTAACCTGACAGTCATGTTTTTGGACTGTGGGAGGAAACCGGAGTACCTGGAGAAAACCCACCATGCACAGGGAGAACATGGAGACTCCATGCAGAAAGACCGGGGCCGGGAATCGAACCCAGAACCTTCTTGCTGCAAGGCAACAGCTCTACCAACTGCGCCACTGTGCAGCCCACAATGGGTAAACTAAATTATTAAAATAATGGCATTCATGCTGCTGATGAGTGGATGTAAATATTTGACCTCAGCTGTAAGTCTCTATTTATTCACACACTGTATAAATAGGTTTTTTATTTCTATTCATATACGATTGGCTGCACGCAGCGTCCTTGTAAATGAATGAAGCAAACAAAGCATACAAGCAATTTAAACAGGACAGATGAGCTGCAGACTTACAGGATGCAGCCATTACCTGCAGGTATCGACTATGTATTCCTGTCTTCACATATGATCAATACCTGTGCATAATGTCTGCTCTCCTATATGCAGTGAGCCTGAAACACAAACAGATTCTAATTTCACTGGGCTATGAGAGAATAACAAGGTTGTTACCTCAAAAGCGTGATTTGATTAATATATATCAGACCTTTCTACGGGTGAAAGTCTGCAAGTGGAACATGCTCTGCTGAAGGGATGGATCTGGATTTAAGTGATGAGCAACAATCTGGGTAACATATTTAAGGGAGATGATGTTAGGGGACAATTACAGGTGGGAACAGTGAGCTCTTGCTGCTTCTCTGTGGTGCGACTTGATGGAGTAGAAATAGAGGGAACACGGCAGCGGGAGAAAACCAAAAATAAACACAAATCCTTCATTTCCAGCTTCTATTTTCTGCCAAAACAGCAGGAGAGCTACCTGGTTAATCCCACGAACGTGGAAAACTCCACTGCATGTGGGCAGCAGGCTGCCAGCTCATATCCTGCTTGTGGACAGATTTACAGAGACTCATTTGATTTGCAGCCAACAGTAATTATACATATGGCAGAAGATGTACCCCATACACCTTGTAATGAACTCTCGCTAACCCACTGACTTCCCTGCTAAGCATCCAAGAGTTGCGTGTTTTGTGTTAGTAGGAATTTGGCGTCGGCGTGGCATCCTGTCGAGGTGAGGAGGAGATGCCATTCTGATCAGCTCATCCACCGCCTCCTCCTCCTTTCACAACTCCTGCCTATCTCTGTGACTGCGGCAGACACCGGTGCAGAGCCAGATGGTGGATGTTATACTCGTTTTGCTGCTGCTTGGCTGTTTATTTGCCACAGGGGCAGCAGGGAGCCCGGAGTTGAAGAAAGCTTTTGTTTTCAAAACGCAGAGAAAAGCGAGAGTGAAACGTCACTGTTGGCTTGTTACCTGAGAAACCTCCTGTCCTGCTCTGTGTCTTCGTTCTGGCCCCCAACCCGTCCCCTGTCCACCCAAAGCAGCAGGCTGATATCTTAATATCAGCGGTATTAGCCCAGGGAAGGAGCCATGGATCATTTTAATGCCAGTCCATGTATAGGAAGCCTGGAGAAACGGATCGATGATACATGTCCCCAGGCCATTCATGACACCTACAAGGCAAACACACACACACACACCATCCACCCTGCCATGCCTTCTTACTGTAATACACACACATACCCCCACCCACTCAATATACCGAGCAAAAGCAATATCTCTCTTGAAGGCGGAGGAATATGATTAAAGTTCTTGCTCTCCCGTTATCATCCCATGAGCTGTTAACAGCAAGCTAAACGAGGCAAAGTGAATTACCTTCAGCTGTCACCCAGTAGCCTGCAGACGCAGTCAAGGGCCCGTAATGTGCAAAGGGTTATAATGACAGTTATAATGACGGATAGAAGTCGAGAAAAGCACATATGTGGCTTTGAAAGAAGGAAAAGAATCGATTGTTCCTGTGTGGGAAAATCTGCCGCTGATTGTTTTTACCGAGGGATTCAAGGAAGTATTTATATGTGTTAAGATGTTACACTGTGTTATACATGGTCTTTGTTTTATTTCAGCTCTGATCAAACCAGGAAGGAAAAACCACAAAAACAACAAAGCATAAGTTTCAATTTGATCAGTCTGAGAGACACAAAACTTTACGGCTGAGCAAAATCTGACAGTTATGGAATGTAACATTACTGCTGTAAAAAAAGAAATATGAGTCTGAGTGAAGTTTATGGTTTATTGTAAAGGAATTTATTGCCACACAAAAGCAGACATAAAACACACAATAAACGATAAGTGACAAGGTAGAGTAACGATGTAATGGAGAAGCATCCTCATAATTTGGCACTAAACAAAGCAGCCCAAATTCCAAGAATACAAAATTATTTATTGATGACAATGAAAACGAATTAATCCAAAAAGAAAACCAGTGAGGGAAGAGTGGAGGACGAGAGGAGAGCAAACAGGCAGACTGAGGGAATGTGAATAATGAACTCAAAACCAGCCGAACTAAACACAGAGAAACTGGAAGAGACTACGTTCACACTGCAGCATAAATATGACTTTTTCTTTTTTGCTTTTATTCCCCCGTGTCTGATACTTTAATAACAGTCTGAACAAAACAGATCTTATTTTTACAAATGCGACTTGGGCCACTTGGAGATGTAGATCTAAATCCGACACGTTTGATTTATTCACTGTGACCTGAGTCTGTTTGTCCAGGTCGCATTCATCTGACCTGAACGTCACCGATACTCGATTTACGCCACTTTTCTGCGTCCTGAAACACACGAGCAGGAAGAAAAACAACAACCATGGTGGACGATCATGCAGATTAAGTCGTTAGCGTGATGCCTGTGGTTGGATAACAACTTTAAAAATCAGAAAATAATTTGACTTCTGCAAACACTGAGCACGCTCGCTATGTGTGACGTTATTCTGTCCAGTACTGCACAGGCAGAACACGTTTAGGTTGTTTGCTTTTCATACAGCAGATCACATAAAAATTGCATATATCTGGAAATGTATGGGGGAATTTTTCTGCCGTAATTCAAGAACACACATTTTCAGTTTGAAAGCAGAACTTCATGTCTCAGAAATTCTTCTGGTCTCTTTCTAATATTCTCGATGCTTTCTCAAAACTTGTCTCTACTCGGATCCAAGCTCTGCTTGCAAACCTCTCTGCTCACTTGTGAATCATTTTCTGCTGGCTTGGAACAAGAAAGCTGTCGCCTGGCAACCTCTCAGCCAATAGAATGAAAGCGTTACTTACTAAACGAGGCAGGGTGTGTTTGTTTTCTTCTAGTGCGTGTGCCTGTGTGGCTACTATCGATTGTAACAACCTGCACCGCCCATTGGATGTAGGGATAAACCACGACTTTTTTTAGAAAATCCTACTTTCAGGCTGAAAATGTGTGCTTTCAAATTATGGCAGAGAAATTCTCTCATAGGAATGTGAACAACCACGGCAAAAAAAAATGTGGATCTATGGTGTAACGTAGACATCCTTGTTTTTCTGTGCTGTCTTTGGTGCTGGTATTGTGATGGGGAAGGAGCAGAGAAACAGCAGCATTTCTAGATTTACAACAATCCATTGAGTCTGAAACATCAGCAGAGAGAGCGGCACTCAAGACAACGTGAAGGAGACCTTACTGCTCGCCTGGAACAATAACTACTCATTTCTGCTATTGATTTGATGCACAAAGCATTTTTAAGTCTAAAGATTTTTTAAGAGTTCATTATCTCTATATCCACGTTGTGTTTAACTGAGTTTGGTCCTAGAAAACAAACCGTGGCTTACTTATAACGACTGAAAACATGATTTAACAGTTACCAGAATCAGTGACCTCTTGGTGAGTTCGAGGCGTCCACATGACTTATGTGTGTTTTCTTGATTTCCCCTTTAAGACTCCAGTTATTGAGCCTATTGATCTCCATGTGAAATTGATGTTTTTAATCTCCACCTTATAGAAACGTTCTTTCCTTGTACACAAAATGATTGTATTGTTTCTGCTTTTAATGTTGGATCAGTTTTGTGGGGAGTTAATTTTCAACTTTGGATGGAATTCAAACATAAAAATAAACACATATACTGAGAAACACTCATCCATACTTACTGTTATCATAACTGTCAAAGGGTGCGTTCACACTGCAGCCTGAAGTGACCCAATTCCGATTTTTTTGACGTAATGCGATCTGTATCCGATCTTTTCATGGCAGTGTGAACAGCACAGGTCAGATTCTTTTTCGAATGTGATCCATATCCGATACGTATCCGATTCAAATGCGACCATAACGTTCAGATCGCCTTCATCAGAACTGAACGTCACTGATTCTCAACAAATCTCACTATTCTGCGTCCTGATACGCTCAAGCGGAAAGAAAAACAACAACCATGACGGATTATATGATGATTAAGTTGTTAATTTGTTGCTCCGGTTGGACAACAACTTCAAATATGTGAGCTAAGCTCCACCGTTAGCCTCCATGTTTACTTCCGCAAACACTGAGCTCTTCTTCTTTTTATGGCGGTTGGCAGAACACTGAGAACTCTGACGCTATGGCGCCCTCTACTGCGCATGCAGGACACTTCAGGTCGTTTGCCCGTTCAGACTGCAGAACACATGCAGGTCGTATTTACTGGCAGTGTGAACGGCTCTGGCAAAACGATCGGATTTGCCAAAAAATCGGAATTGAGTTTCTTCAGGCTGCAGTGTGAACGCACCCAAAGAGGGCTGGTAAAAAAAAAAAAATCCCTCTCATTAGAAAATGTTTGCTCTGTCCCCTTGAAGCCAAAGATTTGAGGATGCCATTACTGCATCAAGCAAAATATTATCAGCTCTTGCTGCTCGGCTAATCAGTGTTTGCAAAAAGGATTAGAGGAGACAGAGAGAAGAATAAAGAAAATGAGATGAAAGGAAAAAAAGACAAGTAAAATATGAGTGGGAGATTCGAGACTGCTGTGTCTGGTCCATGTTGGCCTTCTTGTTTGATTGCAGCCTAACATCGGCTGCGTTGAAGTTGATGGACTAAATAACACTTTACTTTGTGATCAGCGCTGAATGGATGTAATGAAACGGAGCAGGAAGAAGTGTCTCGTCAGTTCTCAAGAACGATTACTATTAAAAGCAAAGTGTAACAGCGTGTGGGCAGAGACTAATGCAGCTGCTGCCGTTTCCCATGTGAATGCAACGCCAGTGTGTTGATAAATTAAGTCAAATAAATTAGGACAGGGGCTCGTTTTGTGCCAGACTGACTTTTAAAGATGCCTTGGGATTATAACATCACTTTCCTCTTTTACATCCATTTAGCAGGCAGCAATCAACGGGATTGACACAATGAGTGCTCACGAAAAAAAAGGCTTTCTGACCTGAGAGTCTGGACTGTTTCACAAAGTGAGGAAACCAAAACTACTCAACATACAGGTTCACTGTAAAACGTTTCAGCCACATTCAGTTACTATCTTCTACACTTTAGGTCAAATAAATTCAGCGAGTTTTAAATTTTGGACCTGAATGAGTGAGTTTGTGGCAGATAAACTGACAGTAGTAAGTTGTGTTAATTTTTTATTAATTATGTCAAACCTCCAAGAGTTTTTAGGTTAGCACTTTAAAAAACTGAAAGAAGGAAAAGACAGGAGTGGGAGCTATTTCCCAGAATGCTTAGCGGCATGTTTCTGTATCCTGAGTGCGTTACATTCTGACTCTGGTGTTATTAAGGCGAATGTTCATTTTTATGTCCTGTTCTCACTAAATGTCTTTGAGCAGAATTCACTGTGATGTTTAATAAAATTCATGATCAGATCAGAAATTTTGTTCATGCAGTTTGAAACAAGAATTTAAGTTCTTCTAAAGTAAAATAAGTAGCTATTTTAACTTGATATTGTGAGTGAAAATGTAGAGAAATGTGGCTCTTTAACTGAGTTTTTTTTTTATTTGGTTTAAAATGCAGCATTAAGTCAAAACTCAATTCAAGATTAATGAACTAGAGAAACAAAACAATGTTTAAACAACTCATTTCTTCTTGCTAAAACCAAAACAATTTTCTTGCATTTTCAAGGCAGCAGGTTGAACATTTTCAAGTTAAACCACCTTCAAATATTTTACAGCAATTACTATTTCATAAAGCTCAGTGTGGGAAAGTGTTTGCTCATTTTTGTGTTTTTTATTTGTGTTTAAACGTGTTAAACGTGCAAAAGTTTCAGCTTTTATATCCAATTCTCCCCACTCTTTTGGGACTTACAACTGGAAATCGCTCAACTCTGGTGTAATTCTCATCTCTTTTTCAAAATAAATAAAACATCAGCGGACAGTATGTGGTTTCTCTTATCTACATTGTGTTGTGAAATGTCTGGATAAGGAAGCTGGATATCATCCCTCGATCTACAGATTACCTCCTGCTCTTTGTTGCATCCTGTGTAGGCCATAAGATTTAAAACACTTTTTACAGCAGCAGGATATATTGCATGTCTGTGCATCTCTGGGACATAAGTGGCTTTACTTCTGCAGTAACGATGCCTCACTGAAGCCATCAGCAGATGTGTTTGTTTGGAGAGTCAGTGGCTCCTCAAACCGGGTGTGTGCACAGATATGTCCTTACAGATGGCCTCTTAGAGCGACATGAAAACCACTCATTTCAGAATATTGAGCTTTTCTGAAAATTTCTCCACATCTCTAAACTCAAACTTTTTACCTTTTGTCACTTTTTATTGAGAAACTCACATTAAAATTCAAATAACTTAAAAAATGTGCTTTCCTTTGAAGAAATAGATAGAAGTTTAATCAATAAATACATTTTATTTGTATAGTACATTTCAACAATAAAGCAGTTCAAAGTGCTTCTTGTCATAGAAACACAAAAATCAACAACTGGACTTTACATTTGCATCATTACGCATCAAAATGTTGGTTAGTGTTTCGATATGGTTCAAAAGTAACTCTAGTGTTCAAAATAGTTTCAATTTAAACACTTACAGCATTTTAAATCATATACCCTTCAATCTAAACACTCTTTTACATTTGCAGCAGTAACAAAGCTAGAAGAGCTGCAAAAAGATCTGACTGCAGTTCTGCAATGCTTCCTTACTTTGAGACTGGTGTCGCTGTGACCGGGTAGCACTTCAGTCTCACAAAGTGCCGTCCCTTTGCCACCATAACTGGAAATGACTGTTATGGAGATGACAGCTTCTAGCTTGATGCTCTATGTTTGAGACTCTTATTCTGAAATAAGAAAACAAGTATTTCGTGAAGCGCCCTGCTGGTTTGAGGGTTCATTCATCTGAGGAAGAGCACTGGTACGGCAAGCTGGCAACAATTTAACTTGAACCATGACTGGGTAACTGTTAGCCGCTAAACTTAGCATCTCGTAACTAAATGGCTATAAGAGTCTTTTAATTAGTCTGATATGCAGCATTAATCTGCAGATTGATCTAAATAAATCAGAATATTAATAAAAAGTTCATTTAAATTAGTGACTCAGTTCACAAAGTGAAACACAGATTATTTACACACAGGTTGATATTTTTTCTTTCTGCTAATTGTGATGATTTTCCACTTAAAGCTAATTAAAATATTCAATTTTTCAATTTAGAATCTTATATCAGATGAATAAAAACCTTTTTAATATAGAAACTTCTGCTATGTTCTATACCTGCTTAAAGATTATTTTTAAAAAGTACTTTTAGTCTTTTAAAAGCCTGATCTGAAAACTTATTCCAGTTTTCTGATATTTACCTGTATTTTAAGGATCATCCAACAACTTTTCAGTGACATTTTGCATTAAATTAAACCTGCAGTTCAGAAACTAGTTAAACATATAGATGGTTATTTTCAACATTTACTACAAAATCTGATTTGTGTTTGTGTGATTTCTTAGTTTTCTCAAACATGTCGCAATAATCTGGTCTCATAAATCCTCCATCTTGTATTGTTTTGTTCTCTGAGCTGGTTTTATTGTCACACCCTAATAAAATAAAACACATAATTAATATTACCTTTGCTTAACAGCATTTACCTCATCTGCATGATGAGGTAAATGCTGCTACAGTTGATAATAACGATGCATTTATTGGGCTCAGTCACAAAGCGAGTCTAATAAAGTCCCATAAAAGCCCAGTAAGCAGTTAATACTCCAGTTAGATACCAGTTAGATTATAATCCTTCAAATATTAGCTTCATAAACAGTGTTAAACATTTTCATCAGGACTTTAAATGAATAAATCTAATCAAATATTGTGGTTTATCTTAACCATGTATTCCCTGGTGATGATGCCTTCAATGACAAAAGGAAAATTGTATGTTTTAGTGAAATTGATAAAGAAATAAGGTGAAGACAGTGATATGTTTTAAAATAAATTATATACTTTGTCATTTATTGGACCAACATCAGAAATGTTTTTATTTCCAAACTTCCAGACATACACTGCAAAAACACAAAATCTTACCAAGTAATTTTGGTCTGGTTTCTAGTGCAAATATCTTATTACACAAACTAACAAGTAACTTCCCAGCAAGATATAGATGCTTGTTTTAAGTAAACAAATTCTTAATATTCATGAAAAAGTATGTCTTTTGTCAGACAAATTAACTTATAATGTGGGGAAAATGTTATAAGGCTTTTAAAAGAGCCTCCATGCAAACTTTAGCCAATTTTACTCAAGGCAGCCAGATCAGGTCACTTCCTGTTTCTTTTTGACAAAAGCAGAAGGAATGGGATGGGAGGCGGCAGCAGATGGGCCGTCTCCTCCTCCTCCTCCTCTTCATCCTCTGTGCCTTCCTCCCGTACCTGTGCCACGTGTGGAGGTGGACACTCTCACTCCCAAAACCGCCTACCCTCCCGAAAGCTGTGAGGTGGGTCATTCATCATGAAAGGAGCAGCTGACCTCAAATTAAAGTTTGTTTCTTTCTCTCTCTGTGCGTAGCTCCTCATTCGGCCGTTTGAAAGTCACTGTGACGCCGATGGGAGTTTTTCTTTGCAGATATTTTTGATAATTTTACAAGTTTTCAGTGAGACTATTTTTCTTTTCTTTAAAAAAAAAAAGACCAAAAAAACCAACATATTTTTAAATTATCTTTAAAATGTCTTCTTCTCTGCCCCGTTTTGTTCTTTTGTTTTGTTTTCGGCTTCACTTGGTTGACAGAGAGGCAGAAACGGCGGGCGTCCTGATTCTGTCACCTTTCCCAACTGGCTCTGACTGGCCCCAACTCTTGCTTTAAAGCCTCTGCAGCACAGCCAATAAATCACTGTCTTCTGATACAACAAAATGAAAAGTGAGCAGCTCAGACGGAGTCTATGTTTGGTCCCTGCATGTGTTGGCCTTCTTCCTTTCAGCACATTTCTCACAAAAGAAGAAATATGCTGTTGACTCAAATGGTGTCTCTCCACGCCACACAGAATCGAGTAATTTAATTTATAGCTGCATTGCATTCACAGACTATTAACGACCTCTATATAATGTAACTTTGAGAGAAAGGTGGCGCTCCCATCTCTGGGGAAACTCTGCTGCTGATGCATTTCTCCTCCTCTGAGAGCCTCCTATTAATCTTTGACCGCTTCTTATAAACGCAACCCATCTTCACATCATCACCAGTCAACCTCATGATATATACAGTGACAAACTGATGGAGCTGGAGAAATGACCCTTCCATCAGTTTGCATTGCAATGTGTCTGTGGATGACATATGAGACGTGCTTTTTATGTGTTTTGGCAGATTTGATGTTTAGGAGGAGAGAAAATGTTGCACAGCTGACGGTTATCGGTTACCGTGACGACAATCCAAATCATGGCGACAAATATAAACAGACAAAACTACTAATGTAGGACAGAAACAGGATAAATTACAACAGAGAATCCACAAAAACTGTATTAAAGTAAGAGTAGCGCTACTTCAACAAATCTTTACTCGAGTAAAATTAAAAAGTATCCATCCAGGAAATTACTCAAGTAAGAGTAAAAACGTATTTTGTAAAAAGTCTACTGAGTAAAAGATCAAATTATCAATCATTTAATATTCAAATGGGTCAAAATGTAAAGTTAAGTGGAAATTTTGATATTTAAACGACTAAAATGACAATAATTTATATAAGTAACAAAACATAAAATCAGGAAAAATAACATTTTTCCAAATCAGTTTCTTTCAATATAAAAACTTATAAAATATTAATAAAAACTACAGGTGTGTGTCTGGTGAATTTTTAGTTAAAACATGTTTGTTTTTCATTCAGTGGGAAGAAAATCCAGACATTTTACTCATGTATGAGCAGTTTGACCAAATCTAATTTTAACAAAGCAGAACATTTTAAATATCATCTGTGATATTGTTATTGAGGTATTTATGTCATGATGTCATTATTTTTTAGTTACTTTAACTCAGATCAGTCAAGGGTGAGGGACAGATTTGATTCCTGGATCACTGTGAACTTTTATACCTAAAAACTTGGATTTTTTTCATTGGCTTTTGATCAAAAATCAACATTTTAGTTGTCAAACCTGCCTTATAACATATTTTATACATTTTCTTACAGTCGTAGTTTTCCAGTTTTTAAAGTGCTCATGCAGTTAGCTTGGCAAGATGGCTGCAGAGAAAATATTTAGAGGAATTTGTGGATCTGTTCCCTTCAAAAATCAACATTTTAGTTGTCAAACCTGCCTTAAAACATATTTTATACATTTTCTTACAGTCGTAGTTTTCCAGTTTTTAAAGTGCTCATGCAGTTAGCTTGGCAAGATGGCTGCAGAGAAAATATTTAGAGGAATTTGTGGATCTGTTCCCTTCAAAAATCAGTTTAAAAGAGCGTATCTTCATGTTTATTTGTCTTAGGAAGAGCCATCAACACACACACCCACACACACGTTCTCCCATCCTGGGTTCGAACCAGAGATGTTACGGCTGCAGAGTAACAAAGTTCAAAACTGACCCACTGTGCAGCTTTGACCCATCCGTGAATGAGAACGTCTTATTGGGAAATATTTCACTTTGCTTCAGAGGGTTTTCTTTCAGCCGTGTTATCATCCGATTCTGCTCTAAACGGAGCAAAAAGCAAACATTGTAAATAAAACGTTTCTGCCACGCGGTTCTGTGTCTGTGAACGTGTTGCTCTTACGTTTTCCTCACTGGGTGAGAATGATGATATTTCTGGTTCAGTTTTCGAACCGGCTCTGCCAGCTGACCCTGAGAAAATAAATCCATCACTTCAGTTAATTAAAGACGTTGCAACCTGAATGTGCCGTTTAGACGTTTAGTTGTTCTCAAACATCATGTTGTTTTCTTTCTCTCTGCATCTGTCTTCCCATTCGATCTAGCAAATCCATTAAAATTATTCCGGTTAAGTATTATAGTGACTTTACACCCACACCACCTTGAAATGTATTTGTTCATACACTGCAAAAACACACAATCTAACCAAGTATGTATTTTTTGTCTTGTTTCTGGCGCAAATGTCTGATTGCACTTAAAGTAAGACAAAACTCACAAGTAACATTTCAGCAGAAATACTAGTTTGTTTAAAGTCAGCAAAAAGAATCTGTCATTTACACTGGTTGTGGATGAAACTTACAGAAATGTTAGTTAAAATCCGGGTTAGGTTAAAACAGTGGTTCTTAACCTTTTTTGAGGTACCGAACCCCCCAGTTTCATATGCGCATTCACCGAACCCTTCTTATTCCTCCATCCACCCCCCAACACTAAGGAGCAGATTTAGACTATAGAATTTGGTAAAAATAGTGGAACCTCAGGGCTCCTCCGCAGCTCTGATTGGCTAAGCAATGTAACGTGATCCTCTGATTGGCTAAGCAATGTAACGTGATCCTCTGATTGGCTAAGCAATGTAACGTGATCCTCCGATTGGCTAAGCAATGTAACGTGATCCTATGATTGGCTAAGCAATGTAACGTGATCCTCTGATTGGCTAAGCAATGTAACGTGATCCTCTGATTGGCTAAGCAATGTAACGTGATCCTCTGATTGGCTAAGCAAGGTAACGTGATCCTCTGATTGGCTAAGCAATGTAACGTGATCCTCTGTAGCAAGTGATGGCAAAGTGGGGCGTCATCACGACTTTACACAAGTGTGTCTTTACCTCCGCGGCAGAAGCTCCGCCGAACCCCTGGGGTTCGATCGAACCCAGGTTAAGAACCACTGGTTTAAAACATTTGAAGGTGGTTTAACTTGAAAATGAAAGTCCTCCTGCTGCCTTGAACATGCAACTCACCGTCACATTTTGAGAGCATCATCTTTCTTTTAGTTTGTTTTTTTTTTTCCTGTTTCTTTTTTAATTAATGACCAGAGTGTCATCGTTTCTGCTCAAATCATCACTGATGTCTCCTCCTAAACGTCTCATCGTCCCAACGTCCAGGGAGTCCATTTAGTAATCCGTCCATGTCTGCACCACAGAGCTCATGTTTACTAAAAGGTTGAAAGACGTCCATTTGAAACTCCTGTGTTGTGATGGATCTGTGCAAGTTAAAGAATCGGTTGTCTGACAGAGATGATTGAGGGCTTTAAGCAGCGAACGAAAGAGAACTGGGGGAGGAAAATGATTGCATAGGTAGAAATAAAAACTGATTGAATGGAGAAAAAAACATGGCGTCAGCAAATCAAGCACCTTATGCAAATTTATGCCAGCATTTTTTTATTCATTTCCCCAAATGTCTTTCATTCCAGTCAGACCTCAAACATCGAGCATGTAAAAAAAAAAGGGTCAGTTGTTAGAAGAGTCAGCCGAAATGATCGCTATAGACTATTAGTCGTGTTTCCATCAACATTTTTTGTGCACATTTTGACTTGTTTCATTAAAAACAGTTAACAGAAACATCAAAATTAAAAAAAACGTCTTCAATTTGGCAGGAAAAAAAAAGTCTTTACGCTCGCTTGAGGTGGTTTTTGGTTTTTCCAAAAAAAAGAGGAAGATGGAAACACATTTATAGATTAAGTTCTGACATAATGAACTGGTGCCTTACCAGAGGCACGAAACGTGGATACATTTCTAATCTCCTCCAGAACAGAGGAGAGGACTCTGCATTTTTCTGAGGTGTGTCATCTTGTTTATTATATCCATGAAACCTGATAAACCCAGGTGGATTCGCTCCAAACCAGTAGATTTCTTCTATTATTTATTTATTTTTTGTAAAATTTTAAAAGTCCACTTCAAATTTGCATGACAATCCAATGGAAACATGCGACTGACCAAAGGTGAAGAACGAAAGAGTCAAATCTGGTGAGAGCTGGAAATAATGACACAGGGTTTCACTCTGTTGCACAACAACAGACTTGGAGTATTTATTGTGCACAGACCGAGTCAAAGCTCTCAGGGGCGTAACTGTTGTTCAATATGTTGATTAGAGAAACTCTGATTATTTTTGGCACTTGGGTTCATTTGGAGTATTTCTGCTACCAGTACAAAACCTAAAGCTTGAGATGAATTGCTCACCTCACATCCAACCGTAGCAAAAATACAAAAGAAGTCTGCACAGTGCCCGTCTCCACTAATGGCTTATTTATTGCACCTTGGTGCAATAAATATAGCTTGCACCAAGGTGCAATAAAGAAGCCATTAGAGGATTCCTGCAGTGAACCTTCAGAAAGCGTTTTTTGCTACAGTGTCTCTGTTGTGGCCAGTGGCTGATTCAATGTGCCACAGGGTTAACTAAAGAACCTTTAGCTCTTAGGTTTTGGACCTGTGTTGTGGTGCTGCTTGACTTATGAGACCTGGAGCCAACATTCATGCTGGTCATCTGATTACTTCTAGACTGAACTACATCCAGGGTGACGATGCTCCGAACATTTTTATCAGACGACCTTTGGAGTGATTTTTTCCTGCGTGTTTAGAAGTTTGAATGCAATCCTTCCTGACACGAAGACGGAGTAACAGATCCTTCCGTCGTCTTTCATTGTGAGCGTGATGCATTTTTGCGTTGAGCACCGCATTTTCTTTTTGTTACGTCTTTTATCTCTTAAAATGACTCCACAAACTATCACTACTGTTTCTACATCGTCATCCGTGTTTGCTTATTCTAAATTCCCGCTATGTTGGGGGTTTTACTGGATTATCCTCTGGGATCGGGATGTTCGTGACTGGAATCGGTTCGTGTTGCTCCTGCCTTGGACACATGAACCGATTGAACCTGTTGGACTTTTATCAGCTCTGTGGTCACAGAGGTTTGGAGAATCGGCCGACAATTCTTAAATCTTTCCGTCTAAACCAGACTTAAGACTCACGACCACTGCCCAAACGCTCTGACTCTGGTCCCTATGGTAACGTTTACATATCCCTTCAAAATAAGATACAGATGCGCCACAAAAACAAACATTTTACTTTTGTGAAAATTTTAACTCACGATACTGACTAACAGAGCCCTGAGCTTGTTTCTCTGCAACGAGACGGTCCGATCTGGGAGTGATGGGAGACAATGACACCTGAAGTGTTGCTTATATCCACAGCCTGCTTGGTCTCTACGTGGTGAAGCAGCTTGAAGCTTCATTGCCTCATTAGCAGCCGGTCGCCGCATGTTACGCAGAGCGGCTTGTAATGTGGGACTCACCTACCGGTCCGGGATAAATCCATTCTCCTGTCTCTTCTCTGGGCCTTTTCCCCTTTGCAAAGAAACTTTCCAAAGACATCTGATCTGCTTCTTACTCATTTTGCTGCTTGTGGGCTCAATGTTGGCGCGCAAGTAACCGAGAGAATCCGGTTAAAGGATTTTCAAAATAAAAGATCCTCCAGACTCAAATAATACATAAAACTGAAATATTTCACTATTTCTTGACGGACCGGGGGTTGGGGACCACTGTCCTAAACACCGAAAGGGGCCAGCATGTTTGGAAACTCCTGCTGCTGCTGCAGTAACATCAGGGTGTGTGTCGTTTATCAATCATGATGGAGAGGAACGACCCTTGCACAAGTAAGAACAATGACTGATGAGCTGGAAAATCTCATTTTATATTTTCATGTCAGAAAAATACAATCACAGCATTTGATAAGGCTAACAACACGGCAGTGGGCTAAGATGCTAACATCTTATAAACCAATACCAACATCTTATTAGATGCTAACATCGTAGCACTGGGCTAATATTTTAGCTGTAGCTCGCTGCTTGGGGCCAGAACTTGGCAGCTCTTCAAAGCGACCCCCTTCTGCTCTGTGGCTGAAAAACTGGCTTCTGGAAGGCGAGTAGTTTCATCACGTATCTTATGAAAATGAGAACCGATTTCAAAAATTTGGCTCAACCACACAGAATTCATAAGAAATTAAGACTTTCTTCTTTCAGGTAGTGCTTTTTTTTGTTGCCTCTCTTTCATGAAGGCCAGATTTGTGACTAACCCTGACCTTAAGCAGCTCCTTCAGAGTAATAATAGTCTGCTTGTCTTCTCAGCTGGATTAACAGCATAGCTCTGTCCTGAAGTGCTTTGCAGGTGTACCATGCTTAATGGCGCACTTAAAGCTCTGTGAGATGTCGAAAAGTTTCTGATGTTGTTTTATAAACTAATTCCTCCACAGCTTCCTCCCTGACCTGTCTGCTGTGTCCCTTCATGAGGCTGTTTGTCCTCTAATCTTCTATGACAAACTGCTTCGAACAACCGCAGGATTTAGACTGGAATAAAATTACACATAGGCACATTTTCAAAATATTTCCTTCCGCTCTACGATTGCACACTACTTTGTGTTTTTCTGTCACATAAATCACTTTTAAAAGACATTAAAGTGTGTGGATTTATCTTGACAATATGTAAAAAAGATAAAGTGTAATTCTCTCCTGTTGGATCTAATAGTTTAAGGCAAAACTGAAACAAGTGAATTTCTCCAAAGGTTTTCTGCTGATCGCAGACAGTTTCTATATTGCATTTAATTCTTTAATTTTCAGGAATTGTTTTAGTTTCTAAACCCAAAATATCCCGATTTCATTTCAATGAATGTTTAATGTGAACGTGGAGGGAGATACCATCTGCACTTGAAAAACAATTAGGGAAAAGAGAGCAGGACTGATGCAAACGTAATGAGGTCAGCTTGGTTTCATTTCACTCTGGGGAGGTTTCTGCGAAGCAACAGCAGGATTTTCCTTCGTTACAAAGTCCAAACATAAAAAAATCTAAAAACCCAGAACATCAGGGCGCTGGAGCTCGCACCACCTGGTTAATCTTGCAGCGTGGAAGCTATAAAGTTTGTTTGTGCTTGTGAAGCTGGAAGAGCTGAGCTACATCGCAGGAGAGAGAGAAAGTAAGAGACCAAGAGGGAGCAAGAAGGAAGAGGTGGAGAGTTTGAGGCCTGGGTCAAGTCCTCAAAGTGGAGGACTGTTCTAGTTAAAGATCTTTAAATAGGGTTATTCACAAGAATGCATTGCTCTCATCTGTCTCTGCTCTTGTTGAGGCACCATGGGATAAACTGGGGGCCAGGCGTCATGGTGGTAAAATGGGTTGGATTGGAAACAGAAAGCTGCATCTCCACTGGAAAAAACACAAAATCCTACCGAGTATTTCAGCAAACCTGAAGTAAGACGAAGATCATTTAATTTGTACACACTGGGAAACATGTGAAGGTGGATTAAAGTCCACCTGCTGACTTGAAAACGCAGTTTAAGTGAACAAGAAAACCGTTTTGCTTTGCACTGTGAAAACATTAAAAACATCATAAATGCGTCATGCAGTCAACAGCTGTGAAAGCAAATAACAGATGTTTCATTTTGTCAACACATCAAATATGCTGATCAATGTTTCATTCATGACTCAAAAGTAACAGTTTGGTTTTTAGCCTTGATTTAAAGAAACTCAGCTTTTCAGCAGTTCTGCGGTTTTCTGGAAGTTTCTTCCAGATTCGCGGTGCATCAAAGCAGAATGCTGCTATTTTTAACCATATTCATTAATACATGGGATTTAAAATATACTAGTTCCTCCAGGGGGATATTTTACTTATAACATGGAAGAAATGTCTTGTTATAAGTGAAAAAAATCTCCCTTTGAAACTAGAACTTTTTTCCATACCAAGCATTAAATCAAAGCCATTTACTCACTGAAAATGTACTTTTAAATGAGTTTTGTCTTATTTACAGATGCTACACTGCAAAAACACAAATTCTTACCAAGTATTTTTGGTCTAGTTTCTAGTGCAAATATCTCGATGCTTGTTTTAAGTAAATAATTCCTTAATATTGATGAAAAGTTCTACTGGCAGATAAAGTCATTTACAACATGGGAAAATGTCTTGTTACAAGTTAAATAATCTACCAATGGAAAAAGTACTCAATCAGCAATATTAATGCATTATTTACTTACAACAAGCTCCTTTTATCTTAGTAAAAAGTTACTTGTAAGATACTAAATTTGAAATAAGACAAAACTAAGATTCCTGCACTAGAAACTAGACTAAAAATACTTGGTAAGATTTTGGTGATTTTGCAGTAAAACTTTGTAAATTTAGTGTTTTTCCAGAATTGTCATTGCTGAAGAGTCTGGTCAGGATTGATCAACTTTATTCATCAGTGAATCCTGATAAAAGAGGACAAAATTCATAAAATCCATCACGATGCGTGCAGCAGGATAGGTGAAAGCAGTGGGATAATGAATCCGCTGTGCCAGGATCCATGCATGTGTTCAGTGGACTCATTTAACTTCCAGCTGAATTCTTCCTGATTTCCCAGTGCAGCTGATTACCTCCAATTCAGCCGACTACCCGGGGAAAGGGATTCATTGTGGAACAATGAGCTGAGACTACGGGTCTCCGGATCGGGGAATGTCAGCTAAATGATCTCCAGTGGACGAAAGCTTAAATGGAAGCTAAATGCGACGCGAAGCACTCCTCTATCTGATGCTCATTACCCGCCTCTCCATTCCCCCGGAGACCTGGCTCAGCTTCACACTGAGCACTTTCCTGCCAGGAGGGTGATTACAACATTTTGCTTGACAAAAAAAGGCTCCCCTCCCCCTCGCCTCTCTCGTCGTTTCCCGTTTTCTCCCTCGTCCTTTTCTTCTCCGACTGGTCAACCCCGTTTCTGCTCCCTCTCTCCTGCGTCTTCTCAGGCACTGCGGGCGATTTCCTACGGCGGCTGATTTGCCTTTTTGTCCTGCCCATGATTACAACACTTAGACACAAGCAGGCCGTGAATGGCATGAGAGAATTTTTATTCTCTGTCAGACAATAGCGAACAAGGGCGAATTATGAATTATGAATCATGCATCAGCGTGTAATTCAGGCGACAACAGCAACAACAACACAAAGGAGACACGGGAATCCGAAGCCGTTTGAAAGTAAATCACGGGAGAGGCCTGAGAGCAGCAAGCAGATGGGGCGATCATTGATGTGCGCACGGGGTACCATCCGTCCAGGGAGGAGCCGAGGCCTACGCATTCCTCTGCCAAGGCTCGATGTACTCGAGGCCCAGATGGTCAAAGATGTCCTTTTCAGTCGCTGCCGTCAGGAACTCCTTCTAGAGACAAGACAAGCAAACACCGTGTCACCAGCTTGGACAGAAATGTGCAATTATTCCTAAACGTGTCTTTATCTTGCTTTGCAGCAAAGATTTGAACACATTTCATTGAGACTTTGCATGACTGTTTATGTTGACTCTTTGTAAATGGAAAGTTCTATCAATTTAGTTTATCTTTGGTAGTTACACAATAACACCAGAAGTATTCGCTCACCTGCCTTTAACCTCATATGATCTTAAGTGACATCCAATACCTAATCCATGGGGTTCAATATTAAAGTAAGATTTAAGTTTTTTGCAAAAACCAAACCACCTTTATTGGAAATGTTTGGTTTTAGAACTGAGGCAGCAGCGTCCCTCCTGACCCCAGAGGGAAAACGGATGGACGGACTTTCAGTCGCTCGGTGCAACACTCCCGCCCCTCCCATCCGACGTCCGTCATGGCGGCTCGCATGATTAAGTGACGTAGTTGCAAACGGTCAATATGAATAATCAATCAATCTTTATTCCAGACACAAAAAGGCCCATAGTGAAAAAAAGGTAAGAAACAAACAAAATGAGAAAAATAAAATAAACATGACATATTCACTGAGTCACAAATAAATGATGACGCCAATGATTCCACAATCTGGAGGAAAATCTCACTGTACTAAAAACAGGATTTACTAAAATTGCAATTATATTATTGCATGACACAGATAATCTACACATGATTTATACATGAGATTCCTGAGCACAGCATCATGTACAAACATGGCTGGCACTGCTCCATCTTGAGTAGGAGCCTCATGCCGTCATTGTAGGCCACATAAAGTTTCTGCAGGCGACTTTTTTTGTATCTTCGCCACAGATGGGCCGTGTAAAGTGAAGCACAAAAAGCTTTAAAAAGAGCTATCTTCACATAGCTAAAATAAACATATGATCTGAACATTTAGGCCAGAATCAAACAACCAACAGTTGAACCAACACAGAAACAGAAAAAAACCCACACACATTTCCAAACATCGTTTTTAACTTCTCCCTTTATTTCCGTAGGACTTTTACCTTGATTTCAAACTGCCGACATCACTTCAGGCCTACTTGAACCCTGGCTGCACAAACACCGAGACATGCCGAGGCTGCGTGGATTTAGAATCCCACTCTCCTCCAACACATAAACACTTTAACCTTGCTCTAAGTGATTGCTCTCTTCAGCAGATGAGTATTTTCCCTGACAAATCACGGCAGGGCTATTAGGTGCCGGCCGTCTACCAGCACGATGTGAAGGCTTATGTCTCTATAGGAGTGGTGACGAGGCATGACTCACCTTGGGAGAGAAGCAGCCTGCAGAGAGAGAGAGGGAGAGAAAGCGGCCTGTTATTGTGACACGCGCTGCCTTCAAGTGCTAAACTGGACCTGACACCAGAGCTTGTCAGCTCCCACTGCCAGCCAAAGGCAGAGTTAACTGAGGGAAACTAGCAGACGGGCAGGAGAAGGAAAAACCACCACAAGGCACGTCTCCCTCCATAGAGCTTTGTTATTTTTAATGCAAATGACAGGTTGGTCGTGCTGCAGGGAGAGTCGAGCGCTCGGCAGGAAACGCTGCTCATATCAGACCTGTTTAAATCTTTTCCAGATGGGAGTTTGGTTGAAAATGCACCGTTTATATTTGGAAACCGCATTGCAGCTCTTTCATCAGTACGACGGAGAATCACAGCCAGGCTGAGGAAATGTGAAAAATTATCACATTACGAGGGGAAAGTCATACAATTAAAACATTACATTTATTTTCTGTCATTTTCAACCTTCCTATACAAAAGGTTAAAAAAAAAAGTCATTTGAGGTTAAAATTGTAATAATGAAACAGTATTATAGTATACAGCATATTTCTTATACTTACCTTATAATAAATATAAGTCATACTATGAGCATAAATATTAAATAATACAATAACAAAGTTGAAATATTAGAGTTATTTCAACTTATTTCAAGTTATTTCATATTATACTACTTTATTCTTGTAATGTCATCATGACTTTATTCTCATATGTTGACTATATTCTTGTACAACTTTTTTCTAAAGTCATAATATTTTGAAAATTACGGTAATACTATAATTTATTCTTGTATTATTTCAAATTATTCCCAGTGGACTTTATTCTACTTTATCCTTGTAATTTTCTAATAACTAATTTTGTATTTTTGTTGGTGTGAGCCTAACACTCCACTGTACGTCACCGCAACAGAAAATATAAGTCAATAATTAACCTGACACTGCATAAAGCTCTAAGACAAGCATGTATAAATATTTTATTTTAGTTGTCTAGTCATCAAACAACATTTTCTTACAGAAAGAGGAAGATGTGAAGTGGAAACCTTTAATTTAATCAGCCATTCAGAGGATTGAATCACATCTTCCACCAAATTTCACTTCTTAGCGTTTTGCTAACAAACATGTAGAGTCGTCAGAAAACCTGACAATGCTGTACAGGTCAAGGTGTGGCGCATTGTACGTTTCTGGTTTCACTTCGATTCGGTTTTCTGACCTTACCCTGGCCTGTGTTCGTAAATATTGCAATGTGTGGTTAAAGAAAGCAGAGGACCTCATTACAAATATATCTCAGACTGTCCAGGTTCACCCTGCAAGCATGATGGTGAAACTTATTGAAAAAATAAAAGAAATGTGTGTATTTTCTGCACAACTGAGCCTCCGCTTGTTAAATTAACAAATTAGTGAGTCATTCATTCAGACAGGCTCAGTGAAGATGACTAACCGAAGTTCAAACTATTCAATCAGAAAAGCAAAGGAAGGGAACTGAAGTGACTTTGTGATGTGGTTGATGATGCCAGACGCTCCACATTTCTCACACAAAACCGTTAATTTTTCATATCAGAGGCCAGAAGAGATTTGTCAAACTCATTTGAGTTGATAAAAAGCAAACAGAAATTCAAATGTTACGACCAACGTAGGGGGGGGCGGGATATCAGTGAATGCAACCTGGGTTGGACCCTGAAGTAGCTGAGCTACAGCAGCAGGAGACGAAACCGGGTCCATTTCCTGCTGGACAAGAACAGAAAACAGAAGCTAAAATTCAGAGTTGCCACATATGGCCAATGATTGTTTGGAAACAAACTGCTGGTAGGTAAGATGTAAAGGTCCTTCTCAAAAAATTAACATATTGTGATAAAGTTCATTATTTTCCATAATGTAATGATAAAAATTAAACTCATATTTTAGATTCATTGCACACCAACTGAAATATTTCAGGTCTTTTATTGTTTTAATACTGATGATTTTGGCAAACAGCTCATGAAAACCCAAAATCCCCGTCTCAAAAAATTAGCATATTTCATCCGACCAATAAAAAAAATGTGTTTTAATACCAAAAAAGTCAACCTTCAAATAATTATGTTCAGTTATGCATTAATACTTGGTCAGGAATCCTTTTGCAGCCTTCAATGCGGCATGGATTGAACCACCTCAGCTGTGGCTCTGCTGAGGTGTTATGGAGCCCAGGATGCTTCGATAGCCTTAAGCTCATCCAGAGTTTTGGGTCTTGGTCTCTCAGCTTTCTCTTCACAATGTCCCACAGATTCTCTATGGGGTTCAGGTCAGGAGAGTTGGCAGGCCAACAGTAGCACCATGGTCAGTATACCAGTGGGTTTGGCACTGTGAGCAGGTTGTGCTGAAAAATGAAATCTTCATCTCCATAAAGCTTTTCAGCAGATGGAAGCATGAAGTTCTCCAAAACCTCCCGATAGCTGCTGCATTGACCTGCCCTTGATAAAACACAGTGGACCAACACCAGCAGCTCCCCAGACCATCACTGACTGTGGCTACTGGACACTGGACTCCTGGCATTTTGGCATTTCCTTCTCCCCAGTCTTCCTCCAGATTCTGGCACCTTGATTTCCGAATGACATGCAAAATTTGCTTTCATCCGAAAAAAGTACTTTGGAGCACTGAGCAACAGTCCAGTGCTGCTTCTCTGTAGCCCAGCCCGTGCCGTTTCTGGTTCAAAAGTGGCTTGACCTTTCACCTGGGGATGCAGCACCTGTAGCCCATTTCCTGCACACGCCTGAGCACGGTGGCTCTGGATGTTTCTACTCCAGACTCAGTCCACTGCTTCCCCCAAGGTCTGGAATCGGTCCTTCTCCACCATCCTCCTCAGGGTCCGGTCACCTCTTCTCGTTGTGCAGCGTTTTCTGCCACACTTTTTCCTTCCCACTGAGGTGCCTTGATACTCTGGGATCAGCCTATTGGTTCAGAAATGTCTTTCTGTGTCTCACCCTCTTGCTTGAGGGTGTCAATGATGACCTTCTGGACAGCAGTCAGGTCAGCAGTCTGACCCATGATTGCAGTTTTGAGTAATGAACCAGGCTGGGAGTTTTTAAAAGCCTCAGGAATCTTTTGCAGGTGTTTATAGTTACTTTGTTGATTCAGATGATTCAGATGATCAGGTTAACTTGCTCGTTCAGAGAACCTTTTCATGATATGCTAATTTTTTTGAGACAGGGATTTTGGGATTTCATGAGCTGTTTGCCAAAATCATCAGTATTAAAACAATAAAAGACCTGAAATATTTCAGTTGGTGTGCAATGAATCTAAAATATATGAGTTTAATTTTTATCATTACATTATGGAAAATAATGAACTTTATCACAATATGCAAATTTTTTGAGAAGGACCTGTATATTATTTGTAGGTAAGATGAATGTGCTTTGTGACATAATCACAAAGTAACTATGTTGGATTGGTATCCGTTTTCTTAACTGGAGAAGATGGTAGAAAAAAGCAAAAGCTAAAATTATGATGGGTAGTTTCAAATCCATCCATCCATCCATCCATTTTCTTGCACCCTTTTTCCCTCAGTGGGGTCGGGAGGGGTGCTGGTGCCCATCTCCAGCCAACGTTTCGGGCGAGAGGCGGGGTCACCCTGGACAGGTCGCCAGTCTGTTGCAGGGCAACACAGAGACACACAGGACACACAACCATGCACACACACACTCACACCTAGGGGCAATTTGGAGAGGCCAATTAACCTGACAGTCATGTTTTTGGGAGGAAACCGGAGTACCCGGGGAAAACCCACGCATGCACAGGGAGAACATGCAAACTCCATGCAGAAGGACCCCAGGCTGGGAATCGAACCCAGAACCTTCTTGCTGCAAGGCAACAGCTCTACCAACTGCGCCACTGTGCAGCCCGGTAGTTTCACATGAAACCATAAAAATGAAAATTAGATGACATAAAGCAGGGGTGTCAAAAACCTTAAAGGTGTATTGATAAATTCACATAATTTTAATTTTTGCCTCAAAAACCAATCTGATTGGACACTGGAAAAGATTATTGTGTTGAAGCTGTGGGGTCACATGTCTATTTAATCAATAACCTAGCAGCAACAATGGTTTTTTAATTGAACATGTCTTTTATTTTTGATTGAAATATGATTGTTATTAAATCACAGAGCCTGCAATGAACTGAAATACAAATGAAAATCAAGTCGTACCACTAGTTTTAGCATTTGTTCTTTTAAACCTCGGCTCTGGATTCCCATTTTCCAGATGAAAGCTGCCCTTTCCCTCACAGGAACAGCGAACTGCTGGTATTTGGTTTGGCTAAAACCATCCTGAGGTCCATTAACCTCCTCACCGCTGCCCGTGTTTTCTTTATTGCTCTCATAACTTTGAGCCTATTTCTGGCTCCTACCGCCGAACACAGCAGCAAACGCACACATTGCCACAGTTTACTGCGTCAAACAAACACGTGATTAAAAGCAGTGGAAGAAGAATAAAAGAAAACAGGAACAAATAAGAGTATAAGACGAGGTCAGGGAGAAAACATCACGTGCTGAGGCTCGTTGTACAAAAGGGAATTGGAGGGGAAAAGGAGAAAAACAGGAGGCGAGACTCTAACATCACCGGTTTAGCCATTGTCCTCGGTTCACTGTGCCGTCCCAGACCCTCAATTCCCACAACCCTCACATGCCCTCAGGTAGAAGCTGCTTTATTTACTTACCACAACACAGCACAGGCTCCATGGGAGATGAATCCACAAACCTCCTGTACCTCTAAATTCTCCCCTTTGGGCACAAACAGGAAGCCAGCCCTTACAACGGCAAAAGGCTGCTTTTATTTCAGAGCTTTACGGCGTATCAGAAGGAGCCGAGAGTTGAGGAACAGAGAGGCGGTTAATTAGGAAGAGGGGTTATCTGTCTAAGACACTCATGTTGTCTGCGACTGGCAAACCGTCAGCGCCACATGCCAGAGAGGCGGCAGCGTGTGTTCCTGTGAGCCTGTGTCCTTGAATTAATAAGGCACTAATCAGCTACACGTTCCTCCGTCCACCGCATAATGACATCCCTCATGGACGCGAACACATATCAGCTCCTGCAAAAACATCTGCTGCGTCTCTGCTGCCCGTCATCCTCTCCCTGCCACCCGGCGTAGCGCTTGATGGAAGGAGCTGATGGACATGGCCGGCTGCCCGCCTCCGGGACGAATCAGCTGACACACGAAGCAGACAGAGCGATGGAGAGGAAAACTAGGATCGCTGCTCAACGCTAACCCTGCCAGGAGGCAAATGGGGAGGCATGTAGGACACAGAGAGTAAAATAAGTGAGTTTCCACACAGAACAAGATGAAAATACTTAGAAATCAAACTTAAACTTAGATTGACACTGTTGACTAGATGCTACACCTGAAGGTTCACTTCATAGTTCACTTCAACCAGGTCAAAACCAATGTTGCGTTCACACCAAACGCATTTTCGACACTTGTGCACTTGGAAGTCAGACGCTGGACATTTTACTCTAGATGCACATCAGACACTTCAGATGCATCAAAACTGCACTAGATGCACATTGAGAGGAGCCGTAGTTTTCTGTTTCCGGTCTGTTTGTACAATGGTGGACGAAACAGAGAGTGACACCAAATTATTACGTAGTGAAAGCTTCTGCAATCATAACAGAGACTCAGACGTCTTTGCTGACCATTTTATGTTCAGTTTTTATTGAACAAACAACAGCTGATGACGTCTCAACGTGTGCTGGCGCCTCTTACCTTTTATTCCTCTCCCAGTTACTTTGAACAATGGCGGATGAAATAGAGAGATTATGACCTGCAACACGAATCGGTGGCTGCATATCCTGGCAGGACACCAACTACAGCCGCCACCACGTCACATAGTGGAGTCTCTGATTGGTTGATTCTCCTCGTAAAGCAGCAAAAGTTCAGATTTTCTAATTCCAGCATCAGATGCACGTCGAACGCTTCAATCGTGCAGCGCTAGACACGCCGCAGGTGCCTTCGATGCACATCCACATACACCTTGAACATACCAGACACTCCTGACGCTCAAATCGCGTTTGGTGTGAACGCAGCATTAGGTTCGTAGGCGGATCAGAGTTTTTGGTCCGGATCAGAGCTGTGCTCAACTTCCCAAAAGAACAAAACTTTCTAAGCCAACAAACTAATTTCCTGTGACTAATTTGTATGGTTTTACTAACCATTGAATTCATGATCTAAGTGAGATTCCTTATAGATGAAAAGAAATCTTGCCATTTATTTGAAAAGCAAGGTCGCAGAGAGTTCGGGGAAAAGCAGAAGCACTTCACGCTTTCCTCTGCTGAAGAGCTTCATGATGAGGGTGTTTGTCATTTTCATCCACACGCCTTCAAGCCTTCTTGTATAAATGTACCAGGTGTTTAGTTCTTCTTGTGCTTTTTGTTTTATTGTCTAGTGTGGTCTACTTCAGCATGAATGCTTCAGGCAGGAACCTGCTGTGCATACAGAGAAGCTACTCCATCTTGCTGCCCATAGCAAGTGATTATTTTGTATCATCTGAAACAATTTTCCTGTACATTAAAGTCTCCCTCTGATCTCAATGGTGCCCAACGCTTCGATTATTGGTTTGGATTCAAGATGAGTTTTACTATTTGTTGCCCTGAAATTAGACACACAATGGCCAGAAGGTCTTTAATGTGCATTAAATAAGGCGATGAGAAATTTCAGTGAAGCAGCTCTAGCTGTGCTAGCCCAGATTGCTAGCATACCTTCCCAATCTGGGCGGTGTATTTAAGCTGCAAAGATCCTCACGTCAGGATGAGGCTGCTGCCTCCTCGCTTGTTTTCAGCTCGTTCACCAGCAGCCAGCTGGGCGTGACGACACCATCATCACTGCCTGGCATGTTAAGGAGGAGATACTTTTATATCTCCATGGAAAAATGAGGAATGTGGGAATATTAAGGCCTAAATCAACAAAATCAAAATGTAGTCATATTGTTTTAGATGTGCAAGTATGTAGAAATGAACATACTTTTCAGAAGCCTGACATTTGTTTAAAATATCCTTTATTTTTGTTGATCCGAGGGAATATACACATTTTCTGAGTTATATTAGGTAAATTGTGCCAATATCAAACTTAATAAGTCTTATTATGAGTTAGTTACCAGAAGATGTAAGTAAGTATTTAAGAATAAAGAGAATCACAGACTGAATTTATGTTTGTTATGCAACATATATTTGAATTTTGTGCAACAACCACCAAAGAAAATCAACTATGCAAACTCTGAATGGCCGTACAATCTGATAAATACGTAGAGTGAAAAACTAAACAACAGTAAACAATAGACAAACAATCAGGTTCATTATTCTTTCTGTGGTTTGCTTGACAGGTAACAAAGCCACTGATTGGTTCTTTATGGTCACATGTCGGTATGACGGTACACTGACGAGAATGAATAATAGCGCGAGAGGAAATGCATGAAGTGCAAAGTAGGAGAGAGAAAAAAATCATCTTACTACCTGGTTTACGCCAAATTTCTCATTTTCTGTAAGCCGTAACCATCAAAATGATAAACGGTTTTCATGATGCTCTAATTTTGGGAGCTGAACTGAAAGCTGTAAGTCATCATCTGTCTCCTGACTGAATAGAAAAAATTCAAACTGTTTCCTGTCCATAAATAATTTTAACTTTTGACATATTGCTGCATCTTCAGTGGCATGTCAACGTTTGCACTCTGCTGCAAAGACCAGAAAACTCGTGTTGAGGAACAAAATAAAAAGGAAGTCAGCTAAGGGAGCTGAGCTAAAGGTCAGGCAAATAAATATGCAAACACGACTCAAATCTATGCAAATGCTCTCTTGGAAGTTCTCTAGCAAGAAAATGTATCTGCACTCAGACTTCATCCTGTGTGGTCATCTCTTTTCCGGCTTTGACTTTGCTCGTCCGCAGCAGAAATCATTAAGAGCCAGATATTAAGAAGTCAAAGATGTGCTGTGCATAAAACTTTTATAACCCAAACGTTTTAGCTCGTCTTTTTATAGATGTATTGGTTCAAGAGGCTGTATTTCATATGCGAGTTTAGTGCCTTTTATTAAGAAAGCCTGGTTAATTGCACAGTCAACAAATGTACCCACTTCTTTTATTTTTGGTTTCTCTGTCGCTCTTTTACTATTGGAAATAGACTATTGTCAGGAGATTAGGAAAAAAAGTGTTTGATTTTGACTAACTAAATCTGGTTTTATTGCAGCGTGCAGGAAAAGGCTGACGGGGGCAGAAAAAGCAGGAGGTGAATCATGCCCCAGTGTGTTCCCCCTGTAACAAAATGGGGCACGCCCCCCCATCTCTCCGAGGCGGCGTCCTGCTAGCCCTCAGCTCACAGGACAGCCTGAGACACCAAGGAGGGGACAGACACCTCACTAATCACACCAGCAATTAGCGCAAGCATCATAAAGCACCACCGTCTATAAAAGAGCTGTCGAGTTTAGTGTTATCGTCATTACTTATTCCTCTCTGGCTTGCTAATCAGCTAGTGCACGGGGCAGAGAGGCAGACAGGTAGAAAATAACGATTTTTCTAATCAGAAACAATGGGATCTTCACTTGACATCTGCGGTGTTATGGTGCTCTGCTCCCATGGAGGAGTAAACATTTGCAAATCAAAGTTATTTAGCTGATTAGGCTGCCCAGAGGCAATGAGCAGACGCGTAAAGCGCCGGGGAGAGGTGCAATAAAAGCTTAATGTTTCCTCGGCGCCTTCCTAATGTCACCACAGCATTAGTTTGAAACTTCAAAGTTCACACTAACATTTGCGTACATCCTCATTGATAAAAGGAACTTGAAGTAAGCGATGACAATGCATTGCACATCGTTGCAACATTTCGCTCCTCGGTGAAACTTTCATCCTCACAGTGAAGGCGAAGACAACATGTTTGACACATTAAAGGTCTTTATTCCTCTAACAGAATAGTTATGTTTAAGGTGAAAATTCAATTTACGTTTGAGGTCATGTGTAGAGCTGAAGTTTTGCTCAGTTTTCACTTTAATTTCAACCCATTACACAGAGCTTTGGCTGAGCGAGGACGTCGTTATCTGCAGACAGACTGGAAAGTCTCCCAACCTTTGGACGCATTTTAACAGGACGTCCTTCATTCCTGCTGCACAGCGCCTCCTGTTGACCACGGGCATTTATAATCAAGTATTGTTTTCATGGTGCTGTTTTCTACATGTGTGTTTTCCAGGTACACAATGCTACTATATAGCATAATCAAGTAACCATGTTAACTTCAGTTGTCATAAAAATGAAGAGCCCACTGCACTGAACACCATTGAAAACCTGATGGTTATTCAACCAAGTATTGATTTCTCAACTCTTCCTGAGGTAAAACATTAGTATTGATGTTTCTAAATGAATATTAACTTGTTTTCTTTCCATTATTTGAGGTCTGAAAGCTCTGCATCATTTTCGTTATTTTGACAGTCTCACATTGTTTGCAAATAAAAACTAAATTTCTGCTTGGAGTTTCAGAGACATGTTGTCAGTAGTTCATAGAATAAAAGAGCAAAGTTCATTTTACTCAAAAATGTAACTATAAAGAGTAAAATCATTTTAAGTGGTCTCAAGCTGTATATCAAATATGATTTAAAATATTTCTCACTTTTATTTCAATTTAAATTCTTGGAAGGCGGAGCTAAGTCCACCCAGTCATTTTGCACGACTGAATGGTTGCCATGGAGATTAAAGGATTTCTCAAACATGCAAGAAACAGGATGTAAAACTAAAAAAAATACATTTTAAACAGTACTGCCCCCTTTAAAGTATCTATCTACCGGTCTGCATCATGAACAGGATTGAATTGGAATATATTCAATAAAATATGAATCCAATTGTACACATTTGATTGATTATATATATATTACTCCTGTACACTTGGCTCTATTTGTGTTGAAAGTTTGCTTGCGATGATATTTGTTGTTTTTTGCTAAACTTTTTCCATTAAAACAGACATTATTGTCTGCAGCGCGGCGTTGACTGTTGCCGTCTCTTCACTTCCTCTCAAACGGACCCTTACAAAACAGTCTTCTAATGATAACAATAAATTAACTTTCTCCGCTCCACTGAAGCTCATAAATAATGAATCGGCTTGTTGAAGAGGAGCTAACTTTGCACAACCAATTAGCTTTCGGTTTCAGACAGAGCGAGTGGATCCTGCATCGTCAGCGTTCTTCTCATTCTGCCTAATTAAAGCGACCCACTGACCCAATCTAAGCTTTGTTTGTGAATTATCCTCTCACCTTTGTGTTGATCCGACATTTTGATTTACTTAAAAGAATTCAGGTCTTTGGGATAATCTTTCAGTTATACTTGCATGTTTTCTTCTTGTGTTGCAACATTTTGGCAGCAATGGGAGCCCCAAGTCTTCCAGGGAATAATCAAGTGAACTTCTGTATAATAAGTTTTTCTTTTTGATGTTTTTCCTCATTCTGGGTTAAAATGCTCAAGTTCAAAAAGGTTGAATGTCTCCCCGGGGTTCAGCTTCGCCGAGGTCAATACGGGACGCTTAAGGATTGTGTTTGATCTAATTTATGCGTTTTCTTTGGAGCATTTTTCTAATGTTTCACTCCGATCTAGACAAACACATCCATCACAGCAAAGGCCATTGGAAAGCCATGTTAAAGACATATAAACATGTTTATATGTTATAAACATATAAACCTGTTTTATAACCATGCAAAGGGATGAAAGGAGATTTACTATAGAGTTTATCATCTTTGCTGGTTTATTGGGAAGAACAGAAAGAAGAGTTTTAGCAAGGAGAGGCAGAAAATCAACAAATAAAAACAAAACGCATGAAGTAGACAAGGTCGAAAGGGATTGTATTGTGAAATGTGAGGGATTAGCACAGACCTACCCAGCAGCAGTTTGGTATTAATCTGACCAGGTTTCCAAAAACACCTCATACAGGAGACCGGCGTACCGGATCTGCTTAAAACGAAATCTGCTAGAAGTATAAATTATAATGGGCTTGACTGCACCACAAAATACTGGATAAGAAAACTCATTCAGCCAGTTGGGATGTGAACGAGTCGCTCAGTTTTAAAATTAACCAAAATACACAGGAAATTAGTGCCAACAGAATCAGGTTTAATTCATGGAGAGGCTTAGCAAATGTCCAGACCGCAAAACCTACAGAACGTCTAAAGTTAAAGCTTTAAATTACCAAAAAATAAAGTGCCTGTCATTAGGCCAGTCTGAATTCCAAGTAGGGCTGGGAAATAAATTTAGTAATTTAGTAATTTAGTAATTTATTTCAGACAAACCTTTCACCGGCAATGTAGAACAAACACAAAGTACATAATAAATTTCTTGAAGACACATCACATCGGTGATTATGAGTCTGAAAAGGAGTATGAAGAAGTATAACTTATATAATCAGACCCCTTTTCCAGCTGTAATTTATCACATTATTTTCAGTTTCCAGTATCCTTCCTGACAAAATGAAATAATAATTGTAGTAATATTTCCTCAGCCAAATGAAAGTACTGCATACACACACATACACATTTGTACACATACATATATACATATTCACATATACATACACCTATACACATATACATACATACACCCATATACATACATCTATACACATATACATACATACACCCATATACACATATACATACATACACCCATATACACACCCATCTGCTTATATACAAAATACACAACTATTTACATACCTTTATACATTTACCCACACCTGTACAGACCTGCACCCACTTGATGAAATCATACTTAGAGTTTTAATTCCCAGCCAGGATTATCTCCCTTGTTCTTCCTTATACCTTTGAATAATAGCTATTTTGAGACCTTTCTTAAAATATCTCATGCTTGGACTTTGCCTCAGCTCTTTAGAGAGTTTATTCCAGATCTTCACACCAACACCAGAAATGCACATTATTTTCATTGTTGTTCGAGCCTTCAAAGTTCTGAAATTGAGGTTTTCTCTATAGTCATATCCCCCCACTCTATCAGAAAATAATTTTTGAATATTTTCTTGTAATATTTTCTTTCTGACTTTAAACATAATCTGTGCAGTTTGAAACTCTACCAAGTCAGTGAGTTTCAGTATATAAGAATCTATGAATAGATTGTGGGTATGACAATAAAAATCAACGTTATGAACTAAACGGATGGCTCTTTTCTGTAGTGTGCATAATGATTGAAGTGATGTTCTGTAAGTGTTGCCCCAAATTTCCACACAGTAACATAGATATGGTAAGATAAGTGAACAGTACATAATATATAGGGCAGAGTAGTTGAAATATTTTCTGGCATTAGAAAGAACTGCAATACTTCTTACAATTTTAGATTGGACATATTTTATGTGAGGTTTCCAACAGATCTTATTTTGAATCATTACTCCCAAAAACCGAATTTCAGTCACTCTCTCCACAGTGATATTATCAGTTCTTATTTGTAAATCACTCTGCTCTTTACACTTACCGAACAACATAAACTTTGTTTTATCTAAATTTAGCGACAATTTGTTAATTTTAAACCACTCTTTCAGTTTATATAACTCTAAATTCATTTCAAGCAACAACTGTCGTAAATTTTCACCCGTACCAAATATGTTTGTATCATCAGCGAATAGTACAAAGTTAAGTCTCTTGGAGACCTTACATATATCATTTATATACAAAATAAACAATTTTGGCCCCAATACTGATCCCTGGGGAACACCACAAACAATGTCCATGCATGAGGACTGGACATCACCCAACTGCACAAATTGTTGCCTATTGCTGAGATAACTTTTCATCCAATGCAACACTACTCCTCTTAGACCATAACACTCAAGTTTTCTGAGGAGTATGTCATGATCAATTGTATCAAATGCTTTTTTTAAATCAATAAACACCCCAACAGCATGTTTCTTTTTATCTAATGCACTGGTCACCTCTTCTATTAAATGCAGAACTGCCATCGCTGTGGATCTTTGTGGCCTAAATCCATACTGACTTTCAGACAGTAGATGATGTTTACTAATAAATCTTTCTAATCTAACAACAAATATTTTTTCCACAATTTTGGAAAATTGTGGAAGTAATGAAACAGGCCTGTAATTTGTGAAATCATGTCTATTCCCAGATTTATGTAGTGGGATGACTTTCGCAATTTTCATTTTTTGTGGAAATATTCCTGTTTGAATTGACAGGTTACAGATATATGTTAGTGGTTGAATAATTTCCACAATCACCTTCTTAATTATTAACATATCAATACCGTCATAATCAGTTGACCTTTTATTTTCACATTTATGTACTATATCTATGATCTCATTTTCCTCCACTGCTGTAAGAAACATGGAATCTGGATTTCTAACTAATACATCATTTAGTATTTCATGTCCTGTGGGCTGTGGGATTTCCTCAGCCAATTTAGGGCCCACACTTACAAAGTATTTATTAAAATTATGAACTATCTCTTCCATGTTATTTAAATGTTTATCTCCATTGTTTGTGAAGTATTGTGGATAACTAACATGTTTGGAGTTTTTTCTAATAACACTGTTTAAAATATTCCAGATACCTTTAATATTTTTTTTATTTCTGTCCAACTGTTTACTATAATAATCTTGTTTTGCTATTCGTAAAACAGCAGTCAATTTGTTCTTATATTTCTTGTATTTATTTTCTGCCCCAGTGGATCTATGCCTTATGAAGTCTCTATATAACTTATTCTTTTTTTTACAGGCATTTTGCAATCCCTTTGTGATCCATGGAGTTTCAGAATATTTATTTGCAGAAATAGACTCTACATTCGGACAATTTTTCTCATATAATGATTTAAAAATATTCAGAAAATTATCATATGCTTTATCCATGTCATTTTCTTTTAATACTGACTCCCAGTTTTGTTTAGATAATTCATCTTTAAATACATTTATCGATTTTTCCGTCCTTAACCTTTTAATAATTGGATTATGTTTAGTCTTGACTTTCATGTGCCCAATGTCACAAACAACAAAAACAGGTAAATGATCACTGATGTCATGAACTAACAATCCGCTTATTGTGTTGTCTATTAAATTTGTAAATATGTTATCTATTAATGTAGCTCTATTGGTTGTGATTCTGCTAGGTCTCGTAATTTGAGGGAAAAGGCTCAGACTACATGTAGTATTAATAAACTCTTCAGTCAATTTGTGATTGTTGACATTCAGCAGATCAATATTAAAGTCCCCACAAATAAAGTAGTTCTTTGAAGTTATAGCTGTATATGTTTTCTCAAACCATTCTGTGAAGAGGTTCATGTTAGAACCAGGAGTCCTATATATACAGCTAACAATTAAATTTTTATTTTTTCCATATATATTTCAACTGTTAAACATTCAAAATGATCTTTAACCACATTAGTCATGTTTTCAATTTGCTTAAATCTAAAACTGCTGTCCACATATACAGCTACTCCTCCACCAATCTTTCCGTCTCTATTAATATAACTAAATTCATAACCATCTAATTCAAAATCGGCTCCCTTGTTAGAAGTAAGCCAGGTTTCAGAGATAGTAATGACACTAAAAGGTTGTTTAAATTGGCTTAAACAGTCCTTGATGTGGTTAAAGTTCGCATATAAGCTTCTGCTGTTGAAATGTATTATGGAGAATTTATTATCTGCATTAACTGTTATATTGTATTGCTGAGTCGAATAGTAGCAACAGTTATTCTCAATGTTATAGAAAAAGTTGTTTTCTGGGTCCAAATCCTTTTCCTTGTCCTGACTCTTATATTCAGTATAGTCAAAAGTTTTCAGTTCCGGGTAATCAGCTTTAGTTAAAGGTGTTAATGTTGTGTCCATAGATGTTGAGGACAACATGTTGTTTAACTGAGACATATTAATTGAGTGTCATGTGCAATCACCTGAGATCCCAGATATAACGCAAAGCATTTAGTTGTACTTATCCAGGTCAGCGATGTCCCGAACAACCAGAACCTTTGCCTCCTCTGGAGTTCCATTAAGTTTAACAAAAACCTTACAATTTGTTGTCCATGTTGATTGGATCCTTCCTTGTTTTCTCAGAAACCGAGCCTTTCTGGCGATGTCAGCATTCTTCTTGGTCAAGTGCTCATTAATAAATACATCAGATCCTTTCAGCAATCTGCCTTGTTTTAACAGAGCAAACTTGTATTTCCTCTTTGTGAATCTCATGATGATGGCAGATTTATCATCTTTTCCTCTTCTTGGAAGCGGGTGGCATGCTTCCACAGTGTCACAGTCCACCTCTATCCCCTTGTCCTGAGGAAAGAAGTCACCTGTTTCTCTGTGGAGTCGAGCACTTCGACCGATGGTTCACCAACCGTACTAGGTGCAGCCACTGCGCTGGCATACGAACAGGGCTTAACTCTAAGTCCAGTGATGATCACATCATTTATCTTACTGTATTGCTCCAAATCGGCCACTCGGTTCTCCAATGCAGCGATTCGTTTATCCTTTTCCTCATTAGAAAGTCTCAACGACTTCACTTCTTTCACTAAGTCCAAAATGTTGTTTTGATGCAGCCGTATAGCTGTCACTTCCTCCGAGAGAAAATCCAGGGATTTCTTAATGTCATCAAGATCCTCTGAAGCTTGAGTCTTTCTGGGTCCCATTCTCTATCAATTTCACTTTTTATTTTATTTATTTAGTCTCCAATGCAAATTTCCAGCCACTGCTTACGGGTTACCCTCCAGATTTCCACTGCTTACCGGCTTTCAGTTAGCTTATAGTTAGCTTTCACCGCTTACAGGCTAGCTTCGGTTAGCTTCGGTTGAAGCTAACCGCAATAGTCTTGCAGACTATTGCACAATGACACAAAATCTTCTCAAAGTGGTGTTTAGCATATGACAATGACTTCTCTGTACTCCAGTGGCCTCTCCAGTAACCAGATCTCTATATGTCTAATAGTCCTGCTGAGGTAAAAAATCAATAACAATATATATATATATATATATATATATATATATATATATATATATATATATATATATAAATAACAGGCCAGTGATCAATATCAATAAATACTTGTAATAAAATATTCAATAATTTCACTGAACTCTGATCCAGAACTGCAGTTTTCTAACTCAACATCTAACAGCAAAGCAAGATTGGTGACACCAACTCACTCACTCTTTGGTTGCCTAGCAACTCACTCACTCTCTTTGGTTACCTAGCAACAACCAGTAACTGGCGCAGGAGCAGTTTAAGATTCCGTCGTAACTCCTTAGAAACAATAAAAGCGGCAGCATGGAGTGAAAGAAAAAAATGATTACAACAGAGGAAACTGTGGATAAAATGACTCCAGTTTGGCAGTGCTGTAGATATTTAAAACAAATAAAATGATCAATAATTATTGATATGAAAACACTTATGTCGTGATACATTTTTCAGCCACATTATCCAGCTTTGCTTCCAACATGGTGATAAGACCAGAAAATTTTTTTTAAAAATCCAACATACAAGCAGCTGAAATCAGATGGGCTTAGCTACGAATACAAGATTAGGATCTCAGTCATCACGGGGAAGTAAAGTAGAGCCGCTACTAGTCTTACAAATTCACATCAAATAATTATAATCAAGTAAAAAAAACTTCAATGTGCAAAAAGATGCAGCGTATTTGGTAAAAATATTTTGGAAACTGATCAAAACGTTTGCAGTGAGAACATAAAAACGAGTCGTCTTCTCATTCCTCTGTCCATTTGCACGATGTTGCACAGCAACAGGTCATTATCAGAGCTGCTGCATTTCTCTGATGTCTGTAAACAAGAGCTTTCATTCATCTTCCCAGTAAAACTAAAAGCACTCACTCAAATTGTTTTTTTGATCTCCCATAAATCACCTTGTCAGATTTCTTGTTCACAGCTACTGTTTAATTTCGTGACTAATTTAGGCAGCGGCTAATTGTGTTAGGTTTGTAGCCTTCCCCTGCCTCGTTAGGAGTCTCCTAATCTTTAAGGAGTCCATTATTACCTGAATGTTGGAATAAAGTTTGAGGAGCCAGAGGGGCAAACCTAATTTTTATGCCCTCCTAAATTCAAACAAGACAGGATAAGAGCTGCTCCTGTGATACTGATACTGAGCAAACAGCATCGCTGTGTGCCGACACATTTAAATAAAACTTTGAGTACATTTAAGAGGAAAAACATCCATATTTATGCATATTTAGGAGCCTAAAAGCAGAGCTGGAAGCTTTGTGTTATGACAGACCAGCTCTGTGTGCATCACAAAGATTTCTCAATAAAAAATTAAATAATTTGGTGCCAGAAATAACACCCCTCCCTTCCCCTCCCAAAGAGAAACAAAGACAGTGTTTCTTTTGTTATCCTAATATAACTACAAAACATTAGAGTGCATTTCTAAAGACTGCGTGTAATATTTTATAATACGATGCATTTTTTTATGTTGCATTTGACATGTCTGGGAATCACATCATATCCGAGTTTGGCCAGGTGGAAGACGCTGAGATGTGTTAATCATTGCGATGCACCATTAGACATTTAAAGGATTATGGTGTTTAGAGTCACTATGCGTTCACACTGCAGCCTGAAGTGACCCAGTTCCGATTTTTTTTGACGTAATGCGACCTGTATCCGATCTTTTCACGGCAGTGTGAACAGCACAGGTCAGATTCTTTTAGAATGTGATCCATATCCGATACGTATCCGATTCAAATGCGACCATAACGTTCATGTCGCCTTCATCAGAACTGAACTCACTGATTCTCAACAAATCTCACTATTCTGCATCCTGATACGCGCAAGTGGGAAGAAAAACAACAACCATGACGGACTATATGAGGATTAAGTTGTTAATTTGCTGCTCCGGTCGGACAACAACTTCAAACATGTAAGCTAAGCTCCACCGTTAGCCTCCGTGTTTACTTCCGTAAACACTGAGCTCTTCTTCTTCTTATGGCAGTTGGCAGAACACTGAGAACTCTGACGCTATGGCGCCCTCTACTGCGCATGCGGGACACTTTCAGGTCCGTTCACACTGCAGAACGCATACAGGTCGCATTTACAGGCAGTGTGAACGGCCCCGGCAAAAAAAATCGGAATTGCCAAAAAATCGGAATTGAGTCAATTCAGGCTGCAGTGTGAACCAAAAGTGTAACACTGGCTTAAAGAAGCAGAAATTAACAGATGTCCTCAGAAACAGTTCAAATAGACCCGCTTGACTAAATCTTGTGTGCAGGCAAGGTGGAAAAATTACCAACTTTAGCAAACATTCACAGACTCAAAATCTGACTTCACTCATTTCTTTACATAAACAAATAAAGGTTGCATCATTCTACTCTTTTAACATTTGCAGCATCGTTTACTGATTTAGAAACACTGTTCGGACACAATAAGGAGCCTCTGATGGTAAGAACCAAGTGTTTTCTGTGGCATGAAATAATTCTGAAACATTTAATATTCCAACTTTTTGTTCACTTAATGACTGAAGAGCTGCGACCAGGTGCAGCTCTGCTGGACATGTTTGTGCCTGCAGAGTGAAGCTGCTGCCCAGACGAGCACAAGGTGCTGAAATGAATCCCCCCTCAGTGTTTACAGATTTAACCTTTGTAGGCCAAAGTCTAAATGGACATTCCGGTGCGCAGTCTTTCTCTTCTCAGTGCGTCAGAGCTCGCTACGAAGCCATGCAGCGATCGCTAGCAAAACTACTACTAACACTACACACACCACAAACTCTAAATAACATACTTACTGTATAAAAAAAACCTATCGAAACACTCTTAGTAAAATCCACAGCATCAATTCTCCCTAGTCTCTTGCCGTATCCAAATCCCCCGCCCCCTCGTTTGTCCCCACGTGTCTCCGTTCTACCTAGCAACAGACTGTCAACACATTTTCATTGGTTGTGTCGAAATGTGGTACAGTTAGACCCCCACACAGTAAGGTGGAAATGATCGATCATATTCCTGGCTTTATTTTCAAGTAAATAACCACAAAAACAATATAAAAACACCACTTTTATAAAGTTTGAAGTCCGTACTGTCCACCAGAGGTGAAATGAACACTCGGTATGCCGTCTGTGTTATTACGAAGCCTTATAAATGTGTCACATGCTCCACAGCGGGCTTCGTCCTGGTAGGGTTAAAAGGTGCATTTGTTTGCTTCTCCTTATGACTGGAATCATCAACAGCCGTAACAAGAAAAGGATAAACAGTAATCCCATTTTCAGCTTCATTTTTCACTGTTAAATTGAACAGAAATGCGTTCAGTTTGAAACTTGTAAATAAACCACAGGTTTCTTAGTGATGCATCAGCGATTGTGGGTTTTTTTCCTTCCAACTGTTCTCTGAATCACTAAACTGTCATTATGAATGGACTGCATCTGAAAAGAATAAAGGGGAAAAGGTTGTTATTTGGTCTGATTCATGTCAAAGCCCACGCAGCCTGATTAACGTACTCCTGTTTAGCACAGACTGCGTGCTGCATCGGTCACTGGCGCCAGAAGGTGACGAGCCGCATCCTGTGCGGCTGCATCACAGTAGAAGCGGCGCCCTGCGTGAAGCATCACATCGCTGCTCTGCTTTTCGCTCTCATGTTTGTGCAGACGGACTCTAATCAACGAGCCGCACTCGGAATAGCTTCTGCTCGACCTTTTCTGAATCGGGTGCAGACTGAATCACTGCCTCGTGACATCAGCAGATAAAAGCTGTGCTGCTTCCTTGAGTGCTTTCATGTACATTTATATAAATATGCTATGGGATGGCATTCAGGGAATCGTGCATTTATATTGTCAGGACTTTGAGTGTGTGGATGAAAGTGAATGAATGAATTTATTGTTAATATACTAATTTATAATGAGATTAAAGCCAAAAAGACCCAGACTTTGCAGAACAAAGTGGCTACTTTGTTCTGCAACTGATGCAATACAAAAATATTCTTTTTTTTGTGAAATACTAAAATATTTTTGCAAGATCAATATTTTTGGAAATATTTACAAAAATATGTACATTTTGTAAATGTTTTTACAAACCGTAAATATTTCTGTAAAAACATTTACGCAATATTTTTGGAAATATATTTTGTTAAAACAATTTTATTCCGATAAAACTTAATTTTAATTGAAAGTTTTATCGAAACAAAATGTAAAGCTTGTTTTGATAAATTCCGTCATTGAATTTTGTCTCAGTAAATTTTGGTGGATGATAAATTACCCCAATAATTGCCAGGGGTTGCAACTGACAGAATACAAAAATATTTTTGTACAATATTCACAAAAATATTTACAAAATATTTTATACAAAAAATATTTCCATTTTCGATCAATAGAAAGTATTTTTGTAAATATTAAAAACTTGAAACTAAATTGAAAGTTTGCTTTGATCAATTTTGTCATCGAAATTTGTCACGATAAAGTTTACTGAACGATAAATTGCGCCAATAATTATTGCGATAAATGATAATATTGTTTTGAAACCAACTTCAAGCAACATATTGATAATGGCATAATGTAAATTTACTGTCTCAAATAAATAAAAAAACTGTAAATTTGTAAAAGCTTCACACTGGAACTGGAAGATTTGAGACACAATACATGAAAAATAAATAAAAACCACCAAACAAGCAAAACCATAAATAAAATGGATTATAAATAAAATTCCCCTTCAGAAAATATTAATCAGAATGGAAATTATGGAGCTCGTTTTAATTTGTCATGCGATTAATTGATTGATTGCTTATTGATAATGTTCTGTGGTTTAGTTCATTCAGTTTTATGGTGAATTTTCTCTTTACTTTTCCAGGCTCCTCAGTGAATCTGTCCATTTTCAGAAGCAAGTCAGAGCCGAGACTACAGAGCCAACCTGAAGCAACCTAATGACTGTTCAGTTGAGTGTTGCTGTAAATAAATCATGGGGTAAACTGAAATAGGAGTTCTGGACTGAGGGCTTCTCAGAGCTGCAGCAGCAGCAGCAACCGTGTCAATTAATGTTACATGACAGGCAGACACAGCTAACCACCACCAGGCCTTCCTAAAAATCCTCTGCCATTTGGTGTCATCAATAATGGAAGTGGACACGTCTGCCGAACGAACCGATTCATGTCGTTGTCCAGGAACATTCCCAATCCCAAACCCGGAATCTCACATCTTCCCCCCCCTCCGATCTTTTCTCTCATGAGTTCACAGACTCAAACCGTTTCTCGTCTTCACGCAGAAAGCCCAGAGAGAGAAAAAAAACAGACTGCAGGTTGCAGGATTTAGAGGATAATAGCTTGCTATTGAATTCCATTCTTTAGTAATGCAAAACACAAGCTCAATGGGATCTATAAATACTTCCCATCCTTTATTTTCACCCATTAGGCTGCGGTAACAGGCAGCGTGTGGGTGGATGGGAGGCTGGAGGAGGAGAGGCTGAGCTGGGGATGGTGACGGGGGGGAGAGATGGGAGAGTTTAAGGGAAAAGATAATGTTCTTCTACATTACTCAATTTCCCCTCTGCTACACGTGTTCATCATTCTTCCTCAGCTTGTAATTCAGCTTAATTTTTGGTCTATTTTTCAACAGCTCCGAACTCGCCGTGCTGCCAGCCCTCCTTCCCTTCACTGCGCAGCAGGAAGCAATGTGATTTATCACTGAGGTTACTTGTCCTGCTGTGAAAACTGAATAGATGACCATTCTGATTTATTTAGCAGTCGGTCTTAGAGACTGACTGACTTTCACACAGCAAACCACAGACCTGTCAGGACGGTTCGACATCATTATTGTATCATAAACCTAAAAAAAAATACCATAGAATACACTTATTGCATTTATTTAAAACAATAATATATAATGGTATTTACAATTAAAAGTTGTATTACCTCCTCCATATTCAAAGGTCCAAAACCATTTAATCAATTTTTGTTACAACTTTCAAGCAAAAGAAATTCCTCTGAATTTCTACAACGGTTTATGTTGCTAAGCTGCTCTAGTTTTAGCTGTAAAGTGATTTTTTCAACATTTTTACACACCAATTTGCAGAAAAAAAGAAAACAATCGTGTAATTACAAGCATACAGCAGCTACATGAATTCTTTATATTTGCAGTAAACTTTTAGTAAATGTCTCATTAAAATCTGCACGGTGGTAGATATCAGCATTTCCAAATATTAGTCTAGTGGATTCCTATATGGAGTTAGCATAATGTGAATATTTTCACTGTTATTTCTGTTTGTCTCGGCTTTTTTCTTTGTCCCACATACAGATATTTATTGTTTTCTTGTAAATGTTGTGGTGTGTAAATCAGCTGCCAGAACTAGATATAGGTTAAATTCAGTAAATTAATAATACTTAATCTTTTTTTTTTAAGGTTTTATTGGCTCTAGTGGCCTTTATTTGATAGTTAATTGACAGGAAACAGGGTAATGAGAGAAGGGGGAAGACATGTAGCAAAGGTCGCCAGGCTGGGAATCGAACCTGCGACGGCTGAGGCCTCCATATGTGGGTTGTGCTTAACCCCTGAGCCACCACAGCACACCCAATAATACTTAGTCTAAAAAACACGTTAAAAATTATAGTAAGTTGTGTTGATGGAGGACATTTAAAGCAAAAAGTATTAAATGAAAGTGATTTAAAGGCCATCTGACTGAACACGTAGAGCATCCTATCGTTTACTGAACATCAGTTCCTCCATGTTTTTATACGACTTGTTGATAATTCAACTCAGGGTTTTTGTGTGTTTACCCCTGTGAAGTCGAACCCTGCAGAGAGAGAGAGGTTTTCCTTTTATTCATAAATTAATGACATTGACATTAGAGCAACAAACTGCAGTTTTGTTCTGGATCTGAACCGTGTCCCGTCTTTGAGTAGCACAATAATAACATTTATGTATTTATTGTTGTTTAGATTCTGAGACATTGACTCCTGTGAAAAATCAATTACCTGTAACGGAATATAACATGTTTTTACCCTTTAGAAAAAGGACTAGCGTTGATATTAACTGGTTGAATTGTCAGACTATCTGTTCGGTTGGAGCCTGGTTCACCTGGAAGCAACAGAATCATTCCCTGTCAATTTACAGAAATGAGTAAATCAGATAAAAAGGAAGCTTGGGATTGAAAAATCAACATTCTTAAATCCGATCTTTGTTCTGAGCCAATGCTAATTCTTCTTTCCTGTAGTCTATTTCCTTTGTTTCTCCACTATATGTCCGTATTAAACGCTGTTGCCCCGAGCTGCCTCCCCTTTCATGCTTCACATGGAAACTATTCAGAAATACTCCCATCCTGTTAGCATATAAATTGCAGCTCATGTTTATTTTATTTATTTTTTTCTGTATTTGCTCCGTTCTCTTTGATGTTACAGGGTTGCCTTCTTTGAACACTCAAAATGTGATGTTGGAGAAGAAAAACTGTTGGTGAAAACAAACCGACCAACGTTTGTTCTGGATTTTATTTCATTTAAACAGTAAAACGCTCTTCATTCATTCATTCATTTGCTTCACCTTTTGTTTTCATCTATTTTGATAGCGAAGGATTATATCTGGTAATTACGACTGCATTCTGCTTTGATTTTTGCAGTATTGTTTGCAGAAAGATGCATTTTTTGGTAAGTGATAGCTGTATGGCTTTGCTTGCAGACTGAAATATCTCAATGATTACTTTATGATTGAAACTAAATAGACATTCAGAGTCCTGAGGAGACGAATCCTGGTAACATGCTGGTTTCTCCTCTTTTGAATTTGAGCAAAGCATCTGGATTGTCTAGAAATTGGATACGTTCTGCTTATCCAGTCGAGATGATTTCTCTGAGAACAACCTCTGACATTTTCCAGCTGAGACACTTTTGGGGTTACCATATCTGATTTGACTAATTCCCCAGCTCTTCAACAGCTACTCGGTAAAAACACCTGATGAAACAATCAAAAGCTGAGCTTAATTCTTGTGGTACAGAAAGTGGTAGCCTGTCCAGAATCTCCAGATCTGCTGAACTACAGTGATAAATGCAGGCGCAGTCAGTTCATTTCAGCAGTTCTTCCTATCTAAAGAATCAATTCACCTCAATTTTTATGATGTAAACACATTAATGCATTAAAAGTCATGAAATATTCAATCGTAGCTGCAAAACAGGGCCAATCATCCAACAGAATAACAGATTTTTTACATCTTCCTGTAATTTTACCAACAGCAAAAAATTCAAGATGGCTGCCAAGGAAAATTTATTTTTGCACTAAATTTGCCAATATTTATCACAGACGAATACTTTAACTGTCAAATTATACCTAATTTTACACATAGAAATCATATTTATTGACAATGTTTTGATTTTTCAACAACCATCATGGAAAATTAACTTTTTGCACTTAATTAGATGTGGTGTCAAATTATCTGACTTTATATTTAGAACCATAGAAATCAGTTACATTTTCTTGATTTTGTTTCCTTTTTTTCAAAATGGCCGCCATGGTTGTCATGGAGAATAATACGGTTGCACTAACATCGACAGTGGTTATTCCTCTGCAAGTGTTAGGCACAGAAAACAAAAAGGGAAGTTCACCAACTACTAATTTGGTAAACAATGATGTTAGCTTCGCTAATGCTAACCCATTAAACACGTAAAACATTAGCAGCAGCTAACGCTAACCATTAAGACGACTGTCTCAGTCTGTGTCTCACATCTTCATCACCTTCCAGTTGACGACTGAATTTGCTTCATCTTACCACTTTAAAGTTTTGTATGAATAAGATGGCCAAAGTTTAAAACTTAGGGCAAAGTTCATTGAAGTCATGAAAATGGGCAACATTTTAAGAGAATAATTGGCTCCAAAACGGCGGCCATCTTGAAAACTGGCTGCCATCCTGAAATTTAAGTTGCTACTGGGAAATATGAAAAACATGCCGATTTTTATGCTTGTGTCAACACTTGAGAGATTTTTAAAGTAATACGTTGCACTAAAATACATCCCACTTACAAACAAGTCCAGTGATGAAGATAATCAATACCTTATACTCAACCTGAGCGCGCAAATTAATCTGGAGATACTTTAGTTAACCACAATAAGTGGAGAAGACCATTTTCATCTTGGAAGATACAGTTTGGTCCCTAAGAGTGAAGATGTGTGTTGCCACTGGTTGCAGAATCTCATCTTGATGTCTCTGAGGATTGGGATTGCCTCCAGTGGTGATTAGCCTTATTTTCCAGAAAGGGAGATGATGCCCCACCACGCCTCCACCAAACGTTTGGCAGAGAAGATTTGGCAAGAACTTCATGGACGCAATCCAGAAATGCATTTTCCATTCAAACGTGGCACCATTTAAAGGGAATTAAGCATCTTTTTTTCAACGGTGTAGGATTTATTGCCAAGAAGCGTCATCACAGCAACAAAAACTGACCAAAACTCAAGGAATATTCCCATTCTCCTAATCCTAAGTGTAGATACAGTCTCAAATCTGCTTTAAAGATAAAACTGTCGATGTTAGTAAAACAGAAAGGAACCAGCAAAGTAAGGGCATTTTTTAACTGGCTCCACATCACCAGCCTTACTCCATCACAGTCCTCCATTATTACAGCAGCCCTCCCATTTCACACTCCCCAACCCTCCTCATTAAAGTCTCTTAATTGTTTCTCTGACCTCTAAGAGAAACGACCCAGTCACATGGCAACTCTACCTTAAAATTAACGTTTCGTATTTGCACTGTCCGCCTGTCCTGGGAACGTCGTTTCCTGGCAGCTGCAGCTGACAGTCATTTTGTTTTAGGTCAAAATGAAGTTAATTCAGCAGCTCATCTGGACGGTGGAACAGATCTTTCAGATATTTCTAGGAGAAAATGTAAACTGACAGGACATTTCAGAGAATATTTGGAGTGCAAGATAAACACTTTTTAACATTACAGATCACAAACTTCGCCTCTATTTTATCCATTCTGAGTCCACTTTGATTTACCTTTCTGCAAGGCTCCTAGTCTTTCATAACCGACTCAGCGACACACCGGAGAAACCGTTTGGACCGCTTTGATCAAAGCAAATCCCTGAAATGAAAAATTCCTTAAACCCGTTTTTGACTGACAGAGAAAAAAATTGAAATTTGTGCAAACAAAGAAACTCCAGTCGTGGTAATGCTGAGTGACGGTTCTCTTAGAGGAGGAAAAGGAAGCAGACAAAATGAAGTCAGACCTGTTGCACGGCCACCGTATTAACATGGACAGGGAACTGATAAACACATTCATCCTAATTACGGCGCCTGGACACAGACTGGAGGCGAATGAATGGGAATCAGTAATGACAAGCAAGGCGAAGGCCAGCGAAATGTTCCACAGTTTTTACCTGCTGCTGCCCGTTTCTTTAAACAAAGTCTATAATGAACAAGAACAAAATACTTCCACTGCACTTTGAAATGCCGTGTGCATCCATGAACACTTTTTAGATCAATAAATCGTTTGTTTTGCACTGCGTCTGACAACTTTCTGCAGTTTCTGGTTTTATTTTGGTGAAAGAAGAGAAAATATTTTCATGTAGAAACAGAGCAGAACAAGTAAAGATGTAGAATACAGAATGGCTGTTTCCGTTGGGGAGATGATTTAATGTTATGGTCCTGATTGATTCATTAATAAGGGGGATAAGATGCTCACTGAAAGCATATTATATATATATATATATATATATATATATATATATATATATACATCTGATTTTATCTCAATGAAAAAATTTAATGTTTGGGGTGTTTCAGTAAAGCTCTGAACGTTCAGAGACAACATTTTGTTCAAGCTTAGATTGGATGGAGAGCATGTGCAAACATTTTATTTTTCAAGTATTTATAAAGCTTCTGACCTGAATTTTTGCCTAAACTTTGACTAGGACATTCTAATAAAAAAGTGATTCTGGAGAAAAAAAAATACGTTTGGTGAAAAATTACTTGCGACTATAAAGTTATCAATTTAAAAGTTACATTTCTTTTTTAAACTGTTCACCTTGTGTTCACATGAATGTCGATGGTGTCTGCTTTCTACATTTTCCTCTCCGTTTCCTCCATATAGTTCATATCTGCTGGAAATGTTGGCGCCGTGCTCGTCTTAACTTTGCAACGCCACGCAGAGAGAATGCTCATGTTTGCAACATTCGAGGTGGTCCAATTTTCCAAATCCTATTTACAAATCCGAGTGACTCTTGTAATCTGTCATTTCCTGTCCTTATCTCCCTGGTAGGTGCAAGCTTCTTGTGGAGCGTAAGACAAGGTATTATGAGTTAAATCTGCAGCTGACGGCCTGAAAATGTGAGATATGTTGAGTTTCTTTAAATCCTCCACTCTGATCCCAGCTTAGGAAGCCATTCCTCATCCACCTCTGCGTAAAGATGACTTAAATGTGGTGAATCGGTCCATTTCTAGATGCCCATTTTTTACTGGGCAGTGTTTTCACAACATGGAGTCGTGTCTTTTTAAGTCTTTAGCTGGCTGTGGGGATAATAATTGGATATTTTCTGAGTTGTGACAAGCAGTTGATCCGTTATTACCCAAGGTGATATCCTCACCTGTAGTTTTGACATTGATACCTACGGTGATGACATTTCTATCTGCAGAGATAATATTTGAGCTTACAGGAGAAACTGTGAGAAGCATTCCTCTCATGGTGACAATATTTTAACACAAATTACCAAACCAATCAAATCTCCTTTGCTGCGTATAGTCTTTAATTTTGTCATTAAAGGTGCTGCTTGGTCCAACATACTCAACAACAAACAGCCGTGGATTCTCGCTGGTATTCTGACACTCCATCCAAATGCATCAAGAAAACACAGAGTTTATAATTTAACACCTTCTGTAATTACTTTGTGTTGAGGTCAGAGGTCAGCATAGCAGATAGCCGTTAGGTAAAGGTTGAGGTTTGCCTCTGGCCATACGCTGCCTCCCAAAGGTATTCAGACACCTTGAACTTTTCCACAGTTTGTCACACTACAGCCACTAACTTCAATGTTTTGACTCAGATTTTATAGGAAAGGTCTTTCAATCTTTCTAAATTTAAATCCACTGTTGGAGGGGATCTAAATCAGTTTCTCAACCTTTTTAACGTGAAAACAACCTAAAATGAAAATATTTTAGTGATGTTTTCTTTGTTCATCCTAATGAACAAAAGCAGTGCTGTGTGGTAAACGTCAATGGACACAAAAAAGTCACGAACACTTAACATTCAGGGCGCTTTGAGTTACTTACAGATTCTAAAAGTGTGTATTCTACGCTTTCTAATCATGTCAAACACATGGAAGCAAAAAAATAAGTTGTTATTTTCTACCAGGTGTTGTGTGCATTAATAACATCCATCCATTTTCTTGCACCCTTGTCCCTCAGTGGGGTCATGAGGTGCTGCTGCCTCTCCAGCTAACGTTCCGGGTGAGAGGCGGGGTCACCTGGACAGGTCTCTAGTCTGTCGCAGGGCAACAGAGACACACAACCATGCACACACACACTGACACCTAGGGGCAATTTGAACCCTAGGTGTGAGGGTCACGCATGCACGGGGAGAACATGCAAACTCTATGCAGAAAGACCGGGGCCGGGAATCGAACCCAGAACTTTCTTGCTGCAAGGTAACAGCTCTACCAACTGCGCAGCCCTGCATTAACATTTAGGCCTATCTGTCATGCAGAAGCACAATAAAGATAAATATACTTGAGTTGCTTTGGCAGAAACAAAAATCCTCTTCTTCGCCATTAAAGATTAAAATTATAAACTATATCAATTGTTTATCTGTTGTATTTAATTAATTAAATGTAATAATTTTGATCAAAAGCAAATCATAAGCAAAAGTCGTAAAAAACAAAGAACAGTTCTCAGTAACTGAGTCTTGAGTCTACATAGAACTGTTCAAAAGAATCGAATCGCTCGTAAACGACACTCCGACATTCTCTTGGCTTCCTCCGATCATATAAACAGCCCTGGAGTTTTCTTTACACCAGTATCACCAGTTTTTCTTTTGAGTGATAAGCCACCTGTAGCTTCACATCTTGAACTGACGTCACAGTTACCTTGTGGACCACTAGGGGGCGCCCCACAGTTTGAGAGAGATTGATCCATCAGTCAGGACAGTTCAAAAAGTTGCATTTCAGTTTGATTCTGAATCTGTTTATTTAGCTGCAGGCCAGTTTTGTCTCTTCCTCTTGATGCCGACCTCACAGACCCTCAGGTTGGAAATCATCCTCGTCACCACCTTAATCTTTAACTCACTCCAGATTTCTGTAAACCCATGCAGGAATAATTTTCTTACGCTTCTGAAAACGTACGATTTTTTAACCACTCCTCAAAAGAAAAGGAACGATAGCAGCAGCGGGTTTGTTCTTTTGCCTGTTTTGTCTAATCTTCATGTGCCTACATGCTTTCTAAGCTTTCATGTAGTTGGTCAAGCAAAAGGGAAAACAATTTAGTTCAGTGGGCAAAATCAACCACTAACAAACCGCATGCATCCCATAATAAAACCAAATTGGGACAGTCTAAGGGAAGGAAGGAAGCAAAAACTTTAAATCGGTTTCAGTTCCTGAAAATAGTTTTGCCCATGCAGCAATTACCAGGTTAATGTTCCAGGAATACTCAGCAGTAATAAACACTGACAATAATTCGGCCTGAGAGCCGCTAAGTACGTCTAATGAAATGCAGCATCTTGTTTGTGGCAAATACAAGACAAGATGGAGAGGAAAAAATAAACTTTCCCTCTGGCTTTTGATTATCTGCACGCCGCCCTCCTCAGCCCCATTTCATACGGATGATTGATAGACAAACAGCAGCTCGCTGTTTTGTTTTTTATTTACTAAGTTGACTTCCGTACAGATTTATCCATTGCATCAGTACGGTAAACATGTGTGCTCCTATGAATAGATATCATGAAGCTTACTGAATTAAAGCTTATTGGATTGCTGCAGCAAGCTTTTAATTCGAGATATCTGCGCTCTGTTAGTGGATCTAAGGGTTCGTTTACACTGCAGCCTGAAGTGACCCAATTCCGATTTTTTTGACGTAATGCGACCTGTATCCGATCTTTTCATGGCAGTGTGAACAGCACAGATCAGATTCTTTTACGAATGTGATCCATATCCGATACGTATCCGATTCAAATGCGACCATAACGTTCAGATCGCCTTCATCAGAACAAATCTCACTATTCTGTGTCCTGATAAGCACAAGTGGGAAGAAAAACAACAACCATGACGGACTATATGAGGATTAAGTTGTTAATATGCTGCTCTGGTTGGACAACAACTTCAAATATGTGAGCTAAGCTCCACCGTTAGCCTCCATGTTTACTTCCGCAAACACTGAGCTCTTCTTCTTTTTATGGCGGTTGGCAGAACACTGAGAACTCTGACGCTATTGCGCCCTCTACTGCGCATGCGGGACACTTTCAGGTCCGTTCAGACTGCAGAACACATACAGGTCGCATTTACTGGCAGTGTGAACGGCCGGGCAAAAATATAGGAATTGGGTCACTTCAGGCTGCAGAGTGAACGCACCCTAAATGTAACAACGTGTTTGAAGGATGTCGGTTCAAAATAACTTTTACATTAGATTTCCTCTCCTTGTTGATTTTTAAATGTATTTTTCTGCTCCACTATTCTGCCTTGAATATTACCACTGGTAAAATAAAAAAAGTCAGGGTGGAAGAAGTTAGACATGAACTCCACCTTTAGATATTTCAGATATCGTTAACCAGCAGATGACGTAGCGTCGACGTCACACAGTGCAGATGGGGTCAGGAAATAAATGCAGCCTGTTTACTTCTGTTCACCCAGATTCAAAATGCCTGAAGTCTGTGTCCTGTACGGCTGTTCCAGCCGTTCCAATAGAGCGAAAGATGAGCATTATTTTCGTGTTATTTTCCACGTCCTGACCCCCTCTGAATGTCGTGCATCGTCCAGGTCACACGTCTTTAACCCAGCAATGTGTCAAGTGGAGCATCACGGCGAAACCCGCCTTGTTCTGCGTGTGAAGGAAAATTTCTTGGGCCTCACATCGACAATCAGACAATAATTTTGAGTGCCACAATGCCAGAGAATAAACGTAAAAAAAAATGTAAAAAGTAGCATTTTTTTCACTTCTTGCAACAACTTTTAAACCATTTTTAACTTTTGCAGGATATGGTGTCAAATTATAACCTCGTGTCTCTGTCTGAATGGCAATTTTCCCATCTCTCCTCAGATGCCAGGAGGGTATTTAGAGGGCAGAAGCCCCAATATAACCCCCATTTTGGCTGACTTGTCTGTCAGGAAGTGTGCTTGTGACACCCCTTAGAGTCCACATGCCAACAACAGCTAAATTAAACTTCTCCTCCCTCATTCTCAGCTAGCATAGCGCGGCCCTCCTTCCAGCCAGGCCTGCTGTCCTCAATGCAGACGCCACCTGTGAGCACCAACCAGCCGGCCAGGGGCGAGGGGGGAACTTTCAAAACGGCTGCTCCCCAAAGCCCAGTGCAATTGCCCCGCTATTGTCCACTCATCCGCTGCTGGAAGGGCGGCGGCGGAGCGGAGCAGCAAGCTGGAACTTCAAATCAAAGACACAATAATTTGACAGAGAGAGCTGAATTAAATTCAGCTTTTCGCCCTGTGCTTGACACAGACGAAGTCGTACTGAAGAGCCCTGTGGATAACCGAACTAACTTAAAATTATCAGCACTTTTAAATTAAAGATTTTATGACTTTCATCAAAAACTGGGGGACCAACCTGCAGAATGATTTACATTTATCCAATTAAAACTCCTCCAAATTAATCTCCAGTGGAGAAGCAACTCCTGGTGTTTCAGTTTGTGATTAATTAAAAATCTACTTTTTGTGTTTATCTTTTCATAACAGCCAATATTACTGAGGATTTCTTTGTTTTTGTCCTGGCAACTAAGGAAGGAGAGTTATTTGGTTATATTTGGGGTGGATGGCTCATAACTTTGACTGTTGAGATTGTTAGGATCATTGAGTATTTTAATTACATTATTGCCAGCGTGATTTTGTATAAAGTGTAGAGTTCATTGAAACGTTTACAGTCATTTTCATGTGACAACTGCCTTGATCCTGAAATGTGCAAATACATTTTTATTGATTGGATTTGATGTATTAATTTTAAGGCAAAGGCAGTAACACTTTAAATTAATTAATTACATAATTTTAATTATGCTGGAACTGCTCATGCTCTGGGCTTATCAGACAAACAGCAACGCTGCTAAGAACGGTTGGAAACTGAATGGGAGCTTCTTAAAGAGACAGAGACCCAATTTCAAGGCATCGAGTCAAATTTCTTTAAAGTTATGTTTAATATATGCAGCATTTTATAAAACTGAGGGTAACATAGTTACTTATTTGAGCTCCAGATATTCAAGCCTTGGTTACAATGTGCAGAGAATCAACAGAAAGCTTTAATTCAAGTCCAATTACATGTAATCACACTCGTTTCACAGCCGCTTCATTCCAGGCAACTAAACTTAATTTGATTAGATATAAACTTAAAAGTATTTTACACACAACTGAGCTAAGAGAAACACATTCCCAGTGAATCCAGTTAAACTAGAAATAATTATAGACCAGAGAAGTAAATCAGTAACAATTTGTAAGAAGACGTTGAGCAAAGAAGCCAAAGCACAACTTTCCTGCGTCTGCCTGAGTCCCTGTTCTGATTTGATGTCGTTTCAGCAGTTTTCTGTTCATGTTTGATGGTTCGTTTGAAGCTGAACCGCAGAGCTGGAGGATGCCGGCGTAAAAAGAAAGAAAATATAAATGAACCTTTCATATCTGAACATGTGCTTCAGGACCAAAGCCAGGACATCTACGCTCACAGCCTTTTGACCAGAGCCTCATTAATCACACTCCTGCACATGACGTAGAGTAATTACCTGCACAGAAAGACACATATGCACACACCCTCATCCACTGCATTCAATGCACTCCGTGCATTCAGCGTGTGAAAGTATGCATGAACAGTCGGAACAAACGACGGCAAATTTAATGAGCTCAAACACGTCTTTAACAAGTGTACCTGGGTTTTGATCGAGGCGATGGCGGAGTCGCATCGCTGATCGTTCACACACGTACGCAGCAAGTTTCAAGGGTAGATCCAGAGGTGTGTTTGTGTGTGTGTGTGTTTTTGGAGGTGCTGGGCAGGGTCATGGATCCCTACTGCCCAGGGAGGGAGTCAGTCTGTCTAGGAATGATGAAATCCTCCACCTGTCCTCATTCATCAAACCCACAACACATATTAATTATCACAAACCTTCAGAGTTACAGCAGAGGACACACACACACACACACACACACCAGCCTCCATTCGGCGGTCCACTACCCAAGCTAACATCCCCAACTCAGACTTCAGTTCAGCAGCTGAGCTGCTCAGGAAATATCGTTTGGAGTAATTACCTCCGACGTCTGAGGCACGAACATTTTCACAGGACAAACAAATGTCAGTTGTGTATATCTACGTCCACTCACAAAGAATCCTTAGTTATAAATCACAGAGAAAACTCTCGGGTTTTTTATTTCACCCGAGATAAAAAACCCGTTTATACATAATTAGTGTATAAACGACTAATTATGACAATTTCCTTTAGTTTCAAGAGAGTTTTTGATGCCGAGAATCTCTGTAAGGATTTTTGGAACAAAAAAGTCAATAAATAAACATAGAAAAGTGAAAAGGATTCAACCACTAGAGCCATTAAAGATATATTTTTTTTTCAATTTCCACCAAAAAACTAAACAATTTTGAAATCAATAGAAAATTTCTACAAAAAAACTGTAAAAAGTCTGAGCTCCAAAAGTCAAAAATTTGTGAGAAAAAACTCAGAAAATTTGGATTAATCTCCCAAATTTCTAGAAAAAAACCATGGAAAATTCAGAACTTCAAAAATTAAAGATTTGCAAGAAAAAAATCTCTGAAATTTTGAGATTACTCTCAGACATTTTTGAGAAAAATCATGGACATTCCTGAGTTTGAAAATTGAGAAATTTACAAGAAGAAAATTCGGAAATTTTGAGATAAATATCAGAAGTTTTCTAGTTAAAAACTGAAAAAGTCTGTGCTGCAAAAATTGAAACTTTGCAAGAAAAAAAATATCTGACATTTTGAGTTGAAGCTCTAAAATTAGTGAGAAAAAACATGGAAATGTCTGAGTTGAAAAAGTTGGAAATTTGAAAGTTTAAATGTAAAAAAAAATTTGACTTTTGAAAGTCTAAAATATTTTCTAGAAAATTTCAAAGATAAATCTCAAAGTTACATTTTTTTCAAGCCAAATTTTGACTTTTCAAACTCAGATGCATTTGTTTCTTAGGTGGAATTGTATTTTTATATCTACAATGGTCCTATTACATTCCATTCCCTGCCTTACTAAGACGAACTGCTTTCTATTATCTCCCTGAACGTAAGTGGCTTTCCTGTGAAGTATTCTCCTCTGCTCATACTCTCAACACCAGTGCGAATATTGTGTAATGTGAACCTTTATGAGTAAAGCTGTCAACATCCATCGCCTTGCGCTCATAAAGCTTTGTGTTGTAGTGTTATTTTCCGTAATTGGTTTGGATTAAGTTTCGACAACGGCCAATAACCGCCTTCTCTGCCAGTAAAACTGGCTCTCAGTGAATGTGTGACATCAGGAATGTATTTGACATGCACGAACCCCAAGTCAGCGTGTTTCTGTGCGACACTCCCAGGGCGGTTCAAGGACTTCCCCCGAGTCTGTTCATAATTGAGTGGAGATCATTAGGATGCTGTAGACTTCTAATCTTTTTTTAAAGCATTTTATAATAAGACAGAGACCAGCTGGTGTCCATTGAGAGTCTCCCAGAGACCCGGATGATTAAAGTCCTCTAAACGACCGCCTTTGGTCCTTAGCTGAGATGTTTCCCTTTTAATCAGACATAAGTCTTCATCGCTCCCCCTGTTTCTGTGACACCAGTCACACAAGCAGCGCAGAAGTCCCTTCAAAACTGACGGCCAATTAGAAAGGACACGGAAAAGAGGAAAGCCCTATTATCACGTTGTCCTAAGCCATACGTTCAACCAATTAACTGCAGTCAGTACGGACAAAAAATAATAAAAATCCCCTTTTGCCCAAGGCAAAGTGAGAACGAACGAACATGAGCCAAGTTGTGTGAAGGCGGAGGAAGGACAGACGCGGAGACACTCAATTGATCTTCATTAGGTTAATTATGGCTGTGATGTTGGGCTCAGAATGAGAAACGGGTCGTGAAGAGCTTTCTGAGAGCAACATGTGAAGCTTTCTGTTGACCTTGACGGTTCAGAGAGAAGAAGTGACGCTTCAGCCGGCGACAAAGCGGCGACTGCATCAGACAAAGTCAAGAACTCAGCAAAACGGGAAGGAAAGGAAAGATTGTTTTGTGTGATTTACCCTCTTATGCACCCCAGCGCATGGGTGACTGCACTGTCAGCAGGCGCAGCTCTGCCCTTGCATTTGAATAAACGCCATCTGAGTTGGCTGGCCGTGGATAATATCTGTCAGGGAGCTGCCGCCCGCTGATCCCGGGACTCTGACCTCCGTCCCCGGGGAGCCGCTGACGGGACGCTGCAGTGACAGGGTTTCTTCCCTGTCGATCTGCACGCTGATCCACCTAACACCCTTGTCCCACTCGACTCCAAACCCAATCGGCTCGCCTGTCTGCTCCATGCATCGGAAATAAGTCGAAGGCTCAGGAAAAAAACCAGGCTGGAAGATGGCCGTCAGCGAGATTGATGGTTCCCGTGGACGTCTTTGTTCTCCCGTCAGTTTACTGAATAATAAGCCAAATGTTGGCGTCTTTAAAGTTACCATGCAGGCATGAGCCGTTTCAGGATCCAAGAACACGGTACAGAAAGCAGAGACGGTGTTTCCAGCTGATCGATTTAGAGCCTGCATGGATCTTTACTGACACAAAACACTTTTAAACTAGTTAATACAACAACAAACTGTATTTATAACGATTTCTAATGAGATACTCTTCCATTTCAGTTCATTTAGAAAGATCTAAAAATGTATTTTCCCATTATAGAGCGTTTCTGTGACCCAAAATACTTACACATTTTAGATCACCAAATAAATTGATACCAGCCTAACATAACATACTGAAATCAGTTTTCATGACTGATGAGATCATGAATTAACTGCAATTATAAACCTTTATTTGGTTTAATTTCCTTAGCCACACCTGAATATCGCTGGACCTGTAGAGTCAAGAAATCATTAAAAAAAACCTGTCTGATAACAAAAGGAATCATAAAAGATCTCAGAAACCAAAAACCGGAGCACCATGTAGCTTCATGGTGGCTACAGACGTCGACCGGATCGTTTTTACTTTGTTTAAAATGTCTGTGGGTCTTTGTTTCTAAACGACTGCTCTTATAAGCAGCATTTTTTAATTTAAAAGAGAAATTTAATTTAAAAGAGAAATTCAACAAAAAGAGACCGTCTTATGAAACTTGCTCTTGTTTCGTTTCTGTGATTGTAATTTTGTTTCTGTAAGTGAGTTCCTCACTGAAAAAGTATTTTTAGTCTAATTTTTTAATACAAATATTGCTCGAATTAAGACAAAACAAACTATGAAGTAACTTTTCAGCAAGAAATAGGAGCTGGAAAAAGTATTAGTTCCATTGACAGATTATTTTATTTATAACCTACCAATGAAACTAGTAATTTTCCATCAATATTAAAGAATTATTGACTTAAATAAGCTCCTATTTCTTGCTGAAAAGTTACGTCACAGTTCGTTTTGTCTGTTTCCAAGTGTAGATATTTGCACTAGAAACTAAACCACAAATACTTGGTAAGATTTTTTTTGCAGTGAACTGGATCCAAATGAAACAACCAGTATGAAGTTTTAGACTGAAAGCATATTTTTGCGTACCCTAAAATAAAGAGTACCTTTGTTTTGTCATACAAGGCGTGGTTGTCCAGAAGCATCTGTCGTTCCAGTCGAGCAAACCTTCGTAAGTCTCTCTCAAACATCTGTGAAAGAGGGAATTAGCAGCTTAAAGTCAACACTTTGTTTTACGTAATTCAGAGATCAATTTTTAGATTTTTACCCTCATGATAGGCTGACATTCAATATGATGCCCTCATTAGATAGACTAAAAACCCACGTCTCCATGGTGATAGCAGCCGAAACAGTCGGTGAGAAGCTTCCTCACCCGGGAGCCGGTCCAGCCGAGCATCGTGAAGGCGAAGCGGTCCGCCGGCGGCGACACCAGGTCCACGCGCACCGCTCTCCACCCGCGGCCGTCGGCCTGCGCCCTCTGAAGGCCTCCCTCCACCCGGCTGCCCTCCAGACGCAGGATCAGGAAGCACTTCGCAAAGTGATCCATGGCCTCAAACCTGTGGCTGGGAAGCTTCGATATGTCAAAGGTCGACGCCTGGTAATCAGAGAAGAGCAGAAGACCCTGATGGAGAGAAACAAAGAGTTTAAATAAAATACTGCATCTCCTGGAAAAGATGAACAATTCTTTCAGCCTTGAGGCTAAAAGAGTGAAAACGCCATCATGTTTCCTGTCTGGTCCAAAATACTCAACTGTTCATTTGTGGTGGATTCACTCTGAAAATGAAATCATGCTGTAGATCTCAACTTTGGGGGATGTAATTACCGTATTTTTTGCACTGTAAGGTGCACCGGATTATAAGGCGCATCTTCAATGAATGGCCTATTTTAAAACCTTTTCATATATAAGGCGCATAGAATAGACGCTACAGTAGAGACTGGAGTTACATTATGCATCCACTAGATGGAGCTGCACTAAAGGGAATGTCAACAAAACAATCTGACTCGGGTCAGCGAGGAGAGCCTTCTGGGCCGGGGCGTAGTCGGACGACGGTCACCCTTCTCCGTTCGCGCACAGCATGTTGGTGGAGAACATGGCGCTAAATGACCTGCAGACGATGTGATTATCAGGTCGGTGGGTAGATGGTCAAACTTTATTAACAAACCAGCGTTCTGACAACTATCCCAGCATGCACCGCGCACTTCTTCTTCTACGGGCAAATAGACCTGTTGTGGCTAAATATTGGTCCATACATAAGGCGCACCGGATTATAAGGCGCACTGTCGGCTTTTGAGGAAATTGAAGGTTTTTAGGTGCCTTATAGTGCGGAAAATACGGTAGTTTCCGTTCAAATAATAAAGGGTCATTTCTAAAGAAAAATAACAGCAAAAACAAAAATATATATAATTTCTTTATTGGTTTAATATTATTAATATGACTATTCTCAAAATATTTTATTCTCAATATATATCTTTATTCTCATTATTTCGACTTTATTCTCAACTTTATTTTGACTTTGTTCTCGTAATTTTATTACTAATACATAAAATATAAAAACCTGCCTTAGCAGTTTAACACCCACTGGACTTTTTTCAATATTGCAGCCACAAATTCAAATGTTTTTTTATTTGTGATTTTATTGTAGTGAGTAACTGTGAAGTGGAAGAAAAATAATGCACACAATTTTACATATGAATGAAACTCTGGGAATAGTGGCTAGCATTCATTTTTATGTCACCAAGTCGGTTCTTTGCAGAAGCACATTTTGCAGCAAAGCTGCCAGATTCTCAAAGCTTTAAAGTGACCTTTTAGACTTTTCTTTTCTTTCGTAAAATATCTCTAGTCATATCAGAAAGGATGGAGAGCATCCGTCAACAGCCATTTTCAAGTCTTGCAACAACTTTGCAATTAGATTCAGCTCCAAACTTTCGACTTGCAGTTTTCTGACACAACGTTTTACATACAGAAGCAGCTTCACAGCTTTTAGGTTATGTAACACATTTTTGGCAAGAATGTTTGTGTAAATACCGTAAAACTATTAAAAATTTCTGTCTTCTAGCTACAGAAGCAACACAGATTCTGCAGAATCTCATGCTTCTGCAAAATTTCAGCTGAAGAGAGAGAAAAATGCGGTTTTGTTGGAAACTCGAATGTTTTCCTAGAAAATATTGCAGCTGGGATGTTTCAGAGCCGGATCGAGTCCAATCTTGGAGATAAAAGGCAGTTCAGACACAAACCCTCCGGTGTTCGAAGTGGTTGCATCAAGGTTATGTTTCTTCAAACAAGGCTGGATATATTTACCATTTTAAAGCAGTGAACTAAGGAAGGAGCAGAATTCAGCGACAAAATCTAGTTGACAAGTGGATGCAGTGATGCTGAGGTTAATTCGTCTCTTTTCTCATGTGAGCGCTGATGAATAAAGATGAAGTCTCAACAACCTCTCAAACTGAGGCCTGTAAATGAGAGCCAGTGTCTAGACTGATATTTGTTTATTGTTGATGGTCAGTAGGACTGATAACTATTCAAATAACTGGCATGAAATTTGCTGTGAATTACACTGCCGCAGGATTTATACAAAAACTTTGATCTGCGTCTTTTTTCCTCCCAGCAAAACTAATTTTAATTTATCCAGTGGATGTCGTTGCTGCAGGCAATTAGTTTTTTCTTCTTCTTTTTTTATTATCTGGTGTTGCCACAAGGTTCAATGTAAATTTTCAGAAGAGAAAAAAAATGAGTGATGAGTTTGTTGACAGTAATTTTCATAGAGATAGTAAATGTGGACTTTTCAGACAAAGAACTAAAGATATAAACTACTTCTGGAAAGAGGAAGAAAGGTCTTTTTACAGAATGCGTGATAATTACAGCAGTTGATGATGGTCACCTTAAAGGCTGACCTTAAAAGTGGTCAGAGTCTTGAAGGTACTTTGCTCACCAGTTCAAACTATTAGTTTGAAAAGCGTGGAAATGCAAAACCACCAGACTGTTCAGGAAGTAGATGGGTTATGTGACTCAAACGCATCAATATCAGAACAAAAGCAAAAAGGCTTGTACAGATGCTTGATGCTGCATATTCCTGCGTTCACACTGAAGGCGTTTCGTGTGTCAAAAACGCATCTGACGCTTCACGTCGACTTCACGCAGTCAGACGCTTGACATTTTGCTCTAGACGAACCGTTGTTTTCCGTTGGTGGATGAAATTGAGTGAGAGGCACCAAAGTATTACGTAGTGAAAGCTTCTGCAATCACAACTGAGGCTCAGATGTCTTTGCTGAACATTTTGTGTTCAGTTTTTATTGAACAAACGATGACAGCTGATGGCAGCCTGGCGTTCTATAGAAAGAGCCTCTTGCCTGTTTTTCCTCTCCTGGTTACTTGGAAAAATGGCGGATAAAATATTGAGAGTATGCAGGTTTTATTTACTGAAATCAACAGGAGGTGGTCATTAGGGTGAGTGTTTGAATTCACCAGATAATCCAGAGGTGTTGTGAGTTTCACAAGCCAGCTGGATGCTGTCGAGGGTCACTATGAGCGCTGTTTTCATCTGACCAGAACCCAGTTTGATGACCTGCTATCTGTGTCCGCATCTCCTGGCAGGTCACCAACGACGGGCCTCTGCGTCACATAGCAGAGACTCTCTGATTGGTTGACGCTCCGCTTCCAACGGCAAAAGTTCAGATTATCTAACTTCTGCGTCGGAGGCACTGGACACCCAAAACGCTCCAACACAAAACCCGTCACAGCGCCCCTCGATGGTTTTCACAAAGACCTTGAATGTAAACCAGACGCTCCTGACGCTCAAGTCACGTTTGGTGTGAATGAAAAATATTACTTAATCGTCATTATTTTGTAGAAATCATGTTTCATTTGGATATCGAAGGTGTTTCTTTTGTCAAATAAGTCGGTAACACTTTATTTGAAGGTGGGTGAATAAGACTGACATGACACCGTTATAAACATGTCATAACATGTCATGAACATGAATAAACCTCCATGAATATTTATGACTGTTGTCATAAAGTGTCATTCGGTAAATTATGACACTTTTAATACAAAGTTGACATTATTCAAAATGTCTGTTATGACAACTTGACATTAACCAATAAATCATTACTGATATAAATTTGTTCTAAAAGTATTACTGATTGCACTTTAAAAATTAGGTAACTTTATGTTATTAAAGGTAAAGTTTAAAGCGTAATGATTTATTAGTTAATGTCAAGTTGTCATAACAGACATTTTGAATAATGTAAACTTTGTATTAAAAGTGTCATAATTTACCGAATGACGCTTTATGACAACAGTCATAAATATTCATGAAGGCTTATTCATGTTCATGACATGTTATGACATGTTAATGACAGTGTCATGAGTCTTATTCACCCCTCTTCTAATAAAGCATTACCAATAAGTCAAACTGTCGACCATGATTGATTTGTAGAAGTATTAAAAAAGGCTAAACATATATGGATTTAATACTTTTTACATGATGCAGCAGTGAAAAACAGTCAAACATGATGCTGGGCTATTGAGAAACCGAGAAATATAAAGTTGAAAACATTGTTTTTAAGGATTAAAATGCTCAGCCCTGAAGAAAAAAAAAGTAAAACACAGTTAAGTACAAAGTGTGCAACTTAGATTGAGGCAACAAACAAAAAAAGTCAATAGGCTGATTTCCTTCGGGACGCTCTCTGGAAGATTAAGGATTTTCCTAGATCCAATAGAGTTAGTGCGCTTTAGATTACAAATTTTCAATTTAATTCCAGCAGCCACCGTGATTGTTTGGGATGCTACTTTCCTCACGCTGCCCATAAACTTGCCACATTCTCCTTAAGGATCAATAAGCGAGGAAGTAAATCTGGGACGCCGCCTCTCTGCCTGCTCATCTGATGAGAGAGGGTAATTACAAAACATTTAACACCGTGTCAGCATAGCGTGAATTGCTGCTCCTGAGCACAGGTCACTGGAAAGGAACAATGTTTCTCACAAGGCAATGAAAAATCCAGGGCAGTTTGGAAAACCTGAGTGACAGATGGGGAGGAAAAACCTCAAAGAAACCGGCAGGCCCTCTTTACTTCCACTCTCTAATTATCTTTCTAAGTGGAGTCATTTCTTGTGCAACTGTAGGGAGAAATTCTCCCTGTCACCCCTTGTCTGCATCCCTGATAACTCTCTGCAATTACAGATAACCATTCACCCTCCAATAATAGGACAGGACTGGGATTCTTAAAGTTCGCCTGATGCTCAATGACAGTGTAGCTAAAAGTACCAACTGAGAAGAGGCTGGGATGACGGCATCAAAGCATTAAAATACTGACAAATCTGAAAATAAAATCCTCCCCAAGTCAGACAGCAGAACCAAGTAAAGTTACAGAGCATTTCACATGGGCAGTATTAAGAAAACGGTGTTTTGCAAAAGGAATAATAAGCCTCTAACTTTTTAAAGTGATGTATTTTACTGCAATTTGTGTAATGAAGTTGCACATAATTATAGCGTGGAAGGTAAATCATGCAATTTTGAACTAAGTGCAATATAAAAACACTGGAATGCATTTGTGTTTAATCTTTGGAAAACAAAACATTTGCCGTTTTTGCTTTGCAAACATCTAAATTACAGTGGAACTGGACAGTGAGCATAACTTATCTCTGGACTTTGACTTGGCCATTCGTATACGTTTCACTGTGGCTTTGCTTGCATGGTTAGGATCATTGTTCTGTTGGAAGAAAAACCAAAACAATAGTCCTAAATCTTTCTCATTATATCCGTTTGGTTCTCGCTTCATTCAGGCACATGTGAAAACATACTGATGCAGACCAAGCAAACGAAACCTGGTCTGCAACGTAATTTTAAGTAAGAGAAAGAAAACTTTCTACTTAGAAAGAAAGTAAACCAAAGAGAGCATATTATATATATATATGACTTACAGGCATAAATGTGATTTGAAAACTTTTGAATAATATCCTGGCAAGTTTATTTGTAAAGCACCAGGTTGTGCAAACTGGGCAGTCAGTCCCTTACAACGCAACACCGAAATACACAAAGACGACGAGCCATCACATTAAATAAAAACATAAAGACAGAACCATGTAAAAATAACAAAATGTCAAAACTTTAGTCAAACCTAAAACATGACAGAAATAATAAAATACATTTTTGGCCTGCATGGGTAAGGTACAGTAAACAGATTCACAGTATCAGTCTCATATATACAAAGCAAAAAAGCCGTTTCCTGGATTATGGCAAGACATTTTGTATTTATTATGTGGGAAGCCAGTACACCTAAATATTAAAAATGTATGTTTTAGATATCCAGAATAACATACTCCCTATTCACAGTTAGTGTATCACAAACACTGATTAAGCAAATAGCTGGAATAAAATTTTGATCAAGAGAAGCTCTTCAGATATCTGTAACGCAAACGGGAGTTAGATTAAGGTGAATCTTTAACTAAATGGTAAAAAATTTGCAATTTGTAAAAGCAAAACGTAAAATCATTATTTTTCAGATTTGCACCAATGCAACCCTGCAAGGTTGAGCCAGTGTAGATGGACGGATGTTTACGCACTTCTTCAAGGCTTTGCGCATAAATAAAATACTAAGCAGAATATTCAGCAGCTCCAACAGAAGACCTGAAACATCAGCAATGCACACGAGACACTGTTCAAACTGTTATATAAAACTCACTGGATTGTTCTGTGGGATTTAACCTTTATGTCCCTACAAACTAAACCGTCAACACAGTTCAATATCCAACAGCTGTAAGTCGGTCACCAAGAAATCCACCATAAAACGGATGTCATGAAGTTCCAGCAACTGTTTAGCCCAACAGCTCTCTGTAATCATCTCTCTCACGGCAGGTAGCGTTAGCCAGCATCTGAGCACAATTTTATTCTACCAGAACCGTTTACACAGAGAATCATAAAGGAGTTCGGCGGGAGGATAAACTTTTCCCTAAAGCCTTTTCTTTGAGCAGTGGTTTAAAAAAATAAATAATAACAAGAGTTGAGTAAACAAGCCTTCTGTCATGATTTCAGCCCTTCAGCTCCACCTTCAGTGGGCTGATTACTCATTACCCTCACCTGCTCTGTGCTGCTCCCTATTTAAACAGCTGCTCGTCACCAGCTCAGTGCGAGATCGTCTGTTGCCACTGTCACAGCTTTCAAGCCTTGTCCATGTTCCAAGTAGTCTACTGGTTTTCTGATCCTGCCTGTTTTTTGACCACTGATTTTGCCTTTTCCCTCTGCTCTGAAGATTGTGCCCTCCTGTTGCTGAACCCTGCCTGGTCCTGACCCTGCCTCCTGGTTGCCGTCTGTTGGATTACCTTGCCTGAGAAACCCCCGTGCATGACCCTGGACTGTGTTAACGACTAGCCTCTGGTTTGTGGATTTTGTCCCTGTCATCTAGTTCCTCCCTGAGTCCCTGCGGCCCCCACTGCCCTTTCACCCTACTCTCTCCAAGCTGGCTCCCCGACCCCGCTGGTCCCCCACTTCCTCACTCACCAGTGTGACCACTCCCTGTGGAACCCACCCCCTTCCCTTTATTCAGTAATAAACTTTTTTGATCTGATCTCTGGTCTTGGCTGCGTTTTGGGTTCTGGCTGATTTTGCATACTCGTTACAGTACGATCTCGCCAGAATGAACCCACAGCCTAATCCGGTTTGGTGTTCTAGGGTGGAGAATGCCATTACTGGCCTAGAAAGAAATGTCCAGGAGCTTTTACAGGGACTTTCATCTCTAAAAGATTCCCAAACTCAAGCTAGGCCCTCCATTACACCGCCACGTCCTCTAGCTGTCACTCCCTCAGCTAACGCTAACAATGAACCTAAGATCCCCCCCCCAGAGCGTTTTGATGGGGATCCCGAACAGTGCCGACCTTTTTTAACTCAGTGTTCTCTGCTTTTTGAACTCCAGCCCTCTGCCTTCCCTTCTGAGCGTGCCAAGGTGGCCTACACCATCTCTCTACTTTCTGGTAAGGCAAAGCAGTGGGGAACTTCTGAATGGGAGAATGATGCTGACAGCTGTGACTCATTTTTTGATTTTTCTGAAGAAATGAAGAGGGTTTTTGATCCAGTCCGTCCTGAGAGGGAGGCTGCCAGGAGACTGTTTTCTCTCAAACAGGGCTCTCGACCTGTTACTGACTACATAATCAATTTCCATGCCTTGAAGTCCAGTTGCCTTTGGAATAATGAAGCCCTGTTTGACGTTTTTTACCAGGGCCTGTCAGATGAGATTAAGGATGAGATTGCTGCCCGTGACCCTCCGAGGACCCTTGAGGCCTTAGAAAGGCTTGCCACACGGATTGATCAACGTCTTCGTGAACGTAAGAGGGAGAGGTCTTCAGCTAATTATCAAAGAAGGGTTTCAACTGTCCAGGTCAGTCCCTGCAGCATGCCACAGGTCTCCACAACTCCCCCTGCTGGCACTGAGGAGCCCATGCAGTTGGGTAGGACCAGGCTCTCTGCTGAAGAGAGGGAGAGGAGGTTCAGAAATCACCTGTGTTTCTACTGTGGAGAGAGAAACCATCGCGCTCTTAGCTGTCCGTCAAAAGGACAGGCTCAGTAAAGCCCGGGGGTCTTTGCTGAGCCCTATCCTCAGATCTCAGAACCCTCCACACAACCAGTGCACCATCAGATTTTCTGACTCTCCTGAAGGCAGGGAGGTTCCTGTTTTCATCGATTCTGGGGCTGATGCTGACTTTATTGATGTTAGCCTAGCACATGCGCTCGCCTTGGAGTTGGAACTTCTAGATAAACCACGTGAGATTTTTGCTATTGATGGGCATCTGATTGATCAAATAACCCACTGCACTAAGCCTGTGTCTGTACTGATTTCAGGAAATCACCACGACAGGATCACGTTTCTGCTGACCAGGTCTCCTGAGATCCCTGTGATTCTGGGACGCCCATGGCTAATCAAGCACAGTCCAGTCATCAATTGGCTCACGGGTGAGGTTCAGTCTTGGGGTTCATCTTGCTCCACTTCTTGTTTAAAGGAAGCCCCCATCATGGCTTCCCCCTGTGAGGTCAACCATGACTATCCAGATTTGTCTAAAGTCCCTAAGGTTTACCATGATCTGTGTGAGGTGTTTAACAAATCAAAGGCCACTTCTCTGCCTCCCCACAGAGAGTACGACTGTGCCATTGACCTTCGCCCTGGAACCACCGCACCTAGGGGCAGATTGTATTCCATTTCTGGTCCTGAGAGGCAATGGAGGAATACATTTCAGATGCCCTCAAAGCAGGTCTAATAAGAGTCTTATTCTCCAGCAGGTGCAGGATTCTTCTTTGTGGGCAAGAATGATGGGTCTCTTAGGCCCTGCATCGATTATCAAGGTCTTAATGAAATTACAGTCAAGAACGGGTACCCTCTGCCTCTCATGACTCTGCTTTTGAGCTCCTTCAAGGAAGTACTGTTCACTAAACTGGATCTACTTAATGCCTACCATCTGGTCCGAATAAGAGGGAGATGAGTGGAAGACGGCTTTTAACACCCTTCAGGGCACTATGAATATCTGGTCATGCCCTTCGGGCTCACCAATGCCCCAGCCGTTTTCCAGGCATTGGTTAACGATGTCTTAAGGGATATGTTAAACAGATTTGTTTTTGTATACCTCGATGACATTTTGATTTTTTCCAAGGATCTCCCCACCCACATCAAGCATGTTCGTGAGGTTCTTCTTAGGCTCCTCCAGAATAATCTATTCGTGAAGGCGGAGAAATGTGCTTTTCATCAGCCATCTGTATCCTTCTTGGGTTTTATCATTGCTCCTGGCAGGATTACCATGGATCCATCAAAGGTGGCAGCCGTCTTGGAGTGGCCCAAACCATCCAGTCGGAAGGAACTTCAACGGTTTCTTGGATTTGCCAATTTTTATCGCCGTTTTATCAAGGGTTATAGTTCAGTGGCTGCCCTCTTCATCAACTCACTTCCACCAAGACTCAGTTCCAGTGGTCTTCAGAGGCAGAACATGTTTTGGTAAGCTGAAACGTCTTTTCACTTCAGCTCCCATTCTGCGTTTCCTGATCCGTCTAACCCTTTTGTTGTGGAGGTTGATGCCGCAGATACTGGGGTTGGAGCCGTCCTGTCGCAACGGTTTGCAGATGATGCCAGGCTACATCCTTGTGCCTTTTTTTCTCGCCGGCTCTCTGCCTCCGAGAGAAACTACGACGTAGGAGACAGAGAGTTGTTAGCTATTAAACTAGCATTGGAAGAATGGAGGCACTGGCTGGAGGGTCGGCACTTCCTTTTACTGTGTGGACAGACCATAAGAACTTGGAATACCTCAAGTCAGCCAGGAGACTGAACCCACGACAGGCTAGATGGGCACTGTTTTTAGCAGATTTGACTTCACTCTGGCCTACCGACCTGGCAGCAAGAACGTCAAACCAGATGCCCTTTCAAGACTTCATCTGTCCTCTGTCTGCTCTTCTGATTCTGTTGACCATGACTACATCCTTCCCTCCAAGACCAGGTTAGCTCTAACCAGAATAGAGACCTTGCTCAGGAGGAGTCATCGGAAACAACCACCTCCAGCTCAATGTCCTGAGGGTCTTCTGTTTGTTCCTGAAGAGATGGTACCTAAAGTCCTTCAATTCTGTCATGGCTCTAAACTTTTCTGTCATCCAGGTATTACAAGGACTCTGGCTGTGGTCCAGTCAGGATTCTGGTGGCCCACTCTGAGAAAGGACACACGAGAGTTTGTTTTAGCATGTGTCACCTGTTCCAGAGTTAAGCCCTCCAGACGCCCCCCAGCTGGTCTTCTGAGGCCTCTGCCGATTCCTCATCGACCATGGTCCCACATCTCTATGGATTTTGTCACCGGCCTGCCTCCCTCTCAAGGTAACACGGTACTCCTCACTGTGGTTGACAGGTTCTCTAAGATGACCCACCTCATTCCTTTACACAAGTTACCTTCAGCACCTGATCTCGCTAGTGTGATGGCTCGAGAGGTGTTCAGACTTCATGGCATTCCCCGCAACATTGTATCTGACAGAGGACCACAATTCATTTCCCGTTTTTGGAGTGAGTTTTGCACCCTTCTCGGCATTGAGGTCAGTCTTTCTTCAGGTTTTCACCCTCAGACAGATGGCCAGACAGAGAGGATAAATCAGGAAGTAGAGTCCAAGTTGCGCATCCTTTGCATGGACGCTCCTAGTCGCTGGTCCCAGAACTTACCTTGGGTTGAATATGCCATTAATGGATTACCATCAAGCTCCACAGGTCTATCACCATTTCATGTCGTTTATGGCTATCAGCCGCCCATTCTCTCTGTTCAGGAGGGAGCCACCCAGGTCCCTGCTGCCCATTTATCAGCACGTCGCTGTCTCAGAGTTTGGAGAAGGGCCAGAGCTACTCTCTGCAAGACTTCTGCGGTTTATGCCAGGAATGCCAATCGCCACAGATCCCAAGCCCCGAGATACCTGGTCGGTCAGAGGGTGTGGTTATCAACAAAGGATCTGCCCATCAAGGTAGAGAACCGCAAGTTGGCACCCCGTTTTGTGGGCCCATTTCCTGTTACTAAGATTGTTAACCCAGTAGCGGTACGTCTCAAACTACCGCCTTCATTACGGGTACACCCCACCTTCCATGTCTCCAAGATCAAACCACTGATGTCATCCAGGTTGTGCCCTCCAGCCAGACCCCCTCCACCCCCCCGACTCATTGATGGGGCCCCTGCCTTTACTGTGAGGCGGTTACTGCGTTCCCGACGTTGGGGCCGTGGCATCCAATACCTTGTGGACTGGAAAGGTTATGGTCCTGAGGAGAGGTCCTGGGTTCCTTCTCGCCTGGTCCTGGACAAGGACCTTGTCCGCAAATTCCACCGCCAGCATCCGGACCAGCCCAGAGGGGCGTCAAGAGCCGCCCCTTGAGGGGGAGGTGATGTCATGATTTCAGCCCTTCAGCTCCACCTTCAGTGGGCTGATTACTCATTACCCTCACCTGCTCTGTGCTGCTCCCTATTTAAACAGCTGCTCGTCACCAGCTCAGTGCGAGATCGTCTGTTGCCACTGTCACCGCTTTCAAGCCTTGTCCATGTTCCAAGTAGTCTACTGGTTTTCTGATCCTGCCTGTTTTTGACCACTGATTTTGCCTTTTCCCTCTGCTCTGAAGATTGTGCCCTCCTGTTGCTGAACCCTGCCTGGTCCTGACCCTGCCTCCTGGTTGCCGTCTGTTGGATTACCTTGCCTGAGAAACCCCCGTGCATGACCCTGGACTGTGTTAACGACTAGCCTCTGGTTTGTGGATTTTGTCCCTGTCATCTAGTTCCTCCCTGAGTCCCTGCGGCCCCCTCTGCCCTTTCACCCTACTCTCTCCAAGCTGGCTCCCCGACCCCGCTGGTCCCCCACTTCCTCACTCACCAGTGTGACCACTCCCTGTGGAACCCACCCCCTTCCCTTTATTCAGTAATAAACTTTTTTGATCTGATCTCTGGTCTTGGCTGCGTTTTGGGTTCTGGCTGATTTTGCATACTCGTTACACCTTCTGAAAAGGTGATCTGAAGACGACGCCGTTGTAATTTCTATTAGCTTGGTTTCCCGGGTCCTTTCCTTCAGGGAGGATGACGAGGGGCCACAGCAGCCATCTGGTACCGAAAGATGAGCGATACGTCGTCAGGGCCCGCCAGGCGCTCTGATCTCATCTCGAATTCCCTCTGACTCACAAAAACTGAGGCTTAAAAAAAAATTTTTTTAAATCGCCTTCGAGTTGTAGATTAATGTGCTTTGGCCAGGACTGTTTGAACTGCACTGCGACTTTGAAGCTGAGATTTGCCAGAACTAAAGCGACTGATTACTGGAATAAAAGTGGAACGTTTCGTAGCTAACTTTCATTTAGGTCCTAAAAAGATTTTGATTAAACAACCCCAGCTGTATGGAGAGCTTTTGTTGGTTTATATTAGCTAAAATGTTTTTTGTTTTTTTTTATTTAAAACAGACACAGTACAATCAAACTTCAGTCGATGACGTAAATGTTCCAGATTCTAAGGTTAAGTTGTTATATGCAAACACATGATTAATACTTAATCTTGTGCAAAACTCACAATTTGTATGTTTTTATACTTCCATTTTGATCTCTGGTGCTTCTAAAAAATAAAAAATAAAATAAAAAACAGCCATTTTTCTGGCAGTTCATGTTTTTTGGTGTCTGGAAAACGAGCCGTTTCAAAAACCTTCCAAATGTAACGTCACAAATTAGTAACACTGCCACTTGTGACTCCAGTAAAGTGTAGTCTGTTACCTAGCAATCCAAGCAGAGCTCCAGCACATTTGGTCAACTGGTTTTACCACTGTACAATGGCTGCTGGAAAAGACAAGTGTTTCGTTGTTGACTTTCCATTCAGAAACAACTCGCTGTGTTTGCTTTGGTTGTGCAGGAGGCTTAACTTCTGCTTTTCAAAGATGTTCGGTTTCATAATTTCACAACGAGGAGAAGCTTATTTGGATTTAAAGTGATAGAGTCCCTGAAATGGCTCATTCTGAAAGGAGCTCAAAATAGGCAGAAGTGACCAGACTAAGATCTCGATATCTAGGAGCAATAGCTGCATTTCCATTTACAATATAACTGCACAATTTGATATTTTGAAAATAAACTCTCTTAATGGATCCATGGAAATTAAAATAAAAATCCTCGTTTGTTGATATTGGTTTTGGTTCTAGGCTCAGATCGTTTTTTTTTGGCTGTATTGGAAACACTTTCCCATCATGAATTGTGATCAACTGGATGTTGCCACTGGCACAAACCAAGAAGACAACTGGATGAAGGCGCGCCATGTTTCTTAATGACTTATCACGTAAATAAATTTTTTGGACAGTAGCAGAATATAGCGCTGTATAAAGTTCTGCCCAGTTTTGTAATTGAAACCTAGTTACTGATGAGGCTTCAGAAGTTACTGTAGTGCCACAGAGGACAACATTTAGAGACAAAGATGATCGATGGCGTCACATGGACATCCATCGCCATTAGCCGGGTGAAGCTGAAACTCATCCGTCCGATAAAGACGTTCCTGGCTGACCTTGACTCTGCCCCCAAGTCATGCTTCCTGAATACCAGCATCAGAAGGGGGCAGGTAAAAATTATGAACCCCTTTTTACAAGGACGTTTTTAGATGGAAGTATTTTTATCTTCAGGCTGTAACAAGGGGAGCTGGACGGACTGGACGGGGTGCGGATGTGTTGGGCCTGCCTGTGACACAAGGCCTGAGTGACGACACGACGGCCCCCAGGGGCTCGATTGCAGATGACAAGGTTACACGACTTAAAGTCAACCTTTGCTACCTCCACTTAATCACTACCTCTCGTGTCCTCGTCCCTGCAGAGCAGTCCCTCTCTCCTCATCCCTTTTCTGCCAGCCCCGCTGAGAAGAAAGCTTCCAGTCGTATCACGCTGTCCTTTCTTAGGCTCTGAAAGCCTTTTTTAACACCTGCCCTATCCATCTAATTCACTGTCCTCGCATATCCACACACACTTTCACACCTTCACCTTGCTCTGTCTCCCTACAGTGAATGGAAATGGCTGCAAGATGTGCGTTCCCAGTGATAGCAGACAGTAAGTAGGAGGTAATTATCATAAGGACAGACCTCTGGTGGGGTGCAGACACGAGGCGCAGTGGTTGAAACAGAGAATGAAGATGGAGGGATTTATTTTTAAACCCAATGAGGGCAAAAAGACGAGAGTAGCTAGACAGTGCAGGTCTGTGAAGCACTTATCTCCTGTTATAACCATCTCAAACTATGTATAGAGCAGCATTCAGTGAGAACAATCCCCCCGGTCCTCACTGCTCCGTTTCAGACTGTACATCGCAACACGACTCTGGATCAGTGTAAAAGCTGACAAACAAAGCTCCTTGGAGACCAAGTCTTGGAAAATGACTTAAGTGATTTTAAGTCAGTTAGTCAGTTCTTCTGGCTGGAAATAGCATTAAAAAGGGAACTATTATGCAAAACATTAACATTTTGAACTTTTTTGTACTTCTGTCTGGGTTTCTACTGCTTCTGAAAGCAGCCCAAGTGCATCTGTTTTGATAGTAAGTTCATGTTTTTTGGTGTCTGGAAAACAAGCTGTTTCAAAACCCTTCCAAATGTCGCAAACCAGAAGTCACTACCTAGCAACCCCAGCAAAGCCCAGCCCGTTACCTAGCAACACAAGGTGAGCTCCTGCTGGTTTTACCGCTGTATGCGCTGTACAATGGCTGCTGGAAGACAAGTGATTTGTGGCTGACTTATCATCCAGAAACCACTTGCGACATTCTTGTTTGTGCAGGAGGATTCATTTCTGCTTTTCAAATATTTACAGTTGTATAATTAAGAATCTGTCTGCATCAATTTTCATTTACAAGAGTAAACATTGAGTTGCAGGTGCGTGGCCAGCAGCGGCTTATTTGGATTTAAAGTGACAAGAGCTCATTCTGAAAGGAGCTCAACATGTTCAGAACGGAGCTCAACATGTTCAGAACGGAGCTCAACATGTTCAGAAAGGAGCTCAACATGTTCAGAAAGGAGCAGACTAAAATGTCATCATCTAAGAATGACCACATAGATCTATCCTAACCTGTTCAAGGAAGCACAATATGTCACCTTTAATGCTTTTCTAGTGACTCAGCTGGAGTCTTGACTTAATCTGACAAGGGGAAAGTCAAAATTACGGTTGGGCAAGATGGTCTTCCACCTTCAAACAACTAGAAACATACAAAGGCAAAAATATACTTCATTACTGTTGAATTAGTAGATTTATAACAAACTTTCAAGGTCATGATTGAACAATGTAAGATCTATTATTCTGGCAGTCAGCTGGTTAAGGAGAGTTTTGTTTAATGGGCTCTGAAATGATGATTAAATAACTGATGATTCATTTGGCTAAATTTAGAATCAGGCTATGATGAATGAATAAAGATTGTCACTGATCAATGCTGGGTTAACTCTGCTACATCTAAGTCCAGTTTCTGTTCAGGTTGTGTGATTTTAAAGATCAGAAAAGACACACATACAGAATAATTAGAACCGGCTATGACTTCATAGAGAACGGGATCCAACATTAGCAACACATCATTAGCTGCTTAATAAGATGGCAAAACAGTCGATCCTTAAAAAAAAAAAGAAAAAAAGAAAATAGTGCTTGTTTTATTTTCTGCCTGGCAAGTAAGGCGCAAACTGCAGAGTAATGGATTATGGAAAACAAATATTCACAAAAACAAAAGTTTTTACTGGAAGCACATTGAATTAGAAAGGCAGCTGTGGAGGTGTAGCACTCAGCAGTGAGCAAATACTCCAGGCTTTATGCTGGACGCTCCTCCCACAAGACCAACTGACAGTAACTGGAGTTTAGTCACAAACAATTTAACTACAGAAAACAGAAACACAAAGGACATGTAGCAATGCCCGCATCTAAAATACAATTAAGTTGTTTGGTTGCAAATGCATGCATTTCTTCTAGGCAGAGCATCACAAATGGAACATCCCATAATAAGCTCGTCTATGTAAGGATTTGGAGGCTCCCTGCTCCAGTTTGACACCGTGGCTTGGAAAAACACCTGAAGGCAAAACAAAAACAAACAATACCTGGTAATCCTTCACACCAACACCAAGAAACAAGCCTCAGATTCATTCAATTCACACAACACAAGTCTGTCAACTGGTCAGATGTAACAGATTAAAAAAAGATTTGATTTCTGAGCAAGATACTTGGATCAGACCATAAGCTACCCCATGAGAGCCAGTTCTGCATGTATGACCAATACATACAGAAGTAATCAAAAATCAATGCTATGAAAACAAAACTAATCGAAAATCCTGTTCCCCTCCTCGCCTGTGGGGGCGCTGCACTGAGAACCGCTGAAGGTAACAAAACAAAAACCTCAGAAGACGACGTGTGCGCAACTTCCTTCTTCATGAAATCAATTAAAAATGGAGTGGCGTTAGATTTTAGCAGTTGTGGGATTTATCTCACGGCGATTCTTACGGTTCTTTTGGTTGTAATTACCCAGAATTCCCTGCGTTGTAGTCCGCTTCTATGCCATGTTTTGTTCCACAACTATACCCTACTTTGTGTTGGTAATGTATAAAAGTACTTTTGTAGTACTGGTGTGCTTTGAACATTTCTGACCATCCAGCTGAACATTTATGGTAGCAAATTAAATTAAAAAAAAATAGACAATTTGTGACAAATCCCTTCGACAGATTAAGTCTTTTAAAAAGTCTCATTTATTTCCAATTACGTCCCGTTCTCAGCAATGTGTTTCCATGCAGCGCTTAAATTAGACTCCCCTGCGGCACAACGATATTTGTCAATTTATTCTTAAATTAGAAGAAAGTCATTTTAATGCAGCTATGAATTAAAACATCAAGTGTATGTAAACATAACCTGCTATAAACACTGAAACTCTCCATGTTTTATCTTTCGCTGGCACATTTTCTCACTTTATCGTTTTCTGCTTTCATCAGCTGCCTGCCTTTTACATTCATGCTCTCCTTCTTTCATCCTTTCAGCCACCTTTCCATCTGGCCCACTTTCGATTACAGGATCCATTTTCCATTAAAAGGTGTCCAGAGCGATCTATGGCCTTAAACGCTCTGCAACAAGTTTGTGAAATAACCAATTGTGTGTTATCCATTATTAAATTCAGCCACATCTTTTTAATTCTTTCAATTTCAGATAACTTAAGTACCACAACTCTTGTTATTTCCTTCAAGTGAAATGAACAAAGAGAAAGCTTCAATGGGAATTTGCTAGTAAGTTGTTAAATGAACTCTGGTCAAATCCATCCCTGTAGCGCAAGTCAAGTTTATTTGTTTAGCACATTCCAGCTACAAGCATTTCAAAGTGCTTTACAAAAAACACAAAGTCATAGGACGCACATTCACCAACTGTTGTTACACATCAGAATGTCAACATCAGAACTGCTAACATGTGAATGAAGAGCCATTTCTGCCTACAGTAATTATGGTAAATAATATTAAATATATTTTCACGTTCACGTAGTTTGGCAGTCTGCAGATTAAAACTGATTAAATTTGATTAATAAAACAATATTTAAGCACAGAACTGTTATTTTGAAGGTTTTATATACGCGTCCTGCTAGACTTTGGAGGGCCACATAAGAACACATGAGCGGGCCAGATTTGGCCCCCGAGCCTCGAGTTTGACACGTGTGCTCTAGATTTTACAGAGACATTATCACTAATCCTGGAAATGTTCTTCAGGTGACAAGAGGCCAGCTTTGTTATTATTAATAAAAATTATTTCAGGATATTTGACAGCAGATGAACTCTAACATGTCACTCCTTAGAAACTCCAACCAAGTTAAAAATAAATAAATAAATAAAAACTTCAAAGGCGAGATATAGTATGAATACTTGAAAGTATGTTCTGGCACTTTACATTTTTTTTGTTCGTGAAAGTTTTAGATTTTGTGTTACTTTCACACAATCTGGGGTAAAACTTGGCTATTCGGTTTGAAAATAGGAAAGAAAAAGCCTGGAGCAAAGATTTGAGCTTCGAACATGATCAGTGCTCAGCTGCATTATTCTTGGCAGACAGACATGGCTGGTGAACATTTGTAACAAACTCAGGCCCATTTTCACACATCAGCACAGAAGACGTTCCAGGGCAGGTGCTGACAATCTGGTTTAGACCTTTTTTTTTTTTTTTGGCACATTACTATTCACACATCTGCATCACAGAGGGAGGTTTATATATATATATATTTATTTATTTTATTTTTTTCCCAGAGTGTTTGAGATGTGCTCTTACAGCTGGAGAACGGAGGGGAGGTGTCTGCTGAGGAACAGCTGTCGCCGCTGCACACTATGCAGGAAAATCACAGTATTTATTAGCATCTCTTAAAGGAAAGTCGGCAGTGCTTTGGTGTTGATAATGAAACAGTGTTTTTGAAAGCATCCAGTGTTGCAGACTTTCTCCTTTTCTTGTGAACGTGTCTGAAAGATTTGCGGCTCAGTTCATGCATTGTCTCATCTGCTGACGTGTGAGAGATTTTCTGTAGGTTCCCGGTACGGAGCGAATGTTTGCACGCGTCTCACCTTTCCAAACATTTCACTCAATGCGTCTCTGAAACAGCAGAGCTTTATTGAAAGGTTTCTTTCTGCTTTATAATGTAATTTTCAGAGACGCATCGAGTGGAATATTAATTGAGGTCAAGAAGTTTTAGTTGAAGATAACTGCCTACGATTTTATTTTTTAGTTATTTAAACTAAAGGATTCGTAGTAGCTTTTGTTTTATAATTCATGGTGTAAAATTATGTAAGAAGTTAAATGAGGAGTTTAAGTCAAAATATAAGGAAGTCATTTTCATAAGATATAGAAATATGGGTGAGAAATGGCACAAATGTGTAAATGCAAACATTTAGGCACATCTGTGTTTGGTGAGTCCATGACAAAAAAATATAATGAAAAATTAATTTTTCTTTTTTGATTTAATAATGAGGAAAACATGAGTTTATGGCAGGTTGTCAAACTATTTCACATAAAGATCACAAATGTCTTTAAAGGGCCGTTTGTGGAGGAATGTGTTGATACAACTATGTTAAAATATTAATAAAAAGCTGTTTCTGCATTCGATGAGAACTTCTTTAGATTAAATAATATTCAACATATTTTCACCTTTATGTAGTTTGGCACAATATATATAAAGTTGTACATTTGATAGGTAAAATAATATTTAAACAACTGTTATCTTAAGTATTCTAGAGCATATTAAGCATATTGTGGCACAAAAATGTGTCGTTTGTATTCCTTGTTTACTTTTTTTTTATTGGACAGTAGCAGAATATAGCGCTGTATAAAGTTCTGCCCAGTTTTGTAATTATGTTTGACCATTATGTTTGAAATAAATTTTTGCACATCTAAAGTGAAGCAATGTGACACAGAAATCTCAGACGAGCAGAGATGCTCGAACTTCACTTTGCAAATTATAGAAAACTTGTAAACATCAAAATATTCTAAACATCTGAAAATAATGATTCTTTTTTTCTGCAGCTTTTTTGGCCACAAATCCCCGAACTTTTGCAGGAAATTGAAAGTGTCTACTTGCTTGTTTTTTCAGACTTTCGATGACGCTGATCAGAAGGTTTTCCTCCTTTCCCAGCTCTGTTGTGGTTACTATAAAGTCGACATCATGGCCAAAGTCCTTCCCCCTAAAAATAAAACACAAAGTGTTGTTTCAGTACATAAAGTGTTTCAGTTTACACCGTTTGATCCTCAAAATAAAACTAATCCTACTGCGGCTGAAACAGGCAGCAGGAATCAGAGTAGTTTTAAATATTTTGTTAAATTCCTGTACAAACAATTCTAATATTTTCTGCTTGAATTGATGTTTTATCCCTCAGTACAGCTGCGTTGAAGGGAGGTTTCAGTCCTGTAAGGTTATCATGACAGAATTACTGTTTCTGCAGGACCAGATGTTGGATAAAACTCAGCAGAACCCCACAGGAACTGTACGCACACGAAAGGTGCATCAGAGCGTCTATCTGGCACCTGGATCAGGAACTCTGAAATCATTCCTCCTTTTCTCTGGGCTTACCCAAAAACACTGCTTCCAAACTTAATAGACTTTGCATAATTCATGCTTTCATTTTGAGTCGGGACGTGTTGCATTTAGTAAAAACTGAAGATGTAAAATAATGTCGCTAAACAAGCAGAGAATCCAAGCAAAACGAGACCAGATAAATCTGATCTGAGCAGGAATGAGTGAAAACCTCAGACTGAGTAACAACAGAATAAAGACCAACTTTATTCAGTTTATACAAATTTAATCTGATTTAAGATCACATCTTATGTGATGCAACAAACACAAAGTAGAGCATAATTGTGACATAATCAGAATATAATCCATGATTAAAATAAAAACTGAAATGATAACCATAAAGAGTCAGGAGCAATAAAATGATTTAAAGCAAAGGTTATTCATGGGTCAGATTGGCCTAGTTAAAGTTCAACCATAAAGAAAAGACTTGAAAATCAATGGCTGTCACAGATGCTTCTGGTCCAATCTGACAAATAACGGTTAGAAATTTTCCTTCATGCCTGATGTTTCACACTTTTAATGTGTAAAAATGTTGTAAACATAAAATCACAGTGAAATATATTCAAGTTTGTGGAGGCAAAGCGGCAGAATGTGGAAAAGTTTCAAGAGTTATGAATATTTTTTGCAGGGCACAGACGTATCTGGAAATTCTGCAAAAGTTAATATAGTTGTTAATATCGTAAAAAAAACTTTCATATTTGAAATATTTTGATCCATAACATGTTTCTACACTGTAAAACATTTGAAGGTAGTTTAATTTGAAAACTAAAGTCCACCTGCTGCTTGAAAGTGAAACTTAAGTCAGCAGGAAAATTATTTTGGTTTTAACTCAGAAATTAAAGTTCATGAGGTTGATTTAAGTTGTTTAAACATTGTTTTTTAAGTGTATTAATCTTGAAATGTGAGTTTTAACTTATTTCACAACATACAAGAAAACACTGCTTTGAGCTAAAGAGCCAAATTTTTTATTATTTTTACTCACAATGTCAAGTTAAAATACTTGTTTTAGAATAATTTAAATTCTTGTTTCAAATTGAATAAAGAAAAATTCTGATCTGAAAATGAATTTTAGTGATCATAATGAATTCAGCTCAGAAACATTTAGTGCATTAAAATAAACATTTGCCTTTATAACACAAGAGTCAGATCAATAAACACATGCCGCTAAGCATTCTGGGAAATAGTTCCCACTCCCGTCTTTTTCTTCTTTCAGTTTTTTTAAGTGCTAACCTAAAAGTTCACGGAGGTTTGACAAAATGAATAAAAAATTCATTTATTTTTCACAAACTCTCATTTTTGTTCAAAATCTAAAACTCTCTAAATTTATTAAAGAGTAGAAGACAGTAGACGACTAAATGCGGCTCAAGTGTTTTACAGTGTACAACAACTATTCTGTTTTAGGAATAATTACATAAAAACGTAATCTAAACTGTGTATAGAATTGATCTACAATGATTCACAGGATGTTTTTCTTTCTTTGTAGGTTTCTGACTCCCATTTGAGTAAGATGACAGAAAAATAGCGGCTTTAATAGAAATGACGCACGAGGATTTTGTGTGTGGGGGAAGAAAGCTTATTATGACGGACTCGTCTGCATCAACTTGGCCCTTCCTGCCAAAGAAAAACAAAAAGACTCATTTCAAGCTGATCATTACCTAGCGCACACACATTACACACACTTTACCACAGAAACCCTTTGATAAACAACAGGCGAAATCCTGCAGATATGCTCCAGTGTCACTGCTACAACAAAGCAAAATGTCAGTGAATGTTGTGGGCGATACGGCTCCAAAGAAGCTTCTGCATCCACAAGGCTCTGCGTTTGATCTCTCCTTCGTGCCACTGGCAAATGACTGACGGCAGTCAGTGTGAGTGACATTAAAGGAATGGAGAGAGGCTGAGGATAGCTGCAGGCGAAAGCTTCAAAGGTTCACACGGCTAAATCAGGTAGCAAGTCAGAAATAAGAAAAGTTTGAGCCCTTACAGTTATGGTGGCATTAACGGAACATCAGGATGAGTCGGCAGAGGATAAAGGGCATACGTCATCATTTTTACACGTTTTTTTTCTGCTGTTTTGCTCGTGCTTGTAGCTCATGAGTTATAATTATTGCCTAAGAGCAAAGTAGGATACATAAAAAAAACGGGAAAGAAACAAAAACAAGCAAAAAGAAGCAGAGAATGGGAAGTTTAGCTAACATATGATATGTCTGCCCTTTATTTTTTAATATTTATTCCACCTGGAAGACAGAAGGATACGAGTATTTGACTGGTAGGACTTAACTGTTTTAAAATGCATCAAAGATTTCTTTCTGTGGAGCGAGAGTCATTCCTCTAATTCAACACGCTTAATTGGCAAAGCTGAGATCCTCTAATGTTTGCAGCACATACATTGTGCTAATGTTAAATTACTTTTACTGCTGGCCTCTGATGTGCAGGCAAAACTCACTCGAGTGTGCAGCTTAAATGTGCTTCATGAATGGAGGAGAAAGCTGGAAAAAAAACATTCATGTTGCAAGAACAACCTGATCTCTGTGTGATTATTCAGTACTAATCTGTGGAAAAGACACCATGGCATTACATTTTAACTTCTTTTGGTAAAATCTGTCAGGTCAATGCAAATATATTATTTAATTTAAGATATTAAAAATGTCTGTCCACGCACACACATTTCAAGCCATTGCTAACATCCCGAAATTTTTGCACATTTATGCAATTCTGTTAACCAAATAAAACCTGGAGATGTAGTTATTAACATCAAAGGGAAAACAAACATCACTGAGGAGCAACTCAAAACCACTTGTTTTTCTCGCTACATGCAGAGCCGTTGCCGTAGCAACCAACTGACAACAGCTCCACTATGTTTTCCAGGATTCGACACCAAAAAAAACAAGCAAACATTTTCCACAAAAAGAACAGAACATGCAGTGTGTTACAGTTTTACGTTTTCATGCATGATGTTTATTTTGTGATTATCAATAAGTGATCGTCTGAACACAGTGGCGGTTGATTAATTGTGTGGGTTTTGTTCTTTAACTGGAGCGAAACACAGCAGTTCTACATGTTAAGGTTGTCAAAGTTAAGCTAGTGTAGCTGTCCTACTTCCTTCTCCCTCGCTACTTTTCAAAACTTTTTACTGATGTGTGAAATGTATTACTTTGTACCTTTTTCTTTTACATACCTTGTGTACATTTAAGATTTAGCTTTTCATGTTGCATTGCAAAAACAAAATCTCATCAAGTATTTTTGGTCTAGTTAATGCAAATATCTAACTTTAACTTAAAAGTGACTTTTCAGCTAGATGTAGAAGATTGTTTAAAGTAAATAAATCCTTAATATTGATGAAAAAGCATTAGTTCCACTGACTTACGACATGGGAAAATGTCTTGTTATAAGTTAAATAAGCCGCCAAAGGATGCAGAACTTTTTCATCAATATTAAGGAATTATTTACTTAAAAAAAGCTTCTATATCTTGCTAAAAAAATAGCTTCGTCTTATTTCAAGTTTGCTAAGACATTTGCATTAGAAATCTGCGTCTGCGATCGTGACGTCACATTACAACGTTTGTGTAGCAAAGCAGATTTTCCCCTTTATTGTTGGCTGAAACAGGTTCTGCTTGTTCACCGATGCGAAGTGTAGAGTAGCAGCCATCTGTTTCTCAGCACGTGGTGCAACAAGGAGCCGAAGTGAAGAACATTTTGAACACCTGGTGTGAATTCAGCATGTCTACTTTTTTATTGCGTGAGGGAAAGTGCTAAATTATTCACAGGTATGCACTAGGCCTATAAAATATACATAGCTATTTACAAATTTCTATGGACGACAAGGCGACATGTATGAATAATAAAGAAGTGGGAAGTGTTGCTGTTGCTGCTGATGGAAAATCCACAGAATGAAGTCATCTGCAGGAGGGAGAGAGCTCAGCTGCAGTCAGCAGAAGGTGGTCCAGAAAAGAAATCAGAACTATCCTTATCCAATGCATTGTGATCACCAAGGTAACAGACGTAAGACGGAAACCCAGATGTCCAGAGTTGAATAGTTCCTCCACCAAGTCTTGGGATTGTTTTCATTATGTTTGGGCTATAAGTCTATAAGACAAAATGAAATTATTGGGTTTATTTGAGAGCATCCAAACCACAAACTCAAGGTTCTCCATTGAGCTTTGAGCAGTTTTTATGAATTTGTCTTCAGTCAATTTAATAGATGAACTCTCACCCTGCTCCAGGAGGAGAAAGGTTGCCGAACTCCAGGCGTCGGGCCTGTTAATTTAAGGAGGCTTATTGGTCCCCAGAAAAACGATAAAATTCCTGACATTATTATCAGTCAATGGAATCTCCATGGAGCAAACTTAAAAACTGGACGTTACGCTGCCAACACTTACCAACAACAAGAGGCGGAAGTGAGAGTGCTGTGCAACATAAATAATCACTCAGTCGGAACGTGGTGCGCTAAATAATAAAACATAATTTACCGAAGCTTTGAGGCAGATAATTTGCCCCAGGAAATTTTAATAATCGAGGAGCTCGAATCATTCGAGGAATCGTCACAGCCCTACTGTGAACCGTGACCTCGTGCTTAAGAGCCGACTCATGTCCTGGCTGCTTCATAGCTCAACAAACAAGATCAGTGACCAGGGGCAGACCTGGCAGAGTCCGACATTCACTGGGAACGCGCTCCAGCAGCTGAACCACCAGGAGCAATGTGTCGACTCCGGCTCTGCCTGATTTTATGGATGCAACATGAAGCCATGGAGACACACCAAGTACTTTGGATCATACATTAAGACCAGACATGTTGTTTTCTCTCCCCTCCTGTGAGCTGATAATAGAGTTGGGCTGAACAATCATGACACCATGAATTAAGCCGATAAGGAATCCTTATCTGAGCTGCTGTTGCAGGCAAACAAAGCACAAGACTCAGCCCCTGTTTGAGGCGTTGGAGAGCAGATACCACCGCCCCCCCTCATCAGTGTCACTTTGAGTTAATATTCCAGACAATCTGATGTTGCACAAGATCCACAGCAGGGAATCGCTGGCAACATGCTGAAATAAATACAGCGCTCCACTGACACTGTGCGAGCCTTTTCACGCAGAGTGCTGGTAGAAGCTGCTTTTTCACGCCTAATCTATTTTTAATCCCCCTCACCCCAACAAAACCGCTTTTAAGGCTCGTCACCCGCCTTCCACAGCTGTCCTTTCAATAAGCCTAATGTCAGTGGCATCAACAAATCCCCGCCATGCTGCTTTCCTCTGAAGTGGATGACAACTCCAGCCTGTGAAGCACAGCCCTTATTTTGCAAAACTTTTGGGAGCAGAGTTATTTTCTGTGCATCTTATCCAGAGATAAAAGACGTGATAGAGCCGAAAATATCTATCCGAGGAGCTATACGATACACTGTACTTGTAAGTTTTGACAAGGGCTATTGGCCACAAAGCTAATGAGAGTCTCAAATTATAGGTTATTAAATCAAGCTTTGACAGTACGTTCAAAAAGATATCCAATATATCCCACTGCAGAGAACCAGACGATTATTAGTGGTGCAGCTTGGAGCGTTTGAACTGTTCCAGGCGTCGTCTGCTTTTGAGCAAGAACATGCTAAATTAGTGACTGATGGAGTAAAAGTTGTTACTTTTCAGCTACATCTCTGCACGGCTCCAATGAAGTCTCATGTGACTCCTCAAGTCTGCATAAATCTAAAGCGAGGTAAATGGGTGCTTCATCTGGTGGAGTTTAAATCCATAACGGCTCACTCACAGGCCCCTTTACGCTCTGCAGCGAGCTGCTGGCCCATAAATCTTAAGTAGTTCCTCCCCTTCATTCTTGATGTTAACTATCCATGATGCGCTAATCACTTTCCCCAGCTCATTTTACAACACTCCCTCATCGAGGAGCCATTATTTACATAATCAGATATCTCTCCAGCTGTCATCTGTCCTCCTGTAGATTAGGGATGTTGACTATTTTTTCCTCCTCTGGCGGTGTTTGATGCGGTATTAATTTGAAAAAGCTGTAAACTTTCTTTGTATATACTGCAGTACAGAAAAAAAAGTATGAATGTTAAGAGTGTAAATAGAAATTCAGTGTTTCAAAAAATACCACACCTTAAAGTGAACCAGGATTAAATATTTTCCTATGAACTAAAATATTCCTGTTTCTGATGCACCAAAACTCATAATTAATTAAACAAAATGTACATCTTTGTTATATTTTTCACCCATGGAGGTCTCCATTTTTCCACCCGATGGGCTGAAGACGCATTTTGGTCCATTCTGTACTGGAATCTATAGCGTAAACACAGGAAGGCTAACTTCACCAGAGTCGCTGGTTATCATACTGTCTGACTGGTGTAATTTTAGATAAGGCCACATTGTGTCACTGTTGGTTGTAATTAAAAAAACACTCTGGATCGCTTCCTACACGGGAAAAAAAACAGAAGAGTCCAGTGGGAAAGAACCAAACAAAACTTCCAAAAGTTCTACATTTGTGCTCTCAACATTTCTCTCCAGAAGACTTTGAGTCATTTGCACGAGGAAAACCGACGAAGGCTTTAACGAGCTAAAAATAAATGCCATGCTGATGGTTTTTATCCACAAAGCGCCTATGACAGAACACCCGGCTAAAGAGTGAAAACGCTGTGAGGAACATCAGACAAGCAGTGCTGGAAGCTCTTAAATGCCAACGGAACTCTAGTACGGGTGGAACTGCTGCCGTTTACGTTCAAACGAAGACCAGACCCAAAGCTAATCAAGTACTTACCGGATCCCGAAGTCTGACCAGAGATATGATTGATTCATTTACGAAGCTGATGGTAGCAGCAGCAGCAAAACACTCTCTTCTTCGGCCAACTCTGATCTTCCTCCGCTTGGTCCTCACCTTCATTTCCTCTTGTGATTTCTACATTCCCATTGATTTCAACGTGCTCCGGTTCAAATTAAAAAGGCTTAATGACGTTACTCGTCGCTGTTTTGGCTGTTTAGACATAATTTACCCAGAATGCATTCATGTGACAATATTTTATTAAAATTTATAAAAACTAAACAGTCTACAGTGTTGTTTGTACATCTAAAATGCATATTTCTCAAATAAAATCTATAACTTATCATGGATCTCTTTAAAAGTTGAAAAAAAACCTAATATGTATATGAATGGATGATGACAGCATGCTACTATTTAGTGACTGTGATCATTTGAAATGTAGACTAAGCAAGTTGCTTTATTTACATTTAAAGCTCAATCTGAAGTCCTTTTCTGCTAAGCAGGAAAACCAGGTAGAATATGAAACATGAACCTTTCTAAGGTTTATGGAGGAAAGAGGAGAAAGTGTATATTATGTTTGTGGCCCAGACGGCATTAAAGGTCATCAACTAAGTCGTTGCAGCTCTCTCACCCCCGTCGAGAAGCAAGTGCATGTCCTCACTGCCAGACTGCGCTTTGAATTATTTACCTCACACGCTGCTGGGTTATGGCTGGATTTTTACAGCGCCACAGAGCAGAGTGCTCCGTGCTTACTCGGGCACAAAGCAGCGCACATAAAAAGAGAGCAGCACAAAGAGGTGGGAGCGGAGGGAGGTGTTGTCTGTGACCAAAAAGTTGCACTCAGCAGGTTGCTTTACAAGAACACTCGCCATGCGCCCTGATACTGACAATGTAATGCATTTGAGTGACCCAGACTCGGCGCGGAACAGGACTGACCTGTTCTTTTTTCCCTTTTAAAAACACCAAGAATCGACGCCAAACTAACTCCTTCAGTTACTGCTCTGACAGAAGGTAGCAGGGACATTCAAATGGGAATCAACACCTCCTGAGACCCGTGTTTTCCTGTGCATAACAAGGAAGATATTTAAGAAAAGCGGCGGGAAGAAAAAGGCGGAGGCGCTGTTCTATTTCATCTACAATTTCATCGCTGAAAGAAGGAGACAAGCCTTGTACCTCCGAAAGCCACCTGTCAGCGCTAGTATGGCGTTCGGTGTGATCACATGGACAGCCTCGTCAATAATGTTCCCCACGGCCCGTGCCTCCGCTTTACTGACAGCCCTGGAGATGTCTCCATAATGCAGAAAACCTGCAGGGAAAAGACCACATGGTTATTAGTCTGGCAGCTAGCCATCAATCACAGCCATTTGCTCTGGGGAAGCACAGAGTCAGGGTGGATTAAAAGTAAGGTAGAAATGTGATACGCTCCGCTTGTTGATAGGAGCCGACTAACAGCGTGCTCCGGCTGCAGACACAAGAGGATTACTGTATCTACAAACTGTTCCTAATTATAATTGATGCATTGATGATTATCTCATTTTATGCATCTCACTTTGCGTTTTCTCCCGTCTTTGTGCCACTTAAAAAGCACTTAATTCTCCTTTCTTTTCCTCAGACGAACAGCGATGCACCTCCAATTAATTACAAAACCTTTAATGATTTTTCTGTCGGTGCTGCAGAAAATTAATGGGATGGCTCTTGTTTCTGCTCAGTAAAGATTTCCAGAATACAGCGAGGCGATTAGGGTTCAAAGACATTTTCCACTTCAAAAACCTGCAATATTTCTCCGTTCAAAGTGACGAATCCGGCGTTCCGAATGATGGATTGTGACCGTTTTGATGGACGTGTCTGTCAGCGTTATAAACTATTGAATGGAGTTTGAGATGAATGGCAACCTGTGAACACTGCAATTTGAGGTTTTCAATCACCCGGTCATGAAGTGTAACACTATGTGCAGCATCTTTTGGAAAGTCTCAGCTACTGAAACGCTGCGATTTATTCACCTGCAGTTCCATACTGAAGTATGCACACAGCTTGAAATTAGGGCTGTTGTAAACGATTATTTTAGTAATCGAGTAATCTATAGATTTTCCTTACGATTAATCGAGTAATCGGATAAAAACAATTATGAAATAAAATATTGGTAAATCTTCCATAACACCAGTGTTACTATCGGATATCAACATCTGTCTATTTTTTCCACATTTGAGCTTCCCTACCAGTTACTGTTTTGTAGACCGGGGGAGCAACACGGGATGTTTACGGCTCCTCCGTTCAGAAACTCATCTACCAGCCATGTTCCGCCTCCCGTTGGTTCAGACCGGGATGATATAAGTTTATTGTGCGGTTCGTCCGTAAAGCTGCTCTTACCCTGTAAGCATCAACCCTCAGCCGCCCGCCGTGTTCAGTCTCTCCGCTCACCTGTAGAAATCCTCCTCAGCTTCTTCCCGCCGTTCAACCAGCAGCTCCGGAGCAGAAAGGCTGCCGAACTCCCGGCATCGCGCCGGTCATTTTAAGGATGTTTATTGGTCCCACAAAAACGATAAAAACCCGGAATTATCACCAATCAGTAAAATCCCCGCGGGCCGAACTTGAAGATTGGACGTTATGCCGCTAACACGTAGCTTCCGTCAACAACTCAGAGGCGGAAGTCAGAGCTTCGCGCAACGCAAATAATGTTCCGGCTGAAACACGGTGCGATAAATGATAAAACATAAATTAACGAAGCTTCGAGGCAGGTCAATTTTCCTCGAGGAATTTTAATAATCGAGGTACTCGAATCACTCGAGGAATCGTTTCAGCCCTACTTGAAATTATGCACAAGTATGAAGTGTAAAGAAAACAATTAAAAAAGGCAAATGAAGAAAATAATTAATAAAGAAATAAATTCTAAACTGACTCTTTTCACGCTCAGTCAGTATCTCATAACCACGAGGGTTGAAATGTAGACGGACCAATAAATCGAGAACTTTGCTTTTTGGTTCAGCTCTTTTGTCACCACAACAAACTACTAACCCTGTCGTAACAAGTAATAAATCAATTAATCACATAATGCATTTAAAAAAGCTCAATAGTTTCCATTTGCATCCCTCTTGCTACCAAAGACTGGACGACAAAAGTCTTCAATGTGGCTCGCTGGTCTCAACGAGAATTTTGTTTGCAAAGATTTCTGCTTCCATTTTATTTGTTGTTTATTTTAAATACTTAAGAATAAAATCTGTTTCAGTGTTAAATGTGCCTTAGAAATAAAAAAGTTATGATCTTTGAGAGGGTGGGCTTGAACTATTGCTTGAAAATGGTCTAAAAATAATTTCTTTACACAATTTCTGAACAATTTATCATCCAGCCAAATGCGACACGCCTACACTGTAAAAACACAAAATCTTACCAAGTATTTTTATCTAGTTTCTAATCTAAATATATTAATATACTTGAAATAAGACGAGACTAACTCACAAGTAACTTTACAGTAAAATACAGGAGCTTGTTTTAAGTCAATAATTCTTTAATATTGATAGAAAATACTAGTTCCACTCGCACATTGTTTCACTATAACATGGAAAAAATTTTTTATAATCTGCCAGTGGGCCTAGTTCTGAAAGTAATTTTAAGGCTAGTTTAACAAGTTGATTATATTAGTTTAAGTTAAGCTTCGAATTCCACCAAATCACTCATTATTTGTTATGTAAATTAGTTCTTTTGTTTTATTAATACTTGTTTGTAGTTTTTCCTACTGCACTTGAACGCACCTCCTGCAGCGTGATCACATAGCCTGACACATGCAGAGGAGGTAAAATGCAGGAGGAAAGAGTGGTACACTATTGATCCAGATGTCAAACATTTACACTTCATAAGTTGCATATTTATACCGGTGGCTGAATGACGTCTTTTTCTCTTTACCGTGGAAAGTTGTAAGGAAATAAGATTTTATTTCAATGCAAAGCAAACTAATAGGAGTTCCTGTACTGCAGTTATGCAGCTGTGAGTGCAGTTGGCTTGATTTCATGCAGTTGTGGTGGTTTTGTCTTGGTTGGTTTTTTTATTTGACTAATTTTTCTTTACGTTGGATGCTGTTTTCTTGCAAAAGGAGGCGTTTTGGACCAGACTGTGCAGAGTACTCACTGCTGTTTGTTTTGTTATCTGAAACAGACAAAATAACAGACTCCTGCTCTATTTGATACACCGACAGAAACACACAACGCTGAGTTACACTAGCTTTAACTCAGTGGTTCTTAACCTGGGTTCGATCGAACCCCAGGGGTTCGGTGAGTCGGTCTCAGGGGTTTGGCGGAGCCTCTGCCGCGTAGGTAAAGACTCACTTGTGTAAAGTCGTGATGACGCCCCTCTTTGCCATCACTTGCTGCAGAGGATCACGTTACATTGCTTAGCCAATCAGAGGATCACGTTACATTGCTTAGCCAATCAGAGGATCACGTTACATTGCTTAGCCAATCAGAGGATCACGTTACATTGCTTAGCCAATCAGAGGATCACGTTACATTGCTTAGCCAATCAGAGGATCATGTTACATTGCTTAGCTAATCAGAGGATCACGTTACATTGCTTAGCCAATCAGAGGATCATGTTACATTGCTTAGCTAATCAGAGGATCACGTTACATTGCTTAGCCAATCAGAGGATCATGTTACATTGCTTAGCTAATCAGAGGATCACGTTACATTGCTTAGCCAATCAGAGGATCACGTTACATTGCTTAGCCAATCAGAGGATCACATTACATTGCTTAACCAATCAGAGCTGCGGAGGAGCCCTGATTGAAGGAGCTTCACTCTCAGCATGGATTTGAACTTGTGTCTTTATTTACTTCAGCAAAGCTCACAGTTTTTACCAAATTCTGTAGCTTTCGGTTTACTTCTAAATCTGCTGCGTAGTCACATCTTTTCGGGGTTGGTACTGCCTCTAGTGGCAATTATTTGATCTAAACAAGACCTTAAAGTGGTTCCAGTTTCTCTCGATGGCCAACCTGTTGAAACTGTGGCAGATTTTAAATACCTTGGGTCGTTCCTGGACAGTCAGATCAACTTTGCTGAAAACACTGACTATATTTTGAAGAACTGATCTCAGAGACTCTACCTTTTAAGAAGACTTGGAGATCTTCTTAAAGTGACCTCTAGTTCACTTTAGGGTTCTTGAATTTGGAAAAAATGTATATATTTATTGCGAAAGAAGGGTTAAGAACCACTGCTCTAACTAAATCAGTCAAATTATTTTTAACTAAATCAATCACCAAACATGTCTTGTTAACTTTGCAATTGGTTCATGTTTAGATGATGGACTGAACGCAGCTTTATGAGGTGTTCAAAGTTTTGGATATTGTTTTAAATTCCCCTGGATTTTACTTAGAGGTACTAAAGTAAAAGGGGTTGAATACAAACACAGACCTTTATGATCACACTAACCTGCTCCATGTTCATCAGAGGAAACCTTCAACAGGCAGAGGTTGCAATGTAAACGTGTGAATGCCTCTGTATAAACCTCTTAAAGTTTAATTGAGATACAGACACTGTGGAAATTTAACGATTAGGCTGCCGAGTGTTTTTTGGAAGCAAGCTCGTATTGAATTCCCTGCTCTATAATTTGCGAAGTGGTTTTCTGAAGACGGGGGGGGAAATTTTTGACGTACCACTTTGCTGCATCCGGTTCAGATGAATGCCGGGCTGCGCCAGAACGTCGCTGAAAGAGCGAAGCCCTCTGCGGTACCACTTCTCGGCTGTTTTAGGTCCAACCCCAAACACGCTCGTGAACAGCTGCCGTGGAAGGAGGTGCGATTTAAATGATGGGAAAAGATGACTAACTGAAGTTGGTTTTCATTTACCAACCTTGAGAGTCTGACACCTTTCATCAGAGAGTATTTTCTCGACCTCAAACGAGCGGCCATATTGAAGGATCTCCTGTGAAACATAAAAGCAAATGAGATTAGAGAGAAAAGCGCCGTTTTCCTCGGTTTTTATTTTCTGTCTGCCGTCAGCAAATGCCCTCAAATTGCTGCTCATTTGCAAACCATTTCCACTTAAATCAGGTGTCGTCATTTCCATTTTGTTCCCAGAAATAACATCTTTGTTGCCGTGAAACCTGGGATTAACACCGGCTTTAATGACAATCATTAAACGCCCAGAGTGGCGGGGTTTTTTTACTTGCTCCAAATGAAATCGTCTGCACTTCCATTTTAAACGTCTCCATTGTGTGAACCAAGTGGCAGTTACCTGGCTAGTATCAAAAAAAAGAAAAAAAGCATTGAGATTGATATGTTTTTCAGTTCTGCAGGGCTTAGTGCTCATTTTAAGCTTGAGCATAAAGGAAAGGCAACCAGCATGGATGAACTATTGATCCAAAGGTCGAGGCTGTGAGTACAGAGCAGTGTGCAGCAGCCTTCACTGCTCAGCGAAGCAGCCAACCGTCCACCTCTGCTTTTCAAGCCTCCAGCTAAGGCCAACCTCAAACGGGAGGATAATGCTTCACCACACTTCCTGCTCCAGGAGAGATATGCTCCTTCACACGCGCAGCTTCTGCCTCGCACACATTCATCCCCACGCTTCCCTCAGCGCCGCCTCGTTTTTATGTTCTCTCCCCACTTTGGATGCTCAGTCGCCGCTGATGGTGTCACTCTGATGTTCACAGCCACATCAAGCATTTTGTTTTTCTCTTTTTTAACTCCGTTCGGCTTCACTTTGTTTTTCATGTCATGTCATTTCTCTTGTTTTCGCGCGGCAATCCGTTGAAAGAGACAACACTGGGAGCGCAGAGCTCGGAGTGAGGTGGGTGTCTGCGTCAAGCGCAAACAACAAAGACAAGAGGTCATCCGCAGACTGTCTAATTTGGTCTCCGCGGCGCATTTATGTTACTTTGTTTTATAATTCTGCCTCAGCGCCGACAGCTCTGACAGATCTGGAGGCTTGCTCTTAGACCCGCTGTGACGATGTTAGGTTTAACGTGTCAGAAAGTTGGATTGCCCTTTTTTAACTTTTTCATCTGCAGGGACTCTGCGCTCTCTCCACGCAAACTTTGCCTGACAAGCTGCCATGATTTCTGACCTGAGCTTGACAAAGTGAGAGGATGAAGTAACTTTAGCAGACTTTTTCCACTCAGACAAACATTTGTCTGTTTTCTCCTGCGGTGTGATCCATGTACGCTGGTGAGAGTTTATAAATAAGCTTTAAACAAAACTGTACAGCACATTTACTGACACCCCTGGAAAGTTGCTTTAAAAGACGCCTTAAAATGAATTTACTTTTTACTGGAACAGCTTCAGGTCACACAAAGAAATTAACAAAATTTTAACCTTTACTTTCAGAATATTTGAGTGAATGTTATGAAATGAAACTGCAGCATATTAGTACAGGAAGAAGCATCACTAATCTTCTTTTGTTGGTCTGTCCAATACATTTAATTACATTAACTTCAGTAAAACTGGTTTTAACAATTCGGCATTGAAATAGTTATCTTTCATGTACACAGTGAGCTTTTGCTATAAGAATCTACAACTGTACAGACTCCTCAAATGATTCAATTAGCTCGATTATTAAAATTTAGAGGAAAATTACCTGCCTCATTAACCTATGTTTTATTATTTAGTGCATTGTGTTACGGCCGGGTGATAATTTATGTTGCGCCACTATATTTACGTTGTTGACGAAAGCTAAGTGCTAGCAGCATAACGATCAACTTTCAAATCCTGTTTTCTTTTCCAGTTTTACTGATGACATTTGAATAACTATTGACTGCATAGTTATGCAGATAACACCAAACTTTACTAAGCTAAACTTTGTTTTTGTTTTAAATGAAAATTAGCACTTTCTTCTTTGATTTCCAATTTTGACTTCCAATGATTCACTTCCTGCTAAAGAGCCCCCTGGTGGTCGAAGAAAAATCCACAGAAAAGCCGCATCAGGCTATAAGCCGCATGGTTCAAAGCGAGGGGAAAAAGTAGCGGCTTATGGTTCGAAAAATTAGGTAAAAAAAAAACCAGCTGAAAGCTAGACTGGACCTTTATTGGGAAAAAAATTGTTCAGATTATATTTTCGAAATCCTCTTAATTGATGTTTGATTCCTTGTGTAGAACATGTTCATTCATGCTCTGCTGGGTTAAACTCCCCTCCTTTGTAAATGCTTTTTTACAACTTCAAACATTGCTGTGATTTTCGGTCTTTGAGTTGCTTTTTATTTGGAGGGTACCACATTTTTCTCTGAACAAGGCTGAACTGCCTTTTCTTATTTTGCACCTTGCTTATGGAGCAGCCCTCTGGGTATTCTGGGCTTGAAGTCTCCCTGTTTGAGTTAAAAGGTATTTCAGAGTTTTGTAGCTGAACATCCTGTTATGCTGACTGTTGGCTAGTTTTACTTTACGCATTTTTATGTAAATGTCAAACTTGCAGCTCAATCAAATCCTTGAAGCATTTTTACAATTTTACTTTGCTCTTAAAAAAATAATTAGCAAGTAATGACTGTTTCCATGTTGTCTTTCTTCAACATGGGAAAGACAGATGTACACTCAGAATGGCTACAAGAAAAGAGCTTCTTGACTAAATTCCCAAACATCAGATCTAATCTCTATTTAGCAAATTTGTTTGGGATGGCAGGAATGAAACGGTGACGAGCAAAGTTCAGGAAATGACCCGAAACTCTTGAAGATCTATGATATTTTGTGCAAAGAGGAATATTTGTGAAATGTTACAGCATGAAATATTAACAGTGGGAGCCCCAATAATTGCACCACCAATATTTTTTGTTTATGAAACGACCAAATGGTGCCATAAATATTTTTGTTCAACACTCATTACGAGCTGCCCCTGCAGTCCAGACCCCGTCTGCACCGGCTTAAGTGTTTTTATGTAAATTTATCTCTCATTTGTTTTTATTTGTGCCTTTAAACGTCACGTTTTTATATTTTTCACACTTTACTTTGTTTGGCAACAAATCTAAGCAACTCTGAATGTTTTCCGCTTTCATCCATCCATCCATCCATCCATTTTCTTGCACCCTTGTCCCTCAGTGGGGTCAGGTGGGTTGCTGGTGCCCATCTCCAGCTAATGTTCCGGGCGAGAGGCGGGGTCACCCTGGACAGGTCACCAGTCTGTCGCAGGGCAACACAGAGACACACAGGACAAACAACCATGCACACACACACTCACACCTAGAGGCAATTTAGACAGACCAGTTAACCTGACAGTCATGTTTTTGGACTGTGGGAGGAAACCGGAGTACCTGGAGGAAACCCACCATGCACAGGGAGAACATGCAAACTCCATGCAGAAAGACCGGGGCCGGGAATCGAACCCAGAACCTTCTTGCTGCAAGGCAACAGCTCTACCAACTGCGCCACTGTGCAGCCCCGTTTTCCACTTTAATTAACCAAATATACATACTGAGTACAAATAGTAAAGATTTTGTGATTTATGAGTTGGATCTGTATGGATCAGCCCTGAAATGAGTTCTCCTCTTCTTCCAAGAATGAACACCATCGATTGGCTTTGTGTGCTTGTCATATCTGCATGTTTTCATCTTTCTGTGTGTGGTTTATGTGTAGCCTTTTCCATCCTTGTCTGTCCAACCAGTGCAGTAATTTGCCCAAATGACTGTAATTACTGTGTTGGTATTCATTTTACAGAGCAAGAAACTCAACAGACTGTGTGGTAACCAAGAGGACAGCTGCACTTTCCCTCAAAGTCAATTATTGTTCATTTTATTTCTGCCTTCTTTCACACAGAAAGCGGTTTATACATGACCTCTACATACTGTGTAATTCTATACACTGAATTTATAATGAAGTCAATTTATTTCCCTTGCACACTTTGACATGACATTTGTTGTGAATGAGCTGTACACAAATAAACTGAATTGAATTTTTAGAGATCTGATTTGTTTTAAAATTGCTCAATTACAAAAAAATGAAACATTTCTGAAACTAGAAATTCAGAAAAGACAAAACAATATTTGAAATTGATGAGCAGAATGGTTCTGCACCTTGATCTTCAGGCGTTTCCCGGCTGCAGCACACTCCAGACTGGTGATTATCAGGTTTCTGGAAAACCTAATGTCATTCTGAGGAAGTGATTCAATCATTATTTTAAACAAAAACACATAGAACAATTTGTTCCCTGAGGACCAAGACTGAGAACCACAGCTGTGACTTGTTTCCATTACAAATGTGCTCAACATGTCAATATTCAGTGATGTTTCCATTAGATAAGAAATGCAATTAAAACCATATAAGAATAAGTCTGTTCATGTAATAAGTCATTAAAAACATGCCGCACCATCAACCTCCAACTACTTCCTGTTCTCTTCTTGGTTTGCACCAATGGCAACATCCGGTTGTTGAGCATGTGACTGGTGTGATGCAAAAAAAGTGTGTCCATTGCAGTTTTGTGAAACTAACCAATTTCGATCCAACCAAAAAACCACCTCATCCGTTTTAATCAACAATTCTTTCAAAATTTACATGTTTCGATTGACCATAAAATGTAGTAATTTGACATTTTTTAATTAAATCTGCTTAAACAAGACAAAACAGCACTTGTAGTTGGTCACCAGGACCACGTCTCTGCACAGAAAAGCTCTAAATCTATTCTGTGCAGAATAGGCAAACTGGCTTTTACCAGTTTTTCTTCATGACTCAGGCCTGCAGGCTGCTTAGGCCCCTCCATAAACTAAGTTCTCCTTCTGTTGCCTTGGTGGTTCATTTTGTGCAGCAAACAAAGATGGTGTTAGGGTTAAAGAAAGCTCTGAATACTTGAAATGAGGTGTCAGTTCGGTTCAGAAGGCTAAAACCAGAAGCCAGCTGCACTGTGAGAGACGGCGCTTTGACACAGACTGACTCGCTCCAGCGCAGGCTGCCTTGTACGTCAACAGTCTGAATGACTTTAACAAAGCAGCAGCGGCGGCGGCCATCAAGGTCAACACGAGGCAGAGACGCAGCGAGGTTCGGCCTTCATGGTGTCTAACCCACGGCTCCCCTCCCCACGTTTTTCATAACCGCTCATTGTGATTTTGTTTTACTGAATGATTGTTGCTCTTTCTCTGGGACATGGTGAGCACAGTGACTTGACCTTGTGCAATCCAATCTGAATCCTCAATAAATTTTCAACATAGAGAAGCATTTCTGTGATCTGTTCTCATGCAGAGCTGTTTTTAAGATGCTTGGCTCGACTTATAGGCAACAGGTTGTTTCACACAGATGTAGGATTTGTTTTACGTCATCATTTTAAACCTTCAGTTTGAATTTAATCTCATTTTTGTTTGATATTTTCTGACGATCCGAAACATTCATATGTGACAAAACAGAAGAAAAAAAACAGATCAAATCTGTTAAAAATACTTACAACTGAAAGGAAAATTAAGAAAAAACAAAAAAAATTCCCTCTAATTTATCAGAGAAAACCATAAGTAGATAAAAAGTAAAGGAATGATTTTAGTTTAGTATTACTAAAATCATGGTTTTCTTCTTCTAATGAATTATTAAAAACACACTCAAGGTCATATTTTACCACAAAAACAACTGTTCCTGTGGGTCCTTCATTACCACTGATTGAATTACACGCATTAGCAAAACCACTGACCACTCTTTGCTCTTTTCCTTCGGATTTGATTCCTGACACCAAATTAGCAAAGAAACTAAACAGAGGAGAATATTGTACTCTGAGTGGCTGATATTTTCAATTAATGTTATTCTAAATAACATTTATGGACCGGAGCTCATAAAAAGGATCCTTTCTACACGGCACTGAATGAATAATCTTACTCATTTCATCACAAACCCTGGTTGAAAGGGGAAAGGGTTTAAAAAAATCAAATCAAAATCAAATCCAGTACAAACTAAGAAAACTGTGCATGTAATTTAGTCTTGGCATCAATGCAGCTGCAGAGAATATATGTGAATAAATAACATCACAAAGACAGAGGAAGCTTAAAGCTTCCCTGTATTGGTTCTTTTTTTATATAAAAAAGCATTTACTTCTACTGACATCAACTATTAAGTGGTTAGTAGTCTTCGTGTGCATGTATTTATTACACCTTGTGCCTTTTTAGGGCGTTCAAACAGAACTATCCCTCCAAAACCAGTGAACCCGAGTGAAGCTACCTGCCCCGAACTTCTTCAAATTCAATGAAATTGGTGTCAAATGTTTTCTTTGTGCTCCTATCATTTTAAAGATACTAATAAATGTTTCCAGAGGTCAAAGGTCAGCTAGCCACTCTACAGCTGCAAAATCAAACAAAACATGGTGTCAATCAACTGAGCTACATAAACATTTATTAGCATCTTACAAACGATAGCGGCACAAATGTTTGACACCAATGTCATTTGATTTGAAGTTATTGAACTTACAAAGTACTGATGAGTTAAGCTGCAGTATGAAACTAAAGAAAATGTTTTTTTACATATCTGCACCATGTCTTGACAGTTTGTCATGAGACAGATAATCTGTGAAAAAGATTGATCTCCTGCAGCTCCTTCATGAGATACTGTTGCTGCCTGAAGAAATGCTCCACTCCCAACCAAAAACAACCGATCAGAGCCAGAGGGCGGGTCTTAGCGCTGTCAATTAATCTCATGTACTAAATGCCAAATGTGCTAATTTAGGAGAAACAGGAGAACCGATTATCCAACTTCTTCAGTGGTTATGCTAACATCAGGCTATGGATGAGCAATGCCAGACAAGATTGTGATGGACAGCACTAAGACCCGCCTCCTGGCTGTGATTGGTTGTTTCTAGTTAGCAATGGGAGCACTGGGAAAAAGCACAGGAGCTTTTCGCAACAGTTTTGATAAACATCAGATCATAATCAAACCAAATTTTATTGCATAGATTCAGTAACAAGTTATTTCAAAGAGCTTTAAATCAGAAAAACACAAAAATACGAAGTCATAAAACGCACAATCAACAACTGAGACATTTTACCATCGTTGCACATCATAAGGTTGATTAATGTTTCACGGATTATGTTTTAAAAACAACTCCAAGCAGCTTTGATTTAAAATAACTCGGTGTTTCGGCTGTTTAGCAGTTTTCTTGAAGTTTATTCCAGATTTGTGATGCATTGAAGCTGAATGCTGCTTTTCCATTTTTGGTTCTGGGTCCAGGGAGGCAAAGCAGAACCAGAACATGTAAAAAAAATTTTTTATAAAAATTACATACTGCAGCTTCAAATACAAATGCATGTCACACTTTTGTTTTTTAATTTTCATAAATAAATTTAAAAAAAAACATTTACATTTTCCTTCCACTGACCAATTATCTCCTGCTGTGCTGTTTAGATGAGAAAGTGTATCAAAGCCCAGCAAGCCTCTTGGGTCTCACCTTCATCACAGCCGTAGTGTGTTCACCCAGGCATGGCAGGTCCAGCGTGGCCCCGACACTCCGCACGGCCCAGGGAAGACTCTTCAGGACGGAGGCCGCCCTCCTGAAGGCCAGGCACCGCCCCTCAATCTCATTGAATTCGTAGTTTTCCGCCAAAACCTCAAACGCATCCTGAAGGGATGAAGGCAAGGACAGGTTAAGGCAGGCTGGAGGAAAATGTAGGAGAGAGGAGCAGCTTTTTCCTCCCTCCGTAAGATACGACATATTAACCATTGTGAAGCTTTATAAAGAGAGGGGCTGATAAGAGGAGGAGAGAAAATGAGGTCGCGCAAAAAATATGCCAGGTGAGGATTCTCTTCACTGAACCATAAAGAAAAACCAGACAGAGATAACTGCACGCTCCATTTCACTCCTCTGTCTTCAGTCTGTCTTTTCTCCATCAGTGTCCCCGTCTAGGACCTTCTGCATGTTGCTTTTCTCTTGGATGACCACGCGCACACGCATGCACACACACACGCATGCACACACACACGCACACACACACACACACACACACACACACACACACACACACACACACACACACACACACACACACACACACACACACCAAGGGAGAATTTAGAGAAACCAATTAACCTGAGAGTCATGTGTTTGGACTGTGGGAGGAAACTCGATAAAAACCACGCATGCACAGGGAGATCATGCAAACTCCATGCACCCAGAACCCAGAATCTTCTTGCTGCAGGGCAACAGCTCTACCAACTTCACCACTGTGCAGCCCTGCGCTACTGTGCAGAACTGTAAGAACTGGTTTTCTGTAAGAATGTCATACAGAAAACATTTTCCTGAACTCTACTGTGACTTTTCAGTAGTTGATTTTATGTATGCCAATGAGTTTTAGCATAAAAGATTAAATCTCACAGCCTGTTAGCTTGAATGTTTAAAGTACTAGCATAAAGAGCTGCATTTTTGTGTACAGTGTCCACTAAGCCAATGTTTTAGTTTTTAGTCAACAGGTCATGTTTAATGAATGGACTAAATCTGGTAGCGTTGCGATTGTATTTAATGTAAAACTTTCAGCACCTCTGCATCAGTACACATGTACCTCATGCTAAACAGTTTTTATGGAATATTACCATGGAAGTTATGATTAGTTAGAAAGTAACGTTCCAATTACTTCTACGTTGGTTTTTTTTTTGTTCTTTTTTTCCGCTACTGGAGTTTTACTGCAGTTCAATTTAAGACGTTTGTTGAAGTCTGGTGGAGGTGTTGAATACTTTTTTGCTTTTTATTCACCCCTCTAAATCATTGAACTCAGGTGTCACTTCCGTGTCCACAAACGTGTGAAATCCAGCAGTGAGTCCAGTTGTGGAATGATCTTGCAACTAAATATTCCACCTGTAGCTGGAATAGTGGGGTTATAACGAAGTGAAAGCAATTCTGAACTACAGCAACTTGGAAACAAATTGTCAGGTCAGTCAAATCAAGAAGTGAGGTCAATGAAAGCTGAGCTGGGTAAGTGTGCAAAGGTCTTCAAAGTTCTACAGAGTTGATGACAACAGACCAGGCACGTGCAGAGGGGGGCCTGGGGGGGCTTGAGCACCTGTCCTTTTCGCTCCGTGCCCCAAGTGCCCCTTTGGTCAATTTTTAATTTTTTTTACATTTTTTTGTATTATTATTTTCTAAGCCCTCTTCTGACATATAATAACATGTACTAAAATGATTTTTTTTTTTTTTGTACAACATAATAAGCCCTCCGGTCACCGTGTTACCTTTGACCTTTTGCCCGTGACGCATGACGCAGTTGCCTTTTGCGCAGTGAGATGAGGCGGCTAACTGGAGCTCAACGTAGCGAACGTTACAGATTATAAAACAGTTTTTGGTGAATTATAAAAAAACGTTTTTGGTGAATAAAGTGGAGTAACTTGCTACTTGTCAGATGACGGAAAACGTTGAAGTATCGTTTCTGCTTCAGCTCGGAGTCGCGGTTTTAGCAGAGAGGTAATGAAATACAACAGACACTGACAGGCCTCTGCGTCTGCCTTTCTCTGAAGAACTACTGAGCAGGAGGAGACAGCCAGGTGAGGAAAAACTGTTCTTATCTATCAATTTACTATTTTATCATACAGACATTAGGCTGTTGTTGTTGTGCTATTAGCTAGCTGATAGCTAACGACTTTGCTAGCAAAACTAGATAACTAAAAAGCTTCTTCCCTGTGTACGAGGCACAGGGAAGGCACATTTTAAATGTGTGTGTGCACATCTATATATATATATATATATATATATATATATATATATATATATATATATATATATATATATATATATATCGCTTGGATTGATTACAAGAAAGCCTATGACTCAATGCCACACACTTGGATCATTGAATGCTTAGAGATGTACAACATCAATAGGACTCTAAGAGCCTTCATTGCAAACTCGATGGGGCTGTGGAAAACCACCCTTGAAGCCAACTGCAAACCACTTGCACAAGTGTCCATCAAATGTGGCATATACCAAGGAGATGCTCTGTCCCCACTGCTGTTCTGCATAGGCCTGAACCCTTTCAGCCAAATCATCAACAAGACTGGCTACGGATACCGACTCAAAAATGGGGCCACGATCAGTCACCTCCTCTACATGGATGACATCAAGCTGTACGCCAAGAGCGAGCGAGACATCGACTCACTGATCCGCACCACCAGGATCTTCAGCACTGACATTGGGATGTCATTCGGACTAGAGAAGTGTGGTCGGATGGTTACAAAGAGAGGGAAGGTCGCCCACACAGAAGGGGTCTCACTCCCAGAAGGAACAATAGCAGACATAGAGCACAACTACAAGTACCTGGGAATACCACAAGCAAATGGCAACCTCGATGAGGCCACAAGGAAAGGAGCCACAGCCAAATACCTCCAACGAATAAGGCAAGTCCTGAGAAGCCAGCTCAATGGCAAGAACAAGATCCGTGCAATAAACAGCTATGCCTTACCAGTAATCAGATACCCTGCCGGAATAATTAGCTGGCCAATGGAAGAGATGAAGGCCACGGATGTTAAGACTAGGAAGCTACTAACCATGCATGGAGGATTCCACCCCAAATCCAGCACCCTGAGACTGTACACGAGCCGTAAGGAAGGAGGCAGAGGACTAGTGAGTGTGAGAGCCACTGTCCAGGATGAAACATCCAAGATCCATAAATACATCAAGGACAAAGCCTCAACGGACGATGTGCTCAGCGAATGTCTCAGGCAATGGGGAACAGAAGACAAGGGGCTGGAAGTACCGTCATGGGAGGACAAGCCCCTACATGGGATGTACCACCGACAAATAACTGAAGTGGCTGATGTCAGGAAAACCTACCAATGGCTGGAGAAAGCTGGACTCAAGGACAGCACAGAGGCTCTCATCCTGGCCGCCCAGGAGAAGGCCCTAAACACCAGAGCAATAGAGGCTCAGATCTACCACACCAGACAAGACCCAAGGTGTAGGTTGTGCAAGGAGGCCCCTGAGACAGTCCAGCACATAATAGCAGGGTGCAAGATGCTGGCAGGGAAAGCATACATGGAACGACATAACCAAGTGGCGGGCATAGTGTACAGGAACATCTGTGCAGAATATGGACTGGAAGCCCCGAGATCAAAGTGGGGAACACCCCCAAAAGTGGTGGAGAATGACCGAGCTAAGATCCTGTGGGACTTCCAGATCCAGACAGACAAGATGGTAATGGCGAACCAACCGGACATTGTGGTGGTGGATAAAGAACAGAGGAAAGCCGTTGTGGTGGATGTAGCAATACCAAGTGACTACAACATCAGGAAAAAGGAGCATGAGAAATTGGAGAAATACCAGGGCCTCAGGGAGGAACTGGAAAAGACCTGGAAGGTGAAGGCCACAGTGGTGCCTGTGGTCATCGGGGCCCTCGGGGCAGTCACCCCCAAACTGGAGCAGTGGCTCAAACAGATCCCAGGAACAACATCAGACATCTCAGTCCAGAAATGTGCAGTTCTAGGCACAGCCAAGATACTGCGCAGAACCCTCAAGCTCCCAGGCCTCTGGTAGAGGACCCGAGCTCAGAGGATGAAACAGACCACCCGCGGAGGGTGAGAAGGGAATTTTTTATAATTTAAAAAAATAACCTAACTGAATATTTGGTTATTTTTTAAGCCCCTCTGTCATTTGACATGTTATAATTAACACCTTTGACTGGCGCACATGGAGATTTGATAGACTTTATGCAAAGAGTTCATCTCAGAGGAAACTAAAATCAATCAAATAAAAGATCCTTTCTGAATATCATCTCATGGACACTGAACTAAATGCGTCTTTCTGACCAGGAGCTGACAGCGTGTTGAAGAGTTATGGACACCTTGGTTAGGAAGCTCTGATTGGACAGGTAACAATAGTTCGGGTCGGACCAGAATTATTTGCCTGATGGTGGTTCGGGCTTCTGATGAATTTACATTAATGAGTTTGGAGCACACAGAGAAAAACTAAATAGAATGTTAGGATCTACTTATTATAGTTTAAGTAGAGGAATAACAGCTGACTGTTGAGAGAGGAAAGAAATTAAAGTGCAGATCCGTTAAGCAGAAACAAGCGCAGAGCGCTGGGCAATAAATGCACGTAAATGCTCCAATTAATCACACATGAGATGACAAACGTCAAATATACAATATATAGTTACACTGCTTACGTTAATGATGTTTTAAAAACAAAACCAGTAAAAACTTAACTGAGTTAATATGTCAGATTCCCTCCTCAGCCTCATTTTGATAAGAACAGAGAGCAGTTCGCTGGTTTCTGTCCAGACTGTGATCAGCTGACCACTTGGTGCGCAGACAGTTTAAGCTTTACGCAAAGAGAACATCGTGGAGCTCATTATTAATCATACTAAGAACAATATCTGTCAGAGAATCATCTCTGATCTGGACGCTTTAACGGACCAGAGGTTTTGAAGCGCCTAGCGCAGCTGATCCGCTTCTGCGGGGTTTTTCTCCCGCAGAGGGAAGTGATGCGGGATCAGGAACCGATCAGAGTGACATTTCGTGAAATGTTACCTGAATTTAAAAACGTTCTCGCAGAGAAATAATAAATGTTGCGTTTGATGACTACAAATTGGAAATAAAATGATTTTTTTCTTTGACGGACAACAAAAAACCTCCAGCGCCACCTCTGCTCCAAACTATGAACATTGTGGGCCCCTCTTCGTTTTTTTCTCTATTTTGCGGAGGATCAATAAATAACTTATTGGTGTTTTACAACCACCAGGTATGAAGTGCTTTAGCCTTTGAGTTGCACCACAGCGCAGCATAACTGAAACATCCAGGAGAAGAATATCAGCTTGTTGTTATGAGTATAAAGGAGGCTGGTATCGCGCCTGATAAAAATCTATTTATTTATGTCATCACATGGACTTATATAAAGTTTTATACATTTTCTTTTCATATATTTATTATTGTTTTTCTTCTTTAGATAGATTGACTTAGAATGATTCCAAATAATGTACAGGAATAACCTGGTGCCGTTATATGTCAGTCATCAGGGGGGGCTACTGGGGGGGCCAATCAGATGACAGGGGGAGCAATGGCCCCCCTGGCACCCCCCTCTGGCTACGCCACTGCTCACAACGTCATGTGAGAATCACAAGCAAAACTTTGAGTCAAACAAAAACTTAGAATATCAAGGAAAGATTTATGACATGCACAAATAAGTTTAACAAAAACAATCACTGAGACATGAGACATGAGACTGCTGTTCATGAGACAAATGTGTGATTTAAATGTTTAAAAAGGTTTTTAAAGCAAAACTCAGTAGGCTTTTCTCATGGTGACATACATTAACAATTCAATTTTTGCTTTTGTTTTTTTCTTTTTTCTGCAGTTCCACCTTAAAGTTTGATGCAGCTCTGCTTTCCTGATTGGACCGTCTTCATCTCCACTGCAGCAAACAGGAAGCTCTTTTTATAGATTACAGTCCTAATGGATACTAATCTGTAATCTTTTTATAGATTACAGATTAGTATCTGTAATCTATAAAAAGATTACAAGGGCACAAAGGTTGCTTTGTGCCCTTGTTTATATTTTTAATAGTGTAATTCTGTAAAGACAAAATATGTAAACCAGAGCTAGACCACCAGCTCTGATTTACAAAATAGACCTGCAGAAAGAAATTACTAAAAAAATATCTTACATATGCATAGTGTTATGCTCTATGTAGAGATTTCCTTTAGCTCTGATTGTATGTCTCACAATTTTGTAATTTATCATTGTTTATTAAACTCTGAAAGCTGAGAGGCTGTTAATATTCTGTCCTAGAAGGCGGTTAGATGGGCCCTTTTTTGTTGTTGAGCACCTGCCCCTGTAGTGGTCTCTGTACGGCCCTGGCCATATATCTGCCGTAGCTAATACTAGGGACATTCTGTCATATGTGCATGGTTGTAGGTGAGGAAGACGCCGGTAAACCCAGGTAGTAATGAGGAAATAATGTATTTAATAAAGAATCAGGAACAAACTCAGAAAGACATGCGGCACTGGAAACGGACAGACGAACGATGAACTAATGACGAGGACCCGACGAAGGACAGAGACAACAGGTGGGGTTAAATACACAGGGAAGCTAATCAGAAAGACATGGACACGCTGGAGGGACTATGTCTCTCGGCTGGCATGGGAACGCCTTGGGATTCCCCCGGAGGAGCTGGAAGAAGTGGCTGAGGAGAGGTAAGTCTGGGCCTCCCTTCTGAAGCTGAAAACCTATCGATCGTTTTTGAAGGGAAACTGGAGCACCCAGAGAAAACCTATCCATCTATCCATCTATCTATCGACCAATCGATCGTTTTTGAAGGGAAACTGGAGCACCCAGAGAAAACCTATCCATCTATCTATACATCTATCCATCTATCGATCAATCGATCGTTTTTGAAGGGAAACTGGAGCACCCAGAGAAAACCTATCCATCTATCTATACATCTATCCATCTATCGATCAATCGATCGTTTTTGAAGGGAAACTGGAGCACCCAGAGAAAACCTATCCATCTATCTATCTATCCATCTATCTATCTATCCATCGATCGTTTTTGAAGGGAAACTGGAGCACCCAGAGAAAACCTATCCATCTATCTATCTATCCATCTATCCATCCATCCATCCATCTATCTATCTATCTATCTATACATCTATCCATCGATCGATTGATCGTTTTTGAAGGGAAACTGGAGCACCCAGAGAAAACCTATCTATCTATCTATCCATCTATCCGTCCATCCATTTTCTTCAGGTCATGGGGGCAGCAGCCTAAGTAGGGAGGCACAAACTTCCCTCTCCTAAGCCACTTGGGTCAGCTCCTCCGGGGGATTCCCATCACATTCCTTGGCCAGCTGAGAAACAGACATTTTATCTGGGACTGGAAATGGACGGGAATTTTACTCTCTTATTTTGCTGTTGGTGATCCTCAGCAAAGTGCACAGAGGTGGATTTCAGTAAAGGTAATGTGACTGGCTTCCTAACTTTCTGACTACTCTGTATAGGTCTGTTTCTTGTGTCGTCATGTTGGTCAGCAGTACCCACCGATCTTCTTGCAGATCTTCTTGCAGACTCTGCCAGGGAGGTACTTCTCCCTGGCAGAGTCTGGTGGCTTGGCTTACTGTTTTCAGCTCCACACACTCTGTCTAATTCGATCAAGGTCTGCATGTTTTTCCTTTCAGTCTCACACAGTTCCTTTTTCTCCTGCCGTTTGAGCTGAATCTGGGAATCCCAAGAATTTGTCAGACTCTTTATAGCTGCAGCTTTTTTCTCTTTCTCCAGTTTTTCACGCTTTTGCTCTGCAGATTCCCGCTCTTTCCTTTCTTCCAGTAACTTATCCTCCACAAAAGCCCGTTTTTTAGCTTCTTCCTTCTTTGTAAGTGACAGTTGGTCGTACACTATTTTTTTACGTATTTCACGACTTCTGTCCTTATCAGGAATGTTGCAGTCACTCTTATAGTCTAGAAAGCCAGATTCATACTGAACATCTCTTTCTTGCTCAATTACACTGTGCTGTATTCCCCACTGCATTATTACTAAATTGTCCGTATGTTTTTTAGTCTCGTCCTGTGTCTTCAGTTTCTGCTGGGGATCCTTCTTCTGTCTCCTGGCTACAATTTCCTCAGCTGGATATCCAGGAAGCAACCCTTCCCTTTCAGCCCTGTCCATTTCCCTCTTCTGTTGCTGTTTATTTTCATAACTAGCAAACACTTTATCAGCCAGAGTCTTTGGCTTTGGAGTTTCCTTCTTCTGCTGATGTGCTTCATGTAGCATTTTGGCAACCTTCTCTTTAGCCATGCTGTTACATAGCTTCTTTTGCATAACAGAGTCGTAGGCAGCTTCTTTCCTCAATATATCCTGTAAATTGTCATCCACTGTCTTCTTTTGGTCCCTCATGTTTTGCTCAGTCTTGTCCTGTGTTCTGAGTGTCTGCTGCTTCTTCTGTTTCTTCTTCTCAACGTCCTCCGTTCGATGCGACTGCTCTGATTCCATCAAGGAATCAGACCCTTTATTTATGATCTTGTCCATTTCAATCTGCTTTTGCCGTTTGTATTCAACTTGATCATCCCATGCATCAGTCAAATACTTTTGCATTTTGACTTTCTTTTCTTTCTCCTGTTTGTCAAGTAACTTTTGGGCAAACTCCTGCTTAGCTTTTTCTTGGTTAAGCTTTTTCTCCTCAACAGCTTCTTTGACATATTCTTTTCTCCTTATATTCTCTATATTTTCATAGGCCATCTTCTTACATTTCTCTCTAAATTTTACCTGCTCGTGAACATTTTTCTCCCTCTCGTCATGTACATATTCTGACCGTTTGCCTTCACTAACTCTGGTGTTTGCCTTGGCTTTACCAATCGTTTCTCTGCCTTCTCTCTAACCTGTTTGTTGAGTTTTTGTTCATTTCTACGTGACGAAGACTTTTTAAACTGCATGCCTTGTTTGTCCTTTCCAGAATCCTCATTGGAAAGGACAATGAGTTTTGGACAAGCTCTCAACTTGTCAGCTCTCAACTTGTCCACATCCGTGGACAAGTTGAGAGGTTTTTGCACATCTCTGTCAATTTGCTGCAACGTTTTTGATGGAGTTTTCTCCCGCTTGTCTCTCCAGTTTTGCACATCCTGTGCGTAGGCATTCGTTGGGCTTGGCTTCTTTTCCTGTAATTTAGGAAGAGCAGCTTCGTGTCTTTCTTTCAACTCCTGTACTTTTCGAAATTTATTATGCTGGTTAATGAGTGCCTGAATATCAATTCCGTCTACATCAATTCCGTCTATCAAACTTAGAGGGAAACCTGAGCTTTTGCTAGAGTTGGAATCAGTTGTGGCGGAATTCTCCTGAATATCTAATTTTTGTTTCGGTATGGGGGTAGGGTGGATATCTTTTTTAATTTTAGGTAATTTTAAAATCGAGTTCCTTAAAGTACGGTCCTGATCTTCAAATTTGACGCTCTTCTTGAATCCAAAATCACATGGGAGGTCTGGGTCAAATATCTTTCTCGTCATAGGCATAGGTGTATCTTGCCTCCTGGGGAATCGACGGGGCTCCATCTTGCGTTTCAGTCTCTCTGTGAAAAATTGCACTTCTCTATAAATCCGTTGAGTTCTGCGCATCTGGCTTTAGAACACACGTAACAAGATATTCAAAGGGTTCAGAGCTGATGTCATAGAATCTATGACACAAGGCCTGGGTTCCTAGTGACATCATCAGTTGGGTAGAAGTGTAACAGTTACTATGGTAACCAGGAAAAGCTCTGAAGTGATTCACACTCCCTAGTGAAGGAGATGTTTCAACCCATCAAAACATTTCCAAATAAACTCATTCATATTAACACAAATGTAACTTTTTCCAACAATTTAGACAAGATTCAGCCAATGTGGCTGTAACTGATTTAGGCTTTACAATGTGCAAAACACAATCACCTGGTTTCCCATTAAATCTGCTCAACAGTGTTTTTCTCATCAATTCTTTTTTTGATGAGGAACCTAACAATAGTTTTTAATTTCTTTTGTTGGCCGCTATCTAAGCTACGGCCTAAAGACGGCGTTCCCAGCGTGTCATTTCGTTCAACCTTAGCTTCGAGCACATGGGCGTGTGAAAACCACCACATATGTACGAGCATGCAAAGAGCTGAGAGAGGTAGAGGAAAACAGAATTATTTATTCCTGACGCTCTCTTCCAAGTGACCTGCACAAGTTTTGACTCTCCACTGAAGACTCCATCAACAGTCTTCATGCTTTTTTTATGTGGTTTTGTATGTTTTCCTCCCACAAATAGCTTAATACAGAAAACTTTTCATCAGAAACAACTGATGGTCAAGCAGGTGATGAGCTCGTTCAACCAAGTTCCATTGAACAAGTGGGTAGTTTAAGTATTTCCAATTTATTAGTAATGTTCTTTGACATGTTGTGTTGTACCTTTCATGTTCATGTGTAAATTATTGAATACAACATGTGAATAATTAGTAATTGTAATCCATCCATCCATTTTCTTACACCCTTGTCCCTTAATGGGGTCGGGAGGGTTGCTGGTGCCCATCTCCAGCTAATGTTCCGGGCGAGAGGCGGGGTCACCCTGGACAGGTCAACACAGAAAGACAGACAGGACACACACACACACACACACACACACACACACGCACGCACGCACGCACGCACACACACACACGCACGCACGCACACACACACACACACACAGATACAGGAGACAGTTTCCAGTCATTTTCCACGTTTGTAAGAGGCTCTGTGGTGATATTACCTTCTTTTTTTCCAAAGGTAGAATCTAATTGCAATGTAATGGCAATGTATTTACATTTTACAGTATAACAACGAGTTTTAAAGTGACCTATTATGCTTTCTTGAACAGGTCAGGATAGATCTGTGGTCAATAACAAATATATTCATTAAATTTTTTACACAAAATTATTCACAGATAATGATTTTAGACTGGTCAATTCTGCCTGTTTTGAGCTGTTTCAGGGAGTTTGTCACTTTAAATCCAAATAAGAAGAACTGGCCACGCCCCCCCCCGTCTCAAAGTTTACACTCGCACATGAAAATGATGAACAATTACACAACCGTACATCTTTGAAAAGCAAAAGTGGAGCCTCCTGCACAGCCAACAAGAGTGGTTTCTGAATGGCAAGTCAACAACAAAACACTCATCTTTTCCAAACAATGAGATTTGTTTGGAAATCTCATTTCCAAACAAATGGAAATCAACCCAAGCTGACATTAAAGTCAGCTTGGGTTGCTAGGTAACAGGCTGGGTTTCTCTAGGGTTGCTAAGTAACGGTTGATTTGTGATGCTACATTCTGGAGGTTTTTGAAACGGCTCTTTTTACAGACACTAAAAAACAAACTTGTTACCAAAAAAACAGCGGGTGGTTGTTTTAAGCACTTGGGCTGTTTAAAGAAACAGGCAGATTTAAAGATACTCAGTTTCTCCAGTTTTCTGAAAGTATATTCCAGATTTGTGGTGCATAGAATGTGAATGCTGCATCTTCATGTTTGGTTCTGGTTCTGGTGCAAAGCAGACCAGAACCAGAAGACCCGATTGGTCTGAAATGTTGGTACAACAGCAGCAGATCTTTAATGCATTTTGTTGCTAAGCCGTTTAGTGATTTAAAAGCCAACAACAGTATTTTAAAGTCTATTCTCTGAGCTACAGGGAGCCAGTGGAATGACTTTAATAGCTATGTGCATAATTAGTCAGCCAAATGGCCCAACCAAAGCCTACAGAAAATCTCTGGAGTATTCTAGAGAAAAAGATAAACACTAGACCAGTGGATCTTAACCTGGGTTCTATCGAACCCCAGGGGTTCGGTGAGTCGGTCTCAGGGGTTCGGCGGAGCCTCTGCCGCGGAGGTAAAGACACACTGTGTAAAGTCATGATGACGCCCCGCTTTGCCATCACTTGCTGCAGAGGATCAGTTACATTGCTTAGCCAATCAGAGGATCATGTTACATTGCTGAGCCAATCAGAGGATCACGTTACAATGCTTAACCAATCAGAAGATCACGTTACATTGCTTAGCCAATCAGAGGATCACGTTACAATGCTTAACCAATCAGAGGATCACGTTACATTGCTTAGCCAATCAGAGGATCACGTTACAATGCTTAACCAATCAGAGGATCACGTTACAGTGCTTAGCCAATCAGAGCTGCGGAGGAGCCCTGATTGAAGCAGCTCCACTCTCAGCGTGGATTTGAACTTGTGTCTTTAATTACTTCAGCAAAACTCACCGTTTTTACTAAATTCTGTAGCTTTCGGTGTTCTTCTAAATCTGCTGCTTAGTCGCATCTTTTCGGGGTTGCTACTGCCTCTAGTGGCGTGGGGGTGGTAACACAGCTAATATAATTACATTACTAAATCAGAATACCGCAAAGTCTTTATTTATTATTAATTTTTCAGTCTCTTAAGAATTAAAGTTAATTAAATGACCTAAAGACCTTAAAGTGGTTCCAGTTTCTCTCGATGGCCAACCTGTTGAAACTGTGGCAGATTTTAAATACCTTGGGTCGTTCCTGGACAGTCAGCTCAACTTTGCTGAAAACACTGACTATATTTTGAAGAACTGTTCTCAGAGACTTTACTTTTTAAGAAGACTTGGAGATCATGGGGTGACCCAACTAGACCTTATGTCTTGAATTTGGGGGGGGGGGAATCATATTTTATTTATCACTCCAGAAGGGTTCAGTGAATGCGCATGTGAAACTGGTGGGTTCGGTACCTCAAAAGAGGTTAAGAACCACTGGACTAGACCAATGAGTGCAGACGAGGTGCAGACCAACATTAGAGCTACATGCTAACGGCCTCCAAGTCATGCACCTCTAGTTGGTTAATTGAATTTTAAAACAAAAGCACAAACTGAAAGAAACATGAAAAAAAGAGCTATGAGATAATTCTTGGAGTTATTAATTATTCCTAATAGTCAGCAATTTCCAGGAAAAGACAGCTGCTAAATATAGAACAACAAAAAGAGTGTTGTAGATGGACATAAAGTCAAGATATTAATCTCCAGCTGCCTTCATGTCCAAGAAGAAAAAGCAATAAAGGGTTTGAACAGAAGGTTGTAATTTGGTCCATCTGCACACTGCAGCAATTTTGAAGCATCATTTTTAACAGAAATGTGTCTGTCTCCTCTCAAATTGCTCATTTTTGAAAATCAGGTTAGTGTGTGGTTGTTCTGTTCCCTCCAACAATTTATTTTTAGGGTTTATTGTTAGCGGCTCAGAACAAAACGTCCCCACCATCATTCATGTATAATAGAAACAGAACAGAATCTGCTGTGGGGATCTACTTTGTTCATTTAGAGTTTCTGATATTTTACTTTCCATATGAGAAAAAATGTTCTTTACTGAAAAGTTGAACAACTTCTGTGGTCATGTTCCATTAATTAGGACATTATACGAACAGATTTCAACCGATTCAAGATAGTTTCACAAATAACTAAAGTGCTAATTATTATTTTTTTAGCTACTTGTAAATAAAGTGTTGATTTCCTGAGCAGTTTTGTTGTTTTTCGGTTTTAATAGCTGGTCAGTTTTCAGTTATTTCAAGATAAACTGTATAAAAAAAAAAATAATAAAAAATAAAAAAAAAAGGTTAATCTGGCAACTAAACTGGTGAAAAGTTTAAAAAACATTCCAATAATTATTTAAATTTTCTGGAGGGAACATTTGTCAGCTCCCTTGGTGTTACCCATGTTAGCATTTGTTAGCATTGTGACAAAGTGGTTAAGTTTGCATTTACCACTTGTCCCTTAAATACATATATTTATTTTATTTTTCTACATTGGTCACCATGTTTTAATTTAAACACCGCTGTTGTAACTTGCACAACTTTCACTATTCTTGGGGTTTGTGGCAGCATTACGTTGCCGTCTATATCCATGCCCAAGTTTAGCTTAGTTAAAGCTAAACTTCGCTTTAACTAAGCTAAACTTAGCTTTAACTAAGCTAAAGTGAGCTTTAACTAACACTCAGGCATTAGATAAATGTGAATGTTTCATTTTTTGGTAAATTATATATTTTGTTTTCTTTTTACTCACCACTGTTTGAATATTTCAGATGCTAAAACCTGAGCCGGAGTCTGGGAGGTCCCGGCCCAGCACTTCCTGTTTAAATGCATGCGTGATGACGTCACCGATTGCGTCACCGGGTTCTACCAAATGTAGGGGTTTCTTTTTGTTTTGTATTGTTTTCTTTAAATTAACCTTTTGAGTTGCTCTGTATTACATGTTTTATTTTGCAGATCATTTAATTATGTAGATGAGTTTGTAAATTAGATTAATAATCTCATTTCTGTTTCTTTGTTTAGATTTTGTTGTTTGGTTTGACCTGTTCTGTCATGGTATGGTCTAATGACGCGCACATGTGTTGCTAGATTGGTTTAAAAAAAAACTTTAAACTTTAGGTTGCTCAGGATAGATGTCAGAAAACAAAATTATTAAACAATAAAACCCTCCAGAAGAACCTGGAGCTGGCTGCTGATGCTTTATTTGATTAGACAACATCACAGTGAAAGAAAATTAAGTTAATTCAATCATTATTTAAAATTGCGATTCAGTTTATTCATAAAACTGAATCAGTTTTAAGATGAAATTAATCAAATTAATTTCAGCTTTGCAACATTATGTTTAGGAAACCTGTTTAACATTTTGATTTGATAAAAGTAGCTTAGTTAAAATACTTAAGCAAATCAACTGTACTATTTATAAAACCTTTTTTAAATATCAAAGAACATGTTGCTATGTTTTCACCACATACTTTTGTTGATTCATCTAAAATCACTTTTTTTAACTTGTGTAATGCATTTTAGTTGAAAACTACAAAAACAAGCAAATAAATAGTCTTATTTTATTGATATATTTTTTTATTTTTCAGGAAAGGAATGTTACTCATCGTAGAGCCAAAACTTTAAAAGGATTTTACACAAAAGAAAGGCGTGCAGTTTTCATATTTCTCAGTTATAAGATCAGTTTCTTTTAAAACACTTGCTATAATTTAATAAATTAAATAAAAGCTGATTTGAGCTCAGAATGTGGTTCTACTTGTTATACTGTAATATCAGTAGCAATAATTAGACGAATTTGAATAAATCTTGAACTGCAGTTGAAAGCTGCATAAAATCATTCCATTCACTTTCATTAAAATATTAGATGTTTTGTGTTAATGTATTTGTTGCAGGCGTGAGCATCAAGTCTGGACACTGAGGTTAGCAAAAGGAAAGCCAGCTTATAAAATATATGATTAGGAATATTTATAAGACTCGCAATGCAAAGAAAGAAGAAACAAATCTATAAATAACAGCCAGCTGAACCATTCCACTACGCCTGAATAAAAAATAGTGGCTGCTGCTACATGAGGACTAAAGTTGAAGACAGTGAAATTCAGGCCACGAACTTGGCAGAGTTGGACTTTAGCACATTTACGTCGTCTGCTTTTCCTCTCCTCCAGCAGAGCTGAAATGTGAGGTCACTGCGGCGCCCGTGGTCCGGCGCAGACCTGCAGCCTTCAGCCCGGCTCACCCCTGAGAGGCGCTGACCCGTTTACTGCTGCACATGGGGAGAAAACGACCCCTTACATCACACACACACACACACAAACAGCTGGGCTCTCCTCTCAGCATGCAACAAATAGGAAATTCAAGCTTGTTACTCAATAGGTTTTACGGCTGACTGGTGCTGTGAGCACCTTGCATCCCAAACAGCAAGTACAACACAGTAATTGGGTCATTTTCAAACAGAAAACATGATCTACTATGCTAATTTCTCGCTTTTTTATTATAAATTAAATATTTTCAGTGTAATGTTTTCCAACTTAGCAGCATAACCTGATGTCATATAGGAGATGTTTCCAGCCGAGCCGACAACACTCTGCATCTGTTGCACTCACATTTTCTCTACTCCAGATGCCACATGCACACATGGACTGAGCGGATTAGCAAAGATTTTCTATAAGTACTGCAGCCTATATCTTCATTAGGAGCCATAATCATAATGCAGCCCAAGTAAACAAAGTAATAAACCAGTGGTTTACCTGTCAAACTTTTTTAATTGGTGCTGTCGGGTGGCAGATTCTGTTAATTTTTGAAACTTTTTCGACAGAGTGTGCACAAATATGCTCTTTTTAAAGTTTATCACTTCAGATTTTTAAATAAAACTCTCAAAATATATGATCAACAGATTAATCTCTACTGATATTAAATATTATCTGCAACATGAAAAGGAACAAAGACTTCAGAACAGCTTCAGCGAAGCCTTTGGTGCTTCTTCTTCCAAGCGGTTCAGCTTTTTAGTAATATTTTCTACTTATTTAGTTGTTTTTGAATATGTAACAATCAGCACAGTATTGTACAGAGAAAAGGAACATAAAATGACACATACAAACATTTACACACATTTAGATGTTCAAGCTGTTGGCTGAAGTATAAATTATGATGGCCCAACCCTAATCTAATCTATAAAATCTCCCAAAATCTCCCGCTCTCATGACCAATAGAGGACTTTTTACAGGATTTAAACTACGGTGTTCCACAAGGCTCAGTTTTCGGTATCGTACATTTTTAGTTTTCACATAAAACTGTTTTTGCTCAAAGTTCAGATCAAGACCTTAAATTGATGTAATTTATAAAATAGCTGATCTTAAGCTCTTAAACCAGAAAGATTTAAGATATTTTCTCAAAATCTGTGAGTTTCAGTGGAAAACCCAACACTAATCATTCAGCCTGTCCATGTTACCCCGCCATTAGTTAACAGGGACTATAGTTTACATTGTTTTGTTTGTGATCTCTAGTGTTTCACACAAAAGGTTTTAGTAGAAAACAAATAACACCGCCATGCTTGTAACAAGCTGCACGAGCCATTAGCTGCTTTAACTCTTTGTCAAGAAAATTTTCCAAGGAACTCTTGATTTAAAACTTTCTTTTATATTACTGAGGAAAAATTAATTGGAGTAATTAAGCCTTGGTGACCCTTAAGCTTTTTGAAATTAATGGAGCAGAGAAAACAACCCAACATTCCCATGTAATTGCTTAACCTGTAGAAAAATGGAACTGCATACAGGCATTCGATCTTTGCCGTTTTGTCAGCTGTCATGCTGCTGCAGCAGTTCTGTGGTGTTCGTGCTCCAGGCTACACCCTGCATATGCGTTTATCTGATTAATGAGGAGATAAGGTAGGCAGGGAGGCTCGGTGTGTGGGGACATTGATATAGTGCAGCCATTTACCCCCCACCACCAACTTATAACGGACATGCCTTCAAGAGCGTTTTTGTTTTTTGCTCTCTGCTTCAATGTATGAGGGGGGAAAATAACAGAGAACAGATGGATTTGATTCCGGACCTTATGTACTTCTGTTGTTGTTGATGTTTAACAGCAAAAATAATTATACCAGCTCATTTTACATCCGTCTTCCAGCTCCCTAGTAAACCTTAAACAAGTTCCTAAGCTAAATGAGTCTTATAAAATCTGATCATCAGTATCTGAACGGCCACCAGGAGGAGCCCTTTTAAGCCTCCTTGACCTTTTTATGCATCGCCTGCTCCAGTGGACCATGTCTTGTGATGATGTGTGCCTAATTAGCTGGAGCCATAAAGTGACAGCTGCAATATTGATTAAACTAGGACGGAGCTCAAACTGCCTCCTGCGTTTCACACGGCCCCTTCCAAGCAAAAATCTATAAAAGCTCTGCAGGCCTTGGTGTGTTTTGTAAATTTCTACACAGAATGAGGGACCCAAGTTAACCCAGACTGGCAAAGGTTATGAGATAACCATGAAGTGTCATGCTGTGTTTTACTAGAAGTGCAGATAAAACCACAAGTGATGAGTCTTCAAATGTGACCCACTACGCTTCTATGCACTACAAAATATGTTTGTCACATTTTTTGCATAAAATCAGTCTAAGATAGTGAGATTTTAATCTGCTCAGTTCTGCCAGTTTTGAGTTTCTTTCAGGCTGAGCTTTTTAAGGGCCTCTTATCACTTTGAATCCGATTTAAATCCGCCTGGCACACCCAAATCAACTTCTACTCACGCAATCATACAACCATACACCTTTGAAAAGCAGAAGTGGAGCCTCCAGCACAACCAATGAGAATCTGGATGGTAAGCCAACAACAAAACACTTGTCTTTTCCAGCAGCCATTGTACCATCAGTGGTAAGGCCAGCTGACCAAACATGCTGGAACTCCAATGGGTTGCTAGGTAACGGGCAGTGCCTGCAAATTCTGACGTAATGTTTTCCAGACACCAAAAAATATTAACTTCTTGCAAAAAAAACGGTTGTATTTTTTTAATGCTTGTTCAGTTTTTTTTTTTAGAAGCAGTAGAAACGCAAATGGAAAGACAAAAATAAACAAAATATAAATTTTACGTAATACATCCCCTTTAAATCTTAAGCATTTAGCAAATCCATCACTGAATGAAACAAAAAAATAAATAAATAAAGGAAGGATTTGGAGAGATCTAGTCAAATACGACACTGAAGTTCAATTAAGATTCAACCTTAAACAGGCAGTTCTTGCTGGAAAACCCTTCAATGCTGCAGAATAAAACAATTTTGCAAAAAACTAGTGGGATAAAATTCTTCCACGGCAACATAAAAGAAAACACTTGACAGTTGCTTTTGACAGTTAATCAGTTGAAAACACAAGTATGAGATTTTGGGGCAATTGTTTCTTCATACAGAACCAGGTTGATTTGGATCACGGTACTGCATAAGCGTGTGTGTGTGCAGTACCGTGCACACACCTATATGTGCACGTGTGCTTGTGTGTGTGTGTATATATGTGTGTGTGTGTGTGTGTGTGTGTGTGTGTGTGTGTGTGTGTGTGTGTGTGTGTGTGTGTGTGTGTGTGTGTGTGTGTGTGTGTGTGTGTGTGTGTGTGTGTGTGTGTGTGTGTTTTGCCATTTGAGAAAAGTTTTGCCCATGCTACACATCAATCAGTCAGGAAACAAACATCAGTTTCTGTGTTTCCTTACGTCCGGCATGTGGTGAAGTGATGACAGCAGTCGACTCGAGCGTGAGCAGAAAAAAAATAGGTTAGGGGATTGACTCGTGTGTGTGTAAATGTGTGTGTGTGAGTGTGTGTGTGTGTGTAAATGTGTGTGTGTGTGTGTGTGTGTGTAATGTGTGTGTGTGTGGGGGGGGGGATGTGTGTGTGTGCGTGTGTACACACAGTGTGGAGACAGGCAGAACAATGAGAGGAAGAATTTTGAAGGAAGATGCTATTGGAAACAACAAAAGGGAAAAGAGAAGTAATATGGGCGTAAAGGAGAGGCGCGAGGGGAGGAAGAGGAAGCAGGGATGAATAAATCAATAGTGCATGGTTGTGGAATGGCGGGCCGCTCGCTGCCAGTGTGTGATTGACGCCTCGGCTGGTAGGGGGTGTTGCTGGGATGATGCTCATCCTCTCTCTCCTGGTGTTCCTGACACCTCTCTGCACCACCTACTTCCTGCTCTTACACCAGCAAACCTCGCTCCGCCAGATGCGCCTCTCAACCCCTCAAGCCATAAATTGTTGCTGAGTTTTTCTCTCTAATGGTTCCTATATCGTTTTCATTAATTCATCTATATACAGACACTAAAGTCTTTTCCTTTTATCAAGAAAATGTGTTTTTCCATCTTAAAACATTTTAGTTTCATGCATAAAAAGAGTTAAAATCGATTTTATTCATGAGTTTTCTTTCTGTGCTTCAGCAGCTTGGACTTTTTTCCACCTACCCAATTTTTTTCTTTATTTTTAGTTGAGTGATTTATAATTAAGGGGCTTTCTTTCATTTTAGGACCAGAAGTGGCTTTTAACAATAAACCAGCTACTAGGCTAAGAGGTGTTGCCACAACCAGAGCAGAACACAGAAAAAAGTTGAGTTGATTCAACACATGATTGGGAGAGGGACTAATAGTCTCAATTAGAGACAAATAACTGCAGAAATAGGAGGAAAAAGTAAAGTTTGAAAAGTGTAAAGTGTAAAAGGAAATCAGTCAGAGAGGAAATTGGCCTGGCTGCCCAGGGAGACATCCGATTGTAACTTCCTTCTCTCCTTTCGGGTCAGTTTCACAAAAGTCGGCGTTTAGTCTGAGTTCATGAAAAGAGCGAAGCTTGTGACACAGAACACAAACTCAGTCCACACAGTTTCGCATTTAGATTGCATTTAGCGATAAGATCCACATTCACAGTTCTCCCAATGACTCGCTGCTTATTTGTGGAGCTGCCATTCATAACCGTAACTCACAACTGCTGGGAAATAGTGTTGAATAATGTCAAGCAAAAATATCGGCAAATTAAAAACAAGACAGAAAAAAAAACTCATTTTAAAATTGTGAAAAACACTATAGGTTCTTAATAACTTAATCATTTATTCATTATCCATCCATCCATTTTCTTACACCCTTGTCCCTCAGTGGGGTCAGGAGGTGCTGGTGCCCATCTCCAGCTAACGTTCCGGGCGAGAGGTGGGGTCACCCTGGACAGGTCGCCAGTCTGTCACAGGGCAACACAGAGACACACAGGACAAACAACCATGCACACACACACTCACACCTAGGGGCAATTTGGAGAGGCCAATTAACCTGACAGTCATGTTTTTGGACTGTGGGAGGAAACCGGAGTACCTGGAGAAAACCCACCATGCACAGGGAGAACATGGAGACTCCATGCAGAAAGACTGGGGCCGGGAATCGAACCCAGAACCTTCTTGCTGCAAGGCAACAGCTCTACCAACTGCACCACTGTGCAGCCTCATTTATTCATTATCTAAAATTTAATATGTCCATTTAACCCAGTACAATTTGAGAGGCTATGCTACGTTTCATATATTTTATATGTAAAAATCTTATCTTTATTTTAAATAAATGGTCTGTATAGTGGACCTACACCAAATTGCAGATTTTTCTTAGGAACGTAACTCAAAATTCGTCATGGAAAATGTGCAGATTGGTGGATTTTTCTTCAATATTTGAAAGAAAATGCAACTTGTGAAGCTGAAATGTATAGAGGAACATAATTAGCATATCAGAGGAAAATAAACTAAATATAAATTTGAGCCACTTTTCAGATTTTGATCCGCAACAGATTTTGAAAACTTTCTCATTTTCCTTCCTTGCCACGATTGTGTACAACTTTTTATTTATCTCTCATAAAGTTCTAATTAAATCCAACTTAGGTGTGTGAAATGTGAAATAGTGTAAGCCACATGTGTCAAACTCAAGGCCCGGGGGCCAAGTCTGGCTCATTGTAGCTGTTTTCGTGGCCCTTTAGACTCCAGATTACATGAATAACTCCCACCAGCTTTTCAGAAATCTGAAAAATTCACTCAAAATCAAAATGTTTTCACATTTTTACTGCAATTTCTCCTCTAAACATTGGACTTAAGTGACTGCAGCCTCAGCCATAAGTCTGTGATTTTGATTGCAAAAAACTGCAAAAACAATCAGAAGATCCTGGATGGACTGATCAGTGTGAAACATGTACAACATTTAAAAAAAAACACCTGATGAATGCTACTGAGCAGCCATTTGTTAATATTTTTAGCAGTTCAGTGTGTTTTATTAGCACATCCTGGTACAACTGGCCCTTTAACGACATTCAGATTTTTGATATGGCCCAAAATGAAAAGGTGTTTGACCCCATTGGTGTAAGGGATGCAGTTAAGCAACTAGGTGTAGTGAGTATTTCAACAAATATGCAGAAAACTAAATGCAAATATAGCAGGGAAGGCACATTTAGTAGAGATATTGTGTAACCAAGCAGGCAGTGAAGCAGATTCAGGATCATCAATATGGATCAATTGGTTTCTCCTCATTAGCACTATCACACTATCCTATCACAGTTCTCCTGGGTGGATGGCTAGCAATAATTTCTAAGCAGGGACTTGGTTTACAGACAAAGAGTGATGCAACACATTTTTTTTCCTACTCCTGTCTGACTTGACTAGTCAAAGTAATTGCTTTTTTCTGCCCTGGTGAAGTGTTTTACCTGTAGTTTTCTCAGGTCCACAGCTAGAACAACCTTTCTAATCAGAAACTCTCCTTCCGTGTGGCTTTATGCGGAGATAATGAGTTAATCATGGGGATAGAAAAACGGAGGGGGATTGCTAATTACGGAGTTAATGCCGTGGAAAGAAACCGTGGATCAGAAATTGAACAGCAGCCTCCCTCAGGTGAGAACGTGTTGACGGTGTGCACATCTGCACCTGCCCGTCCATGTGGACAAACACGTGCGAGAGTCTGCAAGAGTTTTAATACACACATGCAAAAACACGTGGGCAAGCAGCGTGGCACGTGTGCCAAGAATATGAACATTTAGCCTCTCTGGGAAGTAAAGACTCATTATGAAGCAGATGCCTCACAGGCCCTCATAAGCAGCGCTTAATAGGTCTTACAAAAACTCATCAAGGGGTCTCCGCGCTCCCACACAAGCGCAAACTTGGAGTTGGCAGTTGGTTCACCTTATTACACACAGAAGATTCGCATCTTCATAATCAGAGGCAAAAATAAATCGGCGAGATTGCTTGAAAGACGCAACAAAATGCAAAAATAAGAACAACAAAGCAGAAAGCTGGATTCCTACATGGAGGAGGAGGAGGAGTTCACTGCAAGGACAAGCGCAGCTCCGAAAATTAGAATGTTGAGATGAAGTTTAATGTTTTTGTCATTTGTCTCAAAAACTCATAGATTCACGAGATAAATCTGCATGATATATAAAAATATTTCAAGTCTTTGGAATTTTAATGGGGCTGCACAGTGGTGCAGTTGGTAGAGCTGTTGCCTTGCAGCAAGAAGGTTCTGGGTTCGATTCCCGGCCCTGGTCTTTCTGCATGGAGTTTGCATGTTCTCCCTGTGCATGGTGGGTTTTCTCCAGGTACTCCGGTTTCCTCCCACAGTCCAAAAACATGACTGACAGGTTAACTGGCCTGTCTAAATTGCCCCTAGGTGTGAGTGTGTGTGTGTGTGTGCATGGTTGTGTGTCCTGTGTGTCTCTGTGTTGCCCTGCGACAGACTGGCGACCTGTCCAGGGTGACCCCGCCTCTCGCCCGGAACGTTAGCTGGAGAGGCACCAGCAACCGCCCTGACCCCACTGAGGGACAAGGGTGTAAAAAGATGGATGGATGGAATTTTAATGATGATGGCTTACAGATAAACTCACGAGTAATCCAGCAGACACTCATTAAGGGTAAGCACAACAAGTCTGGCTTTTCAAAGTGGGAATATCAATGGAAAGTTGAGTGGAAGAAAAAAGTGTTATAGCACAAGAATAACCAAGGTCTTCATGAACACAGTACAGCACTTTGGTGCAGTTAATAGCTGTTTTTAAAGTGCTTTATAAGTGACTTAAGTATTGGTGCTGAGTGTCTGTAGAACTAACCCAGAGATCTGCAACACTTTTACTCTCGTCCAGCACAATAAGACACATTTAGAGCTACAAATGTTGCATAATATTTCTAAAATCTTAGAATTTTAGATAAATATCTACAATAGGAAATGTGATGCAGTTTTTTTAAACATGATTTGCCTTCTGTTTTAAAGTTTTATAATCAAGATATTTATATTATTATTACTATTTTTATTTAGCAAAAAGAGAATGGATCCATTTTTTGTGGGATGTTAATAGTTGTGGAAAAACTATATAGTTTCTAACCTAATGACCAGAAGAAAAGATAAAATATTTATTACTGGTGCTTTTCGTATTGTTCTGTTGTGTTAATTCAAAGCAATTATTCCATGAAAACGCTGAAAAACCACTAACACATGCATTTTTAATTACATCTCCATTTTTTTAAATTGTTGATTCTTTCTCATTTTTGGCCAGTTATTAAAATAGTTCTTCCCTCAGAGCGTCAGGCATGTTTTAACACCAAACGAAGAACCAGTATACTACCAAACTAGTAGTCATAATGTTATGCCAGACAGGTGTCGAGTTTTTGTATTATTTGTTTGAAAATACATTTTAAGTTAGTGTTTAATCTAAGTGGAAAGGAACGCGCTCACCACCTGCAGCTGCTGTTAATTATCATCATAAATGCAACATCCTTCCCCTTTTCCTTTCCCGCTCACCAACTCTTAAAGCTGCAGTATGCAACTTTGATTTGAAAAAATATGCTTTTTTTAAGATATGTATTAAAACTGTCACTATGTTGTGAATGTTTAATGTGAGACAGATAATCTGTGAAAATATCAACCTCCTCCACCTCTTCCCTGAGCTGCTATTGCCGTCTGAAGACACGCGCCGCTCCCGACCAAAATCAACCAATCAGAGTCAGGAGGAGGGGCTTAGCGCTGTCAATCAAAGTCATGAATGCGCTGCTAAATGTGCTAATGGTGGAGAAACAACTTACTGTTTATCCATCATGCTAACTAGCCTTAGCATTCATGACTGGCTGAGAGCCAGAGGTGTCAAAAGTACTCACATTTTCTACTTAAGTAGAAGTACAGATACTTGAAAAATATTCGAGTGAAGGTACAAGTACAGGTCTGTCATGATCCGTGTTTCTGTGTGTTTATTTTTGAGTTTTTTCTGTGTGATCCTGTTCCCTGTGAGTCTGTCTCTGCCCCCGTTGATTGTCTCCCAGGTGTGTCTCGTTCCCTTGATTACCCCATGTGTATTTAGTCTCACCTGTTGTCTGTGTTCTTCGTCGGATCCTTGTTTTACGTTTGTCTAAAGCTGTCTATTGTCTATGCTCTCCAGTGGTACTACCAAGTCCTGGTTTGCGTTGGCTCTCATTGCTTGTCCTGTAAGTCAGCTGCTACCGGCATTTAGCTGTGCGCTTGTCTCTCTGCCTTGCTGCCTGTCCTGGACTGTCTGAGCATTATTATCATTAAATTCATCATTTTCATCACATCCTGGGTCTACCTGTGTCTTCTCCTGACCACCATCCACACCATTCCTGACAAGGTCGGACTGTTTTACTCAAGTAAAAGTGAAAAAGTACAAGTTTTGGGGTTTTGGAAGCAGCATTCAGTTTCTATCCACCACAGATTTGGAACAAACTTCCAGAAAACTGTAAAACAGCTGAAACACTGAGAGCCTTTAAATCTCAACTTAAAACCCACCTGTTTAGAGTTGCTTATGGCTAAATTAGGGTTAGAGTGCGGGTTTTGATGTCTTCCATGTTTTTATGTCTTTAATGTTTTTAATTTCTTCTTCTTTGTTTTCGACGTTTTAATGATGTAATTTTTTTTTTATCTCTCTCTTTCTCACTGATTATTTCTGTTTTTATTTTAATTATGTAAAGCACTTTGAAATGCCTTGCTGCTGAAATGTGCTATACAAATAAAATTTGATTGATTGATTGATACAAAAAGTAAAATGTAATTTTCACCTTCAAGAATAAAAACTGACTTTCGATAAGTCTAAAATAAATAAGAAGTTCTAGTTATACAAAATGTATTATTTTTTTCTTTTGCACTGTATTGGTATAGAAATTTTACAAAATACTGATCATTTCGATTGCACAAGACACAGAGAATTCATCCCTAATCGCTCTGTGAGCCAACAAATGGAAGGATTTTTAAAAATAAGGCAACAGATGGGGAATGTTTTGCGTCTCTGAATGTTTTCCTCTGTTGTTTGCAATGTTATTCAGGTTAAAGTCTCCATTGATTCTGTTTTCTCATGCCACAGTGTGTTCTCCTTCTGCTTTGCTGTGGTTGCATCCAGCTAAATGGTGAATTACAGACACTGTAACACAGCTTTTGTACGAGCGGTGGATTTTTTTTTCTATCATTATCTCTTTCAGTCCTATGTGTAAATATAAGGAGTAGAAAGTACAGATATTTCTCTTAAAATGTAGGAAGTCAAAATAAAAAGTTCTCAGAAAGATAAATGCTCAAGCACTGCAAACACTAAAAAAAATCTTAACAAATATTCTTGGTATAGTGTCTACTGCAAATATCTTAGTAAACTTGAAATACAACAAAACATTAAGTAATTTTTCAATAGCAGACTTTTTTAGAGTAAATAATTCCTTAATATTGATGAAAAAGTACTAGTTCCATTGGAATATAAATTAACTCATAACACGGGAAGAATGTTTGTAAGTGAAATATTCTGCCAGTGGAACTATAACTGGGTTGCTAGGCAACGGCTCGGGGCTTGGCCGGTGTTGCTAGGTAACGACTGTGACATAAGTACAATAATCTACCGGTGGAACTAGTACTTCTTCATCAATATTCAGGAATTATTTACTTAAAAGTTACTTAAAAGTTAGTTTTGTCTAAAGTCAAGTACATTAAGGAACTAGACAAAAAAATATTTGGTAAGATTTTGTATTTCTGAAAAGCTGATTTTTCAAATATATGAACAGTAGTGAAGTACTTTTACTGTTTTACTCTACAGCAGAGAGCAATAAGGGGGGGATGAGCAGCACCACACAGATTTTTTTTCACAGATTATCCATCTCATGCCACAAGAAAGTCACATACTGCAGCTTTAACTTAATAAACCTGAGTAACCTCTTCCTCTGCTGCTGATTTTCTCCTTCCTGTGATCCTAAACCCACAGATGGCAGAGAGACAGACCCATCGCTCCCATTGACAAGACAGGAGATTGATACGGCGGCGGAGCTGCAGGGCGTGTCCATGTCTGCCCCCCTGTGGCAGGGATCACCGGCATGTCAGCTGCTCTGCCTCCGGCACGTCGCGGCTGCAGATGCTGCTCATTCGGAGGTTAATGTTTTTTTGTGTCAGACTGCCGGTGAGTGAGGCAAGCCGGCTATCCAATTAGAGCAGAACAGATTAGGGGAGCGTTTTGCATCGCAAAGCAGGGCAGCCACTAAGTGTTTCTTACTGTGAAAATCCTGTTGTTGTTTTCTACGGTTGTCCGTCTCTGGCAGGCGTATTGTGAAACCTCGTTCACGGGAGCGGCCTTAGGAGCCTCCGGCAGGATGTCCTGTTTGCAAAGAAAATGTGAAAACATAAATAACCAGAGAGCCACAAACTCATTCACGCTCAAACCCATGGTCATATTTTCCTCTGAGTCCAAACCACCGATGGTCTGAATGTGTAAAAGTGTGTGAGGTCATTTCCTGATGAGCCCACAGCCAAGAGTTCAAATTCAATTACATCTAAATGCAGCCATTTGCCTTGGAGAAGTTATTTTTATGACTATGTGTCTCCGGGGCAACAGGCTAATGACACTCATCTCACAGTCTGGTGGCATCCAAATCCATTACACTACCTAACCCGTGGCATTACAAATCTGCTTGTCATCATCCAATTTTCTTCCTGTAAATTGCCTTTTCATTCCACGAATAAAACGCTCCACGTTTGTGAAATAAGCTGCAAACGGATTACCAAAGTAATTTTTAATATTCGTGGAGACAATTACACATCATAAAATGTAGCATGGCGTGCTGTGACAATCATCCGTAGACGTGGGTGGAGAGAATGTATGCGGAAAATATTCATGGCTTCTTTTTATTGTAATTATATGTGGTAGACAAAGCAGGGCAAAATGTGAAAGGACAAATGTCAAAGAAAGTTCAGCACACAAAATATACGACCTCTTTCACCCTGAAGTAAAATCAATCAAACTGCTTTCAAAAGTCATCCAATTAGCAATATAACGTGTGGATGGAGTTATAAAATAATATCACAACCTTCAGAGCACATTTCCAAACTACCAGGCTGGGGAAGTAAGGAGCCAGGAGGCCTGAGGCGACTCTGGAGGAGCTGCAGAAATTCGTATTCGATTGCTTGTTGATTATTTCTCTTTTTATTTGCTTAGACTTTTCAAAATCCTGTTGTTGTTTTCAACAACATTTTAGTTTGTTCATTTATTAATCTGTCTTGTTCACTTTGTGCTCCTGCTGTATGGGAGAAACAAAGCCTTAATGGAAACAGATTGTTTATCCTGTGCAGCTATGCATGATTTTTTTACTTTAAAGTCACTAGCAAAAAGCTCCCATCATATCAATGACAGCTGTGCATTTTACTCTAGAAACTTTTTCTTCAATTTAACAATTTAAAACATAACAAACTTAATGCAGCAACCAAATTCACCATTTCAGCTCAAATACTGCATCTCTGCCATTTCAAAGAACCGTTAAGAAGCCCTTTAGCAGTTAGCCATGCTAACCAGCTAGCGCTTTGTCACATGATCAAATTAGAGTAATTTGATTGGCTGCAATCTGTTCAACTCGCTCTAATGCTGATTGTTTTGACTTTATCACCAGAAGGCCACATTTACAGTCACATTTCTGAAGGGGAAATTTCTGCTAGTTAATTTAAAGTAAAATCATATGCATAACTCCACAGGATAAATAAAAACCTGTGTTATAAATTAAATGTCTAATAAAAGTTTGTTTCTACTGAGACAAAATGTATTTTCCAAACATCGCAAATATCACCAAACACAACAGCATTGACAGGTCAATCAGGGTTTTATGGAGGAAGTTTGAGACCAAAATAAATGTTTTGACCTGCATACTAAATTCACTTTCCTACCTGTGAAGCACGGTGGAGGCAGTATGATTCTGTGGGGATGCTTTTATTCACACTGAACTAACTACAGTGTGATTCTGGAAGATAAAGAGGCTGAAAATCATTAAAAGTAAATGTTTTTGTTCTGTTGGAAAGACAACCCTCATCCAGGAATTAATTCAGAGAGTCTTTAATAGATGCTAAAATGATTTAACACATCACACACTGGGCTGGATTCAAACATGATCAGCGTTTATTCTCCCCTAGGACTCTTCCTCGTTTCCCTCCTGAAAAATAACGGCTTTGAATTTATTTCACGCCACATTTTTTTCCTGGCAGCCAGAACTAAAACTGCCTTCATTATTTCCCGTCTGTGTTTCCTTAAAACCCAACAGGAGGGGATTCTCCTTTGCTATTCCACCTTAACTGCAGTTGGTTTAATGTAATATGGCATTGTGGCTCCGTGGAGAAAAGCCTCGGTGCCTCAGCATGCTGAGGTTGGTTCCCCATCTGGGCTCGGATATTATGCAGCCATATTGTACAAGAGGGAGGAAACCAGAGCGCAGAGGTAGCACATCCCCCACTGGGCTTCCCTCCAGCGTCCTCTTCACCTTTGCTCTGTGACTTAGATGTAGCTAATCTAATGTGTACAGTCTGCACACCGGGGCTTCGCTGCTCCACACACCATATGCTGAGACGAAAGGGCAACATAAGCTTTGCTACATCTCACACGGTCTCGTGTTCACATTGGAACCGTCGAGACGATCCAGGCTTGTGGCTCCTGTCGCGCTGAAGGCCGTCACACGGCCAAATGAGCGGGTTAACGAAGGCCAGCAATCAGGGCAAAGGTCCATGAGATTCCACTTCCTGTTTTGGCCCTGCAACTATTCCTCAGCACACACATCCTCACACACTCAGTTCCTCACTGAGTTGTTTTTCCCTTTTCATTCTTTTCAAATGAAGAATTTGTGGATCTTGACACAGTTTCCACTTAAGCAGCCAAACCAGAAAATAAAATATCCCAATTCAGCAGATTTAATACCAGAAATGTCCTTGACTTTAAAGGGACAGTAATATGTATTTTCCAGACACATATTCCCATTTTATAGCTCAACCAAATAACTATGGGTGCGTTCACACTGCTTCCTGAAGTGACCCAGTTCCGATTTTTTTTGACGTAATGCGACCTGTATCCGATCTTATCATGGCAGTGTGAACAGCACAGGTCGGATTCTTTTTCGAATGCGACAAACATCCGATACGTATCCGATTCAAATGCGACATAACGTTCAGGTCGCATTCATCCGAACTGAACGTCACCGATTCTCAACAAATCTCACTATTCTGCGTCCTGATAAGCGCAAGAGGGAAGAAAAACAACAACCATGATGGACTATAATGAAGATTAAGTTGTTAATATGTTGCTCCAGCTAACAACTTCAAATATGTGAGCTAAGCTCCACCGTTAGCCTCCTTGTTTACTTCCGCAAACACTGAGCTCTTCTTCTTTTTATGGCGGTTGGCAGAACTGAGAACTCTGACGCTATGGCGCCCTCTACTGCGCATGCAGGACCCTTTCAGGTCTGTTTACACTGCAGAACACATACAGGTCGCATTTACAGGCAGTGTGAATGGCCTCGGCAAAAACATCGGAATTGCCAAAAAATTGGAATTGGGTCACTTCAGGCTGTAGTGTGAACGCACCCTTAGTTACCTTCAGTTGTTGTATATATAAAACATGACTTAAAATAAATTTAACTTTGTAATTTAATGCCTTGAAATTGGACCTTCGTCTCTTTAAAACTCCTGCTCTTTCTGAAACTCCAACTTCAGGAAGTCATCACAACCCAGCTCCTCTATTAACCCTTTAATAACATTTTTAGCAGCGTTTCACTGATAAGCAGCTCTTATAATGAGCTCAGATGTTGTGTAGCTCCAACAGTCGTTTACTAATTGGTGCTGGCTAGTCTGAAGGATCTTAGTGGGGGAGGCAGAGTTTGGAAATTGAACCTCGGAGGAGGAGCTGCGTCTTGAAGGCGGAGCTAGGTCCAACCAGGTGTTTTGCACAGATGAATGGTTGCCATGGAGATTAAAAGATTTCTCTAACATGCATGAAAGAATTAAAGCAACACTCTGTATTTTTTGTTTGTTTTTTCTGTTTTGGATGAGGGAAAAAAATTATAACACCATGTGAAACTCAAAAAGTCAATTTTACATAATGCTGCCCCTTTAAATGCAATATCTCCACAACAAATTGATGTCAGGACAGTTTACATGACAAACCGGTTCAATTCAGCTCCAGTTTACATAGGTTTCAATTCAGGCTAGATTCAGATTAAATAAATCCAGTTAATCTTAATAAATTCTTATCAGACAGCTAGATAGAGATTAACTGTGGTACTTCATTAAATGTTTTAACTGAGTAAATTGAAGTGTCTAATTAATGAATCGGAATTAATTGCATTTTAATCTAACCATATACCAACAAAATAACCAACATTTTAAATTAAAAACCTTTTTTGTAGCTAAATTGTTGAACAAATACACATATAAGGTCAACAATTAAGACATTTCTTGTTTTAATCTGTTATTTAGGTCATTCAAACATCAGATTGGTGCAAAGAAGAATTGCTTAAGCTAACTAAAGACAGGTGATTCAGATTTAAAGGTGGATCAAGTAGATAAACAAAATCTGTGAATATTTATGTTAATGTGATTTCTTGGTTTTCCATATTTATCTGAATAAAATATACCTTTTTCCACATTATTGTAACAAAGTATTTATGTGCAGAATTTTGAGGAAAGACACTGATTTAGCACAATTCAGAATAATGCCGTAATATCTCAAAATGTAGAGAAATAAAACACTGTGAATACTTTCTGCTGGTGTGCATTTTAAGGACGAATGGGAACAACTCTCCTGACACCCCTAACTCACCGCCAAAGAATATAAAGTATCTGCGCTGTATTATTTTCTCATTACTGTCCAAGCAGGCTACACAGAGAAAACATCACGGCTGTCAAACTGGCAACGCTTGAGTGTTATGTATGAAGGCCTGATCTGCTCCCAGGCTCTGCTGCTGCCATTCAAGAGAGAAAACACTGAGCATCCATGAAAATATGGATATATATACATCCATGTGTGTCTGTTAGTGGGCTGCTATGAGCCCTGACATACAGCTGATGGGTTCATTTGACACACCCACACAATCTGGAGGATGTTTGTTTTTTATTTTTTACTATCAGAGAAGAGAAGAGAAGAGAACTGAGCAGAGACATCTGTAGCCAGGCATCAAACTTCCAGCATCTTTTGAATGATTCATATATTAATCTGCTTGCTAAATGTCAAAACTGTCTTAAAAGTGAGTCAGCATACATAATTATCAAACAACATGATGTTAACTGGAAACCAGACGTCTTCTGATTAAGAGATCTATGTGGTGTAAAGTAGTAACAGATCGTCAGCGCTGTGCAAAGATTCTGTTTGGCCTTGTAAGAAAGTTCCTTGAAAGACTGGAGGAATACGTTCAGCAAAGCTGATAATCTTCCTCAATATTGAACGTTACAACAAGTTCAACCTGAGGTTATAGATAGCTGAAAAAATCTATTCGCTACACGTCAGACTTGCAAAAGAGCTCAGGGATACACTTTTTACCACACAAACACGACCAAAGTGAAGATGTTTGCCCAAACTGGTGACGTGACCTTTCCTGTTTTATTTGCAGTTTCTTCTCAAGCTGTTGGACTCATTTTCTCTTTTCTCCACGCCGTTGTTTTTCTATTTTTGAGCAGTTATGAAGCATGCCGCTGAAACCTTAAACTGCTAATGCGCAAGTTACTCAACAGCTTGTTGCTAGGTAACCAAAGAGTGAGTGAGTTGCTAAGTAACCAAAGAGTGAGGGAGGTAGTTGAAGCGATCAACCTTGCTTAGCTAGTTGTTAAGACTGAGCGGCTAAAGCCGTTCCTCTGCCTACATGCCCCAGAATGCCGTGCAGTTCTAGATCAGGGTTCAGTGAAATTATTTAACATTTTATCAGACATATGATGCATTTATCGTGATGTACATCGTTACCGATTTATTGCCCAGCCTTACCTCAGACACGGCGAGTCAGGAGTTTGAATAGTGAGTGTGAAAAGTCACTAAAGGTTTCTGGAAAGTCGCTAAATAAAGCGACAAAGTTTATAAGTAAGCAACAGTGATTCTTTTGTAACGTCCCCAGACGTGACCACGCCCCTCAGTGTCTCTTTGCTCCGCCCATTTTGCTGACATTTTTCAGGGGGCGGGGTTATGCTTTCACAAGGGAGATAGTTACACTTTAAGAACAAATTCTTATTTACAATAACTGAACAAGAGAATGGAGCTCTAACTTTAAAAAACTGAGTTAATTTGTAACCTGTAATCGTTTGTTTAGTTGTGCATGATCGGCCTAGACTAACCTGAATGAGGTGTTTGGTTTCCACGGGAACAGGTCTTCCCTCTCTCATGCTGTCGGTGAACCAGCTGATGTCCAGCACGTTTACTGTGGAAAGATCCGACAACGAGCGACCTTTAAGCCACGCCCAGAGGGCAGACGACTGGCTGTCCTCCGACACCACATGGGTGACCGCATCGCTGTGAAGAGAGGAACAAATTCAGTCAGAGCTTCTTCAGGTTCTCCACGTGTCATTTCACATACTAAAAACATTCTGCATAAAATCCTTTTATTAAAGTTATATCATAACAACTGGCTGCTGGTTGGAGTTCAACAAAAAACCCAAACAGTTAAAAGTCCATAGGTAAGGGATGGCCTAGTCCAATCCTCCAGAGTGGCTGTATCATGTATTTCCAGGCACATAGTGACATTTCACAGAACAGTCAAGTAACTATGTTGCCTTCAGTTGTGATAAAAATGCTGTAAACATCAAGAATAACTTAAAATAAGTTTGACTTTGCAATTTGACGACTGGAAGTTAGACCTGTGTGCCTTTAAGAATCACCTAGTCTTTCCGACACTCTGCCTCACAAAACCTCTCCATGATACCGTTTACAACCATTATTACTGTAGCTGGACTCAGAAGTCGTTTGTATGCTAAGCTCAGCAGATGTTTGCTAATTGCTGCTGCCGCTAGTCTGGAGGAGCTGAGTGGGGAAACAACACTCCAGGTATGTTTTTGACAAAGGAAAGACTTTATAACATGATATAAGTTGATTTTACATAAAACCTCCCCTTTAATTTTAGCTGATGTGGAAAATAATATGATGTATTTTGACACCCCAAACCTTAAAACCCAGCATGAAATTCCAAATAATAGCAACATGGCTGAATTGGTGTTCAGTTTCACATGTTTCCACAACAAAAATTTGAGCCAGACTAGAAAATTAGCCTCAATATAAACAAATATTACAAAAGTCACTCAAGTTTAAAACTATTAAAGTCAAAATGAAGACAAAAAGTTCCTGAAATGTTCATAATAATAACTCAAAACTAGTTTCTTTTACCAGGTATTTATGTTTCTTTTTTGTTTTTCAAAAAATCTCTGCCACCCATTCATTTGATATTCTTGTCCCAGCAAATAAAACGAAGGACCCAGCTTCTCTCACACACACTGGGTCGGTCCCAGTTAGGTCCCATTAGGGTTCAATGATCTATCATCACTCTTACTTAGCCTGGCTCGCTCCCACAGAACCAAACACACCAGACGGCGCCTCTTTTGATATCTGCGTCATCATTATCCGGATGGTCGGTATCAGTATCACTGGGAACAACATGCTAAATGTCAGCATTAATTTCAATATGATTCTCTGCATAAGTACCACCAGAACCCCATGTGCACATCAGACAAAAACACATGATTATCTTGTGTTTTTGTTTTGATTTAAATGGTTCTACCCTCTGACTGGAGGAAAACTTAAGTTACAAAGGAATAAAAACATTTCATTTGAAGGGTTTATAAACTTTCGATCAGATTTGGCCCATGACTTCCTTAAGTTACACTGCAAAACACAAAATCTTACCAAGTACTTTTTGGTCTGGTTTTTAGTGTAAAAATATTAATACACTTGAAATAAGACAAATCTAACTTACAAGCAACTTTTCAGCAAGAAATCCGTCAATAATTTCATAATATTGATGAATAAGTATTGTAAGTTATAGCATATTTTCCTCATTTTAACACCAAGTGCATCTCCATTATGGTCTCAGCAGAGTGAAAGAATACGTTTTAAATGCACTTCAGGTCTTTGTGTGCGTTGTTTGGGAGATCGACTCTGGGTAAGTAAGTTATTGAACCGCTGCCCACTTCATCTCACGAGACTTTTTTTTCTTTCCTGCTTCCTGATTCTGATCCGTTTCAAGTGCTGCACCCAATCAAGGTGTTCAGTCATGCATAATTGAGCCTCCTCTTCCTCTCTTTAGACCCCCCGGAGTAATTGGAAAGACTTTAGGCTGCACCTTGATTGGCCACATTTCTACCAAGGCTAATCCTCTATCTGCTCAATAATCAACTATTTTTCCTGAAGTAGTCAAATTTATTAACATCTCAAAATGTTCGTTTATTGGTAAGATTTTGGAAATTGTTTTTGATTAGTTCAACATTTCTTGATGATCTTCAGCATTATAGTATTAAAGCTCTTTTTAGAGTCTCTAAAATATTTTGCTGAGTTTTGATAAGGTCGACCTTGGAGTGTTTGTCTTCATATTAGACTCAATAACCCTTTTCTGCAGTTTAGGTCTTTTTCCTCTTCTTTGTGTGTCCCAATGATCCTAGGAGCTATGCTGTCTGGGGCTTCATGCCCCTGGTAGGGTCAACCAAGGCAGACAGGTCCTAGCTGAGGAACCAGACAAAGTGCAGCCTGAAGACCCCTTATGATGCACAATAACTTTGGATCCGGCGTTCCCTTGCCCGGATGCGGGTCACTGGGGCCCCACTCTGGAGCCAGGCCTGGAGGTGGGGCACGATGGCGAGCGCCTGGTGGCCACGGGGCTTTTACTCACGGAGCCTGGCCGGGCTCAGCCCGAAGAGGAGACGTGGGTCCCCCTTCCAATGGTCTCACCACCTATGACAGGGGCCAAAGGAATCAGGTGCAGTGTGTGATGGGTGGCGGCCGAGGGAGGGGACCCTGGCGGTCTGATCCTCAGCTGCAGAAGCTGGCTCCTGGGATGTGGAACGTCACCTTTCTGGTGGGGAAGGAACCGGAGCTAGTGTGTGAGGCTGAGAGGTTCCGGCTAGAAATAGTCGGCCTCACCTCGACGCATGGCTCTGGTTCTGGAACCAGTCACGTACCAGCTGGACGTACTTCCACTCTGGAGTTGCCCACGGTGAGAGGCGCCGGGCAGGAGTGGGCATGCTTGTTGCCCCACATCTTGGCGCCTGTACGTTGGGGTTTACCCCGGTGAACGAGAGGGTAGCCTCCCTCTGCATATGGGTGGGGAGACGGGTTCTGACTGCTGTCTGTGCTTACGGGCCGAACAACACTTCAGATTACCCACCCTTTCTTGAAGTCATTAGAGGGGGTACTGGAGAGTGCCCCTTCTGGGGACTCCCTTGTTCTACTGGGAGACTTCCAACGCTCACGTGGGCAATGACAGTGAGGGGCCTGGTTGGGAGGAACGGCCCCCCCGATCTGAACTCGAGTGGTGTTCTGTTGCTGGACATCTGTGCTCGTCACGGATTGTCCATAACAAACACCATGTTCAAGCATAAGGGTGTCCATATGTGCACTTGGCACCAGAACACCCTAGGCCACAGTTTGATGATCGATTGTGTCATCATTTCATCGGGTCTGCGGCCGTATGTCTTGGACACTCGGGTGAAGAGGGGTGCAGAGCTGTCCACTGACCACTACCTGGTGGTGAGTTGGCTCCGGTGGTGGGAGAGGTAGCCGGTCAGACCTGGCAGGCAGAAATGTGTAGTGAGGGTGTGCTAGGAATGTCTGGCGGAGTCCCCTGTGAGACGGAGCTTTAACTCCCATCTCCGGCAGAACTTCGAACACGTTCCGGGGGTAGTGGGGGACATTGAGTCTGAGTGGACCATGTCCCGCGCCTCCATTGCCGAGGCAGCTTATTGGAGCTGCGGCCGCAAGGTTGTTGGTGCCTGTCGCGGCGGCAACCCTCGAACCCATTGGTGGACGCCTTCGGTGAGGGATGCTGTCAAGCTGAAGAAGGAGTCTTATCGGGCCTTTTTGGTCTGTGGGACTCCAAAAGCAGCTGATGGGTACTGGCAGGCGAAGCGACATGCGGCTCGGGTGGTCACTGAGGCAAAAACTCGGGCGTGGGAGGAGTTTGGAGAGGCCATGGAGAAAGACTTCTGCACGGCTTCAAGGCAATTCTGGTCCACCATCCGGCTTCTCAGGAGGGGGAAGCAGTGCAGCACCAACATAGTTTATAGTGGGGATGGTGTGCTGCTGACCTCGACTCGAGACGTTGTGGGCCGGTGGGCAGAATACTTCAAAGACCTCCTCAATCCCACCAACATGCCTTCTGTTGAGGAAGCTGAGCCTGGGGACTCTGGGTTGGGCTCTCCAATCTCTGGGGACGAGGTCGCCAAGGTGGTCAAAAAGCTCCTCGGTGGCAGGGCCCCGGGGGTGGATGAGATCCACCCGGAGTTCCTTAAGGCTCTGGATGTTGCAAGGTTGTGTTGGCTCACACGACTCTGCAATATCGCATGGACATCGGGGGCAGTTCCCCTGGATTAGCAGACTGGGGTGGTGGTCCCCTTGTTTAAAAAGGGGGACCGGAGGGTATGCTCCAATTACAGGGGGGGTCGCACTCTTAAGACGTGTCAGAGTCTGCTCTGCATTGCCGGCAGTAAGTCGGGCTCGTTTCCGGTGAGAGTTGGGTTCTTTCTGCATGGGGTTTGCATGTTCTCCGTGTCCATGCGTGGGTTCTCTCCGGGCGCTCCGCACCTGCTTTACTGATAATATGTCAGAGATGGTGTGTAGGTCACCATTTGTTTAATATTTTTTTTATTTTGTAACTGAACGGAACCGAAACACACCAAATTCCTCATCACACCTACATTTTAAGGTTGTCAAAGTAAAGCAAGCATACCTCCCTTGTTATTTTTCCTTCTTAAAACTTTTTTCTGACCTTGATATCTTGTTGCTGTAGTGTTGACAATTAGTGGCAAAGCACCATTTCCCTGTATGTCACGCATCATGTAGACAACTTAACAGCTAAAATCAATAGTTGACTAAAGAAAAAAGACAACATCCTGGACTAATTTCACCTACTTTCTATTGTACATAATCCCCTTCATTTTATGAGACTCACTGCAAGTACCTTAAATGTTAATACTAATAAATCAACATGGGATTATTACTTAATTTACTCATTACACTTGCTTTGATGCCTCGCCAAAGGAATTGAATCATAAAAGAGAAACAGTAGGAAGTAGCTGGTGAGAGTCTGGCTAACGGCTCCATTTAAGACCAAGAAAGTCACAGCAGGCAGGTTATTTGCATGCTGGAGCAATAAAAGCTGCAATTTGTTTCCTATTGAAGTGACTAAGCTAAGTCCCCTTACATTAGATTCTGATTTGTCTCAAGACTTATTTCAGCGTACAATCTGGTTTGCATGTTCCAACTATTTAAGCAAGTAGGATTTTGTATAATTTAGGCACAATATCATTAATTTTAAATAAGTTTTCTCTCTTAATTGTGTTTATGCTTGTAGATAATAATAGTTTTATTCATTGCCATGAGCGAATCCAAGAGAGATACAGAGGAACTTAACATATTCACGGTTCAGTATTCGCAAATTCATCAATTTTTCCTGTAGAACGTAACTCCAATTTCACAAAAAAAAACTGGCTCTTAACGGATTTTTTGGAGAGTATTTTTTAATATTTGAAAGAAAGTGTCTAAATCAAATAGCTCAAAAACCTCATTAGGACGTCATTCAGCTAGAGGCATAGGGCCATTTTATAGCAGAATCAAGTGACTTTTACATTCAACTCTTATAAATGTTTCATTTATCAAAAATGACTTCAAATAAATTTAAAACCTTGACATTGGATCTCTGTCTACTTAAAAACTCCATCTTCAGGAAGTCAAAACAATATGGCTCCTCTGTTAACCTTTTAACAGTGTTTTAACCAGTGTTGCTCAGAGACGTTTGCTAATTGCGGCCGGCTAGTCTGTAGGAGCTGAGTTGGGCAGGGACTCGGAAGCTCAGCAGCTTGGAAACTGAAGCTCAGAGGAAGAGCTGCGTCTCGAAGGCGGGGCTAGGTCCAACCAGGCGTTTTGAACAGCTTAATGGTTGCCATGGTGATGACATAATTTCTCACACATGCATTTCTCAAACTTTCCAGGTATATTTTTGATAAGGGAATGGCATTATGACATGAGGTAAAGCTCAAAAAGTTGTTTTTATATAAATTCAATATTTAAATTATTATTTTATAACCCTGGAGCAAAATCCATTTCCAGATAAACTTTTTGTTGGAAGAAATCTGTTTTTGTTAACCACATTATTTCTGTTTAACACCAAGTAAACATACATCCATTTGATAGAACAAGGTTTTATTTTTACAATATTATAGATGTGAAATTCGTCAAAGTTTGTTCCTTGAATTTATTTTGTTTTGTCAACAAGCTGTTTCCTCAGATTGGTGTTGTTAAGCTCTGCTCTTGGCAGTTGGTGGTTACCATAGCAACCGGTAACCGACAGCTCCTCGTCCCTTTTTTCTGTTGGTCTGTAACTATGGTACATATTACTATCAGCTCTGTGTTTTCTTGACAAGGATTATATTTTAACATATATTTTAGACAAAGTTAATAAAATACAGTGTTTCTTCAGTAATTTTGCTATGTTTTGTAAACGTTTTTAACCGTTATTAATGTCCATTTTAGCTGTTTAACTGCTGCTAACTGAAGCTATCGCTCTGTAGCTTACTTAGGGTTATTTATTGTATTTTATTTAATGTATAGGGGCAGAAGTTGCTGGACTGATGTTAACCACCAACTTGAATAAATAAAAATTTGTTAAAATAAATACAGAGAGTCTTAATGTGTCAATCGGGTGGTCGACCTACTGGACCTGAGACCAACATATAAGGGTTATATACTGTATGTTCCAGTTAAAAAGGCTTTTCTTTTTCCTAAAAAGAAAGAAAGAAAGAAAGAAAGAAAGAAAGAAAGAAAGAAAGAAAGAAAGAAAGAAAGAAAGAAAGAAAGAAAGAAATCTGTCTACATCCAGTGAGCAACAGGCTTCACAGATTCAGCCTCACCATCCATGTGTGGTGGTGCCATATCTTTTATGATGGCTGACACAAAAGGTTATTTTTAGTCCAGAAAATGCGAAAAAAAACAGCAACACTTTTTCATTTTGAAAAACAATAATAATAAAAAAGACAACACATAGAATATAAATTCACAGATTATCTCAAATTAGTAGCAAAATGTGATTTTTTTTTACTGTTTTAGTTTAGCACGACTGCTGGCACATGACACCAAAACAGCATGTGTGAACATTTGGGTTGCTCCCTTTTCTGAAGCGGCCCATCAGTCAACCAGGAAAAACATGTCGATATTTGGACGGACGTTCATGTGCATCGGACCTGAAAGCCAGACCAGCGGGGAGACGTGTGTGTCTGCTGCTGGAGCCTCTGCGAGCGCGTTGCGCAGCGCGTCAGGCCATATGCTCCAGGCTGTCTGCCTGCGACGCGCACAGGACCAGACACGGGAGGTGCTGCTATCGAACTGCAGCTGATATCAGTTTGGTGAGCTTGCAGGATTAATGTCAGTTTGAGGCAGGCGGCCTCCACTTCCTGTCGTTGGTTTCAGACGAGTGTATCAAGCCAAGTGTAACCGTAGGAACGCTCAAGCTGTGTTTCTGGGAATGCTGCCACGGCCAGGCTGGCAGGAACGCGAAGAAACGTGTTCAAACAATCTCTTACTCACACATGCACTTTTAATGTAGCACTGTATGCATGTCTGGACGCTTTAACTGAGCCCGTTTTCATTCATTTTTATCCCCCTTCCTCTTAAACGAAAGCGAAGCTGCGAAAGCTAAAACCTGAAGTGTCGGCTTTGCAAAACTGTCGATATTTTTAAAAAAAAGCGAGGTGGCTGCATCCAGAGTATCAACCAGCCTCAAACGAAAGCGAGTCTGAAACGCGGCTGATTTCAAGCAGAGGACTTCTGCTGCGCTCACAGTCTGCGATTTGAAAGACACTTTCATTCAGAGACGGAAGAAACGAACGGGGCATGCTGCTCCCATAATTACCACACAATGGAGGATTCGTCGCTCCAAGGAGCAGGCACACAAAGCTTTTGTTCTTAAGTGTGACTTGGCATGAAAATGTGTTACCAAAGTCATTAAAAAAGTTTTTTTTTCTGCGCTTTGTTACCTCTGTTGTGCTGTTTTCTTACTGCCAGCAATCTGCAGATGGTCGAGTCAATTTCTGCTTTCCTTTTGAGCAAAGTGTTACGGCTCTATGAAAATATATCAAAGTTTTAACCGGCTGCACTTTCAAACCAGATGCGGTTTTTGGTTTAAAGTTCTATACATGCAAAGTTTCAGAGTTTTTCTGTGGTTGAATAGGCACAAATAGAGCAAAGCTCCAAATGTAATGGGGATAATGCACATTTCATCCCAAAGTAATGAAGAAAAAGAAGATAATCACATTTGTTATTGATCTGCAGAAAGGAAGAAAAATTGGATTGTTTTCTTTAGTAACTCAGATTTAATGTAAAATGTGTTTAATGTGATTGCAGCTCTCTGCATTACAAAGTTTAAACTCAGGAAGGTCTTTACTCTGAATAAAGACCTTTCGGTCCCCTCCCAGTTCTTCTGTTTTTAGACAGACATGCAGATTTTCGTCTCTATTTTTGGTATTTTTCTCAGACTCGTGTCTCTGTCTACCTTCCTGCTTCTGTTCTTCCCTCTGCAGAAAGCAGGAAGTCGGCGAGCTCCTGTTGTGATATGGCGACTAATAAAAGGCTAAAAAAAGCTGCACCAGCTCACATGGATTTCTGTAAATATTTGTAAACATGCAGTTACATTTTTATTTTTTAAGCTGTCAAACTCCAATAATGGTTGTGGGTCAGTTTAAGATTTCATGTCTGTAAAGAAATGCACTTTATTTATCGGCAGAGTAAAAGCGCTTATGTTAATCAGCTGAAGTGGCATTTCTTTTGCTTTTGAGTTTTTTTCAGATATTCACTGCTACAAGCATTTCTCATAATTACTAAATTCAGCATTTAAATAATTGCTGAGGTTTATACGGAAGACAATTAGGATCATGGGGGGAAAAAAAGAGTGATTTTAATCTTAGTAGTCAAATTTTTTACTCAAAATTTTGACTTTAATCTTGTGCCAGGAAAAGTCTGAGGAAAACATAATTTTTATTTTAAAAAGTCAAAATTCTGAGAAAAAACTCAAAATTGTGTGAAAATAGTCAATTTTTAGTAAAAAAAAAAAAAAAAAAGCCAAAATTCTGAGAGTTTGAATTAAAAAAAATTCAATTCTGAGAGAAAAAGTACATTTTGTGATTAAAGTCAGATTGTTAAAAAAATGTTACAATTCTGAGGAAAAAAAAGTCTGAATTTTTAGAGACTGTCCAAATTGTGACAAAAATGTCTGGACTATGGGTAAAAAGTTTGAATAAAAATAAATAAAAATTCTGCAAAAAAACAGTACATTTTGAGATTAAAGTCAAACTTTAAAGAAAAAAAGTCAAAATTCTGAGAAAAAAACTCAAAATTGTGTGAAAATAGTCAATTTTTAGTAAAAAAAAAAAAAAAAAAGGCAAAATTCTGAGAGTTTGAATAAAAAAATTTTAATTCTGAGAAAAAAAGTACATTTTATGATTAAAGTCAGATTGTTAAAAAAAAGTTACAATTCTGAGGAAAAAAAAGTCTGAATTTTTAGAGACTGTCCAAATTGTGACAAAAATGTCTGGACTTTGTGTAAAAAGTTTGAATAAAAATTCTGAAAAAAAAACAGTAAATTATGAGATTAAAGTCAAACTTTAAAGAAAAAAAAGTCAAAATTCTGCGAAAAAAGTAAAAATTTTATTTTTCTAATCCTCTTGGAGGTTTATATTAGAAAAAATATCAATAAATATCCGTAGAGAATTATGAAGGTATTTGTAATTTCTGTGATAATGCCGTAGTTTGACTCAAGGTTATCATACGGTGGGAATATCATAATGCCCCATGATTCCATAATCCCTCATAATTAGATCTTCATGAGGCATCAGTGGCGCTGTGACTGGCTAATTAGATAAAAACGACACAAAAGCAGAAGCTTGTGACAAAAGATAAGCCCTAATTTAGCATCTCCATAAGCCTGCCTGCTGGACCGACTGAAGGAGGCCTTTAAATTATTCCTTCAAGGTTAGGAAATGCCATGGAAATCCATCAGAACCTTTTTAGAAAGCCGTCACTCTAAGAAAAAGCTTTTAGGGCCAAACATGAACAATAAAATCTTTTTTTTTTTCCAACCTGAGAATGTCTTCCACAACAAAGCCCTTTGACCTGGCCAACTGGGTCAGAAAGCTTCTCCGGCTGCGGCCCATTTTCCGCTCTACCAGGAATATTCTAACATCCTGGAACGTCGCCTCTTCACGCCTGGAGACACTGTCCTCTCCTGGTTTCGACCTCTTCTTCGGACGGGGCGCGGCGGGAGCGTGAAACATGTCTTTGGAGATGAGCGGCACCTCTGGGAATTCCTGCTGTCGTCTGGTTGTTGTGTGCAGCTTCTGTCGGGGAATAACGTCCACTTTGGCCGTGGCACAGCTGGTTATTTATGTCGCGCTGCTCTCTGGGACGGCGTTTCAGTTGAAACAAAGCTGCTCAGAGCCAGGCTGAAAAGGCTTCTGGCAACAGGTGTTGAGGATTTGGTGTTTACCAAAAACCCACCTGCCAAGATTGACTGATTATTAATACCAGAGGGGAAGAAAACATAAAAACACTCTGCTGGTATGAAGTCGTTCATTTCCAGTAAAAGCTGTTCGGTGGGGAATGGGTGGAAACAACAACGCCATGAAAAACTAACTCTGTTTTTGGTCATTTGTCAAACTTAAAGGATCAGTACGTAACTTTTCTCAAAATAAACAGCTCTGTAAATTAATAACAGACCATTTAAAATGATCAGTTTCTCATTTTACTTTTTATAGGTATATATTTGAGTAAAAGGAACATTGTTCTCTAATTCTATGAACTACTGACAACAAGTCTCCGAAATTCAAAGCAGAAATTTTGTATTTATTAGCAGAAAATGAGAAAAGGTCAGAGAGCTGTTGCCTTGCAGCAAGAAGGTTCTGGGTTTGATTCCCGGCCCCGGTCTTTCTGCATGGAGCTTGCATGTTCTCCCTGTGCATGGTGGGTTTTCTCCGGGTTCTCCGGTTTCCTCCCACAGTCCAAAAACATGACTGTCAGGTTAATTGGTCTGTCTAAATTGTCCCTAGGTGTGAGTGTGTGTGTGTGTGCATGGTTGTATGTCCTGTGTGTCTCTGTGTTGCCCTGCGACAGACTGGTGACCTGTCCAGGGTGACCCCGCCTCTCGCCCGGTACGTTAGCTGGAGAGGCACCAGCAACCCTCCCGACCCCACTGAGGGACAAGGGTGCAAGAAGATGGATGGATGGATGGATGAATGGATGGATGGATGGATGGATGGATGGATGGATGGATGGATGGATGGATGGATGGATGGATGGATGGATGGATGGATGGATGGATGGATGGATGGATGGATGGAGAAAAGGTCAGAGTAACGAAAAAGGTGCAGAGGTTTCAGAGCTCAAATGATGCAAAGAAAACAAGTTCATATTCATTTAGAAACAACAATACTGACCTGAGGAAGAGTTCAGATCCAATATACGGTGGAATAACCAGGAGGTTATCAATGGGGTTCAGTGCAGTGGGCTCTTCATTTTTTCCAGAGCTCTATGTTTTTTACATATTTCTTAAAATTGTCGACATGTCATGATAGTTTTATATGTGACAGATAATCTGTAAATTTCCACTTTCTCCCTGAACTAGCAGTGACATCTGAAGAAATTCAGAAATGCAAAACTTTATTTGTTACAAGTAACCAAGTCAAGTTTATCCAAGTGAAAATGCTTTCCACCTGAATATTTAGCCAAATTCAGAAAATTAAATAAAAGCTGATTTTGGATAGGAAGAATCTGTGGGTAAATGTGGTTATTATAAAAACGTGTTTATGAAAACACAAACATTTGAGTTGTACCTAACATTTTCCATTATTATAACATGATGTTGATAATAATTTCACCATGGTTTTTTAAAAGTAAAGTCAATTGTGATGAGCCAAATCTCTATCATTCTCAGACTCCTGTTGGGGGGCCACACAAACTCAGTCCAAAGGCCACAAATGGCCCCCGGGCCGCATTTTGGACACCCCTGATCTAAACACCAAACCTGTGGGCTGGGTGAAGAGCAAAGAGAGAACCTAGGGCTCTACTTGATGCATGGAAATTGTGCCAAGAGGTCAAAGGTCCCTCTATGGACTCCTTGCATCTCCCTGCTGGAGGGAAAAAAGCTACTTGCTAACGATGACTAGCATTGGTTTTAACTGTTAAGTTGTCAATATAACGTGCTAAATCTTAAATGTATGCCTGATATAGAAAATAAAAAGGGATGCAGTGCTTTGCTACTGATTGTCCACACTACCACAACGAGATACGGTCAGGAGAAAGTTTTAATTATGAACAAAAATAGCGAGTGAGATGGAAGTAGGTCAGTTATGCTAGCTTGACTATGACATTCTTAACATGTAGACGCTCTGTGGAATTCTGTGCTTCTGTTCAGTTAAAAAAAACAAGGCAACCTGAACACCAACTCTGACAGATCACCAGTAGAGCAGGTGTTTAAATTAGCTAATGAACCACAGCTGTGTTAGCTCAGCTAATAGCAGCGCTAGCTAATCTACCACAGCAATCACTTATTTAAAATCGCAGACTAATCGTCAAGCCTTAAAACACAAAACTGTAACGAACTGAATGTTCTGTTATTTTTGTGGGAAATGTCTTGAGTGTTTTTTTTGGTGTTGAATCCTGAAACATTTTGTGACAATGTTGTCGGTTGCTATGGCAACAAATCTGCACCGTTATCATAGCCAGCAAAGAGAGCGAGAAAAAAAGTGGTTTTGAGTTGTTTGAGTTGTTCTTCAACAGTTTTTCTGCGTTATTTTTCCCCCTCTGCTGTGACGCACAGCACAAAATTAATAATAGCTACATCTCCAGGTTTCATTTATGGATTGTCCTCCAGCATTGTGCGGCGTTTCCAGATGTAAACAGCAACATGAAGGGGGTTCATATGCATTTTTCAACCTAATGCTAGAGCACTCCTGCGCTGCTATTAGCACCAGTCATGTGCAGAAGTCTTTTGCAGAGGTAGCTGCGTTCTTCTGAAAGATTGCAGAATTTCCTTGGTTTCCTTTTTGGATAGGGGCCAACACCCTCATCTACTGCTGACTGATTGGAGGGGTAAACAGTCCACCAATTAGTCGTGTCTGTCCTCTGACATCCATTAACCCCCGGCACTCCGCACTAATGAGAGTCGTGTAATAATTCCTGTCAGAGGAAAGCAAGGTGTGCTTATTAGGGTGAGGACGAGAACAAGGCTGTCCTAATTGGATGAAGAATCAAGGTCTGCAAAGGTTTTATTCAGTGCCAAAATAAACAACTCATTTCCGCGTGTGCATCTGAAGCATTTTGTGCATAATTACAGCTGAAGCAAATTAAGACCTTTTCTTTTTTGTATCGCTGTTCTCTGCAGCAGAATGCCTCTTGTTGTAATTACCTCTTTGGAAATTAAAACGATCAATGGGTCTTGCATCTCGAATCTATTTTCAGTCTGCGTTCCTGACCAAAGCGCATGGAGTCATATTCCCGCCGGTAAATGCTGCTAATCATCAACAGCTTGCACATGCAGTACCTGTATGTGTGCAATGGCCGCATGTGAGCGGCGGGGCCCTCTGGGGGAAACGCGCACAAAGACTTTCATTTTAGGAGGCGAGCTAATTAAAGCTGGAGAGCAGATGGTGCCGACTTGGTCCGGACATAATGAGACGGTGAGTGGCGGGACGAACCGGACATGGCAGGACAGCTGCGATGGGGTTCGCCAGGTGACCGGGATTCTGCCGCCTCCCTGGAGGGAAGCTAAATCCTGCCAGGAAAGGTTTTCTAAACTCTGAGAAAACTTCTGTGGTCTGGCTTTTTGGTCACAGCTGAATGTTGCAGATTAATAACCTGAAAGCAGTTTTTTGAATAATATTTGTGTTTATCCAAGTTAATCTGCCTCTGAGTGAAAAACTGTTTCAATTCAGTCAAACTCAAAGTACAGAATGGAGCTCAAACTTAAAGAAAATTGTTAATGCAATTCTCAAGGTTTCTAGGGTTTGTAGAAAACAACATGGCCGACAGCATCATTGACACACCCAACGCATGAAGTTGTTTTCAATTTACTGGGAAAGCATCAACATCAGTCTTACTTTCACCTGACTAAAGCTCTTTAGGGTTGTTTTTACACCTGAAAGTCCAGTAGACTCGGTTGAATCGGGGACCAAAAATGAACCGGCTGCTGTGGTTCTCTTTCTCACTTCATTGAGTCAAACTAAACCATTTGAAAACCTGTTCCCCTCCTCGTCTGTGGGGGCGCTGCACAAAAACCGCTGAAGGTAGAGACACAAAAACCTCTGAAGAAGAAACTGAGCACAACTTCCTTCTTCACGAAATGTAAACCGAAATAGACTGGCTTCAGATTTTGGCGGTTGTATGATTTCTCTTTTGCTTTTGGTAAAAGACCATAAGTCATTCCTCCTGTTAGCGCCAAACTAGCACTTTTGTTTTGGTTGCATTTACCAAGAAGGCCCTGTGTTTTAGTCCGCTTCCTGATTTGGGAGCAGTTTCCGGTCGTTTGGTTTGAACCGAACTGAGACGGAGGTCAGAGTTTGACCGAATTAAAATTTGATCGCACATTCACACCTCCCCAAACAAAATGTCTTTCTAGACTGTATTGCGATATTCAGAGATACCATATAGAAAATTATGCATTTGTCTTCCGTTGATTTCCTTATTTACTGCCCCCTTGTGGCCGGACTGGAGTTCGGTTTTGTTTTAGTTAAGTCAGTCGGTCCATCATGGTTGCCTACAACCTTCCAGTGTTTTTCCTTAACGTGGGATTATATTTTCCCTCTGAATAAATGTTCGTAAATTAAAGTTCAGTATGTATGTTTCTTTATATTTTCTGTGGAAAGTAGTATTATTCCAATAGAAGCGTATTTAAACATTTTAGCACACCTTTACTGGAGGTACTAACTATTCCCTGGTCCTCCAAAAGAATAGTTTTATTTCTGTTTTTGCTTTAAAGTAGAAAACTATTTGAAACCTGAGTTATGAAATATGAAAAAGTGAAACTTTTAGGCTTTATCAAAAACGAGAGAAAATTAATTTAGTACCCAGTACTTTTAGGCATTTCTTTTGCTAAAAAGTGACAGAAAATCTTAACCTTACTGCTTCCGACAGCCAATTTTCAGAAGGTCATGTTTTAAAAAGTCAGTCTCAAAAGGCTTTATGTATTGAACAATAAGCAAAAAACACAAATATCAGGAGGTTGAAAAAATTTCTTCTGTGAAAGCTTTACTATTGAGGTCTCTTGCTAAAATGTCACTTTTGTAGTTTCATTAATATTTCAGAGTGAGATTGTTCAAATGACAAACAGCAGTAAGAAATAAAAATAAAGAATAACAGAGTTTTTTGTTTCTTTGCAACTAATTTACAAGTAATAAATTTGTTTTGGTTTAATACTGGAACTGTTCATCTGCTATTTGACCTCTTTGTTAGATTTACAAGTGATTTGTTTAAAGGGGAAAAAAGCTTTTAAAAACATATAAACAGATTAAAAGTTGTTTCTAACTGGTAAAAACAACTTTTTATGTCTTTCATGAACTTTTAATAAAAGAAAAAATGTCTGCATTTACACTAGAATTCAGAAATGTATAATCATAAGTTATATTCTGCTTTTCTCTCATCTTTTGACATTAAATCAAACAAAATATCTTCTGTTTCTGGTCAGTCAGGTTAACCAAAACTATTTGCACGCCAGAATAGTTACATAGAAAAGTCTAAAGTTTTGTTTTGCTTTCCACTTTATGTAAATTAAATGTTTTCTTATAATTACGCGGGTCCTTTTACAGGTTTCTCATAAGTTTGGATTTTGGCCCATTCCTCGTGACAGATGTGGTAACTGAGTCAGTTCTGGTCTCACATGTTGTGAAAATAATACACATTTCCCAAAAACATTTCTGTATCATTTTCACAAGAGACAGAAATGTGTGTAATAGATAACACAAATATATAGTAATTATAAATATGAGTGTTTTTTACTTCTTCTTCCTCCTCCTTTTCGAACATGTTAAGATTATGTGTTTTGCATTTTTTTATGTCTGTTATTTTATACTGCTATCATGCTCAAAATAAATAAAAACACCAAGTTAACCTCTGGGGGACATAATCTGTTCTGCTTTCTGAGGTCAGCGGTGCTTTACATTTCCATGACGTTTCTACATGTTTCCTCAGACGAACCAATCATCTTCAGGCGTCTGTAAACGTCCAGGAGTTGGACAACTGTCCTATAGATCTTATCATGCAAATATTAAAGAAAAAATCCTTCTTATTTAAATAATTATCTCTTACTTTGATAATCCTTTATGGTTGTCTTCATTTTTTGGACATTATCAGGCTGTTGATGTGTTGAAATAAAATAAAGAAACCATTTGTCCCGCTGCGTAATATTTGAAATATTTTGTGTCAAATATTTTTGTCCTGTAAATAAGGATCACACATATAAAAAGCAAAAATGTAATTGTTCTCTTAATTTGTTGTAAATAATCTGATGGATTTTTTTACATTTATTTTCCTACTCAGTTGCACATTTGTTTTGAGTTTTATCCTCACTGTACTGCCGGTTATATGGAAGACCAAAACTGACATAATCATAAATAAAAGAATAAAATATATATCTAACATATATAAATAAAAGAATAAATATATCAATAAAATAATAAATATATATCCAGCATAATAATAAATTAAAGAATCAATATAAAAATAAAAGTAGAAATATATAAATAAAAGAATCAATATAAAAATTAAAGCCGCAAGCGGCGTTGGAGGCCCTCGCGGCTCAGCGCCGCTCCGGCCTATTTGCCACCGTGGGGGTTCCTGCACCACCACTCTCTCGCCACCGCTGACGCTCTGGCGCAGTTCCCCCAGCCTTCATGTTTCATGGCCAGATTTGAGACTTGGCCACGCCCACATGCTTTGACGTAGGAAAATTCCTTTGCCAACTTTTGACGGAATTCTACTCCACTACTTTTATTTTTATATTGATTCTTTCATTTATTATTATGTTGGATATCTAATTATTTTATTTATATATTAATTCTTTTATTTAATATTATGTCAGTTTTGGTCCTCCATACGGTTATCCTTATTTTTCTGTTCATATATCCACATACATATTCTTTTTTAAATCTTGGTTTTCATTTTCCCATTCACCTTTAATCTGTTGTTTGTACATGTGAATTTCCTCACCGTGGGACAACAAACGATATTTCTGTTCTAGTCTGACGAGAAATAAGTTGTTGTTCCGCTGTGGACAGAGTTCAGCTAGAGTGCATTTCCCTTGTTTTTATATTTTTTATTTTATTATTCATGGAGAAACTTTGGCCTGACAACCTTTGGGCATGAAGAGCATTTTGTTTCTGTTTTTTTTTTGCAAAGAGCAGCACTCAAAAACAAGAAAGACTCCCAAAGCAGTTGGTAAGTAAAAATAAACAACTTTTATAAATCAAGAAAAAAGGGAAAAAAACGTGATGCTGAGGCAGGAAGTTCAAAACGAGAGACGATTCAAACATCAGGCTGCGAACAAAAGAGCAACACAAGCGAAGGATCTGAAAACAAAATGGAAAAACTCTACAGAACGGAACATGAAGAGTAAAACTAAACCAAATATTCAACAAAACCTGAGGAAGTTGAGATAAAATTCAATCTGCATTAACTTCTCACACAGGCAAACTGGGCTGTTTGGGTTATAAAAGGAGAAAAATATATAAGTTACACCAAACAATGATGTTGACAAACGGAGCTGTTACACTACCCCTAAATGAACCTTTACAAGTTTTCACATCACGTTCCGGTAATTAGACAACAAAAATGCTTTTGAGCTTCTGCTATAAAAGTGTATTATTATTAAAATAATAAAAGGTTTATCTGAAATAATATAGCAGTAAAATAAAACAATTGAATTTCTACAAACAACTTCGCCCCCAAGAGAAGTCGGGTGGCAACTAATTACATTTACTTGAGTAACTTTTTTGAATAATATTACTTTCCGGATTACTTTTATCATTTTACTATGAAGTATTTTTACTCTTACTTGAGTAAAATTTCTGGATTTTCTACCCACTGAATGAAAAACAATAATTCACCAGACACAGACACACACCTTCTTTGTTAAAGTTTAATCAGTTTTATATTGAAAGAAACTGATTTGGAAAAAATTTGTTTTGGCAGATTTTATTTAATTACATTTTTTGTTATTTATATAAATTATTTTCATTTTGGTCCCTAACATATCAACATTTCCACTTAACTTTATATTTTGATCCATCTGATGATGTAAATTTTAAATGATTAATCATTTGATCAGTTACTTTTTTATCAAGTACTTTTTTTACTCAAACTGCGTTGCTAGGCAACGGGCTGGGCTTGGCTGGCGTTGCTAGGTAACGTCGGAGGGCCCATTGATAGTGAAATAATATCCCAAAGAACTAGAACTTTTTAACTAATATTAATAATTTCATCAGTTGCTTGAATAGACTTTTTACCAAATACTTTTTTACTCTCACTCGAGTAATTTCTTGGATGGCTACTTTTTACTTTTACTTGAGTAAAAATATGTTGAAGTACTCCTACTTTTACTTGAGTATAATTTTTGGCTAGTCCGCCTGCCTGTGTAGCTAAAGTGCTCACTAAAATCTTTGCGTCTCTTAAATAATCTTCCACAAATCCAGCTTGCATATTCCTGTAGAAAAGACACAATTAAATGCAATGTCACATTTCTGAATTAAAAATGTTTTTTTATTGGCTTGATGCAATGTTCTAATCTTAACTGTTGTGTTTTAACTAGCTGTAAGCAGAAAATCATCATAATTACTTCAGTCTGTCTAATTAATCAAGATAACGTTTTTCACTTTGTGAATTGTGCAACTGAAATAATGACTTTTTAAAATAATATTCACATTTGTTTTAGTGGACGTGACAGAAGAGACTCTTTTTGCTTAAAAAATAAAAGTCTGCTTTGCGAACCAATAAAAAAAGCTGAATTTGATTCTGATTTTTCAGTTTTAGTTTGTTTTTCTGGCACTAAAATATTCATATTAAGAGTAAACACTCCGGTAGTTTGTACTCCCTCTACTCACTGCTTATGCATTATTTGCAATTATTGCTGCAATTAACAGCATGTTGTCGTTTGTTTCTCCTTGCCAAGTGCTTCTGTGTTTAGTTGTATCTTTCTTAGACAAAGTTATTAATGAAGCTGCTGCCATTAACGTTGTGTACTCACTTTGTTTTTCTTTTCCCTCAGCCGGTCTTGGTAGGCGGTCCAAGCTGGTTCTGCAGGACTACTCTTCCACTTAAAAGATGAGCAATTACAGCAAAAAAACAACAATTCAATGCAATCCAATCAGAAACCACTGATTAGAAAATATTAGTGCAAATTAGCATTTTAGCCTCAAATGATTGACTGCAATTGAATCTAAATCTAATCCTTGTAGCAAGAAGGTTCTGGGTTTGATTCCCGGCCCCAGTCTTTCTGCATGGAGTTTGCATGTTCTCCCTGTGCATAGTAGGTTTTCTCCAGATACTCCGGTTTCCTCCCACAGTCCAAAAACATGACTGTCAGGTTAATTGGCCTCTCCAAATTGCCCCTAGGTGTGTGCATGGTTGTGTGTCTCTGTGTTGCCCTGCGACAGACTGGCGACCTGCCCAGGGTGACCCCGCCTCTCGCCCGGAACGTTAGCTGGAGATGGGCACCAGCAACCCTCCCGAACCCACCGAGGGACAAGGGTGCAAGAAAATGGATGGATGGATGAATCTAAATAAAACCATTTGATAAAATCGCATGACTTCCTTTGGTCATTTGAGGTCATCTTGTAAAGTATTTTGAGATTTTTCTTGCTGATAAAATGCCAGCCTTTGCTGCCCCTCTATATTTATCTTTAACATTGTCTGCCAATATTTCTGTAATCCCTCCACATCCCCATTCCTCCCATTTATAACTTTACATTTGCATGAGTGGAACCGACCAAACAGGAAGTCCACTTGAGCCGGAGAGTTAGTTTAGTGGCTGAGCATAACCACTGAATTAGTTACTAATGTAAAAACCTTAAAACTTCAACAATCACCTAAAGGTGATGCTCACATGGTCAAACTGTGCGGTTGAAGTAAAATTTGAGGAAGGTACTTCCTCTAGATTATTTTTGTGCTACCATTTGTTGCGTACAAGCAGATTTTTCTCTTTAAGATGAGAAATGAAGCGAGTGCATCTGATGCCGATTCTCAAAATGAGCTACGGTCAACCATAGTTCAGCCTGTTGGAGATGGAAACTGGAGGAGAAGAGCTAAAATATTATATTTGGCTTTTGTTATATTTTCATATGGCCTTATAGGTTACCTATTATGCTTCCTTGATCTGGTTAGGATTTATGGGCTATACAAAACATAATCATTAACCATATACAATCAAAAACAAATACATTTTTATTCACAAAATCATTCTTAGATAATGAGATTTTAGTCTGGTCCGTTTCAGAATGGCCTGTTTTAGGGTGTCCTGTCTCTTTAAATTCAAATAAGCTGTTGCTGGCCACGCCCCCGAAACTCAACGTTTACACTCTCAAATTAAAATGGCTGCAAACAGATGTACAATTATGCAACCATACATTTTTGAAAAGCAGAAGTAGAGCCTCCTGCACAATGACCAAGAATGCAGCGAGAGGTTTCTGGATGGTAAGTAAAACACTAGTCTTTTCCAGCAGCCGTTGTACATACCTATGCTAGGTAGCAGCACATTGCTTGTTGAATGTCTCAACACTCAGGAGGTTTTTTGAAACTATAAAACACCAAAAATCATTAACTTATTACCAAAAGAACAGATGAGTTGTTGTTTTTAATGCTTGGTTTGTCCTAAGACAAACCATTATGCAACAATTCTTGAGAAGTGTTGCATAATGGATCCCCAGTAAGCAACATCCATTTTCTTGCACCCTTGTCCCTCAGTGGGGTCAGGAGGGTTGCTGGTGCCTCTCTCCAACTAACATTCCGGGCGAGAGGCGGGGTCACCCTGGACAGGTCGCCAGTCTGTCACAGGACAACACAGAAACACACAGGACACACAACCAGGCACACACACACTCACACCTAGGGGCAATTTAGAGAGGCCAATTAACCTGTCAGTCATGTTTTTGGACTGTGGGAGGAAACCGGAGTACCCGGAGAAAACCCACCAAAACTCTACCAACTGCGCCACTGTGCAGCCCCCAGTAAGCAACAATTCAAGTATTTCCACATTTTGTAGATTTTTTTTCTTTCTGTCTCTTTAAACCTAGAGAAAAGGCAGGCATGCCGATGTACATTACAAAATAACAAACTTTACAGTGTAAAGTTTGAGTGTGTTGTGAGATTTCACTGCTAAAACTAAATATTATCAAGTATTTTTGTTTAGTTTCTAGTGCAAGTACATTAGTATCTTAGTACACTGATAAAACTAACTTACAAGTAACTTTTAAACAAGATGCAGGAGCTTATTTTTAGTCAATGATTCTTGGATATTGATGACAGTATTACACTTCTAATCAAAAAAACAAGATACTTGTTTTCTATATTTTTTAACATGTTTTGAGATGTAAACAAATCCAGGTTTCAACTTGTTTCTTTTGGGTTTTGCAAAATCTACAGAAATGTCCATTTAGTGCTGATTAGCAGCATGCTTAAAATAAAAACTCCCATTTCACATTGCACTGCCTAACAGTAAACCCTGAACTATTGAGACATTTGGTTTCTTGCAGTTTTAAAATAGAATATTTTTTCAGGAAGTTCCAGCTTCCCTTTCGTTGATGCCGTAAGACCGTCAATGGGGAAATGTTCATTTGTGTTTTAGTTACAGTTCCAGGACATTTGATATTTATGTATGATGAGGAATGAAACTGGGCATGTATTTTTACTCTAACTTGACCTCGGTGCCTGTTTTTCTCCAAGCTGAAGCAGCGCTGGACCCTCAGTGTGTGGAAACTCGCTCTGGAGCCACAGCGTCAGGAGTCAGAGGCTCCCAGCGGCGGCAGACATGAACCTGCCGACCAGAGAAGAGTGTGAAGGGTGGGACCACATGAAAGTGGCGCATTTTATGTGCAAGGTGGGTTTAAGAGGAATGACAAAAAGTTTTACAGCTGATGGCGGGGATCTATTTCCCTCAACATTTGAAGAATTAAACCGTGGCTGACAGGAAGAGCTACTGATAACGTTTCTCTGTGATTACCGTCAGAATAACATGCAAGACTGCGCCGGGACTGTGACCAGATTAAAGATAGACGGACTCAGGCTTCTGGTGAGTCTGTTTTTTTGCCAGTATTATTATTCTTGCATTAGTTTTGCAAAAAAACATTATCTCAAACTGCATTTAGTTGTCCTCACTTTGTTTTATTTTGACATTAAAATTGACAAATCCTTTTTATGTGGCACAAAGAGATCCTTTATGTGCTTAAATGTTATTTTATTGATCAAATCAAAGTGTTTTTTATCTGTTTACTTGTCAAATTACATTAATCAATATGTCTAATTTCACTGTGATCATGGAAATGAACGCAAAATCAACAAATTGCATCATTTTTGTTGTCGAAAACATTATTTTGAAGTGATGCCAACTCCCACCAGAAGGTGGCAGTATATTTTACTTCCACACTTCTGCCTTGGGCTTAATTATTTCAAGTTCTAGTCTGAGATTTATTATTCACGAGAAATAAAAAGTCAGATTTATCAACATACCTAAGCGCAAATATTGCAACATTTCATGCAAATGTTTCTAAATTGGCATCAGAAAAGTTTTGATTTTCATAGAATTTTTTTTTTTAAATCACAAAAAAAGTTATTTATTTTCTGATTGTTAGAGCAAAAAAATAAAAATAAAAAAATTTGTGAAATTCTGTAAGGACTGATCGGTGTGAAAAGATGCTCAATATTATTATTTTTAATGTTATTAAACAGTTCCGGCCGTTGGTTTATCGATACTTTCTGGCCCTTTAAGAACATTCATGATCTTAATGTGGCACAAACTGAAATTGAAAATGTTTGACTTCCCTACTGTAAATTATTAAAATGGGGATTTCGGTATTAAGTCAGTAAAAATAGAAAACTCGCTCGGTACCATTTTCATTCAGCGTTTTTGTTGTTGTTGTTGTTTATGTGTATTTTTCTATTTCTGTAAACGCGTGGGACAACAGACAGAGCAGCGCGGCTTGAACCATGACGGATCCAAACACAGGCGCTTGTATTACTTCCCACAATTTGCCCTTCCTCTTACAGAAGTCAGTAAATCTGTTGCAACTTCTGCTTTGAGAGTCACTTTCATTGCTTTGGCTGCGTTTTGTCTTCACTGTACGTTTGTGTTGCTTCCCAAAAATGATGATTTCAGCTGAAACAAATGAAAGAAATTTAATTTGACGTCAACTAACTGATGTTCTAGTTTTCCACAGCTGAAAATATGTATTTCTATTAACTGTTAGCATTAATCAAACAGCAATTAATCAAATTAATGTCCATTAATGACTTTGTATGTTAGACTACCACAATGTTTTGTAAAAGAATGAAATAGAAAATCTATAAAGTGTGGCATGCTTTTATTTTCATAACCTTCCTTTGCAATTCAGACAAAGTCTTTTTGTGGCGTTTCTATCTGCTTTACTTATTTGCAAAATAGCTCAAGCTCAGTAAGATGGATACATGTGAAGTCTTGACACAGATTCTCAGTTGGAATTAGGTCTGCGCTTGGACTAGGCCATCCTAACACATGAATATGCTTTGATCTGAACCGCTCCACTGCGTCTCTGGTTGCAGGTTTACTGCCATCTAAGGTCTTTTTTGGCTTCCCATCAAATCTGAACAGACTTCCTTTGTTAAAGACAAGCATTTCCACAGCATAATGCTGCCACTACCATGTTTTATATAGAAAATTGTGTAGGTTAGATTCCAGCTTTCTCATGCTACATATATCCTCTTTCAATAAGCAATTATTTATTTTATTTAGCAGTATCAGAGTAAAAGGGGAGGATGGTCAAAATAGGCAACCATTTTTTTTATCAAAATGTTTATCTTTCCCATAAAATGTGAAAAAATGGACTGATCTTTATGGTTGTGCCCTTATAAAATGAACAAGTTCAGGGTAATGTATACATCCTGCCTGTCACGCTCCACATGACAGCAGTATTATTTTTTCATATTATTTACTCACCTTGAGCTGCGCCTTATGTCTCACAGGCTTATTTCCCCTAAAGGAGACTCAGCAGGAAATATGATCAGTCAAAAAATGATGAATGTTTCAGAGCGGAGGCTTTGATGAGCAAGGTGCCAGAGCAGAGCTGAAAATACATAAACAGAGATATTGACTGATAGATCCCACAGAGAGAGCGATTCAGCCCTATTAGGCTAACAAACACTGCACTGCGACTCAGTCTAACTTTAAGGATACCAAGTATTTCACCGTTGGTGCTCTAATGATGTTGCGCTCACACCGAACGCATACTTCCAGTTCAACGCGTTTGCACTTTGAAGTCAGACGCTTGGCATTTTGCTCTAGATAAGCGGAAATCGCATGAAAATCGCATGAAAATCGCTCTGTAAACGCGTTGGGACGAAAAAGGAAGAACATTTTGCTAAACTGCTATCTGGTTACATAAAAACATCTCAGTATGTATGATTAGTTACCAAAACAAAATGCTGTAAGGAAGTGAACTGTTGGTAAAGAATCAATCAGCAGGTTAGACCAATAATTATGCCTGTCCCAATAGTCAATAAATCAATTAATTGCATGATAAATTAAAATAAGCTCAATAATTTCTCTTTCTTTCTACCAAGAACTTGATGAAAGTCTCAGTGTGATGCTTTGGTCTCAACTAGCCAATATTTTAAGGACAATTTTATTTAGATATTTCATAATTCATTTTATTTGTCGTTTCTGTTTATTTATTTGGGGTATTTAAATTGACTTCCAGTTCCAGTGCTAAATGTTCATTAGAATCCAATGTTCACTGATCTTTGAGAATGTATTTTTTGCATTGATATTATGCCTTTGCCATTTTAATACTTGAAAATCGTCTCAAAATGGCAATATTAAAGTATATCGCAATAACTTCTGGGACAATTTATCGTTCAGCAAAATGTGTTATTATGATGACAGGCCTAATGCTTTATAACATTTGCTTTTTAACACCTCTTTTTCTTCACGTAAGAGATTTACCTTGATTAGAAACTGAATTTATAAATGAAATTATACAATTGAAATAAAAGATTCCTTTATTTTAAGACTTAACTAGAAGGACCAATAATTATGTAATACTACTTTATCAGCCTATTTCAACAACATAGACAGACAATAATACTATAATTTACTAAATTACTTGACAGTAATGATCTCCTGCTTTGATCAAACATCTCTGGAGAAAAAATGTCCCCGCTGATATCAATATTTATTACGTTCTCCTTCATTCTTATGCATTTACATTTATTTGAATGTAATTCTAAACACTTTCCATTTGCATTTTGTTCCATTGATAAACAAAACAATCCAGTCTAAAAAAAATTCTTGCCAAGTATTTTGTTTTGAGTTATTTACAGATTCTGAAAGTGTGGATTTCAAGTTAAATTTTTAAAAAAGTAATAATGGTTCTTTATTAGTGTGTTAATAACATTTCAGACTATTTGTACTTTGGAAGCACAATGAAAGAAAAATGGACTCGAGTTGCTTAGAAACAAAAACCCTCTTCTGCACCATTAAGTGTTAAATTATCCACTAAGTTCAATCAATTGTATTTATCTTTTATGACTTGACTTCTTCTGATCATATAAGTAATAATCCCAGCCTTGTTTTCTTCCCATCAATATCTTCAGTTTTTCAGAGAGACCAGATTTTAAGCCATTTATCCACTATTATTTATTTAACCACAGTCCTTTGCTAAGCTAGCTGTGGAGTCGAACTTCGTGCTGACGTCACGGCAAATAAACGGTCGTTTACATGCAGTACCACGTGGACCACTAGGGGCGCCCGCGGACCACCAGTGGCCCAGACACGACAGTTTGAGAAAGATTTTTTTTTTTTTTAAAGCCGATTTTATGTTAAAATGGCCTGCCAAAGAATTTATAACTGATTGTTTCACTCTGTTATAAATCACATATTATTGTACAAAAGTATAAATATTGCAGTAAAATGTAAAAGCTACATTTCCGCTTGATGTGTTGTTGTGAAATACACTTTGGTTTCAAGGCACACAGTTCTTTTTCTAATTTGGACCAGCGGCTTGAATTTTCCTCTGGCAGTGAAATGTCTGTTCCTTTATTTTTGCAAAAACATTCTGGCAGGATTCTGTGTTACATCTGCGAAAATCTTAACAACGGCCCAGAATGGACGTGTGGTGTAGAAAAATCCTGAGACATTCCAACTTCATGTTTTGTTTGAGGAAGAGATATAGCGAGAATATTTCTACATGTTTCCACAGACATGTTTTATTCATCTCCAATATCAGAAAGCTCCAATCATGCATAATTAGGAAGGCTTCAGTTTTAACCAATGTAAAGCAGCTGGGTGCTCAGTGAGGGGAGATTTCAGGAGAAAAGCAAAAAGAAACATTAATGAGTTTTGTTGGATTAATTAGGAGCTCGAGTGATTTTAAAAATGTAACGTCAACGATATAAAACATGAATCTGATGCACTGCAGTTTTAAATGTCAGTTTTTCACTGATCCAACCACAAATAAGAATCAGTATGTTAATAAATGTCTCTTAGCAAGAAACTCAACACCTTTTAAAGCCGTAAATAAGATGGAGTTCAGTAAATCTGATTGGTTTTCACCTAGTTTTTCAGCACAGTCCATACAAATACTATTTCAGAATCAGATGTAATGTTTGTTTTGCATCACTGTCCTGTTGCAGCATCCGTTTGTGTCCCAGTTTCAACCATCTGACCCAAACAGTCCCGTTGAGATTAAAGGAAACGTCTCATGATGTCCAAGACTTCCCAAAGCTAACGCTGTGCTGACAAGGAAAGATGCTGCAAAACCAGCACCTTCATGCTGAATTGAGGCTGTCCACATGGACAAGACACACGCCTTCTGGAGAAATGTTTTATAATTAGATGAGGGACAGCGAGTAGCATGTTTAGGGAAATTCAATTAAAGTCCAAACTGAAGGGTTTCATCTTAATTATAAGGTTTTGTTCTGCACTTTAGGTCTGTTTGTGTTGGTTTAGGTTCTGTTTTAAGCTACAGTTGTTTTTTTTTAATCTTATTAAACTAGTTGCAGTGAGTTTTATTTACTTTCTCTGTTTTTCATTTAACATCTGTTCCTCAGCTCTTTTGTCATATTTGATGTTGCATCTCTTGATACTTTGGCTTGATACTCGTGTTGTCTTCATATTTTGCCATTTTTCCACTCAGCTAGCTCAGTTTATGCTTCCAAACAAATATTCAATTAATCAGTCTTACTTCTTGTTTCTAAACATTCTTTGCTGGACTCTGCTGTTAAGTTTGGCATTGCCTTTCATTAAGTCATTTCTGATATAGACCTGCCTGCTCCCTGTTCCTCCAAAGCAAACATACTTGATACATAAAGTTGTCAGACGTCACCAGATCTAAGTGTGCATTCACACCAGCCATGTTTAATCTTTGTTAATCAGTCTCTAGTTTGTTTGCTGAGAACGTTTGGTTCGTTCGGAGAGGCGTGAATGCATAATCAGACTCTGATTCGGATCAAAAAATGAAAACTCTGGTTGCCTGCAAACCTCAGTCGCAGTTTGGTTGAAATGAACTCTGGCGCAGTTTCCAGAAGCAGAAAGCAGGCTACAGCGCAGGGCATTCTGGGTAAATGCAACCAAAATAGACGTGCTAGCCTAGCGCTAGTGGGAGAAATGGGTCGTGGTCTTTTGGCAAAGACAAAAAAGAAAATCCTACAACCACTAAAATCTGACACTAGTCCATTTCTGTTTACATTTTGTGAAGAAGGAAGTTGAGCTCAATGTCTTCTTCAGAGGTTCTTGTGTTATTTCCGTCAGTGATTCTTGTTACAGCGCCACCACAGGCAAAGAGGGGAACAGGTTTTCAAAACATGGTTCGTTTGACACAGTGCACTGTTTTCTGGTTCACTGAAAAATGTGTGAAAGATGAAGCGTTTCTCCTCCCCTCACATCAAAACATACACAAGGTTTAAGGTTGGCAGAGTTGAATGGTTGTTGAGTGGATGAAGTAGGCCAACATTAAGCGTCTGGCCCAGAAATGAACCCTATTTAAAATTTATGGACTGTCCTTAATAGCCCCTTCTTTCCAAGGAAACCAGCTACCTTCACTCTACTATTACCTTTACTCTACTATTTGAGCCAAGAAGAGTATAAAAGGGATGACTGTGGCTCGGTGGGTAGAGCTGTTTTGTTACTGTCACATGTCGATGTGCCCCTGGGTTCAGTAGCGCCTGCAGCTGTACGCACTGCGCACACCTTCAGATTTTCCTTTAAGTTAAAAAAATAGTTCTTGGATCCTTTTTGTTATCTAACCCTCTTTATTATTAAGAAAACTCTGGAGAAAAAAGATACTTTGTGTGAAAACATCTTGTACGTAGGCTTGTACTGGGAGGGTCACATGTCCGTCTTAAAGCTAAATGTTTTAGTTTTAGCTTGGCTCTGATTTTGTAAGCTAAAAATTAATAAGCATAGTTCTGAGAGGGGTGAGTGGATCCCACCTAAGCTTTTCACCAAGTATGCAGTTCGCCTTTTAGATGACGGCTTTCTTTTGTGGTTTCGCAAACCGAAAAGCTAACGGTTCACCCGGTTGGCCGACCGTAACATCTGCCGCGCTTTTATTGAGCGTTGCACTAAGATTGTGCTCTTGTGGGTCAGGTGCAGTGATAGTTTTGGGCGTAACCTCCGATAATATCCTGAAGGTGCCCCTGCCTGCGTTAACGCACTAAACGCTGTGGCTTTAGTGCGTTAACTTTTACTGTCATAATAACCGTAAAAGTGCCTTATAAGTTCAGTCCGTTCATCTATGTACACCATAATCTCTTTGAGTTCCACCTTGAAAAAATAAACTGTTCCAATAAGTGATAAAATGTCCAAAATTATTGCAAAATTCCTGCTGATTATTGTTTACAAACACCTGAAAGACACCGCAGATTGTTAGCTTATGATGACAGCCGGCTCTGCCATGGAAAATATTCAAAGTTAGCCTCTTACTCTCCCTGTCATTTTATCAGATAGAATGAAAGGTGTGAAAAATACAGTCTAATTCAGAGTACTACAGCAGGGCTGAGGATGACAGCCAGTCAGCACAGTGGAGATAAAGGTAATCTCTCTTTTTGAAGTCAGATTTGCTCACACAGGTAGACAAGGTAAGAAGAAAATACATGTAGCAGATCAAAGAAGTGTCGCGCTGTATCTCTGGGAGGCTGCCTGTTTGGCAGCTTTGTAAGGAAGTTTCTTTTAGCTTTTGTGTATCACATCAGCACTACAAACAAAGGCCAGTCACAGAGGACAGCCCGTCGGTGGCAACACATTAAATAAACGCATTACAGCGTCCAGGTTAAGAGACGGGCTTCACATTAGACATTTTCAAAATGTAAACCGTAGCTACATCCGTTAAAAGAAGCTTGGATTAGATCAGGGGTGTCCAAAGTGTGGGTCAGGGGCCATTCGTGGACCTCGGACTGATTTTGTAAGGCCTCCGACTGCAGTTCAAAAATTATACAAATTTGGTCTGTAGATGCAGATGGAGACTTTTAATTTGGAATCAGGGTGGAAATTGTAACTAATATAATTTTCTTGCTTAGGAAAATGTGAAGTACAACACAAAGTATTTTTCTTTTTATAACCAAGTTTAAATAAAAGGTAAAGCTGAATTTATCCAGGAACTTTTACTGAAAAGTCAACTTTGCTGCACCTAAATCAGCTTTTATTCCTTCCTAAACCTGAATAAATAGTAAAATAAATGTATTCAATCGAACCCAAAATAAACTGAAAACTAGATGTATTTATTTTAATACAGCAAACAAGCAAAATTAAAGTAGTAGTAAGTAGTACATTTCTGTCAAAGAAAACTGAGTAATCTCAGAAATTTTCTTTAAAAAATATGTTTTAGAAAATTTCTGAATTTCAAATCAATCAAATTTAATTTGTATAGCACATTTCAGCAGCAATGCATTTCAAAGTGCTTTACATAATTAAAATAAAAACAGCATGTGACCTTGAATAAATAGTGAGAAAGAGATTTAAAAAATAAAAAATAAAGAAAATCTTGAAAAAAGTTTGAAAATGTTCTTAGAAATTTTCTAGAAAAATTTTCAAAAGTTTTCTAGAAAATGTCTGAGATTAATCACAAAATGTCTGAATTTTTGGTGGAAATTTACTCCTTTTATTCTATCTACAATAAATATCCAACTACTTTCTTTGTTACATTTGGGGTTTTTTTAGCTCATGTGACAAAAAGTTTTGACTCCCCTTGATTAGATGTTGCTAGAATCTAATTTTATCCTCATTTTGATTTGAAATATGATGAAAAAACAGCAAAAACAGACCAAATGTTTTGGTGATGAAGGAAGGGGAAATAAAACACTTGTCCCTGGAATTAGCTTGTCACATCTGCGATTCTGGAGCGTTTAAAGCCTCCCTGTGAACATGTTGGGGTCAGGAGACATCATGCAGCGGCGGAGAAAGAACCAGAGGTAATATTGTGAGCATGTAGCTGTGAAACTGTTCTGTCTGCCGCAAAATTAAACTCATTTTTACCAAAAACAAAAAAACAACCCAGATTGAACAATCCTGTGAACAGCAGTGTTACTTGCTGGGTTGACATTTCACCAGCAAACCACACGTACAGAAACAATGGCCGCATTCCTCATGCCTGCTTGTGGCTGAAACAGAGATTTCTCTCTTACAAAAAGCTGTTTCTTTTCTCTCCACTTCTGATCAACTTTAATCAGAAGAGAAACAGAAGTCTTTTAAACTCCTGCTTGTAAACTATCACTACCAGAAATCCAGGTTTTCATTGTTTTAGTTTGGTGTTTAAGCTGCATAATACCAGCTGAGGCGTTTGTATTTGCAAATGTTTGTGGTTGCAATAGCTGTTGGGTTGTTTAAGTTAATATTAACATAAACATTGATCAGCATATTTCATGTTTGATTTTGATTAAATATTTATTGTTTGCTTCACAATTGATGATTTTTTTATGACACAAACTGAACTGTGTTGTCAGTAGGGCTGTAAACGATTATTTTAGTAATGAGTATTATATTGATTATTCTGACGATTAATCGAGTAATTGAATAAAAATTTGATCAAATAAAACACTGGTTAATTCCACCATGGCAGCAGTATGACTACTGGATATCAACATCAGTCCAATTTTTCATATTTGAGTTCCCTAACAATAACTTTTCTGCAGTTTAGAAAATTAACCTGTAACAATAATAGCTCACTGTCTAAGTTAACCAGAAGAAAAGTTATACAAAAATCTGAAATTATATTCAATTTAAGAACCAGGCTCACAAAGACACTTCTATAAATATGTCTATACTCCAGTCTTAAGTTTATGTATTTATCTTCTTTGGACTTGAAAATTGGACGTTAAGCTACTAAAACTTAGCCTTCGTCAGCAACTCATAGGTGGAAGTGAGAGCGCTGCGCAACATAATCAATCACCCGGCTGGAAAATGGTTCCCTAAATAATAAAAGATAATTTTAGACATAATTGAGACATAATTTTCCTCCAGGAATTTTTAATAATAAAGGTACTCGAGTCATTGGAGAAATCGTTACTGCCCTATTTGTCACTCAATTGACTTAATCTAATAAGTCAAAACCAAATTCACCTCTGGTTAATTTATCATCGAATCAGAAGAACATATAATCAGTTTGTGTTTAAGGTGAGGATTTGGGATTCGTGTGGTTTTCCCTCATCAACATTCCTACATCGCTATTAGTCTGACCAGAACCCTGAGGCCAGGTTGCCATTCCAGAAACCTTGAAGTTTCTCACAACGTAAACCGAGAAGGCGTTTTTCAGCAACATCCAAGAATTCAAGCTGCGAAGGGCCACACAGACGTGTTTTCTGGTCACGTTCTGGACTGGATGTAACCTGAAAAAGCACTTGGGGAATAAAAATGAAGCTGAACGTGAAAACAGCAGGTCTGAAGAGCAAAATAATAAAAAAAAGTGTCTGCTGTCTCATTTAAAACAAGCACAGACACTCCTATAAATAATTCACGCTAGGAGTAGTACCCGAGTATCCTCTGGGGTTGACTATTTGATATTTTATTCTGTGTCAAAAGGCTAAGTCTGATTTTATACAGATGCTTTTTGCTCTGCTGTGAGCCAGAATGATGATTAAGTGTTTCTCTGAGGCCAAGGTTCAGTTCTGTGAAGGAGGTAAAGCCTTTCGTATTAAGTGATCTCTCTCTCTGATTTACAAATGATTAAATCACAAGCTTGCCTAAAGGGCTCCCAGCTATGCTATGGGCATATTCCTAGAGGTAATACAGCCCAGAGTTGCCAGATCTGAAAAACTGTTTCCAGCCAAAAAACAACGTAAAAAATAGCAGTTTTAATGCAACTCAGATATAAAATTTTCTGTCCCAGACATCATAGACTTGTGACAATTCACAACATTTTTGTTTGTCCTTTATTGTATTCTGACCGGAACCAGATGCAAATGGGACTGCAAAGGACTTGACTCGTTGAACACAGTAGGCGCTTTTCCACTGGCAAGTCGCGCTCTAACCGGTTAATGTTCGGCTCTACACCAGGCAGTGAGCTTTTCCTTTATCCAATCTGTGATCTTTGGGCAGGACCTGAGCAGCAGCAGCTGTGGTCGACTCAACAATGGAGAGGGTTCTGGTTCTGATGGACTAAAATAAACCCAGATTTTTCATTTTGTCTTACAGAAATTCATAGGTGGCCCAGACATGATGATAAAGGCTCAGATCAACTGATTATTTCACTGTAATTACATTCCGGCACTTTATTTTTTAAAATATGCAACCTTTTGGATTTAAGTAATGCAGACAAAAGATGTAAATAAATAGCCACGCATAAACTTTATTATTTTTAATCCAAATGAAAAATTAAATTAACATCACAATGTAATATTATTTAGTTCCAGTGTTTCACAGTTTCACACAAAACAGCAGCTCAGAGAGCTGACCACAGCTGCACCGTTTCTCTCTTTATTACAGTTTCAGAGCAGCTAGCTGCTAGCATCGCTGCTAACTCCCGGTCATTCTGATGCTAAAGTTACCGCCTGTGTTCACATGTTCCTGCTGCTGCTCTTGATTAAACTCATAATTTAACTCCTAAGTACTGAGGAGCTCTGACAGCAGAGCCGAGGTCCACGGCTAAATGCTAAACGCTGTTTTCAGAACGAGCCAATCAGCTGCCAAAGAAAATAAAACCGGGAATGATAAAGGAAATAGCGCCCCCTTCATTTCCGGAGTGGTATGCCAGGTGGTCCGCCCCATTTCTACATCATTGATACGTACTTTGTATCTTAGCATAACCCGTTGCTCATCCCTCAGACTTCAATGCAAAGGCTTTCATAAATCTGCTGCCAGGGGTCTTCATCACATTACAGCCATTTTGGAAACTGAAGCGACTTAGAGCGAATAACGGCCTGGAGCCATGAATTATGAATGAAGAGGGGAATACATAATTTAGCAGGGTTTGTTGCATATTTTATGCTAATCATTTTTCCTTTCATTTAGGAGTGACAATTACCTTTCTGCAACAACACACATGTTGAAATATGACAAAATAAAATACAGTGCAACAGGCAGGTACATTAAATCTTCAATGTTTGATCATTTTGGTTATGTTTTTATTTGAATATTTAACATTATTAATTAAAATGGACAGCCAAATAATTTGTTTACATGTTTTTATTTATTTGTTTGGCACTTTGTTCGTTTTGTGGTGGGTTTTTAGCCATTTCAGCTTCCAATTTGTGCAAAACTAGTCCACAAGAGAATAATATGATTGTTGAAAATGTAATATATTAATGTGATATTTGAAGGTGTCTCTGATCTGCAGGCTTCACAATTCAAATGAGCTTTCAATAAATGAGCTCTGTTTGTGTACAGCCTTCAGAGATATGCTGCCATCTGCTGTTGTTAAGCAGATATTGCATTCGCTGTTCACCTTAAATTAGTTTCACTTCTAATGTAAAGCTCAATACATATCTATAAAATTATACCCATTTATTTATTTTGATTCAAAAAGTGAGTAAAATCCACAAAGAGTCATCATAAAAGAAGCTGGATGTTCAAAGATGGCTGTATCCAAGAATATCAGTGGAAAGTTGAGTGGAAGGAAAACGTTTGGTAGCAACTGGAATAGGAGAAGATTGTGAAACAAACCCATTTAGGAGTTTTCTTGTGTTAAGCTGTTCCTTAAGCAGAGATGTCAGAAACATTACTTGGGCTAATGAGAAAAGTTTTTGTTTAAACTGAAAATCAAGATCCCAGAGTCTGAAAGAAGAGCAGAGAAGCTATTTTATCAAGTCCAAAGTCCCTCCAACCATCTACCAGAAAATCTTAGAGCTCTATCAGAGATCATTTACCAAAATAAATTCCCTTTCTGATGATTTTCTATTTGAGATTCACCTTTAAATTCTGTTTTTCTTTTTATTTCATGTTTTGACAGAATCTCACTGAGAACGACATCAGAAAGTTCAGCCTCCTTCAGCAGCCGTAAGTAAACCCCAACTTATTTTTTTTTATTTATGCAGAAAACAAATTTATGAAAATCAGTGAGTACTACACAATCATACTAAACAAGTTGAGGCTCTACTGAGGTAAAACCATGCTAAAAATTAAAGACATTCGGGATTGGCCATCAATTTGTCACAAAAAAAATTTGTTTTAATGCGTTAAAGTGGTAGAAACCAAAACTTAATCGGTTCATGTTATGATATATTTTTAGTATTTTCATTTACATACAAGAAACAAACTGCTCTCTGAGCGAATCGTTTCATTTTCATGAATTTTTACCGCCAAAATAAAAGATTATATCTTGTGAAAATGTGCTAGTAAAACTGACCCGAGTGTTTATTTAAAAATGTCTTGTGTCTAAATAAAATTAACTTTTTCAAATGAAAATTATAAAGAGTTTGTAAGCGTGTAAACTTTTCTAGCTTTTTCTTACGCTGTAAAACATTTGAAGTTGCATTTTAACTTGAAAATGCAACTTATCCACATTATCAAGTTAAAACAACTATTTATTTTACTTTAGAATAATTTAAATTCTTGTTTCAAATTTCATGAATAAAATAATAAGAGTAAGATCAATGTAACGCACTTCCATCTCAGGATACAGAAATATGCCGCTAAGCATTCTGGGAAATAATTCCCACTCCTGTCTTTTTCCTCTTTCAGTTTTTTTAAAGTTCCAACTTAAAAACTCTTGCAGGTTTGACAAAATTAATAAAAAGTTAACACAACTTACTGTTGTAAGTTTATCTTCCACAAACTCACATTTAGGTTCGAAATCTAGAACAGAAGATGGTACACACAACTCAGTATCGCTCAGAAAAACTGTTTTAATTTATGATCATTTCCTATGAAATGAACCAAAGATAAATGCTGCCAACAGACATAAAATCACATACCTGCTGTGATTCTCAGAGAGCTTTAAGTTAGAAACACGGCCCATCCCACTAAAGCTATAAAATCTGTGAGTTTTCTGGAAATACTGTGGAAAGAGCAAACGTTGTGTTTGTGTTTACAGCTGTGTGCAGCAGCTGGTTTTGTTTTATAGATGGAAAGAGACAGGCAGAAGAGATTTGGTTATGCCTGACTGCATATGCATTTTACTCTGAAATGTTCATTTCCTCTTTATTTATGGGTTATGTAACCTTTTGCCAACCTGAAACAAATTCCCCTTTTAGTGGTGCCAGGTTTGCTGAATAAGAGTTTCTGTTCAGATTAATAGGAAAGATTTAAATATGTTCCCTTTGTTAAAAAGCAGTTCTTGGATTCCTGGTTTTATGTTTAAATAACAAAGGTAATGGAAATGTACTTCCTTATTTTGTTAATTTATTGTAAAAGTTGCCATTTTAGAAGAATATGTAATTTCATATTTACATTTTTAGTGCTTTAATGGGATCCACGGTTAGTTGAACATGATTTGCCTAAATATGTTGTAATTTGCCTATTACCTTAAAAAAATGCTGTTTGTGATACGTCAAAACACATAATTACTTCAAAACATTTAGACCTTTTTTTAGGAGGCTGCCGTTTTTTCACCTGCTGGGTTGATGACACAGTTTTCTGGGTCCATTCTGTACTGGAATCTACAAAGTAAACACAGGAAGGCTAACTTTACCCGAGTGGTTGTTTATCATATTGCGTTTGACTGGTGTAATTTTAGATAAGGCCACAAGGTGTCACTGTTGACTGTAATTTAAAAAAATAATAAGTTAGGTGAATCTGCATCGCTTCCTACAAAAGAGGCGAAAACAACTTAAGAACTTGTTTGTGCTCTCAACATTTTTCTCCAGAAGACACTGAGTCATTTGTTCGAGCAAAACTGATGAAGGCTCCAACAGATGGTCGTTGCCTTAACGAGAAAATAAATGCAGTGCCACAGTTTTTATCCACAAAGCGCCTAAACCCCGCTGGCTGCTGGGGAGCAAAAACCGCTGAGAGAAACATCAGACAGGCAGCGCTGTCTGACGAGAAGCTCTTAACATCCAACTGCGCTTTAGATGTTAACGCAGTTAACTGCTATTACGAACGGAGCTAAATGCTTCTGTCGCCAGTACTGAAGGAAGCTAAATGCTTCAGTACCGACACTCAACCCTAAACAGCCGTTACCAGAACGTTACCAGTAAGTAGTTCTGGTGTTACTTACAGAAGTACTTACTGGATTGCAGTCTGACCAGAGGTAGCAGCACAAACACTTGCTGCTTCTCAGACCACTTTTTCCTCTTCCTCAATTTGGTCCTCCTCATCTTCATTACTCTTTGTGATTTATACATTCCCATTGATTTAAATATGCTCCCGTTCAAATTGAAAGGGCTTAATGACGTTACCCATCCCTGTTTTGCCCGGACGTAGCTAGCTCTTCTTTTGTATTTTATTGGCGGATGACAAACTCACGTAAGGTGCATTTACCGCCTCCTACTGGACTGGAGTGTGCGCAACAGTGACAGTCAGAGGGAACAAAGCTAACTCAAACTCAGCAAGCATACGTCATTTACCCAGAATGCATTGAAACGTAAACAACACAGCAACATCCGTGTGACAATATTTTATAAAAAGTAAACAGCCTACAGTAGTATCACTACTGTGCTGTTTTTACATCTACAGAAATATTTCTCAAATAAAGTGTTTTGTTACAACTAATTGTGGATTCTTTTAAGTGATTCCTCAGATGCTAAACTTTGCAGCTTATATTACATCAGCTATTTCTATAAATAAGGAAGTTTTTTCCCTTTATATGGAGTTCAACTTAAATGTGGAACCACAATGTGGAAAAATGACTTGCAAAAGAATGTCAGGCAGACTACGTCACTGTCTGTTTTTAAATCGCTTCTTTAAACTTTTTACAGAGACAAAAACAACATAAGGAGAACCCGTTTGTGCTCTCAACATTTCTCTCCAGAAGACTTTGAGTCATCATCTCACCATGTGAGATGTTGGTTTTGAGATGGTGATTTTTTTAAATTTTAGTTTAAGTTTTTTCTTTTTGCATGGCAAGCTACGAGTTAAAGTACTTTGTATTTTAGTAGTGTAACGTAATGTCATTTATAATTTCTTATGTGTTTTTATGTATTAGGATGTTCAACAGATAGTAAACTTTGTCAAAATGCACACAGAGATGGTGTATTTAGAGATACACCATCACCGTGGTGTATTTAGAGATACACCATCTCTGTGTGACCATGATGAGAACAATAATGAATGCCAAGCATCATAAACACCAAACACAGCAGACAGGCCAGGGAGAAAGTTCAGGAAAGATTTAAAGGGGGGATATCATGTAAAATCGGCTTTTTTTTTTTGCTTTACATCATGTTTACAAAGTTATTTCCTCATCAAAGACCTACCTGGAATGTTGCCTCGATTCTTTCACGCATGTCAGAGAAACCCTTGAATCTCCCATCGCAACCATTCAGCTGTTGAGATGACTTCCTGAAGGCGGAGTTTCAGAGAGAGCAGGAGTTTCTTAAAGAGACAGAGGCCCAATTTCAAGGCGTTAAATTTAATTTCTTTCTATAACAACTAGACATAACATAGTTACTCACTTGCGCTAGAAAATACATAATACTGCCTCTTTAAAGCATTTTGAGGTGATAAATTGTCAAAAATGTAAAGATAAAGGTAAAAATACAAGCCGAACAAGAAATGCTACAGTCAAAGAGAGAGTTAGCATGCCAGAATTTGGGCTTTTGTGGAAAAGTAGCAAGAAAAAAAAACTTTTTTAAAAGAAGAGCTCCCATTTGGAGTTACACAAGCTTTTTGGGACACAGAGCAAACATTTTTTGAAGGTTCTCTGGCCAGATGAGGCATAAATTGATGTTTTTGGTCTACAAGTAAAACAATTTTGGCAGAGAAAAAGGTAACACTCCACATCAGCCTGCCTTTGACATGCAAGGTTAAGGTTTTCTTGAAGTAGATTTATAGACTCTTCCTTGCAAATACAAATTGTTGTTCCGACCAACCACTTAACATTTCCATTTTCAGTATTATTGTGGTTCATTGTGCACTTGTTGAACCAGAAAATTAAGTTTTAAAGCAACATGGCATGTCACGACCTGTCTTTTTATTGTGCTGTGTATTCTGTGCAGCCGCTAAACATAACAACCACTCAAAATACTCCTCTGATGCTGCAGAACCGTGATGTTGCAACATGTTCCACTGGGCGCAAATATATCAGAATCTTCTCTGTAATGACTAATATCTCATGTAAAATCAAATTCCAATCCAAATAAATAATCTCTTTGCAATTATATTGGCACAATGCGACATAATAACTGCAGCTCAGCATGTATTGCCTGTTGGTTTAAAAAAAGTTATCGTTAAAGTAAACATCCTGTGTAGACATCTGGTGACACTGGAGAGGAACCACTCCCTTCAAACAGGAAGAAACCTCCAGCAGAACCAGGCTGAGTATGACCATCTGCCGCAACCAACAGGAGGTTGGGAGGACAGGAAGTAGACAAAAAAAGCCCCAGACCAGGTGCATGTTTGACAAACAAAATGTGCACAGGTATTGGCAGAAATAGTGCTAAAAATCGCTATCAGGGAAGAAAGAGTGGGAGCAGAAACACTGAACCAGGAACACTTTCCATTACAAATGTGCATAAAACTTTGTCAATATTCCGTTAATTTCGCAAAAAATACATTTTGCAATTGCGGTGTTTAACTAAAAACTTCATTTAAATCCATGCGTAGAAGCTTATTCATGCAATAAGAAATTTAAAAAAACATGCAGCGCCATGACCCTCCAACTACTTCCTGTCATTGTCGTCTTTGTGGTTTCTGCCAGTGGCAACATCCTGTTAAGAACTCCAGTCGTCGTGTGAAAAAAGTGTTTCCATAGCAATTTTGCGAAATAAGCCAATTTCAATACAGCAAAAAAAAAAACCTTCATCCTAGCGCAAAAATTTTATATCCAAAAACTCAAGTTTTTTCAAAATTGCTGTGTTTCCATGAAGCCAATTTATTTTCAAAATGTTAAATGGCGCAATCACACAAAGGAAACAATACAAGAAAGAGCTTCAGCTAAACATAGACTCTAGTTTTTATTTTAACCTGTAAAGAAAAATGGCGACACATATGTTTCAGGTGCACACGAAATAAAGTTTATCATTATGAGACATGAAAAACAAAAACCGTAGACAGAGCTAGCTGCAGCATTAGCGCTGTCCAAGCTTTGTTCATGGAAGAAACACAAGAAAACATCAAAAACATAAACATGCTGGGCTAGTTGCATTAATCAGCTTGAGTAAATGCATTGTCCAGGAAATAGTCTCATCCCAACACAGAAGTACTTTAGCAGAAATAAAAGGCAATGAGAGAACTGAAGGCTAAAAACGGGAAATACAAGCAAATGATGCCAAAATGGAGAGAGAGAGAAAAAACGTAAACCTCTGGCAGGATAAAATAATCAAAAAAGCAAAGTTCTATTCTTAAAAGTTAATATGTTGTCATTCTTAAAAAAAAAAAAACTTTTGAAGTTTGTTCCACAGAACCAGACGTCTAAAAACTCTACCACTCTTTCCGCTTTTATTAAAAAGTTAATCTGCAGTCTGAACATTTTGAGCTTCACACATAAGAAGTGAGAATTTAAAATTAGACTCTGGATTTAAAAATAACGAGAAGCAAATTTTGAAGAAACATGATATCTCCTTTTAGTTTAGTTTTTTTTTTTTTTTTACGTGGAGGCTTTAACACTTATTCCCTTAGGAAATGAAGTCACAGGTTGTCAAAATTTACTCACTTCACAGAAAAGCCACGTTACGTTTCTTGTTCTTTTTTCACATCTAATCATTTTTCTCATGATTCTTAAACATCCAGATGCCTGGTCAGTGAATGATGTCGACGTTTCGCAAAAACCGCTTCCTGTTTTTCTGATCATGTGCTGTGACAGCAATTATTTTAGCAAATTAAAATAAGTGTTAAAAAAGAATCGCCATGGCAACCACGCATGTGGTAATCTTCATGACAGGAAAGGCTGCAGACTCATTTTCTTTAGGCTGCTATAAATAGCAAAACCTTGGGATTGCAACACGGTATTTTCCATGACATGACCACACTTAAATTAGATAAAGTTACATCTTTATCACTCTACTGAATGCTCTGAAGCTTATATAATATTTTGGCAAAGCATCAATACATTTGAATGGGTTATTATTTGATACATTAATACAGAGGTTCCCAAACTGTGGGGCGCGCCCCCGTGCCATAGCAGGGGGGGGGGGCCGCGGGAAGTCATCTGGATGAAAAACAAACAAACAAACAAAAAAACAGGAACGCTGTATGCGCTGGGTTTTTACCTTAGAATGGCCAAGTCTCTGTTATTTCTATGTCAATTTGATACAGTAGGAGCTTCCGCACTTCCCATATCTGTGTCCTCTGTCACTTTTATCAGCAGTTAAAACTGTTTAATCCGTTGTTAACATGTGGTAACCTGTTTTTCCGAGCCGCCTTTAAACGCAACATGAGCGCTACGACGCTCGCGCTGGGTTTACACCTGTGCGGCAGTGAAGGAGACCTGCTGCTGCTGTGCGGAGCTACACAGGTGTGTTAGAATCATGGCAGCAAACCAGCAAAACGCAAAGAACTTTTCACAGTTTTTCCCCCCAAACTAACCGACTGTTGAGTAAAACTGTTGGATGCAGGTAAAGTTAGCTAAAAGATTACTAGCTAGCTAGTTAATGTCAATACAGCACCTTAAGCTTAACAAGTAGCCTGTAGGCTACTGATGTTGTTGTCTATGTCCAGCTACGTACATTCATTTTGCCCCCAAAAAGACTTTGCATGATTTTGTAAATTATGATAATTTAATGCAACGTTCGCATTTTTAATGGACTTTCAATGCAACTTTTAGAGCAACTTTGCATTAAAAGTGTCATTATTTACCGAATGACACTTCATGACAGCAGTTATAAACATTCATAAAGACTCCTTCATGTTCATGACAGGTGTTATGTCATGTTTATGACAGTGTCATGTCAGTCTTATTCACACCCCTTCAAATAAAGTTACCAAAATACTTTTTTCAGATTTTGTGTTTTTACAGTGTTCAACACATTTCTGTCAAAGTTGTCATTTTATTACATATTGTCTTATGAAGGTGTTAAAAGGGGAAACTTCTGCTGCTGGAAAAAGGGCGACATTGAAGAAAATCACAAAGCAACATGTGATGCAAGAAAGTGTGGTCAAAAACAAGAAGTGATTTTTTTCAGCTTCAGGCAGCTGGAACAAAAGCACTCCCTCTTTTCTCAAGACCGACAGTCATACAGAGCGTTCGTTTGCTAACCTGCCAATAACGCGGCAGCACAGTCCAAACCTATCAGAGGAATAAAGCTAGGAAAATGTCAACTCTTGGGTTAAATGTAAATATGGATACGCTGAATAAACTCGCGGCGCCTGCAACAGCAAAGATTCGGTAAGAAGTTGATTTGAAATGTTTAATAGTTGCACTCCTGATCATTTTTGTTGTTCGATAAGCTGTGAGCACAGATTTACCGGGTTTCTCTAATAGATATTGAAGGTTTTTCTAAATAAAAGTGGGGGGAAAAAACTCTTTGTGAAGAAGAATTCATGGCAGCGTTGTGTCTTTCAGGCAACTTCAGAAAATGGTTCAAGACATCAAGAAAAATGACGGCAGTCTGCTGAATAAAATCAGAAGGTCAGTGTCTGAAATATCCTGTCGTCTTGGTAATAAAGCTGCTTTTGTAACATCTTCCATTTGTGACTTAGTCAAGGCAATTTCATTTATATAGCAAAAAGGCAATTCAAAGTGCTTTAAAAGATTAGACAGAAAATAAATCAACAAGCAAGAAAGAAAAAGAAAACATTTCATTACAGTGGCAGAGTAAGGAAAAACCATGACTGATTGGTCACTTTATGATGTTCCCGTTGTTATTAATCAAATCTAAACAAAATGATTTATAGTCTTGATGTAAGGGAACTCAGCGTTTCAGCAGTTTTACAGTTTTCTGGAAGTTTGCTGCAGAGCAGAGGAACTTAAAAACCAGAAAACCTGAGTCGCCTGAAAAGTTCATACCACAACAGATCCTTATTATATAACCACTCAGTGATTTATAAACTAACAAATGCGTTTTAAAATTTATTTGAGTAACTGTAGAGCTGTGTTGCACACTGTAAAACATTTGACGGTGGTGTAACTTGAAAATGAAAGTACACCTGGTGCCTTGAAAATGCAGTTTAAGTCAACAGGAAAATTGTTTTTGCTTTTTACTCAGAAATTAAAGTTCATGAAATTGATTTAACAACAAGAAACAAATTGTCTAAACGTTGTTTTGTTTTTTAAGTTCATTAATCTGGAATTAATGCTGCAATTTAAACCAATAATAATTATTTCACAATATGCAAGAAAAAAGAGTTAATGAGCATTTCTGTATTATTTCCACACATTGTCGAGTTAAAATAACTGTTTATTTTACTTTAGAATAACTAAAATTCTTGTTTCAAACTGCATGAACAAAATTTCTGATCTGATAATGAATTTTATTAAACATCACAGTGAATTCTGCTCAAAAACATTTGGTGAGAACAGGACATAAAAATGAACATCTGCCTTAATAAAACAGACCAATGTAACGCACTTCCATCTCAGGATGCAGGAACATCCCGCTAAGCATTCTGGGAAACAGCTCCCACTCCTGTCTTTTTCTTCTTTCAGTTTTTTAAGTGCTAACCTAAAAACTCTTGGAGGTTTGATCAAATTAATAAAAAGTCAACACAACTTACTACTGTAAATTTATCTTTCACAAACTCACTCATTCAGGTTCAAAATCTAAAACTCGCCGAATTTACTTAAAAAAGCAGGCACGACTACATGCGACTGAAATGTTTTACAGTGCAGCAGTACTTCTGTCAGTTGCGCGTAGCTACAAGAAATGACTGAAACATTTCTGTCCACTTGCCTGTTTTATGTAGGAGGAATTTTTTTTCGAAGTCGGCTGATCTAAAAACTCTCGGTGCGGTTTGCGTACAGTGCATGCTTCGCTGGACAACGCCAATTCCTCTTTCACAAACGTTGGAAAGAGAGAGCGGCGGCGGCGGCGCATGGACCAAAAATACCTAAAACAGATGGCCGTTCTCTCACTTTCCTTTCCTGAAATGAGTCTGTTTGTTCTCACCTTGCTTTGCAAGTATCTGATTAATTTCAGTAATTAATCAAAAAGTAAGACTCCAGTTTCATTACGCACAGAATGGTTTATTCTAAGCTTTTATTTCTGATAAATGCAATAATTACGGCAATGATTAGCAGGCAAAATCGAAAACAACAAGCAAAACGACTGGAAAACAATGTCTGGTGAGAGTGAGGAAAGACGAACTTAAGAAAACCTAAAGTATGATATTGAAAAAGATCAATATCATACTCTTTTTAATAGAGACGTCTTCTGATATTACCTAAGGAATAAGGGGATGTCAGCAGTCAAGCAGACAACTTGAGAATCTGAATGCTCATTTTGTTTCACATACAAGCATATTAATGGAAAGTTTACTGGAAGAAAAAAGTGTGGGAGACTAAATGTGCTCCAGTGACTAAAGAGCCACAGTTCAACAGACATGTCCAGTGGTCCGAAGTCCCTTTTTCAGATGAAAGTAAAGTTAAAGCAACTTGGTCTGGACGCCATACAACAATTTATAATAATTAATTCAAAAGGAGCTTCAAGTGCAGCTTGTATAAAATAAATGAACAGATTGTTTAGTAGGCTGTTTTTATTGGTCTTCTATCCGGCTGTATGGTATGGCTGAAAAACTTATAAAAATTTAAGCGTTTCATATCAGTCGAGACCAATAATTATTGATTTGCTTTTGTTTTAAATGTCTGGAATACGTCCATATTTATGATTTACCTGTAATTTTAACTCCACTCCATTGTTTTTCATTTTCAAGCAGTTATGAGTGAAGGTGGCGGAACCTTAAACTACTGCTGCGCTCAGCAGGTTGTTGCTAGGTAACCAAAGAATGAGTGAGTTGCTAGGTAACCAAAGAGTGAGAGAGTTGCTAGGTAACCAAAGAGTGAGTGAGTCGATTCCACCAACCTGGCTTTGCTAACTCAGAGGATGAGAGGCTAACATCTTTCCTCTGCCTACATCTCCCAGAATGCTGTGCGGAGTTCAGTGAATATTCTACACATTTAATATTGAATATTCTGACATCTAGTGATGTTGATTACGTGTCCATCGCAAGATATTTCTTGTCCATTTATTGTCCAGCAAATCAATAACAGCGTCTTCACTGTCACTGATTTACCAGTGAAGACGCCGTTATTTAATAAGGCTGCTATTTCCCTAGTCTTATGTGCTATTCATTGTAGGCCGTAATCAACATTAATAGACATGAACACCATCATGAAGTTGTTATTACTAATAATTTATCAATTATTTAATAAAATAAATAAGCTTTTAGAATTGTATTTTTTCTTTCTGAGCGGTTCTTGTAGATGTTTGGTTCTTGTAAAGTCTCACAGCCGAGACTTTACAAAGAAAAAGTCTTCACAGATGTGAGCTCAATAAATTGATAATCATAAATAATTATTCTTGTTCTTATTGTTTTATTTACGACAGACTGAAAAGCAAACCTCGTCCGAACGTTCCCGCCAGAGACTACAGAGGTAAGAATTCAGCGACAACAGCTCAATATATGTCCAAAATAATATTAATAACAAAGAAATGATGATACTGAATGACTGTATTAATTAAATATAACAAATATGAAAACACAGCTTTCAATTAGGACAATGAAGATATTCTAATCAAGCCTTTTTTCACAGATTAGGACTTTTTGTTGACTGCAGTTTCACTTCCTCAGCGCTCGCCTGAGTGAATTTATGAGCTAAATTATTGCAGTTTCTGTTTAAATGCATCATAAATCCGTTTGGTTGAAGTTCGTTTTGGGGTTCGAGAGGTGAGGCGGTACGCTCCGCTTACCCCTACAACAGGATGGTGCACTCAAAGCCCAGGCTAAAAATAGACAAAGAGCTCCAGCACCTGCACATTACCTATGACTGTTTGGGTTTTTTTTAGGTATACTGCGAATTTAAAGAGTTTCAATTTCCATTTATGATTAAATGAATTTCTGTTTGCAGATTTCAGAGACAACGATCAGGGCTCTGATCCAGAATACGTAAGTCACTTTAAATGAATTCAAAACCAGTCATTTTGGTTTCAGACATTCCTTTGACGAGTTACAAATGTGTCGTTTCCAGAACGAGCCATGCGATGACCCGCCTGAAGATGACAACTATGAGCCTCCTCCGGTCCACAGAGAGTTCACCAGAAGTCCCTTCACTTCCTTTCCAAAGGGGGAGTATCTCGGTCAGTACTGCAACCAGAACATATCTGATACTTTGACTCATTTCTTCCGCACGATGCGAGTCATTTAAGTGTTTTTGTTTTCCAGTAAATTGTAAAATAATCAGAAAAACATTTTCATAGACTAATAAGTTTTCACACTTATGTTTCACTAGCCCTAATCCTTGGTTTAGCTTCACTTTTAGCCATTAGCATTAATTTTGGCAAACAATGCAGCAGGACTACCGTATTTTCCACACTATAAGGCGCACCGGATTATAAGGTGCATAGAACAGACAACAGTTTGGGTTGCCAATTTGTTCCGTACTCTATTATTACACATCCACATATGTAAAGAAGTGGGCCCCCGAGTATTTTATACAGTAGTCAGCCCCAGTCGTTGTTTCACTCACGGCTTTGGTGTTGTGATATTGTGCCCAACTGCTTTCTGGGTAACACAGACCAACCGACACGCTGCCGCCGCAGTCTCTGTCTCTCTCCCTCCGCCCCTCCCCCCCTGGCTTTAAATGTATTATCAAACTTTATTAACAAACCAGCGTTCTGACAACTATCCCAGCATGCACCACGCACTTCTTCTTCTACGGGGGAAAATGAAGTCGGCGGCTGCTTACCGTAGTTGCTAGACCTGTTGTGGCTCAATATTGGTCCATATATATAAGGCGCACTGTCGGCTTTTGAGGATATTGAAGGTTTTTAGGTGCCTTATAGTGCGGAAAATACGGTAATTGAAAGCCAATCGTCTCAAGTTGGGCCTGTTTGAAACTCATTAGCAAATGTTAGCATGCTAAAATTTAATGCTACACAGATTAACAAATAAATGTCAGCGTTCACACATGGTAGCGTTTTTGCATGCTAGCATTTACAATTTAGCATTCATAGCTAGCGACCATCACAAATAAGTCTTGTTGCTTATCAGTAAAATAATTTAACCTGAAAAATAAATGTCTACATTTCTGGGACACAGAGGAGATTTTGTCTATTACTAATGCACTGAACTAAATACTTGAACAAATCATTTACTTTTTATTTTATCTATTTTTTACAAATACCTTGATGTTTTGTTTCTTGTCTTTGTTCTTCTTTCCAGACAGCTGTCATGCCCGACCAAGCCGACCTCCCAGGAAGCCCGTCCGTCCTGTTAAAGCCTCCAAACAACTTCCTCCTGAACCGTCACATCCATGGAGCGACAAAGAAGTGAAGCAGCTTTCTTTACCTCGTTTAAAGCTTTATTAAGCGCCTTCTTTTATTAAAACTTTCTTTTCTTGTTTTGCAGGAAGACTACATAGACCCAGATGCTAATGGTGAGGACGACTACATAGAACCCACAGAGAGTTCATCTCCAAGTAAGTAGATGATATACAAAAGAAACATGTGGTTACAATTGGCAGAAAATGTGAATTTATATATGAAATGTTAATAATTTGTCAAATGTTTCTCTTGTTTTCCTTACGCTCCATGTTAGAAGGTGGAAACAGAGGTGACTATCCCATTTTGCCTCCAGCTTTACCAGATCGTCCATCCAGTCCAGAAGGTGAGTTTATTTAATATGCTGATCATATGAAACCTTTCTTTAAACGTTGATAAGTGCATCTTGAATCAGTTATTTCCACTTTGTCAATTTAAGGTGTTTTCTGGTAGACTTGGTTCAATTGGGAACCAAAATTGCACCATTTGGTACATTTACAGCTGCTGCAGTTTGTTTTCAGGCTGCACTGACTCAAATGACCCAAACTAATTGAAAAACCTGTTCCCCTCCTGGCCTGTGGCGGTGTTGCACCAAGAACCACTGAACAAATGACATGAAAACCTTTGAAGAAGACACTGAGCGCAATTTCCTTCTTCATAAAATGTTTTAAAAATGGAGTAGAGTCAGATTTTAGCGGTTTTGCTGTTTTGTTGTTGGTAAAAAAAACCATGAACCATTTCTCCCCCTAGTGCTAGACTCAGTCGTTTGAGATTTTTGTATTTACCCAGAATGCCCTGTGCTGTAATAAACTTCCTGTTTTTGGACATATGCATTTGAACCGCACCACAGTTTACTTCAACCAAACCGAGACCGAGGTTTAGGCGGACCAGAGTTCGCATCAGAAACGAACCAGACTTTCTAGGCAAATAAACTAAAGTTTGATTAAAGCAGACTAAACAGGGCTGGTGTGAATGCAACTACCTGCCTGTAGTGCTTCAAAAAAGACAACAAATATATAAATCAGCATAATGGAAAAGTTGCAAAAATTTCAGCAGCTCTTCCTGAAAACACTGCAAAGTGCTACAAAAAGAACAAAAAAAAATTCCCTCTTTTGCAGCATTACTAGGTGACATCACATACACAAGCTACAAATAACTTAATGACGTGCAGCACAAAGTTCACAAGAAATTCAAATGTGAATATGCACTGTAAACAGACGGGAAAAACTAGCTTTTACCAAAAAATAACTAACTCACAACTAATATCTTAAGTTTGAATAACAGATTTGAAAAAGGTTGTTAGATGTACAGTAGCTTGTGAAGAATATTTTTTTAAGTAGCATCACAAGGAATAATTTGCCAAACAGCATTTTATTGGCCAAGCGCAATGTCGTCTTCCTCTGAGAACCATTTTAGTTTTAATAATTTTCCATTTCTTAAAAAAATATATTCCTTTCTAATTCGTAGTCAACAAGCAGGATGTTGTTCAAAATAATTTGTAAAAAAATTACTGAAATAAAAAAATTCTTTGTGCAGTTATTTAGTTTAGTGAATCAGCAACAAATTGACAAAATCTCTTCTGCGTCTTTTTCATTGCAGTTATATACATCCCAGAAATGTGAACATTTCTTTTTCAGGTTAAACTAATTTTACAGATAAGAAATAGGACAAGGTAACATTTGCTATTGGATTTTAAAAAGGCCCAACTTAAGACTAACGGTTTTTAACTAGCCCTACCGGGTTGTTTGGCAAAACTAATGCTAATAGCTAAAGTTAATGCTATTAGCTAATGCTAAGTTGCTAAAGGTGAAACTAAGACAGTTAGCAAAGGAATAGGGCGGGTGAAGCATGTTATGTGCTTGTATGTGTGTGAAATAGAAATGAAAATGTCAGATAATCGATTTAGTTGCTACGTGACTGATTCTTCCCTTGGTTTTTTTTTTTGTTTTGGTTTTTTTGACAGATTTGTATGAAGAACCTGAGAAAGAGGCAAGTTGCTGTAACGTCACCATTTTTCTATGAACAATAATTACTCAATAAGAACAGTAATATGTGGGACATGCTGTAGTTTACCTATAATTGTTGTCACTTTTACATGAACCATCTACGCCTCCACAGAGAAACAGGTCAGTTTTAGACTTTATTTCAGTAACATGATTTGTTACGTTTTATACTTTATGTGTAATCCTAAACTTGGCAGAATTTAATACAATTAAGACTGGATGGAGAATGTCCATAAAGATACAAATTTGTAGTTGGATTTAAGTTGGAATTTAAATAGGAAACCATTTTATTTAACTTATGGCTGTATGTTATGTCTACATTTAAGAATTATTAATGCTTTTGACAGAACAAAATTCTTGCAATATTTCCTTTAAATTATTCTCAAATAGTCAAATTTAAAGAGCTAAATCCCAAAATGTTGCACAAAAATGTGTACGTTTAGAAAAGTATTTCTAATGCCAGAATTTTTTATTTATATGGTCACAAGTCTGAGAAATATTAATTGATTGAAGACAGCTGCAGAAAAGATATTATAAATTACTATAATTATCACTAATTATAAAATCTTGGTTGCATGGTGATGAAACAGTGTATGATATTTATTTCAGTCAGTTTTTAATAGTGAGCTGTTGTTTTATACAGCATTATTTCCATTAATATCCCTCACTTTGCCTTGTTACAGCCAGAAATATCTGTGTTTTATTTGGATTACATGAAAATAGTGCATAATTGTGGAGTAGAAGGAAAATACTAATTTTAAATAATAAAATAATTTCCCATTACAGCAAGACAAGATCGGTAAACTTGCAGCCAAAACTACAACAGAATGGTTTGATCACAGCATTTTCATATATTACAATGGCCCAGTCAAAGTTCTGACCTATATTCCATTGATCAAATCAAAATCAAAAAATATACTTGCTGCTATAATAGTGAATCAGCACACATGCTTTTCAGATTTTTAGTAGGAAAAAAAAGTGAAATTTTCCTTCAATATCAGAATTATGCTTTAGTTTATGTTGGTTTAACACATAAAATCCCAGTGAGATACATTAAAGATTGTGGTTTTAACATGAAAAAAGTGCAGAAAAGCTTGAGCCGTATAAAAAATATTTTACAGTATTTGGTTTTCAATAAATTACTAAAATATTCCTCCTCTTTTTATTTTATGACTGTGAAAAACTTTATAAATACATCTAACATCGTTTTTTTTCCCTCTTCATAGATTTTGTCCACCTCCTTTCAAACCGGGCCCTTCTTTACCAAAACCAACACCCAGGTAGGAACCGAACCTATGCAACTACGTCACTTTGGGTCGCCAAGACGGACGTAGGAAGTGAAGGACGGGACGGGAGTATTGTTCAGAGCGACTGAAATTGTTTTTGCCAGTTTATTCCTGGCTTCTACTTGTTCGAGTCAAGCTAATTTATCTATGAAGGTAAAACACCTGGTTGGAGCTCATAGACGGCCGTATTTACAAAATAGCTGAAATGGCTTGCTTAGAAACCGACCCATACCTCTTCCCTCCTGACATTTTGATCAAATTACCGACTTTACCTGAATTCAAACCACATGATTTATATTTGCCTTTACACCTGAGCAGCGTTAAAAAGGCACAACCGACGAGATGCTAACCAGTTTTTTTCCACACATGCTAGGCTACATGACGGTGCGGCACTGTCGCCATGGTTACTAACGATTGCACACGTACCTTTTCCATAAGCGATATTTGATATCTTTCTAATCATACTTACTATATGAACGTTAATCTTCTTAGCTTGTAAAAAGTGTTCGCTGCCAATCCGCGGTTACACCGAGGGCTGACGGTCATTATGATTGACGGCTGGTATCCATCGCCGCCGTATCTTTCCTCATTAAAAGTTATAAAGTAAAATGCAAACGTTTGATTTACATCCTTGTCTGATTGTGAAGCCGACCGCGCAGTATACTATGAGCATTTTAAAGTGAAATGAACTGAATAGAAGCGATATTAGGTCTTTTTTGTTTTGTTTTGTTTTTTATGGCAAGCAAGGTATTGATGTGCATTACCGCCATCTACTGGAGCGGAGTATGGACCGGGATGCTAAACGTATATTACCGTACACCCAAAACAAAAAAATTAAAAAAGAAAAAAACGGTAACAGAAGTCTGTTTTTTGACTAACTTTAAAGGAGCGCACTTGTTGTTTTGACGTCTGTCATGGCGGAGTGGGCGGAGTTCTACAGGACGTGACGCCACGTGCAAACAAAGGGTCAACAGCTCAAACTAAAGCTATTGTTTTGCTAACACTTTACTCATACCAATCTGTTTTTCCAGGCTGAATAAATGGGAACCCACGCCTCCTGTAAGTGCCATCAGATGTTGAACAGTAGATTTAAAATTGTTGACTCAGCTGAACTTGGACACAAACTGCATCTTTTTCAGGTCCAGCAACCCACAGATAATGATGAATATGAACTCTGTGATCAAGGTAATAGTGAATATTAGCTCACTAGAGTAGAAAATGAGTAAAAAAAATTGGCCTTTTTGTAAACAATATGCAACTTGTGTAAACTAGAACAGAAAATGACATTTTAAGTTGCACCGTTTCCCGCTCACAGGTTCCAGCCATGAACCTCCAGGCGGTCCTCCCCCTCGTCTACCTAAACCTGTACAGAGAGAGTAAGCGTTACTCACCCTGGAAACGCATCTTTTACTTGATGACAAGGTTAAAATTGTGTCTGATCTGTTTACAGGTGGTCACCAAAGCCACCTGTGTTGCCGGTAAGAATATGTTGATAAGTTAGTAACATAATAAAGTTTTGTAGACCAGTGGTGTCCAAACGGGGCTGCACAGTGGCGCAGTTGGTAGAGCTGTTGCCTTGCAGCAAGAAGGTTCTGGGTTTGATTCCCGGCCCCGGTCTTTCTGCATGTTCTCCCTGTGCATGCGTGGGTTTTCTCCGGGTACTCCGGTTTCCTCCCACAGTCCAAAAACATGACTGTCAGGTTAATTGGCCTGTCCAAATTGCCCCTAGGTCAGAATGTGTGTGTGCATGGTTGTTTGTCCTGTGTGTCTCTGTGTTGCCCTGCGACAAACTGGCGACCTGTCCAGGGTGACCCCGCCTCTCGCCTGGAACGTTAGCTGGAGAGGCACCAGCAACCCTCCCGACCCCACTGAGGGACAAGGGTGTCAAGAAAATGGATGGATGGATGGATGGATGGAAGGAAGGTGTCCAAACCCTTTGGTATTGGGGCCAAAAATGTCAAGATGAGAGTAGTTGAGACATTTATTGTTTTTATCTCTTCAATAATATACTGAAATACACTAGCAAAGTAGTTAAATTTTTGGAGATCATTGTCGATCCAAAATATATGCACAGTCTTGGACAGTTGCTGTTTTAAGTGACAGGTAAATATTTTTTAAAAAGTTTTTGGGGATTTATTGTCCTCAATATCTATATAAAAAACATCCTTTATATTGTTTTAAGATTTCATTTGTCAGTAAAAACCTCAAATTAATCACAAATTTGCTAGGTTCTTGAATTATGGACCGAGAGCCCAAACCAAAGAGGGCCACAAATGGCACCCGGGCCACAGTTTGGACATCCTTCTTGCAGACAATGCTTTTTCTTTTTGACTTGATTTTCACCTTGTGATGCCAACCACTAATAATGTTTCTTATTGCAGAGACAAGACATGAAACCAAGACCATTTGAAAGTAAGTGAATTCAATTGAAAGATTATTTAGTGCTACGTTTATTTCTTTCTGTCAAAAGTTTGGCAGGAGTACATTTATTTTGACTTTTACTGTCAATCATCAACAGCTTAAACATTTTTAGAGCTAAATTACTCAAAGCAATTGAATTTTTTTAATATATGTTATCAGAACGCAACTAGAAACTTAAACACATTCAGATCAGTTAAAAAAATTCTCTATTTATCCCAAAGGGAAGCAACATTTTGCTGTAACTCCTATCAACAAGTATCATTGTGGGCTGGAAGGATTTCCAGTAGCAGTCTGTCTTGCAGATAATCTGAAGAGGCCTCTGTCTGAAGACACTGTTACTGACCGTCCTGACATGCTAATTTAATTAAATTCAAATTCAATACTTTATTAATTTCTAAGGGAAATACATTTTAAACAACTCAGTTTCCAGGAAGCAGTGATATTTCACAATATTACACTGCTAACCCACCACGTTTACTATTGAAAATTTATATCTGTAAAGTAGTTAAGAAAAATTGTCGTTGTGCTTTTCTTTCATTCAACTTCATTAACAATAAAGCCCACACACACACACACACATAAAAACCATGCATCATTCTCCTTCTATTTCACAATTATTAATGAGTGTTTTCTATTTTTTTATTAATAAATGCTAAAAAGTGACTTCAGCTCACTTTTATCCTGATACTGCAATATTAAGTCCAGTCCAAAGAAGTGAAAAAAACTGAAAAACATGCATCATTTTCCTTCTGCTTCTGATTTATGAGTGACTTTGTGTTACATAAAATCAAAATAAATTATGATGTTTTATATCCCACACTTAAAAATACAATGTATTGTTTTAATATTTCAATGGCCAACATGTAGTCAAAAATTATTAGCCATTGTGGCTAATTGTACACAATTTCAGTGAGCCACATGCATAGCTGCACTGCAAAAACACAAAATATTACAAAGTTTTTTTGGTCTAGTTTCTAGTGCAAATATCTCCTTACACTTGAAATAAGAAAACTAACTTACAACTAACTTTTCATCAGGATATACTAGCTTGTTTTAAGTAAATAAATAATTAATAGAAATGGAAAATATTTCCACTGGCAGATTATTTCACTCAAAACAAGACAAAACTGTCTTGTTATGAATGAAATAATCTGCCAGTTGGACTAGAATTGGGTTGCTAGGTAACGGCTCAGAGCTTGGCTGGCGTTGCTAGGTAACAGTTGTTATTAAGTGAAATAATTTCCCAGTGCAACTAAACCTTTTCCATCAATATTAAGGTATTATTTACTTAAAACAAGACTCTGTAGCTTAATCAAAAGTTAAGTAAGTTAGTTTTGTCTTATTTCAAGTGTTTTTGGAGAGTAATTAGCAACAGAAGCGAGCCAAAAACAAGTTATATGAAAACAGAAACTGAACTTAAATACAATTAATGATGCAATAACTTAAAATAATAACATTACCCTGCATTTATGTGCGAATAAAAACTAGAAACAAGCATCAAAGGACAAATATAAAGCATCTCTCATAAAAGGCATGTAAAAATTTAAGTTTGTGGATCTGTTACAAATGTATTCCTCTTGGTTCTAGCCAATGTGAAGAGTTGAAAGTGTGTGAATAGTTCTGCAAAGAACTGCAGATGTTTATTTTTGGAAACCGTCATTACGCTAATAACTAAGTAGAAAGGCAGCTGATTTGAGGATGTCTGTGTTTTCAAAGGCGCCTCCCTGCCTGTGATGCACCCAGAACAGAAACCGTCTCCTAAAGCTTTCTCACTGGATCTAAAACGACCAAAGTAAGGCGCTCAGCACTCAATATTTTACCATGCGACACATTTATACTTCACTGATAATGAATTGTCTTTAATCGCAACTTCCATCTGTGTATTCACTTTTGCTGTTTACTTCCTTGCAGAATCCCCCTGCCACAGTTTACACCACCCAGTAAGTTCTGACCCGTTTGTTCCCAACCATTCACACTGAATTTCTGTTTTTCCAAATCAACTGATGCAACTTATTGTTCCAGAACCAGCTGAGCGGGGATGCATTGCTGCTGAAAATGGGTCAACAGACCAGGACAAGGTGTGCTTTTACATCTACTTTTTACGTAAAGAGTGCTGATTTTAAATGTTTCAGCTCTGTAGCTGCTTTTATTTCAGGATGCAGATGTTTATCACAAACCCTGGTTTGCCTGCCGGTGTGACCGCAAAACAGCCGATGACGCTTTACTGCGATCAAATAAGGTCTGAATGGATGAGAGCGCGTATGAAAGTGTCTGTCCGTGAAAGCCGTAGGAGCTGACTGGGAGTGTTTTCTGTTTCAGGACGGTGCGTTCATGGTGAGAAAGAGCTCGGGTCAGGATGTGCAGCAGCCTTACACGTTGGTCGTGTTTTACAAAGGCAGAGTCTACAACATCCCGATCCGCTTCGTGCCGAGCACCAAGCAGTACGCGCTGGGGAGAGAGAAGAGGGGAGAGGAGGTACAGCGCCTTCATTTGGCCTGCTCCCATCAGGCTACTTTCAGATTCACTGCAGACACTTTTGTCTTGAAGATGAATGTCACATTTTGCACGTTTTGTGCTTCCATTTGGATTTCTATTTTTTTTTTTTTTTAAAGCGTCTGTTGTTGGCAGTAAATTAATATTTTTTGGTGTCTGGAAAATGAGCCTTTTCAAAAATGTCTGGGGGGAAAAAAAACATCACAAATTTGCAAGAACTGCCCTGCCGTTACCTAGCAACTACAGCAAAGCTCAGTGCTGGAGTTCAGCTTGGATTGCAAGTTAATGACCTTGCAATTCAAGCTGAACTCCAGCACATTTGGTCAGCTGGTTTTACCGCTGTTTGTGCTGTACAATGGCTGCTGGAGAAAACAAATGTTTAGTTATTGAATTGCCATCCAGAATCCACTTGGTGCATTCTTGTTGGTTGTGCAGGAGGCTCTACTTTTGCTTTTCAAAGGTGTACAAATGTTTTATGGAACAAAGAAAATTCAAAATGCCTCAAACTTGTCCACTTATTTCAATTAATAGAAACGTTCTGAACGCCTCAACGATAAATATGTTGAATAAATTAAACTTTATGCAGATGACAAGTGTGCATTTAAATGTCCTAATATAATCAGATGGGAATATTTTTTTCACCAAGCATCACAGCATTCAGGCTTTAACATATTTCGGTCAAAGTAATAAGCCGGCTGTTTTTCTCTGTGTTTTTACCCATCAGTTCTTCAGCAGTGTCTCTAGCATCATAGAGAACCACCAGAAGAACCTGCTGGTTCTGATCGACAGCCAGAGCAACACCAAAGACGCCACCAAGCTGTTTTTTCCTGTAAAGCCGTAGATGACCGTCTCAGTTCTTTCACTTTGAATCTTTACGTTTTCAACGTGTTTCCAAGTACAACACAGAGCTGCAGGTGATGGTAGTTTGAAACCGGCCAAGAACTGCTCAACAGCTTCCTGCAGGATTCCTCTGCCATCCTGGTTTTTCCACATGGAGACATTTACAGTAACAGGAAGGTTTTAAAGTCATATCCTGGATGCAACTTCTTCTTCTTCTGGCTGTATGTGGAGTTTTAGTTTTTCAAAATGACATTTTCCTTACTTCCAGCTACCCCCTCCCACATTGTGACCATTATCTTGCAACTTGCATGCTTCACGGAGGGAGTTTTTGCATTTGTAGCACATCCTGCTCTCTCTGTGGTCATGCTTGGTGAGTTTTTGTTCATAGATTTTGTTTCTTTCTAAGCAGTAGCTTGTTGTTCCTCACTCTTCCAGTAAAGATCCTTCTTGTAAAGTGTAGTTTATTGCTTTTCTTACTGCCTGTTTTATTACCAGTTTTCATGGTTCTCTAAATGAAAAACATCTACACAGTATGACACTGCCGCTATTCTTCCTGTGCTTTAGAGCATTTTGGAGGTTTTTCGTTTTTGCATTTTTGCCACCAATAGTTTTCCTTAATCAGGAACTTTACTTAACAATAGATGTTCGTTCTTTCATTACAGATCATTTTTGTAAAATGTATGAAGTTCTGTTTTGTAGATGTACTCAGACCTTTTGCCCAAAGGTTTGTTCTGGTGCTGTTTTTGTTTTCTCATATTGTAATAAATTCTCCTGTTTGTCTTTCTGGTGCTATAGAGCGAGTTTTTATGTTTTCTTCCAATCATAATTTATATGCGTTTCTTATATTAAGCTTTCGAATTTCTGCATTGTTTCTGAAGTTTATACTGTTCTGGACATCCAAGTTCAAAATATTTACTCTGAAAGTACTTGGACGGTAGCTGGGTTTGTGATTCAGAAATCATTAGGCAACATAAACGCTAAAGTTTGATTCTGAATCGGTATCATTTTGAAGGGCTGGTAGTTTTTTTGGTAGTTCTGTTTGAATCTGGGTGAGACTGACTCGACCAAAAGACATAAGGAGGATGGAAGAGTTCCCAAAAACTTTATATTTCAACATTTCTTTACTCAAGTAAGAGTAAAAAGTCATTTAATATTTAAAAGTAGTATCAGACAAAACAAAATATAAAGCTAAGTGTAAATTATGGCATTTTAAGGACAAAAATGACTAATTTACATAAGTAACAAAAAATAATAAAAGCAGGCAAAATAAATTTTTTCTAATCAGTTTATTTCAACAAAAAAACTGATAAAACTAACAAAAACTGCAGATGTTTATCTGGTGAAGTTTTGGTTAAAACATGTTTGTTTTTCATTCAGTGGGTAGAAAATACAGAAATTTTACTCAAGAATACAAATACTTAATAATAAAATAACTCAAGTAAAAAGTGTGATGTAGTAAAAAATACTCCTAAGTAAATTTTTTCCAAAAACTTACCCAAGAAGTAAATGTAACTAATTACTACGCAACTCTGGATATATAACAGATAAATATCTGTTCTTCAAAGCACATTGATGTCTATATTAAAGAAAAGGCAGCATCATGCTGTGGGGATTCAATAATTTAAATATGCATTCAGTACTTTATGAAAATTGACAACCTTAAAGCAGATATTAACCAGACTTCATTAATGCTACATTCATGTATTTAAAATGTTTTTATCTTATGTGAAGTCAAGTTTATTTGTTTAGCACATTTCAGCAACAAGTTTAAAGTTCATAAAAATATCAGTCACCAATTAGGAAACAAGCAATAAACTTTACATTTTGTCAAACTCAAAATCATCAAAACATCTCAAATATATTGATCAACGTTCCAGTTTTTATTAATCAAAAGCAGCTCTAAACAGGAGGGCTTTTAGTCAATTTTTCAGTTTTCTTAAAGTTTGTGTCTAATTTCTGCTTCTTCATGTTCTGGTTCTGGGCTTGCAGAGCAGCCCAGAAACAGAACCAAGAATAAATCAGTGGTTTGATACAACAGATGTAATATTATGCGAAATTCTAATTTCAAATGTCTTATTTTTATAGGTGGAAAATTGTCATAGTTAAAAAAATAAAGGCCTTCAAACGTCCATCTGTGTGTAATTAATGAATATACTGTAAATAAATGAGACCTTTTAATAACTTTCTAATTTATTGGATTAGAATATTGTTCAGGAAATAATATCTACAGTTTTCAACCATGTTTTGTTTTCTCTACAATTTTTGTGGTTAAGAACATTTATGGTGTGTAAACACTTTTACAGGCTCTGCGTGTTTAACTCTGATCTTAATCTGCTTTCTATATGCGACAGCTGTTGCAGTGTTGTCTCTTTAAACAACCCAAATGACTCAACTTGTGAAACCAGCAATGACATGCAGTTAGAAATGTGTTGCCTGCAGGTGCGCTACAACTAGGAGGAAGTAAGAAAAGTTTACAACCTGTACCCAAACGTCAGCTGTCTCGTTATTCCATGCTTCCCAAAGGCTAGCAGGCAGAACCAAAGCAGCAGACGGACTCAGAAGAGTTTTTAACTCGTGTTTTATTAGGATTTTTCATGCTCAGTCAGGAAACAATCCGTTGAAATCAATGAGGAATGAGACAGTGTTGCTGCAGCAAAAGGGAGCTGGACTTCTTACTTCAACAGTTACTGTAAAAATTTAAATAAAAATGTTTCGACTAGTATCATCGCCACTCAAAAACAGCATGTTTCATTCGTAATGCTATCACACCCATGCAGTTTTATTGCATAGTCATAATTTCCAGGCACTTGGTGAATATTCTCAGGTTATTTATTTTTACAGTACCTATAGCGGGTTATATACAAGGCTAATCTATTTAAATTTAAAAAGAAATCATTGAAAACAGGGATTTTTGCACACATTTCCCATTTAAATAAGGGGCAGTGGCTGCATTAGGGAAACAAAGAGCCACAGCAGGATTGTCAAAGGTTAAGGCCTAGAAAGGTGAGGTAAAGGGCGGGGAAATACGTTTTATAGTGCAATTCAACGATTAGCATCATTTCAAGTTCTCAAATCTTCAAGAAAAAAAAATCTAATCTCATATCTTTTTTTTCTCTCTTTTTCTAAATCAATTTTGAAAGAAAATAATTAAAAAATGTGACCAGGGATATCAACACCCACATGCATACATGCATGAAAAATAGAGCTCTCACAGTAAATAATATACTTTCTGAACATGATTCAAAGTTTATACAAAAGAATTTAGAAATACACAGATTCCTTAGAAATAATGCATAAAAGAAGCATTAAAATACTAAATATAAGCAGGATAAATAAAGGTTGAATAAAACAGCTTATTGTACTTTTTTTGTTATTTTTATACACACATTTGGTATATCTGAGTAACTTACAGCGTTCTGCCTCCAATAACATAAATATGACAGCTACCACACTGTGTAGTCTACCCGTACATAATCTGATCCTTAAACAGACGGTATGGCAAATTAACAGATTACAGTGTTTTTATAAAATAATCCACATGACAGTGTACCTAAATCACCTTAAATAAAAACTTTTTGGAGGCAAAAAGACTCATAAAAATAAACTAAACTCTCTGTATTGAGCTTTACTGGAAGAGAAACAAAAGGTAACTGTTTACCCTGAGAATGTGAACCTTCCAGGAAGCATCATCAATTTATTTATAAAATAAAACAAAACAAAAAAATCACAAGACAGCTATAAAACAATAATTTCACTACAGAAAACAAAATCTTACAAAGTATTTTTGCTCTAGTTTCTAGTACAAATATCTTAGTATTCTTGAAATAAGACAAAACTAACTTACAAGTAACTTTTTAGCGAAATATAGAGGATTGTTTTAAGTAAATAATTCCTTAATATTGATGACAAAGGGTGAGTTCTACTGGCGTCGTTACCTAGCAACGCCAGCCAGGCCCAGCCCGTTACCTAGCAACGCCAGCCAGGCCCAGCCCGTTACCTAGCAACCCAGTTCGAGTTCCACTGGTAGATTATTTCACTTATACCAAGATATTTTCCCATGTTGTAAGTGCCAATGAAACTAGTACTTTTTCAGTAATATTAAGGAATTACTGACTCAAACTAACTAAAAGTTTATCTGTTAGTTAGTTCTGTCTTATTTAAAGTGTACTACGATATTTAAAAAAAGAAACTAAACCAAAAATATTTGGTGAGATTATGTGTTTTTTTCCAGATTTAATTTTCCTTCTTCCCTGCCTCATCCAGTGTGTGTGACGTTTAAGACTTTTCACAGTTTGGCTTCCTCCAGTCCATCAGGTGGCGCCGCCGGTGGAGCATCATCTCCTCCTGGCTGGTGAACACCCGGCCGCAGAACCAGCAGGAGACCCTCGACGAGGCGTCCCGGCCAGGCGACGCCACGCCCACGATTTCGTACTTTTTCCTGCTCACCCTGCGGAACTTCAGCCTCAGGGTGAACCTCTCCTGCACTGAGTTCTCGCCCTGACCGTCCGTCAGATCATTCGTCATCGCTGCCGCCCCGCCACCGCTCAGAACCGATAGAGCCCTGAGAGTCTGCCGGGAGAGCAGGACTCTCCGCACCTGCCTGTACTTGTTGACGACCTCCATGATGCGGACCACCTGGGGGATGTCGGCGTCCGGGTGGTTCAGCACCACGACGGGCTGGTCTCCCGCCGGACGTTTGACCGGCTGGGACGGATTTACGGAGACTAACCTCAGCGTTCTCGGCTGATGTTTCGGAACCAGCTGCCACGGAGGCCTCGCCGCTCCCGCTGACGACTCCTGCTGACTCGCTTCAGCTTCAGGTGACTGGACGCCGCTCAGGAGATGCTGGCTGAAATCTGTCGACGCCTCTTCGCATTTTGACTCTTGATCACTTTGCTCTGCTGGACGTTCAACGCAAGAGTCCAAATTTGCCTCCACTGTAAAAAATAAGGCGATTAATAAAGAAGAAATTTACAGTAAAGCAATATTATTCAGCTAGGTCTGTCACAAATAGCAGTAAATCAATTAATAGCAGGATAAATTAAAATAAGCTTCATAATTTCCAATCATTAAAGAGGTTGTCCCATTTGATATCATTGAAAAGCCGCCACTTGTTTTTTGTTTAAAATGTTTTCCAGTTCCAGTGTTAAATATTATTTAGAAATTAAACTTTTTTGATCTTTGAGTGCTTGCATTCATATGTCATTTTTTTCATTATCATCTGAAAATGTTCTCAAACAGACAATATTATCGTTTATCTGAATAATATCACACCTATGTACAACTTTGTGATAAGAATGGGATCCAAAATATTCAGAACAGTTGTAGCTGAATCTGTCAAGATAAATAAGGAAGAAATTATTGCAATAACAATAATATTGTTGTTTTGATAACAATTTTAAAGTAACATAATGCTAATATAATGCTAGGGTTTAAACGATTAATTGTGATCAATCAATTATTGAAATAACTAATTTAGTAAATTGCTTAATTGTTAACTGGTGCATACAGACTCAAAGAAGGCCATTTTCTGAAAGAACATCACACTCAGAGCAGAAATTAGTCCAAAACTCCACAAAAGGTATATAAATAGTGCATTTAAGATATAAAAAAGACATTTGCCTGTAAATATGCTCTACCCAACATTTTCCAAGTGGCATAGTTTTATTAATATGCGCCTTTTTCTCTCAAATTTCTAATCAATTAACCCAAAAACATTTTTTTAGATGCATCGTTTGTGTTGAACCAGGCGAACATCAAAAACAGGAATGAAGGCTGGAGTGTTGATTTGGTCTCAACTAGTCCCTTTTTTTAAGGACGATTTTGTTTAGAGTCCATTTTATTTGTCATTTCTGTCGTTTTGTTTATTTTGGATATTTTAAATGTCTGCCAGGTCCAGTATAAAATGATGATTAAAATTTAAAGTTTATTGATCTTTGAGAATACAACGTTCCTGCATTATTGTTTTGTCATTATTGTCATATCTCAAAGCAACAATGTTGTTCATCGCAATTTATCTGGGACAATTTATCATCCAATAAAACTTGCTCTTGTGACACTGTGTTCTTCTGGTTAACAGGAAATTAAATATTATCCATTACTGAATTAATTTTGTCTTGTGCTTTATTCAGCTTTGTGTGTTTTTTCTTTTTTGACTCGACTGAAGATAAAGTGAAAGAAAATATCGCGATAAAAAGTCCATATCGATGTCTGTACCCTCTCTTCGCAGAAAGCGGTTTTCCGGTACTCATTGAGTTTTAACAATAAATTACCGTCTTACCATGTGGCGAAAAAGCAGCAGGACTTCTCTTCTCCTCCGTCTCCTCGTTGGATATTTGTATTGCCGGCTCTTCGTTTGGCGTCCCCACGTCGGTCACTGATGCCGCCACGGGATTCGTCTCGCTTGTTCCCTCAGCAGATCCGCTTTTGTCGGAGAAATCCTGTGACTCCTCCACGTCGTCCTGAATCTCTCGATGTTCATTTTCCATCGTCGCGTCTTCAGTTGGTCGTACAGAGTCACAGATTGCAGTTCGTCGAGACGGGTCAGGAAGGTCCGCTGGAGAACCTTTGATGGAGTTTTGCTGAAGATTTGGCGGCTCCACATGACCATCGATCTCAACGCGTTTTGGAGATGAAGAGCTTTGAGAAACCCACTTCTTCCTCTTCACCAGATTCTTCTTTATGACGATCTTAAAGAACTTTCCTTCTGCTTTTCTTTGCACTTTTTTAAACCTGGCTTTTCTTCTCCGCCGTCGTTTTTTCACCTTCCCCTCACTCTCATTCGGCAACTTTAAATCACTCGACTTGCAGATCCCCACGTCGTCTGCAGGCTCTTCCAGTTTTTCACTGTTTTCCTGGATCTCTGAATCAGTCTTTAATTTGCGGTTCTCCCGGTTTTCCTGCGTTCCAGCGCCAGACGACGAGAAGTCACTGCGCGGTTTGTTTTCAGTCAAACAAGGCGCCTGATTTTTCAGATTTGGATTAAATCCGTTCTGGTCACTTGCACAGAAAGAGTCGCCATCGGCGCTTTCAGGACAGGTAGGTTCCTTATCTGCGGGGGCCATTTTCAACCTTTTTGCGTAAGAAGCACCGTTCTGAGCTAGCGTTATTTTGTTCTTGACCGTGAGGACAGCGAGATCTGACGTGTTGGGCGCGATGCCGTTTTCTGAGTTTTTCTGAGGGACGTTTGACAGAACAGATTTGAGAGCATTGGTCCACTTCTGGTCGTCGGTTTCCCCGGCGACAGACTGCATCAGAAACTGCTGAGTCTCTTCTAACGTTGTCTGTGGGTCAGAAAGATGGCAGTATTTATCCAGAAACTCCTTCCCGGGAAGCGACAGACAGTCCTGCGTCAACCAGCAGGTGTCTCTGACTGTGCTTCTCGTTAACCTCGTCTTCGCTCTGGGGATCCGCTCGCTTGGTTTCATTGCTATGGAGTGAACTCGCCTCCCATCTTTCCCCTGGTTGCCATTCTGGCAAACATGAGCAGTTTTAACGCTCTTATTGAGCAACCATTTCTCAGGCGCCTCGCCGCCGCAGAACTGACGACCACCAACTTCTTTTTCTTCAACGGTTAAATTATGCTTATATATGTGGTCTAGAAACACCCGAAAGTCACACGTTGAGAATTTTTTACACGTTTCGCATGAATACTTCCCGTCTGAGCAGTGATACATAGTCAGGTGGGCACTAAACTCAGGCCAGGTGCGCTGAACGTTGTCGTTGCACATGCTGCAGGTAGAAAAAGTGTCTTTGTGGCTTAGCAGGTGAACCTGAAGGTAGGAGAATTCATGGGCGCTAAAGGTGCACATATGGCAGGAAAAAACGGGCGGACTGCCTCCATGTTTTTCCACAAAGTGCCTCGCCAGGTCTTTGGGGGCATAATCCGAGTTGTCCCCGCATTGAGAGCAGGGGAACCTGAGCGTACTGCCGCCGTCGCTTGTGACGCGGGCTTCCCGGGGAGGCTCCTTCGATGGAGGCCACACGCTGGTCTGCTCCCACTTCTTCGCTATCTTCTTTGGCCCATTCTTATCTCGGCTTTGCATAGCTGGGGGCTGAACGACAGTTTTCCTGAGGTGGAGCCGTCTGTGCCAGCTTCTATTCTTCTTGCTGACGCGCCGTTTTCTGTGGCCCGTTGAGGTGGCTGTGCAAACATCCATGTTTCTTCTGGTGTCTGGTGCAGAAAATATGCAGCTATTAGTAAAAACAGCATTGTTTAGAAGTTAAAAAACAGACATTTTGATGCTATTTTACTTGAATTTAATGATCATAATTAAATGTAAGCCCCTAAAACAAGCTTGTAGTTCTTAAACAGGTCCACCTGTTGCTTGGCTCAGGTCCAAAATACCCCACTGTGGGCATTAGTGTGTCACAAACAACAAACACGGATATTCATCAACAACATGCAGAAAATTGCAATAGCTTCACCTGCAAGATTCATAACCAGTTTTTAAAAGAAACAAACGAAATCAATTTTAAAAACCCATCATGTTTTACGACTTGTTAAAAGAAAAACCAAAACAAGAAACGCTTAAAACTTGAAACGACCGAGCACAAACAGCCAGGGGGGTCGTTGGTCCATTGTTTAGTTAAAAAGTTAACCACAACAAAGCGATAAAGACTCGCTTCGCAACGCGCAGAGAAGACATAGAAACACAAGTTAGAGGAAAAGAGAGCGACTGAGCGTCTCCGTTTATATCGGAACACGCATTTAGTGGCGATAACTGCGGTTTGAATTAACGCGACGCTTAAGAAGAGGAGCTTACAAAGACGAAATAACTTATAGAGCACAAAGCGCGACGATAAAGTTCCCGCACACCACCGCGTTTTCACGCCGACTCGACTTATTACCGCAGACAAAGCTGTCGAGTGGGATAAATTCATAGTAAATGTGGAGTTGTCTCGGGTGTTTGGGGTATTTTTTTTCCTCTTTACCTTTTTCTTTTGTGGAGAGCTTGACAGCTCAGCGAGTGGCAGCCATGATGGTTTCATCCGGGGATTACAGCCTGTGAGCAGCTTTAGCCGTTAGCTTCCTCGCTGCTGCTGCTGCTGCTGCTGTCCCAGGCCTGCAGCTCCACACAAACACTCAGCTGTTCCTCTGCCTCCATTGCTTTCACTCCGCTTTGCTGGGATATTCACTCCTGTTGAGCTTGTTGTATAGTTTCACACGTTACAGCCGCAAAGTATAGTGTATATTTAATGTGAAATGCACAACTGTGACGTTAAAGGATTGAACGGTTTTCTGTTTTTTTTTCTTTATTTTGCAACTACTAAACTGAAAGGTGGGGCAGCCTCTTTTACTCCAGCCATAAATAAATAAAAGTTAATCAGAAGTCACTTAATTAGTAAACAGGATCCACTTGAAGTTTAATCTCAGTGTAGTCATGTTTTTGGGTAAAGTACCCAAAACTTGAACTCAAGTAAAAGTAAAAAGTCAAAGAAATTACTCACGTAAGAGTAAAAAGGTCTGTTCAAGTACTGAGTAACTGATCAAATTATTAATCATTTAATATTTTAAAATTACATAGACAAGCCAATATATAAAGTTAAGTGGAAATTTTGGTATTTTAAGGACCAAAATGACAATAATTTACATAAGTAGCAAAAAACAACTAAACATATTTCAAAAATCAGCTTCTTTCAATTAAAAACGTATGAAACATTAACAGAATCTGCAGGTGTGTGTCTGTGTCTGGTGAATTTTTGGTTAAAACATGTTTGTTTTTCATTCAGTGGGAAGAAAATCCAGAAATTTTACTCAAGAATAAAGATACTTCATAATTAAATTACTCTAGTAAAAGTAAAAAGTACAACATAGTAAAAATGCTCCTAAAAGTACATTTTTCCAAAAAAGTTACTCAAGTAAATGTAATTGAGTATGCAACTAGTTATAACCCAACTTTGGCCACGTTGAATGGACAGATTACGCTGGTCTATTAGATTTTGTTTAAAAATAACTTTTTTAAAATACTTTTAATTATGATATAAAATGTTTTCGTAAGCAAAAAAAACACACAAAAAAGAGAGGCCTGAAAACATCAGGTAATAAATCTACATGTGTTTTACCAAGTTACTGGAATAATTGAACTTTTCAACTGAATCGTTTTGTTTTCACACCAAACATCCTACATCAGAAATCAATAATCAATGAGCTACTTCTGCTATGTGGTTATATTTTATTCACAGAAAAAAGAAGTCCAACATGCAAAAGCTGCAAGGTTGCATTTTACGGTTTATTTCTCCACCATGATAAGCAATAAATGCAGATTTATCTTTCTATTGTTTCCTTCCTCTCCTCCTGTTTAAAAAAACAAAACATAAGCCCACCCCAGTGCATGCTGGTCCTGTTTCTATACTTATAGAAAATGGCCCCACAGCTCTTCCTGTCTGACTTACGAAGGCAAAACAAAAAACAAACGAACAAAAAAGGTTAACCTACAAATGAACCCCAAGATATACAGTAAACCAATAATAAGTTTCAACAGAATTAACATAAAAACAGATATCTCCAATGGGATAATGCATATTAATGAACATGCAATTTTATCATACAGTATTGAGACGCTCATTTAGTGTCTTTTTATGTTTACAAAACTATATTTGTCATAAAATAGGAGCTGAAACAGGAAGTTCCTAATGAGGTAAAAGGTGAAATAATCAGAGCGCTGATTACAGACCAGCCATGCTGTAGGTTGCACCCTAAAGGTGAGATAGGTGGAGCTTTATTGAAATTATTGAATGGGTTTATTGATCAGTTCGGTGTCAGCGGTTTGATATAGAGAATGTTAGAAACACTGCAGAGATCAGGGGTCAATCAGGGGTTCTTTTTAACTCTTAAGTCCAATTACCCAAGTTCCTACTCAAAAGAAAAAAAAGAGATATCCTTTATTGACAGAGGGGAAATTCAGCAGCAGGTTACAGGAAAATGTAAGATCCCTATTCAGCCAAGATAAACATATAAAAACCAGTTATGAAGGCAACTCTGTACTAGCCAGGTGTACCTAATAAAGTGGCCGGCGAGTGTATGTTCATCAAAGAAGTGAGGCTTGCAGGAGCATGGAGGCTCTAGACTGGTTTGTCTCCTTTTAGATCAAGCGGTCCCTGATAGTTTGCCATTAGGCAGCAGACGACCCACAGCTGATTGACAGAACCGACCAGAGAAAGAGGAACAAGACCGTCCCAGATTTGGTACTCCTTCACCCTTCGTATGGCCCTCTCCACCAAAATCCTCAGTCCAGCAACAGCCTGGGTCTTCTGGGTGTCTTTACTGGTGGGTTTTGTTAGTGGAGGGACGATGAGTGCTGCCCCGACCTCTGACAGAATCTTCTCAATCCGGAAACCCTCGTCGGCCACTACTCCGTCTCCGGGCCGAAGCAGCGCCAAAATCTCTGATTTCCGAGTTATTTCTACGTCTGAGATGGAGCCTCTGTACAGTTTGGATACAAAAGTGATGATCCCACATGGAGCGATGCCAATCAGACCTTTAAAGGTGGTGTGGTTTTTGGAGCGTGCCGTTTCACAGCGGATCTCAGTGCAGGCCACTGCCACTCTCACCTGGGGGCAGCACTGCTTGAGCTTGTCAGGCATGGTGGCCTCAACTTGCTCTCTTGTCATCCACAACGGCAGCGAGCCAAGAACCTGGTAAAGGTAGCTAGTCCACGTTAAGATGATGCGACTCACTGTGGGCAAACTGACCTCAAAGATGGACGACAAAGTCTTCTCCTGAAGTCCGGCTGCAACACGACAAAGAAACATGAACAGTTCGTCGATGAGGGGAGGTTTTCGCTGAGGACTAGGCGTTTCTTCTGCAGACCGCTGTGCCTTGGACCAGTACACCAGCCTTGAAGCAGAAGGCTTAACCGACTCCCAAAACACAGCGAAGACCTCCTTCGAGTTGAATTTCGTGTAGTGACGAAAATCTTCATCTGTGACGCAAAACCTGAAAATCAGTGGCAGCTTTTTCTTAAGAGTCAGCTGCTGGATTTCCATTTCCAACGACAAAACCTGGAGCTCCAGCTCTTCAATTCTCCGTGTGGCAGTGTCCAGTTTACCTGAGCGAAAAGAAAAAACATACACCTTAAGAGACATCACTCAACTTTCGCTATCCTCATCACTGGAGTCTTTAAACTAGAGGTGTCAAATTCATTTTGGGCCATATCAAAGTCTGGATGTCCTTAAAGGGCCAGTTGTGTCAGAATGTATTGGTAAAAGCCAATACAACAAAGAGCTGTTTGTTTCAGTATTTAGTAAAAGTTTCCTTAAATTCAATAATGTAATTGAACATCTTTTCACACTGGTCAGCCCATCTGGGATTTTGTGATCGTTTCTGTGGTTTATTTGCAATCAAAATCACAGATTTTGTGGCACTAATTTAGAAATATTTGTACGGATTTTTTACGATGTTTGCCCTAATGTGTGGGGTTAAACATGACTTCTTATTAACTGCCGTATCGGTCATGGACTATGACTTGACATCAAGTGAGGCTGAGGTTGCGGTAACTTAAACTTAATGTGTTTTTGGCCAATTTTGAGAGAAATATTGCAGTAAAATCAGAATAAAATGTGAGGATTTGTCGATTTATTGTGAGTTTTGTGCATTTGTGAAAAACTGGAGGGACTAATTGATATAATTTGGAGTCTAAAGGGCCATATAAAAAGCTACAAAGGGCCAGATTTGGCCCCCGACCTTGAGTTTGACACATGTACTTTAAACTCTCACTGGTTGCCATGGCTACCTGCTTTTATCCTGCTCTTTTAACATTAGCTAGCATGTTGTCGGCATACTACAACTGTTTATCACAGCATTATAAAAATAAATTATGCTATCAAACGGACATTAGTGAATGAGATGCGTCTTAATGACCCGTTAAATGCAGACGAGTCGATAAATAATGAGAGAAAATGGCCCAAATGTCAAATATTACTAGCTGGCAAATAGTTTGTTCATAGTAAGATCAGCAGTTTTCAATGAGATATGTTGAGTTGCTCTAAATAAGACAAACATATACATAGTGAACAATAAGGGCACCAGAAAAGGGTTTTTATTTAATCAAAAAACACAAAAGATAAATGAAATACAATAATTTCTTCCTAGTTTGGTCACAATTAGAGGGAAAATGAAGATGTAGCTGCATCCATCAAGGAAGGTGATAAACTAATTCAAAAACTGAAAACGCAGTGGACTGAACGGGACACAGGTTGAGGTACAGAGACGATGAGCTATAAATTAAACCTCTGACATCTGCAGACGCCGCTCAAAGAGAAGTGATCTGCGCTGGCGGCAAGTGGTACATAATTTTATTAGCCTAATTGTAAATAGTTTAGAATAATGTATTATTGCCTGCGTTCTGAAGGCGCACTGCACTGAACCCCATTGAAAACCTCCTGGTTATTCCACCAAACGCTGATTTCTGAACTCATCCTGAGTTAAAACATTAGTATTGTTGTTTTTAAATGAATATGAACTTGTTTTCTTTGCATTATTTGACGTCTGAAAGTTTTCCTTCTGTTTCGTTATTTTGACCATTTCTCATTGTCTGTAAATAAATACTCTGAAATTGTTGCTTGGTATTTCAGATACATGTTGTCAGTAGTTCACAGAATAAAAGAACAATGTTCATTTTACTCAAACATATAGATATGTTTGAGTATGTATATGTACATAACATCAGTTTTAAAGTCCCTTCTCTGGCTCCCTGTAGCTCAGAGAATAGACTTTAAAATACTGATGTTAGTTTATAAATCACTGAACGGTTTAGCACCACAATACCTTAAAGATCTGTTATTACTGTACCAACCGTCTAGACCCCTCAGATCTTCTGGTTCTGGTTCTGCTCTGCATCCCCAGAACCAGAACCAGATGAGGAGAAGCAGAATTCAGTTTCTATGCACCACAGATTTGGAACAAACTTCCAGAAAACTGTAAAACAGTTAAAACACTGGGTGCCTTTAAATCTCAACTTAAAACCCACCTGTTTAGAGTTGCTTATGGCTAAATTAGGGTTAGAGTGCCGGTTTTGATGTCTTCCATCTTTTTATGTCTTTAATGTTTTTAATTTCTTCTTTCTTTTCGACGTTTTAATGATGTAATGTTTTTTTTTTTTTTTTAAATCTCTCTCCTTCTCACTGATTATTTCTGTTTTTATTTTAATTATGTAAAGCACTTTGAAATGCCTTGCTGCTGAAATGTGCTATACAAATAAAATTTGATTGATTCATTGATATAAAGAGTAAAATCAGAAAAACTGATAATTCTGCAGTGGTCTCTTAACCTTTTCCAGAGCTGTGTATATAATATGCACAAGGCACACATGCCATGTTGCTGCTATACAAATAAACTTTACTTGAGTTTTTATAAATATAAAGCTTATTCAAAGGGAAAACCACAAAATATGCAATATTTTCTATAGATGGATACCAAAGCTGCTCCTCCTCACTCAAATGTATTTACTAACGATCTTTCCACCAGTTAGCAAGTCTGAAATGTTCTAGAGATGGTTTCAATGTTATTCACTGCCATGTGTTTTTTGTAGAAGACACTTTCTGTAACACTAACCCGGAAGATTGCAGGCATAGTCATGATCTTTAGCCACTGCACTTGCAAGCAATCCCTCCTCTGTGCAGTCCCCAGGGTCAGGCATCTTCTGGAAGTCATCCTGGCCAGCAGCACCAAAATACTTTTTGGTTAGAATGAAAACAGACTCAGGAGCTTGTAAGCTTCTCCCTAGACGTGGGAAATATGTTGAGACACTTCAATTAGGACACATTTTTGTTAATAATATTTAAAAAAATGTTAAACCCTGTCGTCCTCCCTTTACCCCAATCATTCCAGTGAAATCTAGAAGGCACCGCTCCTTGTCTAATCCGAATTCTTCCACTGGCTGATGTGCTGAGGTCCTCCGGGGCAAAGTGCTGGCTGCAGACATAGGTGCTCCCACGGATGATTTGAAAACTTGGTCCCTCATCTCTCCTGATTGCTCTCACCCAACAGGCACGTATATCTGGGTCTACGGGAAAATCATGGAAACTCAAATATGGGTTTTTTTGTTTGTTGCTAGAACAGCGTGGTACGCTGCAATAGCAACGTCTTGATGATTGTGCCATGTTTGTTAGGTGGGTTGCTGCTGAGAAAGATGGACACAACAAAACAAAATAATTATGAATCATATATGTAAATGATTTAATATTTACAACACTAAGCAACAGTGTTAGAAGATGTCCGTGATTTTACATTAATATAGGAAGTAAACCTTTGAACCTTACAGAACTGACAAGCAGCGGTGTATGTTTTTAGCTATCCGTGGCTAAAGCTGCTGCTAGCTAGCGGAATTAAAAATTGCAGGCTGTAAGAAAAGGGTAAATTAACAATAATGGATAACGTTGCCATCACTAACTAACAGATACATACTGTTTTTATTAACGTTGACAGAAAAAGTAAACCTTTTAACGTTACAGTACTGACATGAACCGGCGTATATTTTAGCTACATTTGGCTAACGCTACTGCTAGCTCGCTTACCGTCTAATCAGACGCTGTTTCCCTTATACACTGTAAGAAAATGGTAAATTAACAATAACGGATAACGTTGCAATGGTTAATTAGCACGTCAGTATTGTTTTATTAACCTCACCTTTCGCTATATCCTAAAGATGATGAGTATACGTACATTTTCCAGTTTCGAGGCAGAAGCACGCTGGAAGTACAGATACACCGCAACGAGTCAGAAAGGAAGTCATCTGACGTAATTGTGAAAATGGCCTGCCCATACGATGAATGTTTTTGACATTGCGGCTCACAATGCAAGATATGTGGCAGGTTTTTTTTTTCTAGCTGATTCAAATTTTAGATATGTAGTAGCTTTGTATGTATATCTTGATCATGAATATCTTCTTTTGTGGTGAGAAAATACGTGGGACGGAACATTTGAGGTGTACAGAAGAAACAGCGCCTCCTACAGTCAAAGTATAAAATAATATAACACCTGCGGGGTGCCGTTTCTAAAGTTACGCGGTGAAAAATTAACGGCAATAATTGTGATTATTTAGCCTACCATAAGAGAAAAAATACATAAATGTAACAGTTTCAAACTAATATTTTAAGTACCAACGTAAATATTTAGCTGCAAATTCACTTGCTAATAACCGGAAGTAAACCCTCAAAGTAAAAGCCGGTTCTTGCGAACTTCCACATCAACTCCTGCTGGTGAGCCCATTGATAAAAGTCTGAATTACCATTTAAATGGCTCACTATTTTAAGCTGAGATGTTGTACATGTCCAGAGGAGAAGGAACAACAAAAGAAGAGGAGACATGAGCAAAAACTGAAGTGAAAGGTTTATATTATACAAGTTCACCAGACCCTTATTTTGGTAGTCTACTGCTTATTAGTAAGTAAAATTGCATGTAATCATTCAATATGTTTATTAGCTAACTATTTAGCTTAAAGTTAAATATTTAATTCCAAAGTATAGTTTCAAGCTAAATATTATCTTATTATGTAGATATTTAGTTGTGAAAGCTGGTAATGATAGGTAGTAGCTTTCAGTAGCTACCAGTGAAACTAGTAGCTAAATGAAAACTGAATACTTAGCTAGTAGCTAAATATTTTAGATAACTGATTAGCTATAACTGTTTAGCTTGAAACTAAATCTTTAGCTTCAAGCTAAATATTAATAATTGCTAACTAAAGGTTTAGATAAAGCTAATTATTTAGGCTCAGACTAAATATTTAATTTGCTAATTGAATATTTAGTTTGAAACTATGTCATTTATGATTACATTAATAACATGGTGAAAATATCACTTTGAATAATGATCCCCATTTTGTTTGACCCTTATGACAGTAATCCATATTACTGCTGGTAATTTTGAACAATATAATTTTACACCCCATAAACGCCCAATTACAAAACTACCCAGTAATTTATGGGCCCGTAGTTGGCAGTGATGCTTTCAAGTGCTGAATAAAATGTAAAGATACCACAATCAAATAACGGGCATTAAAAACATGAAGATTTGAGATGGATAACTTTAAAAATGTCTCATTCACATTTTGATGTTTATTTCACTTTCCGAACCCCATTTCTCTGGTGTCATGGCGTCTTTCTGGTTGGCTGTTCTGATTGACAGTCTTGGAGCGTTGCGTTTTTTCGAGCAGCACTTGAACGCACCTGTGTAGTTTGAAGAACTCGTGTTGCTGCAGCCTGCGAGCCTAAAACAACGAGACCAAGCAAAGCATGATCGGCTAGTCTAAACTGCACTTTTACTCCAGTGAACCTGCGCATTGGGTGAGTCTGCACCGATCATTCATTTCCACGTCACGGATTGGAAAAGCCGGTCGAGTTATGACACCCACGGGATCGCTAATCGATGCGTGTTGTTGAAATCCTGTGTGCAAACGTTGCGTTTTAAACGTTGAGAGCGCATCTTCAGCACACAGTATGAGTGTGCTAATCACTTTAACTTTGCTTTGACTTCCAGAGGTTTTCAAAGCACTGTCTTAAATGGAGCTAGAGGACCAATGGTGGAAGGGACAACTTGCTGCAGATATTTACCAGGCGCTCAGATGCAAAGTGAGGGCGATTGACCATCAAATGGAGCCACAATGGAGAAAAAATAATTAACAATTTCAGTGTATCTATATTGTTTTTGATAGCTTGTGTTCATCCTGTACGTTACTGATGTTTTACCAGTCAGGCATGCCATTATGACCACATCCCTGCAGCAGGTAGCAACAATTGCACTCAATATATTTTTACTCAAGTAAAAGTAAAAGGTAAATGTCCAAGACATTATTCAAGAGTAAAAAAGTATTTGGTAAAAAGTCTACTCAAGTAGTGAGTAGTTGATCAAATTGTCAATCATCTAATATTTAAAAATTAGATCATCAGACGGACTAAAATATAAAGTTGAGTGGAAATTTTGGTATTTGAAGGACCAAAGTGACGATAATTTATATAAATAACGAAAAATAACAAAATTATGTTAAATAAAATGTTTTCAAATAAGTTTCTTTCAATGTAAGACTTATGAAACTTTAACAAAGACTGCAGGTCTGTCTGGTAAAGTTTAGGCTAAAACATGTTTGTTTTTCACTCAGTGGGTAGGAAATCCAGAAATTTTACTCAAGTAAGAGTAGAAATATTTCACAATAAAACTACTAAAGTAAAAGTAAAATAAAAAAAACAAAATAGTAAAAATTCTGCTAAAAGTAAACGTTTTCAAAAAAGTTATCAAGTAAATGCAATTAAATAATATTTCCCCAATTCTGCCTGTTAGCTGTGTTTCTGCCCTGACTTGTTGACTCCACTCCTGAAAGTTGTGAGGTGTAGCCTCTACTGATCTGACTTTTTAATTGATTTGTGATCTGGTAGGTTTGTTTGCAAACTAAGCTAGAATACATTTATTATATCAGTGAGTTTTGCACCATTGCTTCCTTTGGTAGGTCTTGGACAGGATCCCACCAACAAGCTTTGGAGATGCATCGAATCATTTACCACAAGTGTTTGGTTCTATCTTAAATTTATTTTTATGCTTCCCTGTTTTTATCCTTTTAATTATTGGTGGGACTTGATTAATTTTTTTAAATTAATCAGGGTTAATTAATCAAACTGTATATCAACAAACTAAGCTACATTTTCAATTCAATAATAATTTTTTCTGGTGAATTATTGAATAAATAGACATAGAAACTTAACAACAAAATTATTTATTGTTTTCAGAATTCGGTATTAACTAGTTACATTTATTCAATTACATTTTTTTTAAGTACTTTTAGGAATATTTTTACTATCCTTTACTTTTACGTGAGTAATTTTATTATGAAGTATTTCTACTTTTACTGGAGTAAAATTTCTGGATTCTCTACCAACTGAATGAAAAACAAACATATTTGTTTAGACACAGACACACACCTCAAGTTTTTGTTAAAGTTTCATAAGTTTTTTATTGAAAGAAACTGATTTGGAAGGAGTAAATTTTGCCTAATTTGGTTATTTTTTGTTACTTATATGAATTATTGTCAATTCCTCTTAACTTTATATTTTGGTCTGTCTGATGTCATTTTAAAATATTAAATGTTTGATAATTTGATCAGTTACTCGGTACTTGACTACCATTGATTTTTTGTTTTTTTTACCAAATATTTTCTTACTCTTACTTGAGTAAAATTTCTGGATTTTCTACCCACTGAATGAAACATCTTTTAACCAAAAATTCACCAGACACGAACACACACCAACAGTTTTTGTTAAAGTTTCATAAGTTTTTTATTGAAAGAAACTGATTTGGAAGGAGTAAATTTTGCCTAATTTGGTTATTTTTTGTTACTTATTGCCATTTTGTCCTTAAAATGCCAAAAGTGATTGATTAAACGATTGATAATTTGATCATTTATTCAGTACTTGAGTAGACTTTTTACCAAATACTTTCTTTACTTGGACGGCTACTTTTTACTTTTACTTGAGTAAAAATATGTTGAAGTCATTCTACTCTTATGTACATTTTTTGGGAACTCTACCTGATTGTTTTAAAAATCTGCTATTTAGGTTATCCAACCATACAATTGGTGCAAAGTGCTATTAACTTGGAGCTTATTCTGAAATGTGAACTCTGGATGCTAACATTTAGCATTGATGACGACTGTGTTGCTGCAACATGTTTAGCACTGAGATGGAAATTTAGGGTTTAGTAGCTTGATAGGATAACTCCTGTTGCCACAAAATAGTCTTTACCGTTTTGTAAAGCAAAAATGAATCCCCAGTGGATGAAGAGAAGCAACTTTGCCTTCCATTGATGTTTACAGAAGCCACATGTGCATCAGATATGCAGATGTACCAGAAACACATGAATATAAAAGGTTCCAGCTTTTAAAAAAATAAAAATAAAATTTTAACGCATCATCTTTGTGGAAGAAATTGCTCACTTGTTGTTTAATAAGTGATTTTTTCCTTTCTTTGTGCTTTAAATAAGAAAATCTTACTTAAAAATTAAATTCTAGACTTGAAGTTTACTCATAACAAGTAATATTTTTTTAATATTAAGCTATAATATCTTACTGAAATAATTAACTACGTAAACATAAAATATTTTAACATAAAACCTCTTTGTGACAAAAATTGTCTACTCATATAGAAAACAAGCATAAATATCCTTAGTTTAAGATATTTAATCTTACTTAAATTTCAGTTTTTGCAGTATGCAATCTACAAACATCTGTAGTTATGCAATTTAAGGTCAGTGGTCATAATGTTATGCCAGATTTCTATGGATTATTATTGTTTTACTTTGTGTTTTATTTTATTTTTATATTGTCTGTCCATTTTGGTGACTGGTTAAGGCGCTACAGATGCGAACGGCATATATTTATATTCGAGTTGTGCATCGTGCCTGTGTTGTACAGTTTATTATTGTTGTGATTCTGGAACAGGAGCTCAAACTGCCGTCCTACAAAGGCCAGTCCCCTCAGCTGAACCTCAGGCGATACTTTGCAGACCTCATCGCCATCATCTGCAACCGCTTCTGCCTTTGCCCCGCGGCCAGACACCTGGCCGTCTACCTGCTGGACCTCTTCATGGACCGCTATGACGTCACCATGCAGCAGCTCCACATGGTCTCTCTGTCCTGTCTCCTTCTGGCAAGTATGTGTATCTGTGACCTCTCGGTTCAGATGCTGTCAGATCGCCATAGGCGCAGCAAAAACTGACGGCTATATCTGTCAGACAAGTATGCGCTGTCATTTTATTTAATCGGCAACAGTGACGTAGATGTTGGATCATAAACTTTATTAGCAGCTGTATGACAGCCAAACTTAGCGGTTAGCTTGTCAGACCATCATCAAGTTTTATACGGCGCGTTTTGTAGTTGACTGTAGCTGCAGCTGCTTTAAACACTTTGAAACTATGACACTGCATATATATCCATCTAGTTATCATCGAAACAATTTATTAGCTTATTTTTTTGTCGTATGCCGAACTGACAGCTCCTCTAAACGTCGCGAACGCTTAATGCGCACGCATGCGTACTCACTGCCTGTTCGCTAGCAGGCAGTTGAGCGTTTTGGTTTTTTAAAATAAACTTTATTTACAAAGGAAGAGTACACAATTGTAGACGGTGGTAGTATTCTCGAGGTGCTGGTGTAACAAATCCATAGGACTCAAGGAGAAAAAAATAACAGGTTACAAATTAAATTCATCACTTAACTTAGCCTTAAGTGATGAATAGCTTTACAGTTGGTGCACAATTTTAAAGAATAAAAAAACCCCCATCTCAAATAAGCTCTAAAAACAGTGAGGTTAGGTTTGTTTTTAGCAAATTTGCAGGCATGTATGTGGAACTTGGCCAACAGAATAAGAACGTTTATAATATGTTGAGCGGTTTGTTGATGCGCCTAACTTTCTTCCGGTTGACGCAGGTAAATTTGAGGAAAGGGAGGACCGCGTGCCGAAGCTGGAGACCCTGAACAGCCTGGGCTGCATGAGCTCCATGAACCTGGTCCTGACCAAGCAGGCTTTGCTCCACATGGAGCTGCTGCTGCTGGAAACCTTCAGCTGGAACCTGTACCTTCCCACCGCAGCTCACTTCATTGATTACTATTTGTCCGTCGGCGTCCTGGACGGAGATCTGCATGACGGCTGGCCCATGGCGAGCCTGGAGAAGCCCAAGCTGTACATGGCCAAGTACGCAGACTACTTCCTGGAAGTCTCCTTGCAAGGTGCGCTGGTGAAGGTTAGGCCGAGGAAATCAGAGAACTTTTCTGTGTGTTGAAGATTTATTTTAGGGACTAATGGAACAAGTTTCTTTCTCTCGCTGTTTTTCTCTCTTTCTCCTTCTTTATGTCTTTCTTTCCTTTCTTCCCTCCTTGTTTCCTTCCCTCTTTGCTTTCTTTCATCTTTCCTCTCTTCCCTCCATCCTTCCTGCCTTCATTGCTTACTTCCATTTGCTCTTCCTTCTTTGCTTCCTTCTTTCATTCCTTCCTTCTCTCTTCTTTGATTTCTTCCTTCCTTCCTATCTTCTTTCTTTTTTCTTTTCTTACTTCCTTCATTTATTCCTTCCTTCCTTGGTTCCTTCCTTTTCCTCTTCCTTCCTTCATGTTCCATGCTTTCATGCTTCCTTTCCTGTCTCCTTTTTTCAATCCTTCCAGTATACTCTCTTCCTTCCTTTCTTTTTTTTTCTTCCTCTTTTTGTTCATGTTTCCTTCCTTTCTTCCTTGGTTCCTTCCTTTTCCTCTTCCTTCCTTCATGTTCCATGCTTTCATGCTTCCTTCCTTTCCTGTCTCCTTTTTTCCATCCTTCCTGTAAACTCTCTTCCTTCCTTTCTTTTTTTTCTTCCTCTTTTTGTCCACGTTTCCTTCCATTCATCCTTCCTCCTTCCCTCCTCCAAGTATCTCCTCTGAATTCTGTATTTCTATTTTTAAATAGAAATACAGATAAAACTGAAATGTTGAGTGTGGAGAAAATTATTGACATAAAAGGTTTAATATTAAACACCTTTGTTTTCTTCCTCTGATCTGTGTTTTGTTTTTATTACATTTTCCATAGATCACATCTTTTTGTGCTTTGCTCCGTCGCTGGTGGCGGCCGCCTGCGTGGCGGCGTCCCGCCTCATCCTCCATCTTTCCCCCAGCTGGCCGGCCCACCTGCAGCGCCTCACCGGCTACGCCTGGGAAAACCTCACACCCTGCATGGAGAAGCTGCTCATGTGAGAGAGGCCAAGACTGTGAATAAATGAAAACATACGAGAGTTTCCATTGAAAGTTTGAATGGCGAAGGATTAATTTGTATTCTGCAGGCTCACCTGAGCAGGAGTTCATATCTCAATGAAAATTAACTTGAGATATTTTTAACTCCTTATCTAGAGAAACCATTGGGGAAAAGTATACGCGGAAAACGGAAAATTTAATTGTTATCTAAAGAAAACCATCAGAAAATGGATTTGTTTTCTCGAGAAAACTATCGAGAATGTATTTGCGGAAAAAGTTAAATTAACTTGTTATCTAAAGAAAAAATGTTTTTACAAAAAATGGGAAGTTATCCTGAGAAAACCTTAGGAAAAAAGTATTTGTGGGAAACTGGAAAGTTTACTATTTATCTTGAAAATCATCTGGAATTTTACTCGTTAGCTCAAGAAAACAATCAGAAAATGAATTTATCTTGAAAATTATGGGGAAGAAGTTTATAAAGAAAACAAAAAAAATTATAGTTTCCTTCAGAAAACCAGGAAAAAAATTATTTCTTTATTTCAAGAAAACCCTCGAGGTTTGGGGCTAAAAGTATATGTGGAAAACGGGAAATTAACTAATCTAGAAAATAATCTGGAAAATGTATATTCCGAAAAGTGAAAATTAACTTATAGCGATAAAACCATCGGAAATGAATTTCTTTATTTCGAGAAAACCTTCAGGAAAAGAGTTTATATTGAAAACATAAAATGTACTTGTTATCTTAAAAACAGTCTGAAGAATAACTTATTCAGAGAAACCATTGGGAAAAAGTATAAGCTAGAAAACCATAAGAAAATAAATTTCTTTATTCGAGAAAACCTTCATGAAAAAGTAAATGTGGACAACAGGAAATTTACTCCTTCTCTCAAGAAAACCATCGGCAAATGAATTTATCTCCAGAAAATTATCTGGAAGAAATGTATGCAGAAAATGTCCTTTCTCAGCTTCTGTAGTTTACACACAATCACTTGCAAAATTAAACTGAGGATTTAGTTTAATTTGGTAAACATAAGGATTTTATTTATGCAGTTTAAGGATTATAAATATGACATTGTTTTTTTTTCCAGTGCACATGACAGTGATGTGAAGGAGGCCAATAAGCAGCAGTGCCTTCAGCAGCAGCACAGCCAGGCGCTGCTCCACAGTTCAGGCCAGCCAGCCACTGCGTCGCAGTTCCTGCAGCTGCCCTCCATGCAGTTCCCTCAGAAAGCCCTGCAGGCAGGCCCGGCCGCCGGCCACAGGTCTGCATCCTACCTGCAAGGCCCCGGCGGCCCCCAGCAGAGCGACACGCAAGCCTCCGCCGCCTGTCTGGACCTGAAGCCCGGCGTTCCCAGCCGGGCGTACCCGGTCAGCATGCACTACAGCTACCAGGCGCCGTGCTTCGACAGATAATCGTCGTTTTAGCGGAGAGCCAGACGCAATCGTTTGAACGTACAGAATGTTGTTTTTAATTCCCAGAGACTTGATAAGATTTGTGCAGCACTTTGAGCCGTTCAGTGTGCAATACATGAGGATGTTTCTTTTCTTAATGTTTGAGATACAGAGTGAATGTCAATGCGCTGTTTTGCACCAATCTCTGCTAGACCAAAAAGCCTTGTGTTCATTTTATGCCAACCTGAAGTATTAATTACCCTGTGTTGAAAGTTAAGACAGCAGGAGCCAAAAGGGGGGGATTTATGTCAAAGTTTGTGGTTTAACTTAAGAGTTTTTGTTGCGTTGTTCTTTTTTTAATTTTTTTTCTCTAGTTGTTAGGGCAAATGTCAAGAACAAAGATGGTAGATGCTGCAGCACGTGAAAATTATCCCCCGAGTTTCAGTCAGCTTCTATTGTCCTTTTAAATAAAACGCAAACCTGTGTTGATGATCCGGTTCGGGGGGGAAAACATTACAACTTGAAATTCTGTCGGTTTCACTGTATAAAAATCCTTAAAAATGGATGACTGCAACACTGAGTCTGTTTCTTTATTTCCAAAAATAAAAAAACTAAAATCAAGCAAACAAAGTAGATTGATATTTATTATAGATCCAAAACTTTAAAGTGTTTTTTTTTACAATGGTGTATTAGGGCCATTGTAGATAGAATAAAAGGAGAACATTTTTGCCAATAATTTTGGTTAATCTCAGAAATTTTCTTTGAAAACTTATAGAAAAAGTTTTAATGAAAATGTTAGACATTTGAAGTAAAAATAAAAGTTTTTTTGTAGAAAATTTCTGTTGATGTAAGAATTAAAAAAAATTTCTAGCAAATGTTCTTGTTTTTTTTTCTAGAAAAAAACTGAGTTTTTCTGAAATTATCTGCATGTTTATTAAACAAACATGGAGGGGGGAGGGAAACAACCATGCTTTTATTTTCCCACCACCTAAAATTTCCAATAACGTAACAAATGTGGAAAGTAATGCGAAACCTTCTGCATGTTTTGGTGAAGGTGCAGCTGACAGCCACCAGAGGGCAGCATCTGTTGTCTGTTGACTGCTAAGAAATCTTCCTCGCCAGCTCAGACGTGAAAATGAGAAATTAAAAAAATTCAACCTTCTATCTTAATCATTCTGCAGATTTTCCTGAGAAAAATATCAGAATATATTTCTTTGGAACTTCTCAAAAGAAATTTCGGCCCCGAAGACGTAAAAACAGACCGATGATTTAAAGTTCAGCTAAAACAAACACATTTGCTTTTCTTTAAGGCGAGAACCACACGCTGTCATTTTCTCAAACTCTTAGTTTGTTTTTGAATAGACTGCTTGTTTCTGAATGAAAATCTCAAAGGAGACTGAACTGAAATGATTTCCCGTCACTAAAACATTGTGGTGAGTAAAAACCTCTAATGGATTTCTGGTTCCTGCGTGTTAAAATGGGATGGCGAAAAGCAGAAGGAAGCAGATTTAACGCATTGCTTTACCATATTTACCCTCTATATTTGGTTTTGTACAGCTTTAGAGTACCCAAAAATTGTGCTTTAGTGCGAGTAGCACTACTTCAACATATTTTTATTCAAGTACAAAACATGTTTCATTCAGTGGGAAGAAAATTAGGAATTTTTTACTAGTTAAGAGTAAGTAAAATTTCTACTTCATAATAAAATTACTAAAGTAAAAAAAAAATACAGTGTAGTAAAAAATACTCCTAAAAAAAGAGTATATATATATATTTTTTTTATTTTTATTTATTTATTTTTTTTTTTTTTTGAAACACTCAACTAAATGTAATTGACTAAATGTAACTAGTTACTACCCAACTCTGACTCCCGGTAAAGAGATATGTAAATAAAAACTGATATTTTACTATAGTAGCATAATTTCCCACTTAAGCTTAAACAAATCAAAACCTTTCAGTTAAATACTAGTATTCAGTGGGAACTGAACTGAACTTTTGTATGTTTCACCTTTTTAACATAATCAGACTGTTTAAAAACTTTTATTCAGTAAACTGTGGCTTCCCGTTTCTCCTGGGGTGTAAATATGAAGTGACGTGCTGGGCTTAGCTGGCGTTGCTAGGTGACGGGCTGGGCTTGGCTGGCGTTGCTAAGTGACGGGCTAAGCTTGGCTGGCGTTGCTAAGTGACGGGCTAAGCTTGGCTGGCGTTGCTAGGTAACGGCGCCAATAGAACTAGCACTTATTCATCAATTGTAGCTTCTTGCCTAATCTTTAGCTTCCTCCACTGAATCTTTGACTCTGCCTGGGCCACTCCAAATCGTTAATTTGTTATCCAGTCAGAACAAAACCAAGTCGGTAAAAATAAAATACGACATTTTGAATTAAAGTCAGGTGGTATCTATGGAAAAACAAAAAATGGGTCAACTTTCGCTCTATTAGTAGGGAAACTTAACCAAAAATATGAAAAATATGGTAAAAAAAAAAAACCATCCTTTTTTTTTAGTTTCCAGATCTAAATCCTACAGAAACCCTGTAAAGATTAAGAACAGAGGAGGAATAGTTAGTACGCTTCAACCTTGTGAAACGATTAGGATTAAGTCCTGCAAAAATGTATCAAAATGTTAAACTTTGACTTGAAATATAAATATGTTGCGATCACCAGATAATTACCAGAGAAGATTCAGGAGTGAGGAAGTAAAAAAATAATGGCAGTCAGTGACTTCCTCTTAATTTTTTATTTCTGCCTCGTTGTTCTGTGTGGAAAAACCCAGCAGCCCACTCACCCATCTGTTTCTCTGTGTGAGCAAAAACAACCAGAGCTTTTTTAACTAAACCTATAATAACATGAGTCCTGCATGGTTGTATGTTTCATTATCAGCAAAAAATAAAACCCAGAAAATATTGTTTCTGGTTTCAACTCTGAACCCACAAAACAGCCAGGCCATGGTGGCATGAACTTTAAAGAGAAAAAAACAAAACACACTTTTAGGTCAAATATGAACAAAAAAATGACCAGAACAATAATATAAAAATTATACTGAAAGAAATCAAATGTATTCTCCTTATTTTGCCTGATTTAATCTCAGAACAAGAATCAGAAAGGTTTCTACTTGATATGACAAATACTAGACAAAAATGTAAATAGATACAAGTAGCAGCTTTCAAGTAATTATTAATTTTATCAAGGGGAAAAGAGGAATCAAAACCTGAACTATGGTTGCCTGCATGTTAAATTACAAAATTACCACAAATACACATTGTTGGTTTATTCTTTGCTTTAATTTCACTATTTTCAGAAAGACTTAATTTAAATATCTGACAACATGAAGCAGCAAAAAAGATCTTAAAAGCAATATGTCGTATCCACAACATGTTGTTTTTATACCTTGTTTAGTTTATGGCTGCTATAAAAGAATTACAAAAACAACAAAACTTTAGATTTGTTGTTTTTGAGTGAATGTTGGAGGTCAGATGGAAACAAAAATTAAAATTAAAGTAAATAATTATTTCATGTATGAAATATTTATTTATTGATGTCATTGACTTTATGTTTTCTCTGTTTTCTAAACCATTCTGATTTCCTGTGTAGAATTTCTGTTTATATTTGTTTTATGTTTTCTTACTATATTATTTTTGACTGACTTGATTGAATAATATGAATTTTATTCAACTGACACAAAACCTTGAGATGCCACTAATTATGAATTGGTCCTACATAAATAAGCTGCAATACATTTAACTAAATTAGGCTGAAGAGACGCAGAATGAAAAAACACAAATCTGTTTGTGACTGTGGTGTTTAAAGAGTGTCATACAAAGTTTAATAACAAATCAAAAATACAAAAAAAGAACACATTTAGAGTAGATGAAATTAAATAGGATTTACTGACATTTACATGTGTGCACACATGCTGTTTTAATCCAAACTACCCTGCCCTGAGCTCATTTTAGAGATTGCATAACAATGTTTCATAAGCAAAAATGCCGAATACAGACAGGATGTTCGTAATGTGATAAAATCCTTTCAGACCGCAGGAGCTCTGTTCTGTTGGACTGAATGTTCCTCAAGCGATTCTTCATACTTCGGAGGATTTGAAGATCTGAAACTGCAGCTAAAAGGACTGAAACCAAGAAAAGCCTGGTTGACATGGCAACAATTAGAAAACACTCACATCATGAAGAGGAAAAACGTTCAAAGTGTTGCCTTTGGGAGAGCTCAAATTGACAGAATTGTAAAAGGTGGCTAAAAATAGTTTTGCTGCAAAATAAACTGTAAATGCTATCCACATATTCAGCTGACGCGAAATATCATAATCATATCACAGAATTATGGAAAACAATAAGTATATTTTTAAATAATTATAAATTCTACTGATGTCTTCTAATATTAAACTCTAAAATATCAGTTTAAGTCATCAAATTGCATAAAATCAAAAAGTGCAGCTTCTGTTCACTGAATATATAAGTTTCTTCATCACTCTATTTATTGAACTAGCTTTGCAAAAAATATGTAAGCAGAACAAGAAAACTTTTACAAAAATATATGTTCCAAAGACATAAAAAGAATTGCTCTGTTCTGTGGACTACAATGGAATGTCTGGAACATAAATAAAGTTATTGACATTATCTCTATTTGACTCTTATAAATAAAAGTGTCTTCAGTCAGAGGATTCCTTAAATTTGCTGTACAGACTGCTAAAGCTGGGTAAAATCTTAAATTATTCAGCATGTACAACTACTCTTAGAAGAAAAATACACAATATGAGTTAAAGCAACTTTTAAATTACATCTGGAAATAATAAAGTATATTTGAATTTTAAATAAATGTGAAATACAAAAGGCTTTCTGAAAAGGTTTCTGAGAAGTCCCCTTATGTGATGTCATCAGACGGATGTGTACACACGGATGCTTATTCATCGGTGGTTAGATTTTATCTTGAATTTATGACGATTTTCAAAGAAAAAAAATATATAGAAAAGCACAAAGAAAAACTGACTTGTCCGAAAGGTGAACTACATATTAGTGAGTTTACAGAAAAAACATGGCTGATCGTTTTAAATTATTTCAGTACCACGGCCAGTTCAAGTCTTAACAGGCAGGTATTTCAGTAAATGTTTTAAAAGAGCGTGATTTTATAAATATATTATAAATATTGTTAATTTAAAGTAATTTTTATGTCATATAATGATGTCTATTTGTAATTATACATAATCATAGCGAATGCATGCGTGGAGAGCGGAACGTCCACGGTGCTCCACGCTTAGGAAGAAAAAAGTATGAAGTGTTTTCTTTCTCTTTTTGACTTATATTCTTTTCTTCTTTTAACATGCATTCTGATTGGCTCTCCCAAACGCTTGTAGCCAATCAGCCCTCGCCTGCCATGGAGGAAGGAATAAATGCAAGATGGCTCCTCATATAAAAACAGTCTTCTTGGTCGCCCTCAGCGTGCAACAAAATAACTCTCTAATCCTTATTAGGTTAAAATATTTATCCGCGACGAGTTCTGAAGGATAAACTGAGCTTTTGCTTGGCGACGTTAGGCTGTATTTTGTGGAAATATAAAGTATAAGGACAGCAGGGACGGCTTTGAAGACATGGTTGTGAGAGCTCGGAGTCTTCGTGAACCGTTGGGCTGCTGAGGATCACACAGCCCCGGCAGGGCCGTAGTTAGCAGCTAACTAGCTAATGACTTCGCCCACTATCCTCTACCGTTTTGGAACCCTCAAAGAAAAGAAGGAATACAACCAATGCTGAATGTGGGAAGTTGAAGCTCCTGTAACAAATGATCATGGCTGTATCAAGGTAAGTTGTCCCTGTAACGCCTCTGTTCTGTTCGACCGAGTTTTCTTAACAATTAGCTAGCTGGTGTGCTAACGCTTGCTAGCTTTAAATTGGCAGCAATAGCGTGGCGATGGCCGACTAAACCGGTACTCTTGTTACCTCAATTTGGTTCCAAACGATTTGATCACTTTATTGAAGTTCACAATTGGTGGCAAACGTTCATTGGACTTGATTTCTATCCTGACGTGGGTTTATGTTGTTGTTTAGTAATACATGAACTGTTATTATGAAGTTGGGTGATTAAATGAGATTTGCAAACGCAGCACACGCTCATTAATTAATTTATCCCCATGTTTGTAACCGAAGGGTTGTTATACGACGTGTTAAAAACTAATCTAAGCCCATTGAATGATGACCTTGTGTTACACTTGTCTAACTTGTTCTGGTTTTAAGTATTCATCTCTGTTTAGTTTTTTGTTGTTGTACTCTTTTGCATATGACAGAAGTAAAAGTATCTACCTATAGAAAACGATATGTGCACTGTGGAGCACCAAAGCTGTTATAACCTGTTTAAATCCACTTTGTTACTGCTGTACATTTGCTGTAGTATGTGTGCTGGTTTCTAAAAGCACTGCATGTTTAAACAACCTATATCTGGAATAAACAGTATTATAACTTTTGATAGATCTTGTTACTTAAAAATTAGGCATTTTTTTGTAGACAGTATTTAATAAATCAGCCTTTTTTAAATTGATCTTGATGTGCTGTTATAGAGCTACAGTAAATGTCTTATTCAGCTAAAATATCATGTTTATTACTGTAGAAATTGGGGGTTTTCTGCCTTCAAATGTAAAAGTCTTCATTCAATTTTTAGAGCAAATACTAAATTAATTGTGGAACAGAGTTAAGAAATAATCCAGTTTTAATGGAAACTGTAGCACGGATCTTGTGTTTCCCTTTTTATTTGTTTATCTTAAAATGAACTTTGCAATTTCAAAATATTTCTGATCTTTGATTTGTTTTGCATTTCTCCTCTAGTATTAATATCTATGATATAATACATTCTAGTTGTCTTCATTTGAATTAAACACAATTTACTTGCATCGAAACTATGCAAATAGAAATTGGATGAGAAAAGGATAATGTAACTAATTTTACTAAAACTAACCTGCTACAGGAAAATAAAAATCTGTTACAGGAAGTAATAATCACCAGGGAAACATCAGCGAAACCACAAACTCGCTGATGGAACATGCATGTTTGCAGCCTTTAACGGTTTATTGATCTGGATTCTTATCTTGCTAACTTCTCCTAGACTTGACCGTTTGTTTATCTTGCTCGACACTGGAACCACACCAGTAACCAGGAAGGCAGCAGCCCAGCAGCTTGGAGAAGTGGTGAAACTTCACCCACATGAACTCAACAACCTCCTGTCAAAGGTGAGGATTTTCTCATTCATATGTAGATAAACTGGTAATCTGGTGACTACAGGATGTGTTTTTCTGTGTTGTGCAGTCCTCCTGAGCAGATTAGAGTTTTTTCCATCATCTCTCTATGGCTGATGTAATTACAGTTCCTTGTGAAAGTATCGGTATGACTTGAACTTGTTCATATTTTTGTTATGTTAAAACCACAAACAGCACTAATATTTTACGGAATAGACCAACACAAAGTAGAGGATAGTTGAAGTGGAAGGGGGGGAAAAATATATTGCTAAAAAAATAAATGACAAAAACAACAACAAAAATGGAGAAAGTGTCAGGTTTGTATATGTAGATCTTAAAATTGTTGCCCATCAACAGCTAAAGCTCAGACCACTTAGATTTAGATCATCTGTAATCATCAGGTTTTCAAATTTTGCAATAATTTCTCAATTTTCAGCATTTCAACTACGTTTGATACTAAGAAAAATACACAATAGCATATTCTGTAACATTTTTTGAAGGCTTACTGGCAAAAACATGCAGAATTACAATATGAAAAATATTTTTAGCTTGAATGCAATTTTAAAATATAACTTTCCTGTTTGTCAGAACAGAAAACTAACACTGGATGTGTCTTGGTAGGTTTTAATTTGTCCAGTATGCCCATCTTCAGGTGATGGAGTGACCTTTTCAAAATGTTGTATTTTGTTTTGTAACCTAATTCTGCTTTAAGCTGCTTCACAGCTTTATCCTTAAGCTGTCTGCCGTGTTCCCGGGTCTTCATGATGCCGTTTGTTCACTAATGTTCTCAAACAAACCGCTAATGTCTCTGCAGAACAGCCGGATGTATCCAGAGATTAAATTACACTCTCTTACTGATTAGGTAACTTCTGGAGGCGATTGGTTGCACAAAATTTTGTGGTCTCAGGATGAGGGCGGGCAGAAAGCAAACACCACACTTTTTTTTTTTTACTTTTTATTTAAACCATGTGTAATTTTGATTACATTTCATAATTATGCACCACTTTTTAAAGTGCTTCTTATTGCTACTGTTGCGGATATGTTGGCTAACAAGCCAAAATCCCAGTAAAATAAATTTTACTGTGTTATTTTTAACTAGAAAAAGTGTTAAAAAATGTGTGGTATGAAAACTGTAGCAAGACACTGTACATGCTTTTTATGTTGGTACTAAATTAATTTAAATTATCGTCCCAAGGTGCTTACATATCTACGGAGTCCCAGCTGGGACACTCGAATTGCAGCCGGCCAAGCTGTGGAGGCCATTGTGAAAAATATTCCTGAGTGGAACCCGGCTCCGAAGCCAAAGGAAGGTGAGAATTCAACCACGTGATTCAGAATAACACCATTTGATTTTCATACATGTAGTTAATGCACATGTCACAGTAACCAATGGTGTAGTTGGAAAATGGTGGTGCAGCAGTACAGCCAGTTTGTTGATCACAGATTTTATTTGTTTGTGTGTCTTATGTGGCCCTCTAGAATCCAAACTACATCAATAAGTCACAAATCTGCAAAACTCACACAAAATCAACAGATTCTCACATTTTTACAGATTTTTGCTGCAGATTTCTCTCAAAATTGACCAGAAACTTTGGGTCTAAGTGACCGCTGCCTCAACCTCACTTGATGTTAAGTTATAGTCTGTGATTGATAAGGTAATTAATAAAAAAGTCACATTTTACATCACACATTGGCGCAAATATCGTAAAAATTCTTTACAAATATTTCTAAATTGGCACCACAAAATCTGTGATTTAGACTGGAAAAACACAAAAACAATCACGAAATCCCAGACGGACTGACCAGTGTGAAAAGATGTTCAATTATATTATTTAATTGAAAGTAACTCTTGCTGAATACTGAAACAAACAGTTATTTATTGATATTTTAACAGTTTAGTGGGTTTTATCAATGCGTTCTGGCACAACCGGCCCTTTAAGGAACATTCAGATTTTAGATTTGGCCCAAAATGAAAATGAGTTCAACACCCCTGCTATACAACAAACCGTTTGTCATTTCCAAAGCGTTGATCTAAACATTTCCAGGTGTTTATGAAGCCGTTGTCGTTTCTGGACTCTTTGCTTCCCTCTAGAGTCCCGTGACGACCTGTCTCCGGAGGACTCGTCCTGTGATCGGTTGAATTTTTACCATTTTGACATCTCGCGCCTGCTCAGGCATGGAGCGTCGCTGCTCGGATCCGCAGGAGCCGAGTTTGAGCTGCAGGAAGACAAAACTGGTTTGTACAGACATGTTGGTAACTGCTCTGAGTTACATGGGCCGTTTCCATCTTGATTTTCCTTTCCTAAAGCCACACCTGTCCAGTTTTTCCTTTTTTAATCTTAATTCTAAAGGTTTGTTTTCTGAAATGCGACACCACTTCTGTAGAGAAAACGATCGTGTTATCTGTCAGTGACCAACCGGGCCACTCTGCTGCGTTTGAATGTGATTTGAATAGGAAAAGCTGCTCTTATCATACCAAACCTTTTGCTTTAGGACTTCTTGTCTGCTGGTCGTTTCATTTTTATTTTATTTTTTTAATGCGTCCTGTTTGGCAGTGTCACTGAATTGTTTGAAACTCAGCAGATTTATCTTCAAGTGGAGCGTTACAGCTTTCACTATGATTCAGCAGTGCTGTATTAATGCAAAGATAATGATTTATTATAAAAGTATTTATGACTTTTACATTTACACATTGCCCAAAAGGTTTTGTGTTTCTGTCACAATAACCAATTTTGTTATTGTTCCAGAAATTATTGCTATAAACAATAAAATTGTCATTTTTTTGATCATTTTCAAGTAATATATTGATAATGGCATAAAAATACAAGTTTTCTCTCTTCTCTCTCTTTAATTTGCACTCATCACTGGAACTGGAAGATATTTGAAATAAAACACAACAACCAAAAACGATAAATAAAACAAAAATAAAAACGGAAAACCAAAACCATAAAAAATTATTTTGATGTCTCTAAACATGTGATTAATTGCGTATTGTGACAGGCTAAGTTTAAATGTGTATTTATTTATTTTTTCTTCAAACTATTGATTTTCATTCAAAGCTTTTGTCAACATGTTACATTTAAACTTTAAGTAAATGAAATAACAATATAAAAGATGCTCTGTAACGGGGGAGAAACAAGAGAAAGTTGGAAAAAAGAGACGAGTTTAATTTTGTTCGGTCATCTGCCGTTTCCTTTGGATCACATTTCCTATTAACTGAATCCATGGTGTTCCTTCTGAACGATCCATTGATCACACCAACAGTCTCATCGTTTCTTTAAAATCTGTCAGGTGAGATGGATCCTAAGGAACGTCTGGCTCGTCAGAGGAAGCTGCTCCAGAAGAAGCTGGGTCTGGATATGGGAGCTGCGATAGGAATGGACACAGACGAGCTGTTCAACGACGAGGACCTGGACTATTCCTGCCATCCCAGCGGCTTTAAAGCCCAAGGATCCAGAGCTACAGCTGGCTGCAGCTCCCGCAACCACGTGGTCAGTGTTTGGGTAGATCATTTGACCCATTTGGAACTTTCACATAGAATGTTTTTTCATTATTTTATTTATTGGTCAACTACACTGCAGGTTATACTGTTAATTCTGCAGTGAGTTCTTAATAAAACTGCCTTGGAGTTGATCTTCTTAATGGCTCAGAACAAGAATTGGTTTTTAGAAAATGATGGAACCTCTCAGCTTAATGCTGCGTTCACAGCGAACTCGTTTTGTGCGTCAGGAACTTCACGTTTGACGCTTGTGCACTTTGAAGACAGACACTAGACATTTTGCTAAAGACGCGTCAGAATCTCTGTAGGCAGCGTTGAGAGGAGACTCCTTCGCATTCCTGTCCCTCAGACTCTTCCACCGCCTCCTGAAAATGTTGTCTAAATAAATGTCTATTTAACGTGACTCAACATTTTTGCTGGACAGATTTGTACATCTCAAATGAGGGAAAATATTTTCAAATAGTAAAAGTTATAAGTTACTTGACATTCCAACTTCCTCGCTGATCCTCTTCCAAGCAAGGTCTTTTCTATTCCTGTCTCTGCAGTCATAACTTGATTATAGGACGAGAGGAAACGGCGACAATTGGTTTATCCTCCATAGATTTTTGTTTGTTTGTTTTTCCACATAGCAGATTCTTTCTGATTTGTTGACACTCCGTGTTGAGCAGCAAAAGCTCAGATTTTCCAACTTCAGCGCCGGACGCCCAAAGCGCTTCAAATCGCACAGCGCTAGGCGCCCGAAATGCGCCTCCACATAGACTTTAAATGCAAAACAGATGCGCCTGATGCTGAAAACGCGTTTGGTGTGAACGCGCCCTAATTGTGATGCCATTCCTGAAAATTGCAGTAACAGCATTGAGATTGTAATAAACTCAAATTTCTCCAGAAACTTTTCTTTATTTTTTTTATTACACAATGTCTTCTACGTGAGCATTGAGGGCATTTGGTTTCCATCCAACCAGCCAAATATGTTACTGATATGCAAAGCAGGAATACCTGACACTGGAAATGCCCTATAAAATGTTTATTTCAAGCTGCTCTTTAAGGTCGAGATATATTATCTGTTTGAGTGCATGTGATGATTTTGCCATCAGGGCATTTTTCTAATGTTATGTGCTGCTAATTTGCATATTTTCAAAGTCAGTCTTTACCAGCTGTTTCTATATTTACTCATTGTTTACTTTGTCACACATGATGAACATATAGTGGGCCTCCTGCATCCGCAGGAGTTGGGAACCACAACTCTCCACGATTAGCTTAAATCTGTCCATTTTAATAATTCAAACATCAAATATATCATTATATGCGTTAATGTGTGCAGTGGAAATCATCTTAGCTCTACAGTCGAAGATAAATCCACAGTTTTCCTCATCTCTGCCAGCCAATAGTTTGGCAAGTAGCTTCTCCAGCTGCATTTTCTTTCAAATAATTTAGATTTTCTTTACAAAAAAAAAAATCCATGAATAGTTTTCAGTAAAGAATTTGGAGTTACAATCAAGAGAAAAAAGCAGGTGTCTGCTGTAATTCTTTTAAACTTGGTCATCTTTACCAGCATTTTTTATTTTTTTTAGTAGAGCAACATAAACATTAAACCACCCATAATATCAGTGGCACATAATTCAGTTGTCTCATCTATTTTAGTTTAGATTGTGGAGGATACAGATAAACCAGTCATGAAATCATTGTTGTTCTTTTATTGTTTCCTGCTTATGTTCTAACATCCAACACATTTTTTGTTTTGTTTTGTTTTCTGTGGGGGTTTCAGACTATTCAAGCTGCTGAATTGATCGACTCGGAGTTCCGGCCCGGCATGAGCAGCCGTCAGAAAAACAAAGCCAAAAGATTGGCTAAACTCGTGGCAAAACAAAAATCCAGAGACGTGGATCCTAACGAGAAGAGGTGGGATTAGCCGCACATTCATGCTTCTGTTGTGTTGATCCACAACACACCTCTGTGGGTTTATTTTATTTAAGATATTACCCAGCTGGTGTTAAGCATCTGTACTATTTTTGTTCAATATTAGCAATGACAGCGTAGAAGGCGAACCTGAGGAGAAACGGAGGAAAACGACCAACGTCGTAATCGACCAGCCGGCAACAGAACATAAGGTCTTAATTGACAACGTTCCAGACAACTCTGGTCTTTTAGAGGAGGTATGAAATGATAAATAAACACCTTTATGAATCCTAACTCTTTACTCTAAATGTGACGTTTAAATACTTTGTTTTCAGTCACACGAGTGGCCGTTGGAGAGCTTCTGTGAAGAGCTTTGTAACGACCTCTTCAACCCGTCATGGGAGGTAAAGTTTGAAAGTTTTAACATGCAGAAAGTTACAGTTTCTGAACTTCAGGATGCTGTCTGATAAAAATTGTCAAATGAAAGGAAAGTTTTATATTTAGTTTCCTTTACTCTAATTAAAGTAGAACCAGTTATCTGCAGCTTTTTGGAGGATATCAGTGAATAAACGGCAGCATGAAAACATCAGATGAGCAAAATCAACTTTCAGCTTCATGCAAAACTCGCATGTAAAACATGTTTTTTTTTGTTTTTCTTCAGAGTAGTTTAGTTGATGTCTGACTATTCTTTATATGCGACTACACTTATCATTTTTTACATTTATGCAAAAAGCCTTCACAAACATGCAGCATCTCATAGATTCCCAAAATAAATGCACAAAATTGCGCAGCTGTAACAACAAAACGTGGAACTGCAAGCAGTGTGAAAACTTTGAAAGGTATTTTAGTAGAACTAAGATGAAAAATGCATTTCTAACATTAAATGTGTTTTAAATGCGACTAAGAAGTTGTTTTATGTGGTTGTCAGGTTCGTCACGGTGCGGGCACAGGCCTCAGAGAAATCCTGAAGTCTCATGGTTCTGGTGGTGGGAAGCTGGTTGGAAGCACTGCAGAACAGGTGAGTTTTAATCAAACACGAAGCTTTTATTTTCTCCCTCCCAAACAGAAGATAGTTACATTATTAGTGATGTTTGTTTTGGATCAGATGTCGCGACAGCACCAGGAGTGGATCGAGGATCTGGTCATCCGGCTCCTCTGTGTGTTTGCTTTGGACCGCTTTGGGGACTTCGTATCTGACGAGGTAATAGTTTCAAGTGTCATACATGCTCTGCAAAAACAATAAATAAACTAGAGTAATCTAGTTTATAGTGCAAATTAGTTGTGTTGCTATGATAATTGCATGATCAGCTAAAACGAGCTCAAGAATTTCCATTTGCACCATTTATCGTTTTTCTCTTTTCTCTCTTTCTACCGAAAACCGGATGATAGTCTTCAGTCTGATGCATTAAATTTAACCGATGCCTTTTTTGAAGGACAGTTTTGTGCACAGAGACTTCATAATTTGTTTGAAATATTTAAAGTGTCTTTCTGTTCCAGTGTTGAATGTTCATTAGAATTTAAAGCTTATGGATTTATGAAAATGTGTTTTTGCATTTTCATTTTGCCGTTACCATTTCAGTTCTTAAAATTGGTCTCAAAACAACAATATTGTCAGTTATTGTAATAACTTCTGGGACAATTTATTGTTCTGCAAAATTTGTTATTATGACAGGCAGAGTGCAAATTTCAAAGTCCACTTGAAACGGTAACTTTTCAGCAAAATATAGGATTTTTTTTTTTTTTTTAAGTTAATTCCTTAATATTGGCAAAAAATACTTGTTCCTTTAGTAGATTTTTCTACTTATAACATGGGGAAAATGTCTTGTTATAAGTTAAATAATCCATCAGTAAAACTGGAACTTTTATGTCTTGTTAAAAGGTTAGTTTTGCCTTGTATTAATTTATTTTCTCTAGAAACTAGACGAACTTATCTTGGTAAGATGTTGTGTTTTTGCCGTGTTCACCTGCTGACGTGCAGCGCATCGTGTTGGCTTGTTTTGGTGTGTCTGGGCAGGTGGTGGCTCCCGTCAGAGAGACGTGCGCCCAGACGCTCGGTGTCTCTCTTCTTCACATGAGTGAAAACAGCGTTGCCATGACGGTGGACGTCCTGCTGAAGCTGCTGAAGGAGGACCAGTGGGAGGTCCGGCATGGAGGCCTGCTGGGGATCAAATATGCCTTGGCTGTCCGACAGGTATCAAAGCTTTTTTTATTTTCTGTAATTCCTTTGCATGTTCATAACACATGAATCTACTAGCAGACCTTCTGTTTTTACACCTTTTTATATTCTGTTCTGTTTTCTCCTCGTGTTTCCAGGACCTGATCTCCGTCCTGCTTCCCCTGGTGCTGCCTGCGATAACCGAAGGTCTGCAGGACCTGGATGATGATGTCAGGGCGGTGGCTGCTGCTGCTCTCATCCCAGTGGTGGAAGGGTTGGTCCAGCTCCTGCCCAACAAGGTAGTCCTCTTGTCTGCAGTTGTACAAGCAGAGAAAAACAACAAATCCCCTCATTCCTCTGCAGACTGCGTCCCCTTGTTGTTTGCTGTTCTACTGGGTGTAAATATTTATTGATTTATAAATTTAGGACTCTTGAGCATTGAGTAGTTATTCCCACCATATTCCTGGATGCAAACTATAGATGTGATGAAATCTCACGTCCTTCAATTTTACACCTTCAGTCTCTAACTTCAATAATTAACTCTGCATGCTTGTAAATTTGAGCAGACGTCCTTTTAGCTGTAAAGCCGTTAATTTAGAGCTGTTGGGTTATAATTGCGAATGCAGAATTGCACCATTTCTGTTAAACTGTGCACAATCTTTTCCAGTAGTGATGCCTGAAAGAGGTGAACAGCTCTTACACATCTGTGGTTTATTCTCTAAAATCAGGTCTTTAAGAGTTGCTGTTCAAAAGTGACAAAAGTTTGAGGTTTTACCACAACAGAACAATTTTAAGCAGCTGCACTAAAAATAGACCAAACCAAGATTAATATTTAGCCAGGAAGTCCAAAGATCTTTTTCACCAAAGAAGGGATGATGTTGCAAAAAGTTTGACAAGAATGTAAAAGTACATGAAGAAATAAATTGTCAAAGTGAAGCAGGTAAGAATAAGAGTGTTTGAAAGGAAAAACCTCTCGGCTTTAATGAATGCCTCGTTCACATTGCAGGATTTTAAGGTTGTTGATTTTCAAACCAAATCGTAGATCTAACAGGTTTGGCCGTACAGTTTGTGGTGATGAGCCACACGGACAGATTTCACTCGCCAACATTCAAACGTCAGACTGGAAATCTCACAAAACACGAGTTCAGAGTAAACAAACATGTCCGACGAGGAAGAAGCGCCGGCGATAGTTTGTGGTCCATTTTTAACTGAGGGGAAAACGAAACAAAAAGACGTCTCTGACGTCTGACGGACTTTCTGGTTTGCCTTGGCAGTCGTTTTGTCGTCTGATTTATATTCCCCTCCATGTTTTTGTTTCGCTTTCTTTCCACATGTTGTGATACCAAAACAATCCATCCATTTTTTTTACACCCTTGTCCCACAGTGGGGTCAGGAGGGTTGCTGGTGCCTCTCCAGCTAACTTTCCGGGCGAGAGGCGGGGTCACCTGGACAGGTCACCAGTCTGTCGCACCAAAACAATCCAACATGCTGAATAAATTCCTCCAGTTTGAGATCAGATCAGTCCTGATGTCTTTCCAGGCAAACTAGATCTTAACCAGACTTGGATAGTAACTAGTTACATTTACCTTAGCAGCAATTTAGAAAAAAAATGTACTAGAGTATTTTTCCTGCGCTGTATTTTTACTTAAGTAATTTTCTTATGAAGTATCGCTGCTCTGGATTAAAATTTCTAGATATACGTCGCTGAATGGATAAACTTGTTTTAAGCAAAACTTCTCCAGAGTTTTTTAGTATTTCACTGAAAGAAATTCATATCCAAAAATGTTTCTTTTGTCTTATTTTTCTATTTTATAGTGTCTATATGAATAATTTTCATTTTGATCTGTAAAATACCAAAATTTCCACATAGTTTTACATTTTGGTGTGTTTAATTTTTAAATCTCAAGTTATTGACGTTTTGATCAGTTACTTTACAATTTGGTCGCCTTTTTATCAAATACTAATTTTCTTGAATGGCTACTTATTACTTGAGTAAAAATGTGTTGAGGCTGTGCTACTTTTACTTCAGTACAATGTTTGGGTCCTTTACCCACCTCTACTCTTAACACTAGAGCTATCGTGATAATCAAAACACCCTTAAGATCGTCATTAGTGGAAAATCTGGTCAAAAATCTGCTTTATTATCTTGCTGTGTGAACAAGGCATAAGAAATGTCACCATAATAAATGCTAAAAAATGAAGTTCGCACATTTTTTTCTCATTTAAGGCATTTTCATCCCAAGTGAACTTTCAGCTTTCATCCAACCAAATCCCAAATATTTGTAGGACAATTTCTCAATAAGTCCTACTTTATGGTAGAAAGGCTAACAGTGATTACTAAAGCAAGTCAAAGCCAGGAAGTGACATCATCATCATCATCCTGGTTCAGAGCAGAGCGTCGTAAAGCTGAACTTCACCTGCAGCCATTTGTCCCAGCAGGGTCTGAGCTGAAGGCCTTGGTAGCATTAATCTTCGTGATGTTTTGATGCTGCTGTCATGCAGGTTCCTTTTATTGTAAACACACTATGGGACGCACTCCTGGACCTGGACGACCTCACCGCTTCCACCAACAGCATAATGACGCTGCTGTCTTTGCTGCTGACCTTTCCTCATGTCCGGCAGTGCAGGTCAGCTTCTCATATCGGCATCTCAAATGCAGCTGAATATTGGCTTGTGGTCAGTTCATCCCTTCCTGCTTGGTTCCTATTAAAACAGTCTCTCATTTTCTGTTTTTGCTGCAGCATGGAGCAGTCTCTGACTGTCCTGGTTCCTCGAGTGTGGCCGTTTTTAAGACACACCATATCATCCGTAAGAAAGGCGGCGCTGGAAACGCTTTTCACGCTGCTGTCTAAAGCCGACGAGGTAACTGCATCCACAAACTATCAGAGCTAGAACTGAAACGATTAATCATCATGGATCGATTAATCGTTAACATGAACATGCAGCCTAAAGAAAGTTATTTGCTTAAGTGAAAACATACAAGAGAGCAGTTATTAAGCTAAAACTATTTACAGATAAATTCATCTGTAAATATTTTCTACCCAGATCTACTGAATTATTTTTATTTTTGTTTAGCTGCAGGTTCATCCTTTTCTACAGATGATTAAGCAAACGTTGAATTCATGACATGTTGCTGCTTTTTAGGCAATAAAATTTTTATTTTATTTAAAGAAAATTGCTTGTTAATGTATAAAAACGGCTTTCATGGTTAAATGAAAAATCTGCAAACTGTCAATTTTTTTTATCAGATTAATCTACTATTCTAATTGATTAATCGGTAGAATCAGTTTTTAATGAAATAGCTAGTTCAGCCCTAATCAGAAAAAGGGATGCAAATGTAAAACAGCACACTGGAGTTAAAGTAGAATGACTCGATTAGTTATTGATAACATAATTTTTTTTCTTTTTCTGTCCCTTCAGGGTTGTGCGATTTGGATAAACCCCATTTTACAAGACATGTTGCGGCACATCTTCCAGTCCTGCATACTGGAGAGCAACGACGAAATACTGGAGCTCATTCAGAAGGTTAGCTGCAATAGCAGAAGACGTGCTCTTCTTTTTAGAAAAGAAATATATTTGTTAACATGTGCAGTGATGATTTTTTAGTATCCCTGATGTCTCTTCTAATCCATACTGATTCAAATTGAAGCTGGTAAAATTGAATTGAGCTCTTAATTTGCCTGTAAAGCTCACAACATCTCTGAATCATCTGGTAGATTCAAACCATTGCTGAACGACGACATCCTATTGATTTCAGTAAATAAAACCCAGATAATCTCATTATTTCATCTGCTGTTGTTCAAAGTAACCAGGAGAAACAGCCGTCGTGCTGTTATTGTCGTAATTGTTGTTTGTTCAGTAGAAACTGAACACAGAATGTTCAGCAAAGACATCTGAGCCTCCGTTTTGATCACTACATAATATTTTGGTGCTACTCACTCAATCGTACAAACAGACCAGCAACAGAAAACAACGGCTCGTCCCAAAGTGCGACTAGAACGATTTGCACAAGCTTCCAACTTGAGGCGTCCAACATGTTTTTGATGTTGTGAACGCAGCATTAAATATTGAAAGTACTGATGCCTGAATTTGAGAATCGATCTTGAGGCATAAAGGTTTGGTTCTGGAAGTACCGATATGTCACCTGTGTGCAGGTGTGGATGGAGCTGCTGTCTCAGGTCCCCCAGCAGTTCGTGGTGGCAGCCAGCTGTCCTTGGATGGGCGCCTGGCTCTGCCTGATGATGCAGGCTTCTCACATCCCCATAGACCTGAACATGCTGCTGGAGGTGAAGGCCCGCTCCAAGGTAACGCGCTTTTCTGTTTGCTTTTTATCTGCTTTTCATCCGTCTCCTACACAGAGCTGTGGGCGGACGTGATTCATTTCTTGTACTGGATATTTGGGAGAGACGCCGTTTCTAGCCATTTCTAAAAAATCAGATGATGGTGTTTATTTATTGGGACTAAAGTTAATATGTTTGACCTGAAGGTGCTGCAATAAACTTCAGTGGTTGCTAGGTGACAAACAAATTACTTGAATTCAATGGGAAATGTGGTCTGTGTCTTCAAACCGAAGGAGCTTCTGGTTTAAAATGATTGCAGACGGTCTGACAACATCAACTTGTAATGTGTGTGTGTGTGTGTGTGTGTGTGTGTGTGTGTGCGCGCGCGCAACAACAGAACTTCAATCTTACTATTACAGCTAATGTTAGTAATACTCTTGCCTACAAATTAATATATTGCATAACGGTACCGCCTCCTTTAAACGTTTATTTATTGCATTACTGCATAACGTTGTAAACATTCAGTGAACTTTGAAAACACAAATCTTTTTTTTAAATCATAAGTGTCTGCTTTTGAAAGTTCAGCCTCCACATTTGTGGCCTGATGTAGTTTTTTTTATCTATTCTGTAAGGTAAAGTTGTGTGTGTATATATATTCATACTTCAGGATAAGACTGGAGCAAAGGCTCGGCTAGGAAACAATCAGGTGAAGGAAACGGTCCAGCAGTACCTCGCCGGGGCTGAGACTGTAGCAGACGATCCGTTGACCAGGGATTACGTGGTGGTCCGTGCCAGACTCATGGCCGCCAGGTACGTTTTAAAAGCTTTATGTGGATCATCAGATTGACTTTTGACTATTTCTTCTGAGAGTTATTCATTTTGTTCTATTAGGTTGCTGGGAGCTCTGTGTAGGTGCATCTGTGACCCTCAGCTTAACGCCTCATCCCAGGAGATCCGGCCAGCCGAGTCTTTGGGCCAGCTGTTGCTCTTCCACCTCAACTCCAAGTCAGCCCTGCAACGGATAGCCGTGGCTCTGGTTCTCTGTGAGTGGGCTGCACTGCAGAAGGTAATGTCCAGCATTTCAGAGCAGCTGATACAGAACGCTGCTGCTGGCGTTCTGACTAAAACCAGGAACATAGCGTACATCATGCCAACTTTTAGGTTCTTCCTCTGGCTCCCAGTAGCTCAGAGAACAGACTTTGAAATACTGTTAGTTTATAAATCACTGATCGGGTTAAAGATCTGCTGCTGTGGCAACAACCTCAGCACTCAGCTTCTATGCACCACAAATCTGGAACACAACAAAAACACCAAATCTTACCAAGTATTTTTAGTCTTGTTTTTAGTTCAGATATCTCAGTAAACTTGAATTAAGATATTTGCACCAGAAACTAGACTAAAAATGCTCGGTAATATTTTGTGTTTTTACAGTGAGCAAACTTCCAGAAGACTGAAAACAGCCGAAACACAGAGTTCCTTTAAATCTAGACTAAAAACCCACCTGCTTTTGAACCATAATAAATAAAACATTAATCAACATTTTGATGTGTGACGACGACATTTGACAAAATGTAATCCTTCAATTGTTGACCGCATGTTCTTAAACTTTGTTTTTATGATGAAAAGCACTTTGTGCTATACAAATAAACTTGATTGATTGGAGCCAGTTAGATTTGACCTCAAACTGTGCCTGAATCTTCCCAGGATTGCCAGATAGTGTCGTCCATGGTGCAGCCGCGACTTCTGGCCGTCCTCACCGAGCAGCTGTACTACGACGAGATCGCCATTCCTTTCACACGCATGCAGAACGAATGCAAGCAGCTCATTTCGCTGCTCGCTGAAGTTCAGATAGACCTTCAGGATCGCCTCAACAGCAGCGTTTTCACCATAGACCAAGCCAACGAACTGGTAAACCTGCATTTAGCATCACCTTCATCCAGCAACCTGAGCGAGATTCCTTAACGTTCATCAGGAGTTGGAAAACAGTCAGTTAATCATTATAAAATTAAGCTTTTGCTGTTGTGTGTCTGAAATGTTCCAGATATTTAATTCTTCTCTTCACTGGTTATTTTCCACAAGCCCTGAAAAAAGAAGTAATAAAAGTTTGTCTGGTTTTGTTGTAAATTAGTTCAGATTTCTGCAGACTGGAGTTATTTTTGTGATTTACAAATTTGGGGAAAAAAAGATTATGCCTCATGTTCCTCAAGGCTCTATTTTTTATTTAACATCTTCCTCTTCAAATATGCTGCTGAGGGTGTTTAAAAATATCACTATGTGTGTAAAGATCAGAATTTTCATTTGCTCAATGCAGCTAACTCGGTGAGACAAGACAGAAAAATGCTTCATTTCTATCATCAGATGAAAATAAATCCGTTTTTAACCCGTCTCTTTAGCTGACAAGCTAAAAACAAAAGCCTTATTCCCAGTTGGTCTGTTTGAGGCTTGGAAATGTCAAATGATGTCACATGCTAGCTATGCTAAAGCTACAAGCTAACGCTGTGACACAGTTGTAGCCATTTCTGTTTAGCTTTCATGCTAATGATTCTTTTCCTTTTTGATGTTTGGTTTTATGCTTTATTGGGGTTTTTTAAACTAATTTTCCTGCAAAACTCTTAAATTTCCCATGTATGAAGGTGCTAACCAAATAAATTAGCCAAGCAGCTAAGTTAGCTTTGATAATCATATAACCCATGTACTCTGTGTTTTTGTGGGTAGAAAATGCTACATTTATCCAGTTTGTCTCTGTTAAAATAAAACTTCGTCTTTCTCGTTGCCTAGGTTACCACCATCTTCACAGAGACGACGGCAGGTCTGAACGTAAAGTCCAAGCAGTGGCTGGTGCTGGAGAGCAAACGACAGCAAGCCCAGTCTACGGTGGTGGAGACCAACACGGAGTGGCAGCAGCTGCATCTGCGCGTCCACATGTTCACCGCCTGCGCCGCCATCAACCTGGAGGTGCTTCCCGACAAGCTCAACCCTCTGGTGCGGCCGCTCATGGAGACGGTCAAGAAGGAGGAGAACACCCTGATCCAGAGTTACGCCGCTTCGTTCATAGCCAAGCTGCTGCGGCAGTGCGCCGTTCGCTCGCCGTGCCCCAACCCAAAGATCATCAAGAACCTCTGCGCTTCGGCGTGCATGGACCCCTCAGCCACGCCGTCGTCCGCTTGTCCCGTACCCACAGCGCAGGAACAGGCTAAAGGTTTGGAGAGATCATCAACTAGAAAGATCAGAACCTTTATAAAGAACATGTTTTTGTTAAAACTGTCACCATGTTACAACAGTTTAACCCTTTCAGTCATAGTTTCAAATCTCCAATTGGATATTTTTGCTTATTTTAATTATACGAAGTTCTTTAAACGTTCTGTGAATAAATATATTTGTAAATTTTTTCATAACAACTGGAGCTTTCAATATCCAGCAAGTTATTTTTGCAATTTACCGTCTATTAAAAGCGTGCCCCTCAGATTAATTTCACTCCCTGCTACAGCGAGAGTGAAATTACCGCAACAACCAGATATCGGCTGGAAAGTGCAACGTCTCCCCTTTCAGAAACCGTTTGAATTTTTCAGATAGCGCCAAGTGTGGCGGAGTTACGGTACTGCAAATTTGGCTGCGTTGTCACTGTCTGCCTGCAAGGGTTAATATGAACCAGATAATCTGGGAAAATATCGATCTCTTCCACATCCTCCCATCCTATTGCCGTCTGCTCCTGACCAAAATCAACCAGTCAGAGCCAGGAGGAGGAGCTTAGTGCTGTCAATTATCCTCATGCACACATGGTTACAGGAAAACTGCTTATCTGCTGTCATTAGTGGCTATGCTAACTAGTCTTACCATTCACAACAAGTTCTGCAGAGATCAGCACCACATGGAGGTGATTGACAGCGCTAAGACCCGCCTCCTGGATATAATTAGTTCTTTTTTTTTTTTTTTTTTTTATTTGAATATTAATACATTTGTTATATTCTTAATAGAGATAAAATTAACACACACAGTCCAAGTTTGCCTGGGTTCTAATGATGCGTAAATGAATAAGCATTTGATTCAAACATTTAGATCAGAAATAAATGACCAAACTGATAAGAAGACTAACAAAAAGAGGAAAAAAACACAAGAAAACCCCCAATTTCATTTCCACACACCAACAGTTTTCTTTAATCTTATTTTCCAGAGTCGCATATTTATATTTAATTTTCTTCATCTGAGTTTTGTATCTTTAACAAATGAATAAAACGAAAACAAAACCTGCAAATTTTTATTGCTTCCCCTTCTGTCGCCAACATTTGTCTAATCCCTAATGTGGCATTCAGACTATCTGCACAAAAGATTTTTTCTGGCACGCAAGCAACACATTGATTGGTTATTTCTAGTTGGCACTGGGAGATTATCAGAGATTAACTGTCTCATAAATATCTTTTTTTTTTTTAATAAAAGTGAGGTACTTCAGCTTTAACGTGCAGCATTTCCTTGTCTCAATATCTAAGGAGGTGGGCTGGAAAGAGATGGCATGCATCACATAGTGAACAAAACCCAGGGCATCATCACTCTGTACCGCCACCAACGGGCCGCGTTCGCAATTACAAGCAAAAGAGGTCCGACACCGAAGGCGCCAAAAGCCCCGGTGACGGAGCTTCCTCCTGGCAGCACGATAAGCTCCGATAACGACGAGGTAAAGACGGACGCACGTTTCCTCACACGCATCAGCAGCAGATTCCCTGTGAACAGTTTTTTTTCCTCTCTTTTTAAAGAACAAGAAGCAGTTTCTTGTTCAAAGACGAGGAGCGGAGTTTGCCCTAACGACCGTTGCTAAGCACTTTGGTGCGGACCTCAACAGGAGTCTGCCGTACCTCTGGGAAAACACGGTGGGACCGTTGAAGGCGGTCGCCAAGGAGAACCTCTGCATCGGTACGTAGGCCATTTGGCTGTCAACGTAGTTATTGCAATAAGCTTATATATACAAGTAATATGTTGGTAACTTCATAATAATGCAAGTTCCAGATTTTAAGCCTTCAGGAAGTAAATCATCTGATTTGTTTTGTCCAGTTTTCAGCAGTAAACTCTCCAGGTTGTTTCAGTATTTGTGCTTCTGAACCAGTGTGTGTGTCCTGCGTGTGTTTTAGACAGGCAGGCCCAGCTGGAGAGAGGCAATGCGGCAGCTCAGGAATTGGTCAACTCTCTCCAAGTTCTGGAAGTCATGGCTGGAGCCATGGCGGCTGAACTTCGACCTTTGGTAAGGCCGATGGTTCATTCTCTTTCCTGTAGTGTACTGAGCCCCTTCTGCGCTTTAACCGGTTCTTCCCAAAACTTTTAACTCAACGGAAAATTTGCAAAAAAGTCACAAAAAATACATTTAGTGGAAGCTAAGTGCGCTGAATGTTTTCAAAGTTAGAAAAAACGCCAAATAAGAAATTAGTGCCACCCACCAGGAAGCAGACTGGATTCATTGATCCGGCCTGTGGATTTAGAACCTGACCAGAACCAGACATTAACCGGTTAAAGAGGAACAGGTTTTAGTCAGAACCTGCCTGCAATCCCAGTTACATGCCAAGTTGACCCATATTTCTCCAAACACTCACCTCTCCCTTCTTGTTCCTCCTAGTTACTGGAACACCTACCTCATTTGTTTACGTGCCTGCAGCACCCGTACACGGCGGTGCGGCACATGGCCGCGCGCTGCGTGGGCGTGCTCAGTAAGATAGCCACACTGGAGACCATGAACAGCTTCCTGGAGTCTGTGCTCCACTGGTTGGCTGCTATCGACGACTGCACAAAACAGGAGGGCGCCATCGAAGCGCTGGCTTGTATCCTTCACTGAAACGACGTCGAAGTTTATCCATCAACCACATTTTCAACCTCAGCTTACTAAAGTAAAAACCTTTTCATACCAGATTCGATTTTAATCGATATCTACATTTTTTTTTTATTTCTTTGCTAATCTTGAAATTATAAATATTTTCAGAAAGTTGCTTTTATTCCAATCATCATGAGTTGTATTACGAAGCATCAGGGCCAGACTCAGAATTTTTTGTTTAATTATGAGAATATAGTCATAATATTAGCAGAATAAAGACACAATTTTACCAGATGCATGTCGTAAAATTAAACGTAGGCTTGTCATAATAAGCAATAAATCTGTTAATAACATGATCAATTAAAATGAGCTCAATAATTTACATTTTTCTGTCTTTCTACCAAAAATTGGATGATAAAAGTCTTCACTCTGCTGCATTGCCCTCAAAATTGTCCTTTCTTTTTGGACAATTTTGTTTACAGAGACTTTATAATTAGTTTTATTTATTTTGGATATTTAAAATGTCTTCCTGTGTTAAATGTTCATTAAAATGTAAAGTTTTTTTTATATTCATTTATATTACTTGAAACTTGCCTCTAAACAGCAATTTTATCGTTTATTGCGATAACTTCTGGGGCAATTTATTGTCCAGAAAAATTGATGTCACAATGTTACTCTGGTAATATTATGACTTTATTCTTGTTTTATTTTAACTTTGTCTTAAATAATAAAAAAATCTTTGTCCACATAAATGAAACACTCTTATCAAACAAGATGGCCGCCGTGGCGTGCTGACATCACTGAACTATGGAAACCTAACATTGGTATAAAAAAAAAATAATCCAGATTTAAAAAAAAATAAAACCTTGAAAAAACAAACATTGGATTAATCGGTAACATCGGATTTACACCAACGTTTAATCGCAGCGTTGACGTTTGTTTCGGAAACGTTTGTTTTTCCTGCGTGTTTGTTCCCTTAACCAACGCGCTCCAGGTGTGATGGAGCAGCTGGACGTCGACATCGTTCCCTACATCGTGCTGCTGGTCGTTCCCGTTCTGGGCCGCATGAGCGACCCCAGTGACAGCATCCGCTTTATGGCCACTCAGTGCTTCGCTACGTTAATCCGCCTGCTGCCTCTAGAGGTTCGTTCTGCCGTTTTATCAGTTTAAATCTTTATTGTTGGCAAAAGAGCTGAAAACTGTGACATTACTTCATCGGACTGCAGGCAGGAATACCAGACCCGCCGGCCATGTCGGCCGACTTGATCCAGCAGAAAGCGAGAGAGCGTCAGTTTCTGGAGCAGCTGCTGGACGGCAGGAAGTTGGAGAACTATAAGATCCCTGTGCCGATTAAAGCCGAGCTCAGGAAGTATCAGCAGGTGAGCCGTTGGCCAGCCGTCTGAGCAGCAGATGAAAAATTTATTAGTTTGAAATGAATACAAATATAAAATTAAAAGTAAAAACAGGAATAAAGTGATTTCTTACTCACTTGGATAAGAAATTAAAAGGACAGAGTTCAGGAGCTTAAACTACAAATGTCATTTCCCAGAATTAGCTTTGTTGTTGGCCTCCAGTACCGTTAGCATGTCCAGCTGGATGAGTGTAGAGACAAAAAAATGACTACAGTTATTCAGCTATTGATTAAATATATGGAGCATCATAAAAGTCAAAACATGCATAATTTTCTCACTCTACTACAGTTTTACCTTCCACTAAACTTTCCCCGAATATTTGTGGATATTGTATATTGAGCCTTTTTTTTTTTTTTTATCAAATTCATGTTTTATTTAAAAATGGAAGTTGAATAGAAACCGAATGAAATCTACGTTACTTTTTGATCCGAGTTTTACATTTTAGACCAAGTGAGATTAACTTTTTGTAGATCCGGTTGTTTGGAGAGTACGCCTCTCTGACATTAGCTCAAACACGCTGCTGTGTCCTGCAGGACGGCGTGAACTGGCTGGCGTTCCTGAACAAATACAAGCTGCACGGGATCCTCTGTGACGATATGGGCCTGGGGAAGACGCTGCAGTCCATCTGCATCCTGGCAGGAGATCAGTACCTCAGGTGCCTCAGCAGTTAAACAACGTTGCACGATTAAAACAAAGCAACTGTTGAGGGTTTAGTTGCAAAGTTAGAAAACAAAGCTAGAATTAAAGTCTCCCGTCAAACTTTCTCTGAATTACTGCAACTTCTACCAAACTTATCCAGGCTAGCAAAATAGAGTTCAATTAAACACTCAAGTTCACCTGAGCCTTATAAACAAAACATCCAACTCCTGTTTCCATGGCTACGAATTCTCATAAAGGTCTGAGCTTTGTAACGGCTCTGAAATGTAACTTCATTCATTTATGAAAAATGCTTCTTCTGACTGTCGTCGAAGCTCTGATGCCAACTCTGTGCTTTTCAGGGCTCAGGAATATGCGAAGACCAAGGCGGCAGACTGCAGCCCCCTGCCCTCGCTGGTGGTGTGTCCGCCCACGCTGACGGGCCACTGGGTGGACGAAGTGGCCAAGTTCTGCTCCAAAGAGTTCCTCAACCCGCTGCACTACACCGGGCCTCCCACGGAGCGAATGCGGTGAGCATCAGTCAGCTAGCCGCAGGAGCGTGACTCAGACTTACCCTGCAGGACTGAACAAGCAAAGAAAGCGTTTCTATTTCTCATAAAGTCAACACTTGGATGACTAACTGAGGCTCTCTCTGCGTTTCAGGTTGCAGCATCAAGTGAAAAAACACAACCTGGTAGTCGCTTCCTATGATGTCGTGCGGAACGACATCGACTTTTTTAGGTGAGGATCCGCCGAGTCTGTTCTTTATGTGCAGCAGGGGTGTGCAAACTTTTTGCCAAAATGGTAGATTCAAAGGAAATCGCAGGCTAAAAAAACCAACCTGAAGTCGACCGATGTTTATTGTAGAGCAAAAACTTTAAAGGGATTTTTAAATATCTTTAAAATAAAAGGAGTAAATTTTACTCAGAAATTTCCTTCTTTTTTCTTGAAAATTTCTGAGATTACTCTCAAAATTATTTTTTTGGCTTAAATGTACTACTTCTTCTAATTTTGCATGTTTGCTGTATTACAAATGAATGAATCTATTTTTTCTATTTTTCAGGGTTTTTTTGGGTTTCATTGAATACATTTTCAGTAATAACAGGATTTGAGTCACTTTCTATCACGGTTGCTGTATTTTATCAAGTTTAAGAATAAAAAATGATTTATAGCAAAGTTGGCTTTTCAGGAAAAGTTAAGTTTGGTTTAAACTTTGTTATAAAAGGATAAATACTTTGTTGTAAGAAAATTATGTCAATTTTTACCCTGATTACAAACCAAAGTCTCTGTCTGCATCTAAATTTGTATAATTTTTGAACTGCAGTTTTGGCCACAGAAAATAGTCTAAGGGCCACAAATGGCCCCCGAGCCGCATTTTGGAAACCCCTGGCTTAGAATCATTCCATTATAACAAAATGTCTGTTTTTTATTTTTTAACAGAAATATAAAATTTAATTACTGCATCCTGGATGAGGGTCATGTGATCAAGAATGGGAAAACCAAACTGTCCAAAGCCATCAAGCAGCTGGCGGCCAACTTCAGGGTCATCCTGTCGGGAACGCCCATCCAGGTGAGTCCTCAGAGGAAGCGTCGGCTCCCCCTGGTGGATCCGCTGAAACCCTGCGCTTCCTCTGCAGAACAACGTCCTGGAGCTCTGGTCGCTCTTCGACTTCCTGATGCCCGGCTTCCTGGGAACAGAACGCCAGTTCGCCGCTCGCTACGGGAAGCCCATCCTGGCCAGCCGCGACGCCAAGAGCTCGTCCAGAGAACAGGAAGCCGGTACGTCGTGTTCCCAGAATGCAACGGTCCAAATGCAGCCGGGATTAATGATTCAGGTCGAAGGAAATGACTGAAGGGTTGGAGAGGAGAACAGGAAACGTCTGAACACGCCAGGATGTCTTCCGGCCTTCCTCCCTCGTTTCCTTGCCTTTCTTCCTTCCCTCCTTCATTTCCTTCCCTCCATCCCTCATTTCCTTCCTTCCTTTCCCCCCTCGTTTCCTTGCCTTTCTTCCTTCCCTCCCTCATTTCCTTCCCTCCATCCCTCATTTCCTTCCTTCCTTTCCCCCCTCGTTTTCTTGCCTTTCTTCCTTCCTTCCCTCGTTTCCTTGCCTTTCTTCCTTCGCTCCCTCATTTACTTCCCTCCTTCATTTCCTTCCCTCCCTCGTTTCCTTCCCTCGTTTCCTTCCCTCCCTCATTTCCTTCCTTCCTTCCTTCCTTCCTTCCTTCCTTCCTTCCTTCCTTCCTTCCTTCCTTCCTTCCTTCCTTCCTTCCTTCCTTCCTTCCTTCCTTCCTTCCTTCCTTCCTTCCTTCCTTCCTTCCTTCCTTCCTTCCCTCCCTCCCTCTCCCTCCCTTGTTTCCTTCCTTGCCTTCCTTCCTTCTGTTTTATTCTTTAGAATCTGTTTATAAATGTTTAATGTAGAAACTGTGACTGCCGTCCTGCATGTTATAGTTAAACTCTTAAATTTGTCTCTTCAGACTAAAATGTAACTTTATTTTCTCCGTTTTAATCTGCTGATGCGCGTCTCCTCCTGCCAGGCGTCCTCGCCATGGAGGCTCTTCATCGGCAGGTCCTGCCGTTTCTTCTGAGGAGGATGAAGGAGGATGTGCTCCAAGACCTTCCTCCTAAAATAATCCAGGACTATTACTGCACTCTCAGCCCTCTGCAGGTACGTCGGCTCTCCGTTGGTTATCAACTTTTAAATACTTAAATATAGAATCGCTTACAGACGTCCGACTTGTTGCTCTACCGTTCTAGATGACGGAAGGAGCTGAAATGTGTAAAATAGCAGCGGGTGGGATTTGGGGACCTCTTCAGGCCAGACTGAGGATTGCAGTGAACAGAAAACTGCTTTTTGTCCCATTTAGGGCGAAAACTCTCAGATCAGCTAGAAAAACACCTGGGAGTTGAATATGAATTAGTTCTCAGGTTGTTTCCAGCAGGGAAACGAAATCGTCCTGCATATTTTTCGCATCTTTGATTTAAAGAAGTCAGCTGCTTGCTTTCCTTCTCTCCTTTCTTCCTTTCTACTGTCCTTCCTTCCTTTTTTGCTTTTCTTCCTTTCTGACTTCCTTGTCTTTCTGTCCTTTCTTCTAACCTTCTTTCCTCTTGCTTTCCTTCTTTCCTTTTCTTGCCTTTCTTACTTCTTTCCTTCTGTCCTTGTCCTTCCTTCCAACCAACCTTCTTTCCTTTCCTTCCTTCCTGACTTCTTTCCTTCTGTCTTTCTGTCCTTCCTTCCAACTAACCTTCTTTCCTTTTCTTGCCTTTCTTACTTCTTTCCTTCTGTCCTTGTCCTTCCTTCCAGCCAACCTTCTTTCCTTTCCTTCCTTCCTGACTTCTTTCCTTCTGTCTTTCTGTCCTTCCTTCCAACTAACCTTCTCTCCTTTTCTTGCCTTCCTTACTTCTTTCCTTCTGTCCTTGTCCTTCCTTCCAACTAACCTTCTTTCCTTTTCTTGCCTTCCTTACTTCTTTCCTTCTGTCCTCGTCCTTCCTTCCAACCAACCTTCTTTCCTTTCCTTCCTTCCTGACTTCTTTCCTTCTGTCTTTCTGTCCTTCCTTTCAACTAACCTTCTTTCCTTTTCTTGCCTTCCTTTTTTTAGCAGGAATCAGTTTGAAGGCTGTGTTCAGATGTCTGGCTCTTCTCAACACACTAACATTTCTTCACCTGGATTTGTTTTCTCTGAAGTTCTTCATCCTGTTGCCGTCTAAATGCTCAACATGTAAAAAGTCGGTTTTTCTTTTTGTTCTCTTCTCTGATCTGTTGAACCCTGAATGCTCTCTCAGGTTCAGCTCTACGAAGACTTTGCAAAGTCTCGAGCCAAGGCCAGCGTGGAGGACAGCATCTCTGCAGCCTCCAGTGAGGAAGAGGAGAAGCCCAAGCTGAAGGCTACGGGTCACGTCTTCCAGGTACCGACACTTTTTATGCAAACTTATGTTTGTTTATCGTAATAGACACATGATCAATATCAATAGAAACGTTTTTATAGGATTTGATCATTTCACTGGAATCTGGTCCAGAACCGCACGGCATCCTGGGGGATGTAGGCAGAGGAAACATTGGAGTAGAAGTTCACCAACCTGAATATAAACCCAAACTTTAAAACATTTTGTATGCGAGAGTGGTCTAGTCAAAGTCCAGATTAAAATTTAATTAAGAATTTGAACTTTGACGCTCAAGTCTTGCAGCGTCAGACGCTCTTTGCCTGATCCTTTCCATTATTTTTCTTGCAAAGATTTTCATCCTTTTCAGATCATTACGCTACAAAAATTATTTTCCTTTAAGTTTGGGAATTAATCGTATTTATCATTTATTGTCATAAGAATTTTGATTTATTACTTTCACAATAAAATGATTTCAAAACTGTCCGCGTTGTCAGGATTGTTAGATTTACTATGTCATCCTATGAAAGTATCAATAAATTTGTCGATATGTGATTAGTGATGCAAATCAATTATTTTTGTGACTGGTGTCCTGAAGAAGTGGGAATATTTTTCAAGTGCAATGTTTGTAAATGTGTGACTACGGTTGCTGTCATGAAGCCATAAAAAACAATAAAATAAAATAAAAAAACAGCCTAAAAATAAGCAGTAATTGGTTATCGTCACGTTTATCATACCATAAAATACTGCAGTGAAATTTTAAGTCCAAATCGCCACCATTATTTTCCTTCTGCTCCAGATTTGATTTGGCTGCTGCATTGTGTTGCTTTCTGTTGTCCTGCGCTGTAACCCGACCTCCTGTCCTTCAGGCGCTGCAGTACCTGCGGAAGCTCTGCAACCACCCGAACCTGGTTCTGACGCCGCAGCATCCGGAGTACAAACGCATCACTGAGCAGCTGGCGTGTCAGAACTCCAACCTGCGCGACATTCAGCATGCGCCGAAGCTCTCTGCTCTCAAACAGGTAGAGTACTGAGGCGCCTTTGCATGTTTTGTTTTTGTGTTTTTATGCTGGTGCGGTTCTGATGTGCTCTCGCTCTCCAGCTGCTGCTAGATTGCGGTCTTGGCGGCGGCGGAGGAGCGGAAGGCGGGACGGAGGCGGTGGTGGCGCAGCATCGCGTCCTCATCTTCTGTCAGCTGAAGAGCATGCTGGACATCGTGGAGCACGACTTGCTGAAGCCCAAACTGCCCACCGTCACCTACTTGCGGCTGGACGGCAGCGTGCCGGCCGGCCAGCGCCACTCCATCGTCTCCAGGTACGCCACTGTGTCAAACATGAGGCTCTGGGGCCAAATCTGGCCTGCAGCAGCTTTTTATGTGGCCTTTTTATCAATCAGTGCTTCCAGTTTTTCACAATTCTGCAAAAATCCAAACAAAATCAACACAGATTTCCCTTAAAAATTGTCAAACATCATGTTTAAGTGATTCTAACTCCCACCTCTAGGTGGCAGTTTTTCTTAATTTTACAACACTGCTGCCTCAGCATTACTTGAAGTCAAATTACAGTCCGTGGTCAAAGTGGCTACTAACAAAAAGTCACATTTAACATCATACAGAAGTGCAAATGTTTCTAAATTGGCACCAGAAAATTAGATTTTCATTGCAAAAAATTAGGGACTGTTTCATGATCTTGATATGACCCAAAATGAAAATAAGATTGACACACATTTTATGCTAAATTACATCACTAGAAGTAGAGGAACCCATCCTCAGTTTGTTGATGAGTTTATAACTAAGGCTGATCTTCGTCGTCTTTTCTGTTCCTCAGGTTTAACAACGATCCCTCCATTGATGTGTTGCTGCTCACCACCCATGTAGGTGGTCTGGGTTTGAACCTCACCGGCGCAGACACTGTGGTGTTTGTCGAGCACGACTGGAACCCCATGAGGGACCTGCAGGCCATGGACCGCGCCCATAGAATAGGACAGGTACTGCTGCGGGACGCTTTGACCTCATGGAAAATCAGGAAGGGGAGAGACGTGGCATTTGTACTTCCATTTCGGTTTCTACCGCTTCTAAAAACCTCCTAGGCTCTTAAAAAAAAAAAAAACATCCAGCCGTTTTTTAACAATAAGTTAATGTTGCCTAGCAACATAAGCTGGGCTCCAGTATGTTTGGTCAGCTGGCTTTACGGCTGTATGCGATGTACAGTGGCTGCTGGAAAAGACGAGTGTTACCATTCAGAGCCACTTGCTGAAGTCTTTGTTTGTGCAGGAGGCTCCACTTCTGCTTTTCACAGTTGTGTGGTTGTATAATTTCATATGTTTGCAGACATTTTTAGGTGTGAGTGTAAATGTTGAGTCGGGGAGCGTGGTCAGCGGCTTCTTATTTGGATTTAAAGTGACAAGATGCCCTAAAACAGCTAAAATCTCATTCTCTAAGATTGATTTCGTGCAGAGATTGTAAAGAACGAGTTTGCATGTTCTCCCTGTGCATGGTGGGTTTTCTCCGGGTTATCCGGTTTCCTCCCACAGTCCAAAAACATGACTGTCAGGTTAATTGGTCTGTCTAAATTGCCCCTAGGTGTGAGTGTGTGTGGTTGTTTGTCCTGTGTCTCTGTGTTGCCCTGCGACAGACTGGCGACCTGTCCAGGGTGACCCCTCCTCTCACCCGGAACGTTAGCTGGAGAGGCACCAGCACCTCCTGACCCCACTGAGGGACAAGGGTGTAAAGAAAATGGATGGATGGATTGTAAAGAACATGTTTTGTTTCGCCCTTTGACCTGTCCTGACCTGATGACGGGTCACCTCTAATGCTCACCTTCTACTTCCTGTCGCCTGTGTTGTGCAGAAACGGGTGGTGAACGTTTACAGGCTGATCACGCGAGGCACGCTGGAGGAGAAGATCATGGGACTGCAGAAATTCAAGATGAGCATCGCCAACACCATCATCAACCAGGAGAACACCAGCATGCAGAGCATGGGCACAGACCAGCTGCTCAACCTCTTCACTCTGGACAAGGTGACTGGAGATGGAAACACATTTGCTGAATTAGTTCTGATGTGATGTAGCGAATCACAGTCCAAACCTCCGGCGTGGAGGCCTGTCAGCCCGGAGTGGCCGGTCGCTCCGGGCTGATCGGTACAACGCTGCCATCCACTGGTTGTGGTCTGTGCCTTACCAGAGGCATGAAGATCCAAATTTCTTGGTCTGATCCTCTAGCTTGGAGAAGATGACTCTATTTTCTGAGATGTGTAGTCCTCTACTTTGTGTTTATTACAGCCATGCATCGCATCAACAGCTGAAGAAATTGAGTTAATTTGTTCCACGAGAGTAGAAAGTGAGACTTTTGACGCGTCTCTGCAGATCCAGCATATTCTGGACATTAACTGTTGAGATTTTAACCTTCAGATTAACGCTGCAGAGCTCTGTGTGCAAAAACAAGACGGTTTCTTTCCCCAGTTTCTCTCTGGTGAAAGAGAGAAACTGGACATAGACTGTCCAGATTAATACAATCTTGTTTGGACTAATTCATCCTTGTCTTGTTTTACTTTACTGGAGTGAAATTATGACATACTGCTACTTTTAGGGAACCTTTCTGGATACTCTTCCTGTTTTTAGGGACCTCATTTTAACTCGACTGTAGGCATGAGACGTCTACAGTCTGTCATAGAGAGACTTCTCTATGAAGTCTCTCTATGACCAGAATATGCGGGATCTGCAGATCCCGCATATTCTGGACATGAACTGTTTCGACTTTTACCTTCAGATAGATGCTACAGAAACTGTTTTCAAAAACAAGACAGTTTCTTTCCCCGGTTTGTCTCTTGAGTGTCCAGATGAATATTATCAAGCTATTTGAACTAATTAATCCTTTTGGTTTTGTTTCTGGATGATTTCAGGACGACAAGAGTGACAAAGGAGAGCATTCGTCATCGACCTCAGGAAAGGCGTCCATAAAGTCGGTGTTGGACGGTCTTGGGGAACTGTGGGACCAGCAGCAGTACGACTCGGAGTACAACCTGGACAGCTTCATGAACTCGTTGCACTAGCACTGTTAGGACTCCGTTCAGTCATCTGCAGGCCAAGCAGGACCTGGCCTGACCTGGCCAGGAGGGGAAAATAATAAAAATGGATCAGGGTTACAGTAGAAGTCAAACACAACCAGATCAGGAACTGTTTGTACATTTTAATGCTCTTAATTTGAAAGGTCTGGAGGAACAGAGCTGCTCCAAGACTCGGTCCTCTTCCAGAACTTTTTGAACCCGACCGTCACAGACCAGTAAACCAGAGCAAGCGACAAACATCTCCAGTGTTGAATTGCGTCGTCGTCAGTGGGTGCTGCTCTCACCTTTCAAGCACATGTATAATAATTATAGCTCTAATTTATATCCGTGGCAGCAGGAACTCGCTCTCTTCGCACTTCACCTTCCAGAGGATATTCAGTGTTAGCTGCTTGTGCAACATGTCACAAAGTCTTAAACTGAGCCCTGCCTGTCAGCTCTTCTCTGACTGATGGAAACCCCCACAGTTTGGATCACAAAGGGAACCCAGGTGGCTGTGACGAGCCGCGGCGCCGAGCCCAGACTGGTACCTGAAAACTTGGCCCAAAGTGTTTTAAAAAGGAACTGTAGACTTGTACATATTTCTCCAACTGCTGCTTTTTCTTTATGATAGTGGAATTGTAATAAATTCTGAAAACCTTGAATGTTGCCCTTCTTTTCTGTTTGTGAATGCCATGTCAAACTCGAGGCCCGCGGGCCAAATCCGGCCCGCCAGGAGTTTTCATATGGTCTTTTACAGAGATTATAGACGTGCTTAAATATTATTTTACTAATCAAATCAGGTTTATCTGTGCCAAATCAAGGTGAAAAGACATTTAATTTCAAGAGGTTTTCATCAAATGCAGAGGACTCTCCTCCCTCAGCTCCTTCAGACTAGCCAGCAGCAATTGGCAAACACCTGCTGGAACTGCATCTCCTGAGCTCATTATACGAGCTACTTCTCATTGAAATGCTCATAAAAATGCTGTTAAAGGGTTAATAAAGGAGCCATGTTGTGATGACTTCCTGAAGGCACAGCTTCAGAACAGCAAGTGTTCTTAAAGAGACAGAAGCCCGATTTTAAATCAGGAAGTAAAGTCATGTTAGATATATAGCATTTTTAAAACTGATAAATGTTCTAAAATAGCACTAAGTTCCTGGAACATGACACCGCCCCTTTAAAGGACGTTTATCAATACTTTCTGCCACAACCGTCCCTTTAAAGACGTTTTTTTTTTTCGTTTTTTTTTATCCTGGCCTAAAATGAAAAGCATTAATTTTATTGTTCACATTTATCTTTATTATATCTTAATACATTGGCACCTATCTTCTTATGCATATTTTATGCTATTTCAACTGTTAAAATATTCTGTTTTTGCTCCTTTGAAAATCTCAGGAATTCTGCTAAATTAAACCAAATTCTTAATTTAGCAGGGTAGTTGGCTCTCTTCTCTAAGCTAATGACTTTTGCCTACTTTCAGCTAGAAACTCCATTCAAAGTGTAAACTGGTCACGAGGCTTTAGGTTATCTTCACATAATTAAACTTTTTGCTGTCTGCTATAGTTTTTTATAAATCTATTTAAATTTTATGGATTTTTTTTTCATGTTTTCAATAATGGAATTCCTCATCTGCCACAGTAACTGACGCTTGTATTCAATTTTCATGAACAAAACTCTGCTATTCATACAAATTTCAATCTACAGAACTACTTAATGCCCCAAAACGTAGCCACGAGTTTCTGCTTTGAGGAAATATCAGTAACATTGTTGCAGGTTTTATGGTTTTCTTTGAAACACCCTTGAGCGCAAGCCGGCATGTCACCACTTGTCCTCTGTATTCATTGGGCTTACAGCATTCACTGCAGTTGCGCTGCAGTGGTCGCTAGATGGCAGTGTCGCACATTTGAGAACATGATCGTATCAGAAATGTGTACTGAAAGTGAGCATAGCAACCAAAATAATAGAAAATAGATTCATTTTTGTGGCCAAATTCTGTCATATGTATGTATGATTAATTTCGTGTTAGGTTTTTTTAATTTGGAAAACTGGGTATAATTTTTTTTTTTCAATTTTAATTTTTTTTTTTTTGTAGACTTTTTTTCCCCCTTTTATTCCCTCCAGTTTTGGATGACATCCAGTTGGAAATATATATATTTTAACTTTTGTACAACTACGATGCAAAAGCAAATGAGGTGGATTAGCAGAGCTAGCCAATAACAGATGACATCATTCAGGACATGACATTATAGAAATATAATCTGTGCTGCCCAGATATCTAGCTGTTAGCACATCATGATAGTCATGACTCACGCAGCAACAATCTTCAGTCAGAGGCCTCTTCAGATTTGTTGTAGGACTGACTGCTACTGGAGTTCCTTCCTTCTAGCATCACAATCGATGTTTTGAAGATATTTGGATGATATTAGTTACAACAGCATTTAATTTCCCTTTGGCATAAAAGTATTTGTTCAGTTATGCTGCGTTAAACAATAAACATCGACTATAAACAGTTGTACAAATATATTTCGTAGGATTTGCAGGTAAATTCAGAAAACTACAAACTGATGCGGTTAAAAAAAAGATGGGTTTAAAGATATGAAATTATTCTCTGAATTTATGTTTTAACATTTAAGGAATTTGATTACATAATTCAATATTTTAGTTTTTGTAACATTAGCACATTTTTTTTATTTGTACCTCAGTGTTTTATTCAATTACAGCACAAATATTTTCCTTTCTGCCAGTTTTCCTTTATTGCCCGTTCATTCGTTTACATTATAAACCACTAATACATCACCAACCACCAATCTCTTCCTTTGAATTTTTTTGTTCTACTTTTGTAGATCATTTTCACACTAATGTAAGCAACATCCGCAAGTTAACACATAAAGCTCAGCATTTCAAGAAACAAGACAGTTTAGTAACAATAATACAAAGGGATTTTTCAACTTCCACAAAAAATAAAATTAAGAATTAGCATCACAAAATTAATTTATTCAAAGTAAAAATACAAAATAATATTAATGACATGACCAGATATGAAGTTTGTAAAGAAATAAAATATATAAAATAAAAAAAATGTAAATATGTTTGAATTCCTTTTTTTTTCTGCAAAACTCTTTTAAAAAAAAAAAAGAAAAAAGAAATTTTCTCAGTACAAAGGCTACATTACTACTGGAAGGTACTAGCAGGTAGAGTAGGTAAATACACAGTAGAAAATGATTTTAGTGGATCACAACGCTTGCAATGAAAATAATTTCGCAATAAGATTTTATGCCTCTTTTTCTCATTTTCTTCTTTTCTACAAACGGTACAAACAGTATTGCACATTACGACAAAGAATCAAGGTTGTTAGCCTGAAAAAGGAGGAAGGGGGCGGGGCTAATTCAAGTCTCGCGTGAACAGAAAGGCCACCAGTCAAATTGATGCACCTTGGGGGCTTTCAATTAAGCTACAGGTGAAAACATTTGTGTCTGTTTAGTGTTAAAAATAACATTCTTCTCTTTTTCTGTGTCCAGTGACTTTCAGAAGTCTTTTTGTTTCTCCCAACTACGTCAGGACAGCAAATCAATTATTTTATTTTTTTTTAAACTATTTTTTTATTTATTCTCTTTTTTCATTTTTTTTTTACAAAACAAAAAGAAAAAAACGGGAGCACATACTTTTAGGAAACATAAAAAACTTCTCTTTAAAAAAATAACGAACAGAAGATCTTTTTCACAACTCTGGTCAGCATAGATGATTGGTTATAAATATAAAAAAAGGTGGGGAATCTGATTTAATTTCTTCTCAGAGCACCTGATATTTGAGCTTTCTGCTCTCAACCAATTAAACCAGTGGGACTCCTGCTTCTAAACCAGTAAAGTAGACCCTACTATCACTACAAACATCATTATATTAGTTATAAAGCTTTAGCTCCTTCATTAACTCTCTTTAAAAAAAATAAATTCTTAAAATAAAAACATAAAAAAATCATCTCTCTTGAAGAATTAAATTAATATATATTTGTCCATCTGAATAAACTTAGAAAATAGGTTTCTCTCCTAATATATGTCAAAACTGAGGTATTGCAAAGGATTCTTTTTAAATCAGTCTTTAAAAAAAAAACAAAAAAAACTGCCGACTGTTGCAAACTGTTTTCAGATACAAAGTGTAGTGCACGACAAATACAGGAAAAATCATTTTAAAAAATAGAAAACTGGGTAAAAAGGGGGCAAAGAAATGTTTGAAAAAATAAAAACTCTCCCCAGAATTCACTCATTATTCATCAGGAATAATATTTTTTCTGCTCAGGTCCAATTAGTTTTTCTTAAACAGAAACAAAAATATGTCCGTCCAAAAAAAGCAGGAAAAAAAACAGTTTACGACTGAAAACAGTCACACGCGCACACACACACACACACACACACACACACACACACACACACACACACACACACACACACACACACACACACACACACACACATATACAGTTACGTTTCCGTCACCATCATCGTTTCTTTTTCAGCTTTTAATAGAACCCAAAAATATATAATGTCCACCTTTATTTTTATTTCATTTATTTAGCAGGTCCGGTACTTCAAGCTTTGCAGGAGACAAAAAAAAAAAAAAATTAAAAATCTGGTGATTGCGTCACACATCATCTCCGCCATTTTTCCCATTTTAAAAAAAATATATATATCAGCATGTGTAAGGGCTCAGTTTATCAATCTCAGATCTCCAGTAGCTTTATGGGGTTTTTTCTGCTTAATCACTCTCCAAAACAAAAATAAAAAAGACAAACAAGTGAGCTCTTTGGTTGCGTTGTGACGTAAAAACGTTTCTGTCAAGAGTTGGAACGAACAATAAAGTTTTGCGTGCGTGAACAATATAGTTTTACTTGTTCGTGTTTTTTTTTTTTTGTTTTTTTTTTTACCCCGCTCACATTTTTGTCTTTTCTTCAGGTCAGATTCGACGTTTTTGGTCTGAAAACCTTCCGTCCCAGGTGTGTGTTCGTGTGTATCCAGACGTGAATCAGTGAGAATATTTTACATTTATATAACCGACGGATATACGTGTGCATATGCTAGCTAGTTTATGAAGTTTCACAGGACTTCTATGTCGGACACTGACGACGGTTAAAGCGAATCACAGTTCTAGGCAGATCTAACTACGTACAGTATAAAAAAAAAAAAAAGTAAAAAGAAAGAAAATTGCACAATTATAATCAACAATCACCGCAAATAAAGTACTTCACCTATTACAGGTTTTAATTGTAGTCCTACACTTCATTTGTGAGTAATATTAGTTTAAAAACCGCCGTCGTCCTGATCTGCTCGCGCGGCGTTGCTATGGTTACCTGTTCCCGTCCAGTTTAAACGTACAGCGTCGTTGCGAAAAGTATTCACACCGCTTTAGCTTTTTTCATATTTTCCTTGCATCAAAATCACGAACTTTAATGTGTTTTAATGGGATTTTTTTAATGTTATTGATCAACAGAAAGTACCGCATGTTGAAGCGGGAAGAAAGAGTTGGAACAAACGTTGCCATCTTTACTTTGATTGCCCTGAATAAAAACCAGTTTTACCTAAATATTAGCGTCCAGCAGTTAGTAATTTTATTTCAGACCTCAAATTACTTAATTTTCTTAAACATATTGGTATCGGCCCAATAAATACAAAAAAGTTTATATTTATTTTCATCTTACAGACATTCGGTTTTGGCAATTGTTTTTTTTTTTTTACTGGTGTCAAAACGTCCAATAACCAATTGTAAATATTGGTTATTGAACGTAAATCCAATATTAATATTGATATCGCTATCAATCCAAAAAATATTTTTATTTCGGTGCAGTGCAAGTGTTCAATCTAAATGTGAAAATCTGAGAGATGCACTAAGAAAGTAGCATCCTGCAACTCCACCAAATCTTACCAAGTATTTTTGCTCCAGTTTCTAGTGACAAAATATAATTTACAAGTAATTTTTCAACAAGATCTAGAGGCTTGTTTAAAGTAAATAATTCCTTGATATTGGTGAAACAGTGCTGGTTCTATTGGCAGAGCCCAGCCCGTTACCTAGCAACCCGGTTCTAGTTCCGCTGGCAGATTGTTTCACTTTTAACATGAGAAAAATGTTGTGGAAAAAATCCGACATTCCTCATCAATATTTACTTAAAACAAGATCCTGTTTATTGTTTAAAAGTTACTCACAAGTTTATTTTTTTCTTATTTTAACCAAGACAAAAAAAATACTTGGTAAGATTTTCTGTTTCTGCAAAAAGAAATGTTCAGATATCTGGGGGCCGGAATATATTCCATCGTTCACCTGTTGAGATTTTTAATTAGCAAATTTCCTCTACTACATAAATTACTTTCCATTGGTCTTAATTTTATAAAATCCCAGTAAAACACCATCAAATTTTCAGCGATCTGATGTGTGAATCCTTCAGCAGGGTGCAACACGGCTTGCAGTGCATTGTGCAAAACATGGCCAGAATCAAAATAAAAACAAAAACCTGCAGACATGATACTGAAAAAGTGTTTTGCATGCAGTAGCCTGACTAGAACATGCAGTTAGGGGCGACCCCTGACCTCCAAACGTCGGCCATCGTTGCCTGAGACAACTCGTCGTCCTGAAACGCCGGCTGCTTCTGAATTCCTCGCTGGGAAAATAAAATAAAGTACTTAAGGTATCTGTTCATACCATGGGGTTTAGCAGCAAAGCTCCCGCAGCAGTTACATTTACATTACACAAAAAAAAAATTATGTTATTATAAAAATAAAGACCTAGATATTGAACGCAAACTAATCTGATTGTGAGGTATTAACATTTACAGAGAATATATCAGTTGTCTTCAGAGCTGGTAATTGTTGCTACATCTGATGCCGCCTATCTTCTGCATTTATTCAATTAGCCTTTGGTAGTTTTTTTATTTATTTATTCTTCTTTATGATTTTAACGAGGGGCGACGTAACTACAGCTGTTTCAAAGTAAGTGCATGCTCCTGTTGCATAAAATTTAAACCATCTATTTAACGTCTAGATAAGTACGAAAAAAATAGAGCTATGTGTATTTTTAAATACGTGAGCGGTCCCGAGGGGGGACATACCGAACCATCCCGTGTGTGTGTGTGTGTGTGTACGTGTGTGTGGGTGTTTTATAGTGAGACTTTGTGCCAAAGTGCAAATTGTAAGCCGGTGGAGTTTTTCCTCCCCACAAAGCTTTGACAACGAGTTCAGAACCGAGAATCTGATCCGTTTCGCATTTTTTTCCATGTCGGGTGAAGCCGGCGGGAGCTGTTGCCATTTCTTCTTCTTCATCTGGGTGGAGGATAGTGCAGATCCGTGACCCCCCCCGCTGACCCCGCCGCCCTCAGCTCCAGCGGAAGGAGACGTGTCGAGGGCGGTCGCCGCCCTCCTTCACCAGCGGCTTGTGGAACTCGCGGCCGGCCCGGGAGTGGATGCTGGCCCAGCAGAACTCGCAGTAGTACTGCAGGCAGGTGACGTTGGCACAGAAGAACGGGGCGAACTTGCCGCCGCAGCGCGCGCCCTGGCACTCGTCGCACATCTGGTCGTCCAGAACGTACGGCTTCACCTCCACCTGTAGGGGGAGACGCAGAGAGGTCGTCAAGAGTTCAACAAGTCCTGACAAAAATCAACAAAAAAATACAAATTATGGTCACAAAATTACTGCAAAAATACAAAATATTATCAAGTAATTTTGGCCCAGTTTCTATCTGACTACATTTGAAATCAGAGAAAAATAACTTGTAAGTAACTTTTCAGCAAGATATAAGAGCTTCTTTTGTTTCTAACATGATAGCAGGATAAAATTATTCACATGAACAAGGAAGAGACACATTTTCAATCAATTATAAGGAATTACTGATTTAAAACAAGTTCCTATCTCTTGCTGAAAAGCTGCTTTTCAGTTACTTTTGTCTTATTTCAAGTGAACCAATTTATCTGCAATAGAATCCAGACCAAAAACACATGATCAGATGTCGTGTTTTGGCAGTTTTCTCTCCTAATTGCTGTTATTGTGCAAGACTTGTGTTCATAATAAAGCCCTTGCCGCCCCCAACTGAAGATAAACGACGTTAGCTGAGGTGGGCTGGACCCGGCTGGACCGGGCCGGCCCGCCCTCCTGGCTGACGCCCAGTCTGTCTCGGTCTCAATCGGCCGGTGCGACTAAAATAAGCGAGCTGCGGCGCGGCTGGATATTCACGTATGGGGAACTACTATAATTAAACCGGCTCTATGTGTCTGCAACCTGAAACATCTGTCGAGACGCAGAGTGATTACACAGCCGGGCCGGGCCGGGCCGGGCCTTCCGGTTCTGTAGGCTGCAGAGAAGCTTCTGGCAGAGCAGGAAATAATATACTCAAGTAACAGAGTATTTGGTAAAAAATCTACTCAAGTACTGAGTAACTGATCAAATAATCAGTCAGACATCATCAGATATATGACCACAAAATATAAAGTAGAAATTTTGATATTTTAAAATTACAATAATTCATATAACAAAAAGTAACAAAATCAGGCAAAAAATATTTTTTTCCAAATCAGTTTCTCACTAAAAAACATAAAACTTTAACAAAAGCTGCAGGTGTGATAGAAATACTTCTTAATCAGTACTGCATAGTAACTAGTTAAGCACATTTTTTTCAAAAAAGTTACTCAAGTAACTGAGTAAATGTAACTAGTTGCAGCTCTATTCTGGCAGCGGTAACGTCTCTCTCTCTCTCTCTCTCTCTGGTGAACTCGCTCACCCTTTTGTCGATGTCGTTGTGCTGCAGCTGGACAAAGCGGGCGCTGATGGCGGCGATGTAGCTCTGCTGGTTGGAGAACGCCACGCGCCCGGCTCCCTTCGGATATTTCAGCTCCGGGTCCGTGTCGATGCCGGCGTAGCAAACGCCTCCGTACAGCCGGTCCATGATCATCGCCAGCTCCACTGGAAGACGAGAGAAAAACACGGAGCCAAAAATAAGACTGGGTTTCTTCTACAATACACTGCAAAAATACAAAATACTAAAAATCTGAATTATAGGGGGAAAAATTAACATATCCAAATACTTTTAGAGCTTCAGCCAAAACATGCAAGTGTACACTGTAAAAACAAAAATCTGACAAAATATTTTTGGTCTAGTTCAGTGTTTCTCAACCCTGGTCCTCACCACCCCCCTGCTCTGCATGTTTTAGATGTGCCTTATTCCAGAACAGCTGATTCAAATGATTGCATGACCATCAAGTGGTGCAGAAGCCTGGTAATCACCCAGAGATACAATTCAGGTATGTGGCAGAAGGGAAACACCTAAGACATGCAGGACAGGGGGGCGGTGAGGACCAGGGTTGAGAAACACTGATCTAGTTTAAAGTGCAAATATCTTATTAAATTTAAAATGAGAGAAATCAAACTTCCAAGTAACTTTCCAGCAAAATACAGGAGCTTTTCTAAGTCAATATTTCCTTAATATTGATTGAAAAAAAAAATTCTACCAGAGTATTTCACTTACAACATGGCAAAAATTTGTTTTTTTAAGTGAAAAAAATCAACCATTCCTTATTTTAAGTTTTTATTTTTCATGTAGGAGTCATTATAAAATTACTACGTTGCTGCTTCATTCTTGTATTATTTTGACTTTATTTTCATAATATTCTGGGTTGATCCTCACATTCTGGCTTATATCTCATGATATTAAACTTTATTCTGATATTATCAAGAGTTTGGTTTTACATATTTGTTAAAACTCTCCATGTCGTGACAGTTTAATATGAAACAGACCTGACCAAAATCAACCAATCAGAGCCAGGAGGCGGGGCTTATCACTGCCAATCAACCTCAGATCCTGGACTTGGTAAATGTGGTAATGGCGGAGAAACCACTTAATGTTGCAGGAAAATAGTTTATCTGCCGTCATCAGTAGGCTAACTAGCCTTGGCATTTATGACAGGGCCTTGGGTGATGATTGACAGCGCTAAGACCCGCCTTCTGGCTCCGATTGGTTGTTTCTAGTTAGCACTCTCATATTAAACTGTCACAATATGGTGACAGTTTCAGCAAAAACTATTTAGTAAAATTTAGGCAATGCAGCTTTAATGATTAAGAGGGGAAAAAAAACATCCAGTTTTATTTTTAGTAGTTGACCGATTTCCTCTTTCTAAAATTCAACAAAAATTTTCCACCCTGTCCCCCACTAACAGCAGCAGCAGCAGCAGTTTCAACCTGCTGGGGGTAATTATCTGGGGGTCAGATTGCAGACAAGCTAGCGATGCTAATCCCGCTAAGAGAAAGGCTCAACCTTCCATTAGCTCATGAATTCCTAACGCGTTGACCTCTGGGTCGCCCTCCTGGGAACCCAAGACGAGGATTGCTTTCTCACCGGGAGACGCTTCATTACCGCCTCCAGCTGCGGTTCACCTTATGAAGCGCATTTGGAGGCTTTAAGGGGCAGAAGCTGCAGGATTCATAACGGAGGGCTACCTGCACGCAGGGGCCGGGGAACCCCCCCAACAAAGATGGTTTTGCGCGGATCCAGAGGCTGGGAGCCGTCCATGACGAAGTCGCTGTCGCTCAGGTTCCAGGGACGGATCTGGACCTGCAGAAAAACAAGAAAAATAAATAAACAAAATGGAAAACATTTGAGCTAAAACTGAAATATGGGCGAGGAAAGCGCTACAGAGTTAGCATGAAGCTGTGTGATACGGAGAAAATGGGCAGGAAGTGAATATTTAATCTGTTCTGTAATCAGCCTCAGGTTATCATCAGTACACTGCAAAAACACAAAATCTTACCAAATATTTATCGTTTTCTTTCTAGTACAAATTTCTTAGTACGCTTGAAACTAGAAATCAGACCAGGGGTGACCAAAGTGTGGCCTGGGGGCCATTTGTGGCCCTTGAAATAATTTTGTTTGGCCCTGGATCACAAGAATGTCAGAAAACAATTGATGCCCAAAAAAATGTGAAAATTGTCTCTTTTTCTTAATAAGGCAACAGTTTGAAGCCCTGTTTACTTTTTAAATAATATATAGATTTCATAAAGTTATAGTTTATTGTTGAGCAGGTGAATAAAAAACAAAAGAAAAATCACAGTAAACTAATTTTTGCATTTTTGATTTAATAAATGTTGTGAACCACCAGTAGTTTAAATTTGTAAGTTTTGATCCCCAATTCAAAAACTCAACACCAGTAAATTAGACAAAACTAATTTAACCGTTCAGTTTAAGTCAACAATTCCTTAAAATTGGTGAAAAATATTTGTTTCCCAGGCAGATTATTTCACTAACAACTTGGAAAAAAAATGTCTTGTTGCAGGTGAAATAATCTGCCAGAGGAACCAGTGACAGGTGACCAGTAACACTCACTGGTTTGTCCTTGATGGTGGGACTGGACACACACAGGTAGAGCTTCCCGTCCTCCTCAATGCAGGCGTCGATCAGCGCCTGGACTGAAGCCTCTTCCTGGAAAAGCAGGAAGGCGTAACCTGGAAAAAGAAATGATTTTCAGGAAATATGACCTCCAGAGGAAATAAAAATGATCACATGTTCAAATAATTTAACAGTTTCAGAGAATAAATGCAGGCAAAACATGAAGTCTAGTTTCTAGAGCAAATGCACTTGAAATAAGACAAAACTAATTTAGAAGTAACTGAGTTTAAGTAAAAAATTTTCTTAATATTGATGTAAAAGTTTAGATCCACTGGCAGATTATTTCACTTTTAACATTGGAAAAATGTCTTGTTATAAAATAAATAATCTGCCATTCCTTATTTTAAATTAGTATTTTTCCTGTAGGAGCTATAATAAAATTACTACTTATTTCTGCTAATATTACAGCTTTACTCTGACATTATTTTGACTGAATACGACTTTTCTCCTATTATTACAACTTTATTCTCATAATATCGAGACTTTTTGTTGTGCACCTTTATTCTCGTATTATTACAACTTATTCTGATAATATGCCTTGTTGTACGATTTTATTCTTGAAGAATTATGACTTTATTCTCACAAGATTAGGGACTTTATTCTTATATTCTCGTAATATTATGAATATTTTCTTGCATTACAACTTTATACTCATTACTTTTTGTAGCACAAATTTATTCTTGTAATATTACAACTTTTTTCTTGTGTTATTACAACTTTATACTAGAAATATTATGACTATTCTCATAATAATGTGACTTTTATGACTATTCTCATGTTATTAGGACTTTATTCTCGTATTACTACGACTTAATTCGTGTAATAACAACTTTCTCCTGGTATTATTACAACAGTCTGATAACATAACTTTATTCTCATTATTTTGACTCGGTGTAAAGTACTAGTACATTTTTCATCCATCTTAAGGAATTATTGGCTGTAAATAAACTCCCATATTATGCTGAAAAGTTACTTTTTAGTTAGTTTCATCTTATTTCATGTGTTGTAAGACATTTTCACTCCGCCATGTTTTGTGTTTTGCTCCTCAGGGGAACCGTTCAATATTTAGCCGTCTGAGTGACGGGTTTGGTGCAGGAAGGAGAAAAGAGAAACTTTCTCAGAGCTGCTGCATCATTTAATGTCGAGAGCAGAGACTTCCTTCAAGGTCAGAGCGACAGAAAACCGATTCAACATCCATCTAACGAATTAGAGGCACCAAAGAAAAGACAGGAAAATCCAGCCGAGATGTAAACATCAGTGGAAATGGATAAAAACTAAACGTTTATATCTTCCACTTCTTTCATTCACAATGTCATTTTGTTTCTCTTCATTAAAATTGGTAAGTTACCATCTAATCTCCTCCTGACCCATGTTGAGTTTATAGTCTATTTTCTCAATTTCATCCTAATCCAGAAGTAGAAAACTGAAACATTTTTACATCGTCAGCAGAATTTGTACTTTATCCACAATAAAATTCAAGCAAGTTTTCACATTTTTCCATCAAAAACAATACAAATTAACTAAAAACAGTTTAAGTTCACAATTACATGATACTATTAATTAACGTTTTGTGTTTCTATTCTACATTCAACAGTAGGAATAAAGCAAACTACATTAAAACAACAATTAAGTAATCGATTAATAGTCAACTGGAGTATAGAGACTCAAAAAAAGGGAGTTTGCTGAAAGAGCAACACCATCAGAGCAGGAATTAAACCAAAACTGTGCAAAAAATAAACAAATGTATTTAAGATAAGAAATAAAAAATAAACAAAATGTGTTTTAGCCAAATCTATTTTTAGGCACTTTTTACTGACCGATTATTAATTAGTTTATCCAAAAATAGTCAGCAGATGTATTTCTAAATACATAAAATAAAAAAATACTGATGATTAACCGATTAATTATCAAGATAAATGATAAAAATAATCGGTAGTCGTGGTTGTGAAAATAATCTGGTTTCTACTGTAAAAGCTTCACAAATTTAGGCTTTTAATCAAACGTTACATTGAATTTTATTACAAAACTGCAGTTAGAATATCAAGCACTTTCCAAACCTTGAAAAAAATAATAATTTTAAGGACTGAAGCACTTAAATGATCCCTGAAGCTGATCTAGTTAAAGAGCAGCAGCTGTTGGTGCGTCAGCCGTTCACTCCCGCTGGCGTTTATGTGTCAGGGGAATAAGAGGCGACCTGATTGGCTGATTAGGATCAGAAACATCCCGGCGCAGCGCGCGCTGCCGGGCGGCCAGAGGACGCAGCGCCAGGACACATACACTTATACACACACACACACACACACACACACACACACACACACTCACGATGTGCAAAAATGGAGGAGTAAAAAAATGATGCTGTCTTTTTTTAATCATTTATTTTTGATTTCATTCCTTCCTGAGTGGAGCTGCTAACGTTGAGACGAACAGAGAAAAGGAGGCGAGAAACAGAAATGGCTGACTCAGCAGAGAGCGAGAAAAAAGAAGTGAGGCGAGAAAAGAAAACATTCAGATTCAGAAAGAAAGGAAGGAAATACAAAAAGAAAAGGGAGGAAGGAAGGAAGAAAGGAGGATAGGAAAGAATGAAAGAAGACAGGAAGGAAGGACAAAAGGACACGAGAAGGATGGAAGAAATGAAGGACAGATCTGAATAAAAAGGAAGGAAGGAAGCATGAACACACGAAGGAGTAAAGGAAGGATGACAGAAAGAAAGGAAGTGGAGAAAAAGAAGAAAGAGGAAATTAGATTTCTACATCTGACAGAATCTGAAAATCTGACATTTAACTGAATTATTTCTGTACATATCCAGAACTTTAAGGACAATCCTCAGTTCTATTAAACGTTTACAATAATCCAAAAGGATCTAATTAATTAAAACCATTATTTACACAGCGGGGACAAAACACAAACCGCTACCAGCTGCTAATTGGGTTCACACACCGGAAAGCTGCCTCATCATCAGCTGGCTGACGCTTATGTAAGGACGGGATGTCATTCGGATAAATCTGAGGTTTAGGACGACATCATCGCCCCTCAGAGAGAGAGAGAGAGAGAGAGAGAGGGGAAAAACCTAAACGGGGTAAAAATAAGGCATGAAAAGGCAGAGCTAGCCAGCAGCTCTTCCAGTCTGAGAGAGAACAACATGTTCTGTGACCCGGAGGGGGAGGGAGGAGGAGAGGCAGATGGAAAAGAGAGTAAAACAGGAAAGGAAAGGTGGGAAGAGAATGAATGAGGCTTTACAAGCCGAACGTTCAGAAATAGGCTCTGGAGAGCAGGAGCCTTTCAGGAAGTGGAGAAAAGACGCTGAAGGTGAAACAAACCCCCGATTTCAACTGAACCAACCCACCGACTGAAACTAGGCCGCTTCAGCGAGAGACAATATTTGCACTTTTCTCGGCTTAGAAACGGGAGTTGGTGCGCAAAAATTCCCATTTTTAACAGTTTTGTGCTTCATTTGGGTCTCGACTGCTTCGACCAACAGATCAAGAGCTTTAAAAGAAGAAACAACTAAACGTTTCTGGGGATAAGTTCATGTTTTTAGGTGTCTGGAAAGTTTCAAAAACATTCAGAATGTAACGTCACAAATCTGCAGGCTCTGCCCCTCACCTAGCAACCCCCAGTCCGTTACCTAGCAACCCAAGTGGAGCTGCAGCACGTTTGGTCAGCTGGATTTAAAGCTGCTAGGAAAGACATTCTTGTTGGTTGTGCAGAATTCTCCACTTCTGCTTTTCAAAGATGTACGGTTGCATAATTGCGCATTGGTTTGCAGCCATTTTTATGTGCGAGTGTAAATGTTGAGTTGGGCATCATGGCAGCTACAACTGCCAAAAAAACAGCTCATTCTGAAAGGAGCTCAAAACTGGCAGAAGTGAGTAGACTGTCTAATTGTGGATTACATTATGTTGCACAAAATAATTCTAAGATATCGAGATTTCAACCATTCATCTTTGAAAAGCAGAAGTGAAGCCTCCTGCACAACCAACAAGGAGCAGGTGGTTTCTGGATATCTTCTCCAGCAGCCATTGTACAGCACGTACAGCGGTAAAACCAGCTGACCAAACGTGCTGGAGCTCCACTTGAGTTGCTAGGTAACGGGTTAGGCTTGGCCGGTGTTGCTAGGTAACGGTGCTGTGCCCCCAGAGTGTGTGGGGGTTTTTGAACTGGCTCATTTTCCAGTCACCAAAAGATATGAACTTATTGGCTGAATGTTTTTTCAAGCGCTTAAAATCATCATTTGAATGTATTTTCTATTTGTTTTGGGTATTTCTCCAAGATGCAATGGCTTTGTTTGATTATCTGAAACTTCAGAAGGAACAGATCAGTAATGGTATGTGTGGACGGGGGTTCTTTACAGCAGCTTGTTAATGTGTAGTAAACATTAGCGTTTCTCCAAATCGATGTGACTCACTTCATCATCTTTAATCTGAGCTGATATTCAGTCCGGACGCCGCTGAGGATGTGTCTGCCTCCGTCAGCCTGGCGCAGTGCGGAGGCTTACGCCACGGGAGGAGAGCGAACAGCTGCAGTGGCTCGTGCCTGCGATTTAGAAAGCTTTCCTCCTGAGCTCTCAGCACCGCCTGCTAAGTAAGGCGATGTGTACACCATGAAAGAGCAACGAGCTGGACGGATACCTTCCTGATTCATGGGGAGGCGACATATTGCCACATTACCAGAAGATGTCACTCTCTGCAGACACTTCGTTAGTCTTGATGTGTTCAGAAGTAACTTAATGTTCATTATTTAACGGTTTCTTTCCATGTTGCAGCAATAACAGAGCAACAGTAATGAATTTTACCAACAAAAACTTTGCGTGCGATTACACCAAAGTGGGTGGAGCCAAGAGAGACTGAGGGAATGAGTGAAGAATTATTAAATTTACATGAAATGTACAATTGAAATAAATCACTAAAATCTCTAAACTAATATAAGATTCAGACTCTAAATGAGTGAATTCGAACTCCACTTCCAGGCAGATAGGTCACGCACCCCTGTTGGCGTTAAATTAAATCTTTTGTTCATTTTTATTTTTTAGATGAAGTGTTTCTGAATGAAGTTTAGTTAGATTATTCTGCTGCTCCCCTGCTACTCCACATGGCTCAGTCGGTGCAAACGACACCCAAGTCACCAAGGGGTCAGTCACTTAGCAGAGCGCAAACATCTTTCCACTGGCACATCAAAGCGCGAGATCGAAATCCAAGTCTTCCCGTTACCTCATCAAGTGAAAGTTATGTTGACTTTGCGGAAATCTAATCCAAAGATGACCAGATACGGCGACTGACCGAGTCATGCTGCTGGCCTCTCCGGCTTAAATGGTGACATTTAAGTCCAGGGTTATCTCAGCAGCTGAGACGTGTCTGCGGATTGGTTCCCAACGAGCACAAGGCCCGCAGAAAGCGCCCAACCTCCAGAAATAACGCCACCTGAACAACACGCTTCTACATGCTATGGTTTTTTAAAGGGGACCCGTTAAGTTAAAATTTACATTTTCCACGTTTCTGTACTTCTATTTGCGCCTCTAATGATTCCTAAAAAGAAAAAAAAAGCACCACCCCCCAGCCCTTTTTTTGGTGCCCGGAAAGTGAGTCGTTTCAAAAACCTTCCGAATGTAAAGTTACAAATCAGCCCAGCCGGTTACCTAGCAACTCCAGTGGAATTCCGCCCGTTACCTAGCAACCCAAGCAGATTTGGTCAGCTGGTTTTGCCGCTGTATAATGGCTTCTGGAAAAGTGTTTTGTTATTGACTTAACATCCAGAAACAGCTTGCTGCATTCTTGTTGGTTGCGTAGGAGGCTCTACTTCTGCTTTTCAAAGATGTATGGCTGTATATTTGTGCAGAAAATGTGACGAACATGTTTTGAATAGCCCATAGACTTATTCTAACCTTTAAGTTTCACTTTACTGGAGACAGAATAACCTTGAAGAAAGAGAGAGAGAGAGAGAGAGAGAGAGAGAGAGAGAGAGGGTGAGAAAAACCTCAAAGGCTTAGAGAAACTGGAAAGTACTTGAGGATAAAGCAGAGAAATCAAGCATTGCTAATCATCTCAATTTGAAGCAGTCACTCAGAGTGTAATCCCAACACAACAGGGGAAAAGATAAATCAAAGCCTGGGTAATGGAGGAAGATTTAGCACTGAAACTGGGGCACTTCTCTCTATTCAGATAGATATAACAGTACACAGAAGAGACCTCTGCGCTGAATGACTCATGGTGTGATAAAAACTAAATTATAAAACGCTGATCATGACCATCTGCAGGCAAAGGACACTGCAGTCGTAACCTTTTCCAGGTACGGTTATTGCTGTGTGACGCAAGCGTTTTTCGGGAGTTTACAGCTTCCACAGTTCAAACGACGCTGTACACACAACGAGACCTTCCACCCTCCTCCTCCTTTTGCCCCAAGTCACAGACCAGAATAGCTCCCTCACATCTGAAGCTCATCGCCAACAATAGCAATGAGTGTTTGGATGATGGGAGGCAGTTTGAGCGACAGCGGCACGACGGCGACAGACTCTCACTTGTACTTTAAAGGAATCGGTTTTGAGCATCAGTGGCTACAGCTCGGCTTCAGTGGCTTTCCAATGTCTTTCCGTCTGATGGGTTTTTAACTTTATGAACTCACTGCTTTACAGAAAGTATTCCCAATCTGGTTATTCTGTTTCACTGTCTCTTTTCCACATTGAGTCATTAGCTCTGTTTCCATTACAAATTTTTGTTTATATTCTGCCAACATCAGGGGGAAAAAACCCACAATTTCACAATTGCAGTGTTTCCATTAAAAATTAAATGAAATTACAATCACATGTGAATAAGCTTGTTCACGGTAGCGATGGATGTCGCAGTCGCATGAGATGAATTCATAATTCAGCCATCAGAGGAGCCGTTGGCGTCTTATTCAGGCGTTTGAGCGATAAACGTTATATTTGGGAGCGACGACATGTGCGACATTTTGGGGAAACTACAGAAGAGCTTCAGATTCAACACGTTCAAATGACAACTTTCTATGAACTATGAGACGCTGTGAGCTGCAGGTGGTCCAACAAAAAATAAAAAAAAACAAAGACAAACCGTCATCCTCCGACCACTTCCTGTCATCTTGTTTGTCGTTTCTGCCAGCAGTAACAACTGGTTGTTGATCGAGTGACTCATGATGCGATGTTTTTTTCCAGTTCTGCAAAATAAATCTATTTCAAAACCACCTCAACCTAGCGTAAAAATGTCTTACAGAAAAACAAGTTTTTTGGAAATTGAGTTGTTCCCATTAAGCAAATTTCATAGAGAGTACGCCTGGTCCAACGCCACTTTGTCTCTGTTCTGGATTGAGACACTGATGAAGCTAGTGGCAATTTTTCCAGATAAACTTCTAATGCTAATTTATGTGGCTGTTTGATAAACTTCTTTAGGTAGCTAAATGTTTCTGTTCATGCTCTTATTTTGAAGTGGTTCAAAATTACGCAGCGGTTCTGTTTCCTGCTCTCATGTTTTCTATTGGTTTTGATGCATTGTGGGTATCAACATGGTTAAATTGAGGACGTTAGCAATTTAGCATTAGCTTTTGCTAAATGCTACATTGGTTTAGCGGAACAAATATTTATGATTAGCGCTTTAGCACAGCTATTCGTTTAGTTAGCGGCCATGAATTCTGCTGTACATATAATGCAGGATGAATCAAACATGTTGGTGCTACATTAATAAACTAAACGGCTCATTATCTGCTTGGTTTGGAGTCACGGCCTTGACCTGCAAACGAAATGAAACTCAATGTTTACTCTCATTTTAAGTTTCATCTGGCTCTCCACCTGCTGCTGTATTTTTAAGAGCTACTTGTTGCTCCAACCAGCAGCTAAATTTGTTGTTGCCTCCAGCAAACAGTAGTCCTCCAACGTTGCTTTTTTTAATGCCGCAGGGCAGCTTGTTGTGTCTGTAAACAGAAGTGATGGATGTCAGGGAACGAGAGAGGCTGGGCAAACAACGCGAGCCTGCAGACATTTTGAGTCAAATAATGAAAGGACTTTAGGTTTCTGAACAGAACGCTGCATTTAAACTTCCTGCAATTATAAAAGAACAATTTTATCTGAACAAAACGACAGAACATTCATCTCAGTTCATGGATCTACATCAGAGCAACACTTTTTATTACGTCTTTTGATCTGTTACTGGAGAGTGAGACAATATTAGCAGAAAGAAGAAGCTGAGGGGAAACAATCCTGCCTTGGCATCAACTTTCTGTCTCCGCCTGACCTTCATCCCAAACACCAAAACAGTCCAGGCCCGGCCCCCGGAGCCCGACCGAGCCACAGTATGAGTCACCGCTGAACAAAAAACACTTTCATAACGGCACAGGCGCACGCTGCTGGCAGTTTAACGAGGAGCAGGGCGGAAAGTGACAGTTATCTTCCATTCGGTCAAGCCTGGATGGATGCGCAACAGGCTCTGGACGCACATTCTGCAGATCCCTGGCAGAGCGAAACGGGTCCCTCCTGTTCGGTTCCTTCCGTTTTCGCTTCTTGTCGCATTTAAATGTTTCAGTCATCTTTTTTTTTTTTGCCTAAATCATCTTTTAGCAAAGAGTGGAGATTGTTTTGTTTTATTTTATGTATTGTTTGTTCCTGTCCTTATGTGAACAAAAGTAATTTCTATCTTAATATGGCAATTTACGGAAGAGGATTACAGCAACACAAAAAAAAAAATCTCAGAATTCAGGGTTGTTGATTTTTTCCAGAAAATTCTGACTTTTTTCCTCAAATCTCTAATTTTTCAAAATTCTCCTTTTTTTCCTGATAATTTATTTTTTCTCAGAATTCCCATGTTTCCCAGAATTCTTTTTTTTTTCTTTCAGAATTCTGACTTTTTCCTCAGAATCATCAGAAATTGTTTAGCATGTTTATGGACCATCAGGCAAATCTAGTCTTAAAATTCAAACCTACCTAACAAATTCGGGACAGTCTTTCAATCTGGATAAAGTTCACATTTATAAATCCTATAAAATTTAGGGACGAAACGTATGTGATCATTTTCATACACTAACAACATAATTGTAGAATGTTTGATTATTTATTTGGATTTACACAGAATTAGAAACTTTTTTTTTATTGGCTGTAATCCTCTTCTATAGAAATTAGCTGTGATTATTCATGTCTTTTGGTTTATTGTCACTAACCACACTGGCTTGATTATCTTAATCAAACAATATTTCTCCATCATAAGGTGGGCAGAAATGCATTAAAATTGATCCATAGGTGGCGCCGTTATTACATCCGTAAACAGGGCGCTGAAGTGTGACGTCTATATTCTTCTTCTGCGCAGCGAAGTTTGATTACAGTTGAGTTTAACCAGTAGTATAAACAACCAAGCAAAAAAATAAATAAAAATCCAGTATTGATAATTAAGACCTGTTGGTCGAACCAAACCTGAGCTCTTTTCGTTGCTTTGACATGTCAAACTGCGTTTTGGACCACCTTGTTATGATGACCCAACCCAGTACTGCACTGACCCATCTGGAAAGGGTTACCAAGCCGTTTCTAAGAGGCTTCAGCAAACCACAACTGGCGCCATTATCCAGTAATGGAGAAAACATGGAACAGTCGTGAACCTTTTAAGGAACGGCAGGCAAAACCAGTAACCCATCACAAAATAACCCAGAACAAAAACTAAAGAACTGCAGGCCTCAGTTAGGATCAGCAATCATGATTCAACAATAGGAAAAAAATCATCAGTGTGAGGCAAAACCACCTCTAACCAAAAAGAACATGAAGTCCCATCTCACAGTTTCCACGACACGTCTTGGTGAAATTTTCCAAGACATAAAGGAGTAAAACTATCAGCAGTTCAGAAGGAGAATGCTACGTTGACAGTCATCACACGTTCAACGGTGCAGCAAACGGAAAAATGAGCTCCAAACACATGAATGATACAAACAAATGCAACAGAAAAACACTGCAAACAAAAACAGAAGTCCTCCAGACCACTAGGGGGAGTCGACCACCAAATCAAATGGGACTCTCGGTCAAGATTTAACGGGACGTACAGGAAGAAAAAGAGCGTTGTACTTCACGTTTTACTTTTTCAAGCATGCAGTGTTTTACTCCCCCTAGTGGTCTGGAGGATTTCTGTTTTCAAGTTTGCAGTTGTTTTTGCTTTTTGTGGAATTTCCACTTATTTTTTGTTCACAGCATTTTCTGTGTCATTTGATTTTCGAATTTGTTTTGGAGTTACGAGTTGGTTTGCTTTGCATTTCTCGCTTGTCAGCTATCGTATCAACACGTACCAAAATAACTGAAATCAAATATTATCTGTCTTTGATGGGTTTTTTAAACGGGAACGGAAAGAATCCGACAGCCATCTGTCATTTTGACAGATTACACACACCCGACGGCTCGGTGCACTCACACATTTTCAACTTTACACAACATTGCGGAGCTCACTAAAATCAATCAACGTAACAAAAATTCCCATCAGAGAGACGATGGCAGGATTATTCTTCCATAAAAGGGAGTGTTTGCTGGATCAGGCAATGTTCACAGAGTCTTGCCAACTTCTGATCATTTGGTGAAATGTTACCTGATTTCAAAACTTCATCACTGCAGAGAAAATCTGAATGAATTCAACTTAATAATGACACGATGTGGATTATCTGCTCTGCTTGTTGAATAATAACTAAACAGAATGAAAATGAAATGTCAGATTTTAAAAATAACTTTTTTACTGTTGCTCAAATTGACGGACAAACAAAGAAGTTCAGCTTAACACGGTGTTTTTCTGATGGTGTTTTTTGGTTCGTTAAGATACAGATCAAACAAAGAAAGTGGCCTAATCAAAGTCGGATCCAACTCTGACTAAGATACGACCTAAAACTGGTCATTCAAGCTCAAAAAAAGAGACATTTTAGTGAGCCAAAATTCCTCCATGGCGACGTAAACGACTCTGTTGGATCCAATGCTGGACGGCAGTTTAGACAAATCCATTTTTAATTGGCTGTTTCCTTTAGAAAAGCAGCCATTATTTAAGAACAGCTTCTTTTTTATTTTGTCACAACACGGTGAAAACAGATGAAATCAGTTAAGGGGTCAGACATGTTTTCACAGCTCGGCATTTCTCAGTCCCACAGGCGTTGGACGCACTTTGCTCTAAATCCCAAAGCCATGAGCTGCAAGGCTTCTGTCACCTTTCCAAGATGGCTGGCCGGACAAAACGGAGAGCGAGACGCTAAACGGGAAGTTTCAGAAGCAAGAGATGAACACTGCACAGATGAGCGGACCCATCCGCCTCCTTCCTTACATGGCGGCGTCCTCCAGCTGCCATAAGCTCATTCATTCCCCTAAAAGGATGCCGCATTCCCCCCCTCTTGGATTACGAGAGGCGATTCAAAATAATCCCTCTGAGAATAAAATTAAAATAATGGGGAGAGGAAAATCTGGCAGATATTCACAGGCCCTCCAGTATTACTAACTGCCTATGGAATGCCAATTATTTCCAGAGTAAATTCATAACGACACAAACTGCAGCTCCACGCAAAAAGGAGCAGCACAGAAACTTAAAGAGAGAGCACTAATATGACTCCGTATTATTAGAAAAGGAGAAAATTTCAACCAAAACACTCAGAAATGTTTAGATTAATCTCAGGAATTTTCTAGAGAAACTGAAATTTATGATATCCAAAAGTTGAAAAGTTACGACAAAAGGAGAAAAAAAAAAATCTGAAATTCTGAGGTTAGTCTCAGAAACTTTCCATGAAAAATCTTTGAAATTATGAGCTCCAAAAGTTGCTAGAAAAAATTTGAAATTACAATAATCTGAGAAATTTTCTAGAAAAATTGTGGAAATTTCCAAATTTGAAAGGTTGAAAATTTGCTAAAAGAAAATTCAGAAATTTTGAGATTAATTTCACAAATTTTCTAGAAAAAAATTATAAATGTCTGAGTTTGAAAGGTTAAAAATTACTTCAGAAATTTAGAGATTTCACAAATTTTCTAGAAAAAACGTGGACATTTCTGAGTTCAACGGGTCAAAAATCTTCGACTTTGGAAGCTCAGAAAATTTCAGAATGTCAAAAATTTTAAACTTGAAACCATATTTTTTTCTAGAAATCACAACAGAGGAGGAATAAATTTCCTCCTGTTAAGCCCATTTTGGACTTTTTATAAATGTCCTCGCTTTTTCTAGAAAATTTATCAGATTAATCTTAAATTTTCTGAGTCTTTTTGGCGGATATTTACTCTTCTTACTTTTTATATCTACAATGAACCCAATACTCCGTCATAGGAAAAAACAAACACAATCTCAGCGTAAAAGAAAAAAATGATTTCCCAACTCCTCAGGAAACGGATCCTGAATCCAAACTCCAGCTGGATAGTTAAATCCTACAGAAGTGAAACAGAGACCTGCATCGCTGCCCAGCTTGAGCGGAGCAACACGAGTCTCTGCAAGCGATACACCCACAGCGATATTTATTGATACGCATGTCCACGATGAGCGAAAGGCGGGACAGCCTGCTGTTACCTTTAGGCGGGAAGTAGGATTTGCTTTCAGCTTTGTGGGGCCAATCCACCACCAGGTGCCCGTAGCGGCGGAAACTGTTGGTGATTTCCTCTGTGGGGGGAAGAACAAGGAGAAGAAAACGTGAAACGCGATGAGCTTTCTCATACGGCAGTGAAAGCAAGAACTCGATGTGGAGCGAAACGCCACATTGAGAGGGTTGTTTTTCTTTTCCCCCCCTCAGTTCTTGAGGCAAGCAGCCGCTGCATTAAACATGAAATGGGCTGAATCGGGCTGCGGAGACGCCACAGAGCACGTAATGCGCCTTTACTCAGTGGAGCATGCGCTTAAAACATATGAAAGTAAACGGGCCTCTTTTAAGTTAAACAGCTCCGGATGGAAGGTGATGAACTGCAAAAGCACAAAATCTCACAAAGTTATTTTAATATAGTTTCTATTGCAAATATCTAAATACACTTGAAATAAGACAAAACTAACTTATAAGTAACTTTTCAGCAAAATATAGAGGCCTGTTTTAAGTAAATAATTCCTAAAGATGGGAGAAAAAGTTCTAGTTCCACTGGCAGATTATTTCACAATCGTTACCTAGCAACGCCAGACAAGCCTAACCTGTTGCCTAGCAACCCAGTTCTAGTTCCACTGGCAGATTATTTCACTTGTAACAAAACATTTTCACCACATTGTATGCAAGTAATCTGAGAATAGAACTAGTTATTTTTCATCATTTATAAAGAATTATTTACTTAAAATAAACTCCTGTAATTTGCTGAAAAGTTATTTAGCGCCGATTGTACAAATTATGTACCATCATCCATATTGAATATAAAAACAGATTATTGTACCAGGGTCTGTAAGTACAATTGGTAACAACTACAAATTAGAAGTTGATTATTTGACAAAAATTATAAAAATTTTAAAGTGCATAAACCAATTTGAGATGTGGCTCTTATGTAGAAAACTAATGTTGCTGGCATGTGTACACTGCAAAAACACAACATCCTGCCAAGTATTTTCATTTAGTTTTAGTGCAAATCTTCTCAGTACCCTTGAAAAAAGACAAAATAAACCATTTAACAAGATACAGAAGCTTTTTTTTTTTTAGATCAATATTTCTTGAATATTGATAAATTGTACTAGTTACATGTAAAAATGTTTTGTTTTTTTGTATTTTTAACTTGTTTCAGGAGGGTATTTTTTTGCAGTGTAGTGTCAATGTGCCCGCAAATGGAGTTGATAAATGTCAGCGTGACTGTAACAGGCAAAAAGTCAAAACTACAGCGTGTTCTGGGAAGTTTCCAACTGGGAAAAATGAGCAAAATACGCATCAGGGTGAAACTCGCTGCAAAAAAATGAAAATAAAAAGTTAAAAAAAAAAAATTTCCTTTACCTTCGTCTATGTCAGGAGGAAGACCTCCGACGAACACTTTCCTGGAGTAGCGCTCCATCCTCTCGCCGTTCTGACAGCGGGTCGGCGAGTTCAGGCCCGGGGTCAGGGAGGGGTCACCGTGGCCGTCGTCAAGGAAACCATCCTCAAAGGGGAAGAGACAGGAGCGACCTGGACGGGGGGGGGCGGGAAGGTGAAAAGAACAGCAGAAAAGATGGAGAGAGAGAGGAGGAAGGAGAGGAGGAGTGGGGAGGTAAAGAGAGCGTGAAGTCAGAGTGTGAAGAGACGGTGAGTTTTTACTGCAGATTCATGCTAAAGCTCATAAACTACAGCTTTATTTCTAATCAGATCGTTGTGCAGCGTTTCTTTCCACAAAAGTAATCGCAAAAACCAGAGGCATGTAAAGAGAAGCTGTGAATGAATAAAAAAGTTTAAAAATATATATAATTCCTGAGCTAATTTCTAAAATGCTAACCCGTTTTATTTAATTTTCTAGCTGAAAGCAATCTTTGGTTGATTTGACTTTTACATTTAGACATTTAGACTTTGTTGTCATCAATTGTACGTTTAAAATGTCTAATTCTGTTTCACATAAGGACTTTTTGTGGAGAGCAACTGAAGCCAGACATTATTTGCTGCAAAGCTGGAATCCCTGCAGGATGGAAATGTTGCGTCACACAGCAGCTTTTCCTCCACAGAAAGCACATCGAGCCACCGACGAGCCGAACTGGAAGATCCCTTAAGATCATTTCTGATTTTCACATTTTTGGAATCAGTTCAAACAAAAAGATTACAAGATTAAGAGTTTAGTTTGTCATTGTTTCTATTTTAAAGCCGACTCAAAGGGAGGAGATTCGCTCCCCCCCCCTCAGCGCCCAACACAAGATTAATTCAGGCAGAACCGATGACCTTTCACCCCCTTCTTGATTAAAGACACAAGATGGAAAACAAAGCGTCAAAATTAGCATGATTCCATTCAACCACAGCACAGATGAAAGCCACATAGTGACACCACAATTAGACACCCCAAAAACAAATCAGCCTCTGCAAAAAACAACAACAACAAAAAAAAAACATGGCCGGCTCGGGAAGCAGAACACGTTACCTCGTCGGCGGCCATAGCTCCGGCCTGCTTGACAGCGCCATGGAGGGGAGAGAGGGAGGGAAAACATACAGAGACATGGGTATCGTTGAACTAAACCAAACTAGCAACATCGCTAAGCTAACAGTGGCGGGCCGCGCCTAAACGTCGGCAACAGGACAAGAGATCATTACAGCCACGGGGAAGAGGATATGGAAGAGGGTTAGTGCCACTAAAAAAAAATTATTTTAAAAAATTCAGATTTTTATCTCAGAATTCTGAGAAATTTCTCTGAAATCCTGTGATATGAAAATCAAAATTATGAGAAAAAAGTCAAAATTTTGAGGAATATATCAAAATTCTGAATTTTTTTTAGAATTCTTTATTTTAAAAAAAAAAAGATAAATTCTGAGAAAAGCGTCAGAATTCTCTGAAATCTTCTGAGATCAAAAGTTAGAATTCTGAGAAAAGTCAAAAAAAAAATTTTTTTCAGTGGCTCTAGTCCTCTTCGGTATCTCACTAACATCAGATATCGGTATCTGTAGTAACAAAAGTGGCTCGGTGCGTCCCTAGTTACAACAGTATCAAACAAATCCTGTACGATCAAAATTTTTAAATTCATTAAAAATGGCAGGATTGGTCCTCCGTAAACCTGCTGCACCTGCCTTGGCAACAGAGGCGCAGCAGCATTATGCACGGCCGCGCAGCGCCGGTGATTGTGATCTGAGTTTAATGAAGCTGCACTAGCTGCACTTCCTGCTAATCTTCTGTGAATATTCACAAATGAGGCCATAAAGAGGCGTGCTGCTGGTCCGGTTAGTCATTACCACCGCTCTGGTGAAATATTAAGAGCTGGTCGACGGGTCGGGCCAGGTGAGAGTGGAAACTTCCCCACGGTGTATGAATGTGGCCGGCTGATAGTAAGGTACAAGCGGAGAGTTTGAACCAAATGTGACCCCATCATGACCTTTAGCAGTCACATGCCAGATGATTTCATTGCTTTGCCTTGACAATATGAATAAAATTTAAAAAAAATATCAACTGTAACTTCAAATTAGTGTTTTGTAGCTCACTCTGGGTATTCAAATTATCAGTTACACTGTAAAAACACAAAATCTTACCAAGTATTTTAAGTCTAGTTTCTACTGCAAATATATAATCATACTTGAAATGAGACAAAACTTAAAACATGTTTTAAGTAAATAATAAAAAATTACTAGTTCAATTGGCAGATAAATTTACTGATAACATGATAATTCCCCATGTAATAAGTGAAATAATCTGCCGGTGGAACTAAAACTGGGTTGCTGGCGTTGCTAGGTAACAATTGTGAAATAAGTGAAGTCAATGGAATAAGTAATTTTTCATCAATATCAAAATATCAAGGAATTATTTACTTAAAATAAGCTTCTACATCCTGCTGATAAGTTACTTTTAAGTTGATACACTTGAATTAAGACAAAACTAAGATATTTCCAATAGAAATGAGACAAAAAGTAATTGGTAAGGTTTTGTGTTTTTGTAGTGTAACGACTTAATCTGAAGTTGATTGATCTTATTGGTCGACTGACGATTAATTAATGTGCACCAACCATAACATAATCTAAACATAACAGAAATGGTTACATTTTGTGTAATAGTTTTAATTTTGCACGTTTTGGGTTTCTACTGCTTCTAAAAACTGTCCAAACACTTAAAAAAAAAAAAAATCACCCTGATGACTTTTGGCAATAAGTTAATTTTTTTTTTTATGTCTGGAAAATTAGGCGTTTCAAAAACCTTCCAAGTATAAAGTCAAAATCAGCAGGCACTGTTACCTAGCAACCCCAACAGAGTTCCGTTCATCACCTAGTAACAAAAATGGAACTCCAGCACATTTGGTCAGCTGGTTTTACCACTGCATGTGCTTTACAACGGCTGCTGGAATTTTTTTTCTATATATATTTAACCTTTATATGTAAGTGAATGGAACTGACTGGTTTCATGGAAAGAGTCTTTGCTTGTCTTGTTAAAGCACTATACAAGTCTGATGTCATTTAATTGATTTAATTAGAACAAACTCTCATTTTTAACAGCAACCTAATCAGAAAAAGTTAAAAGTGCTCCGTTATTGACTTTTCAAAGCTGTACGGTTGTATAATTCCACATCTCTTTGCCTTTTCACACCGAGTTGAAAATGCAAAGCAGCAGCTTATTTGGGTTTAACGTGGCAAAAGTCCCTAAAACATCCGAAAGGCAGAATTGACCAGAATAAAATCTCATTATCCAAGAGAGACTTTGTGCAAAAATATGTAATGAACATGTTCTGCATCGCCCATGGAGCAATCCTAACCTGTTCAAGAAGACATAACACAGATAAAATCCTGCTGTTTGAACACTGAAGCACAGAAGAAGCTAAATGCCAGCAAACAGCAGGGGGAGCAGATCCTCCTGTACCCCTTAACTCATCGGCCACAATAGCAGACTTGTCTCCTCAAAAACCAATAAGCGCCTTGGCATTGTCAGACCACCGCTATCCGACTGCATTGTCTCTTCTGCCTGGCTAAGTTTTCATTAGAGAAACCTGGGAAGTCTCTGCAGCGTCGCCCTTTCACCGCCTGGCCTCAGCAAAAACAAAGTCGCCTAGCAACCAGGCAGAAACGGAGAGCTGGGAAAGCACTAGATGCCTCAGCGGCGGAGACAATGCAAGCCACGAGGGAGAGGGGTTAGGAATAAGCACAAACTTCAAACTGTGTGCTGCCTGGGAGGGAGAGGGAATCTGGGTGATCCCTCCTGGGTGCCGCGGGTTTGAAGTCAGAGACGAACCGCAGCAACAAAAAACCTCAGAGAGGAGGACCCTCGCCTGCTTTCTTCTTCTCTACGGAAGAAACGAGCGCACCGTCCCCGGAGAGTCTCTCACAGTGTGACGCCTCGGCGCTAACGGGAGGGAATGAAGCAGGAATTCCTAAAAGCTGACGCTGAAGTTCGTCCCCGACACGTTTAGAAGATCTTGAGTGGATAAAAGAGAAAACGGGGCCCAGAAAGCCGAAACCCCAACTGGACAAGCCCAAAGTAGAAACTAGAGCAAAGCTGTCCAAACTTTTCCCCTCGGGGGCCACAACGGAAAAATTTAAACTACTGGAGGGCAACAAAATTCATTAAGTTAAAAAAATAATTATAGAAATTAAACTGGTTTGTGATTTTTTTTCTGCTCAACAATAAGCTTTTTTATTAAAAATCTTATTAAAAGGAAAACAATTTCCACATTTTTCTTGACTTGTGGTCAGGGGCCAACAAAATGCTTTCAAGGGCCACAAATGGCCCCCGGGCCACGCTTTGGACATCCCTAGAGCATTACTAAAATAGGTAATGTTCTACCTCTCACGTAGAAGGTCATCATCCCAAATAAACATGTCGCAATAAGCGATTAATCCCGATAAATTCAAATGAGAAAACGAGGTTGATTGACAGCGCTAAGCCCAGCCTCCTGGTTCTGATTGGTTGCTTTTGCAATAGTAGCTCAGGGAAGATGTGGAGGAAATGGATATTTTCCACAGATTATTTGTCTCATATACTGTGACAAAATAGTGACAATTTTAACAAATAAGTAAAAAGACAAAAAAAATTTAATATAAAAGTTAGTGCAGCTTCAAGGCCTGAACGGCTCCAGCTGCGGTTTGGATCCAGCCGGGTTTCCCTCCTGGCTCTGGTTGGGTCCCAGAGGAGCAAACTAGTTTTACATGTGGGGGTATTTTTGGAGGAGCTATTCCCAGAGTCAAGTGTGGTTCCCACAGCGATCCGAGGTCTGTCCTCTGACGTTTCTGACCGGGGTGTCCAAACTTTTTGTCACGTGGGCCAAAAAATATATAAGTTATCTGCTAAACAATAAACTAAGCTTACAATAATTAAAAGACGACTTTTGTTAAAATTATTGTGTAAATCAATCAACATATCCCCAAAAATTAAAAGAAAGGCATCCAAATTGTCTGTTTTTGGGGGAAAAAATACTAAAAATAAAACTTTCTCAGCTATAAAAAGCGGATTCTTGTCACTTTTTGTATGAAATTTTGATGTATTTAATCTGATTTAAGCAGATTTTCATGCACCAAAGTGAGATTTTGAGTACAAGTCACTAAGTAGATGTGCAAAAACATAATGCAAAACAACAAAAAAATTGTATTTATTGGTAACAAAAACAAAACATCTCCTTCTGCATTAACCACCTCTGCTGGCAGGTGGTAGCAGGGCCACACAAAATCTTTTCAGGGGCCACATTTGGCCCCCGGGCCGTACTTTAAACACCCCTGATTTATGGTGATAGGGAATCCAAAACGCAGGGTAGGCTCTCATTACTCAGTTTGACTTTCACTCAGAATTACCTGTAAAACTAATCAACTAAAACCGAAGAAAAAGTTATTTTCTCACAAAAACAGGACTTACTATTCAGGGGCAATATGTGTTCTGCTCCAGGATGGTGAAAGTTGAGTCCAATCCGTCCTGTTAAAGAAACATAAGAAACTGTTACAATCTTCATTTGATCCTCGATTACGAAAAACGTGCAGAAACGAACCGACATGGAGCGAATTAACCAATCGCAGACAAGAGAAACAGGAAACCCTGGTGTCCCATATCTGATACGCTCACCCAGACAAAAGCAGGTAAAGGGATAGGATCTGACCAGGGACAATGTCCCCGTCTCACATGGACACATCTGTCAGCGCTTTCATGGAAAGCAGCTGGTGTAAGATGTCTAAGCGGAAGACCTTCCTGATTACGCGTCTCTGACGTTACAGTTGGAAAACGGCAAGCAAAAAAACACCTGGAACCTGGTTTAGGAGAGAATCATCCTGCTTGCACTGCTGAGTTTCCACCTCAACATTTACACTCGCAGATGAAATTAGTTGCAACCAGATGAGCATTTATACAACCAGGCATCTTTGCAAAGCAGAAGCGTCGCCTCCTGCACAACAAACAATAATGCAGCAAGTGGTTTCTGGATGAAGCGCTCGTCTTTTCCAGCAGCCATTGTACAGCAGTAAAACCAGATGCCAAATGTGCACGAGAGTTCTCTGTGGGTTGCTAGGCAACGGCGTAGTGCCCGTCAATTGTGACTCAACCTTCGGGAAGCTCATTTTCCAGACATCAGAAAACATTAACTTATTACCACAAACTAAAAAACGTCTGGGTGGTTTTCTAAAAAAGCGCTACGGCTGTTTTTAGAATCAGCTGAGACAGCACAACTGCTTTAAGTTTTTAACTTTTATAGTACCAGGTTTTAATATACTTGTATTTAAAACTATATTACGGCTTCGTCCGCCGTTGTCTGGAGGGGTCTTTAGGTATTTTAAGGACCAAAATGACAATAATTTATATAAGTAACAAAAAAACAACAAAATCAGGCTAAATAAAATTTTTCCAAATCAGTTTCTTTCAATAAAAAACTTTAACAAAAACTGTAGTTGTGTGTCTTTGTTTGGTTAATTTTTGGTTAAAACATGTTTGTTTTTCATTCAAGTCCAGAAATTTTACTCAAGAGTAGAAATACTTCATAATAAAATTACTCAAGTAAAAGTAAAACACTAATTAACGTACAACTTTTCAAAAAAGTCACTCAAGTAAATGTAATTGAGTAAATGTAACTAGTTACTACCAAACTGCAATAATGAAACTTGCAGTTAGAGCTGCCTGACACCAGATGAGCTCCCTGCAGCTCCACCTGCTTCCAGCCCCATAATTCAGGCTAGTGAAGGCAGACAAGCCTCCACCTGCAGCACCGGCTCCTACGAATGCATGGATGTGTCCACACACAAACAGATTGTGTCACAGTTTTTCTGAATCAGAAAGATGTAAACACCGCATGACGAAAACACCACATGATGCGTGTTATTCAACTCCCCAGAAGGCTCTCCAGCCAGCCGATCCCTTCCGGTTTCACCGGCCCGACGTCTGCGGGTCGCACCAGGCCGCTGTCAGAGTTCAACAGCCCCGGGAAGCAGCAGAGCAGAACCACGTATTGGTAAACGTGTGGGTGGTCTGTTTGTTTCAGCTCAAAACATCTGAGCGGCTGGAGAGAATCAGCGCAGGTTGTAAACTTTAACCCAACGCCGCTGCATTCAAAACAGAGACTGCTTTGATCGGGGGAGCGGCGACTGTCCCAACAACACAAGGCTTGCCTTTCTGTCTGCATTAGTCATGTTGGGTGACACAGGGAGACAGTTGCCTTCATGAAGGCTTTAAATAACTCTGGGCTCGTGCCATCTGCTTCCCCTGAGGAGTTGATTGGCTGGGTGGGGGGATGATGCTGCTGCTGCTGCTGCAGTGACATTTCCTCTGTGAGCTATTCTCAACATCTCCAGCAGCGGCGGCTCAAGGGACGCCATCCATGTCCTTGTTGACTCAACAGCTTCCCCGTCAGGCACCCCGTTGGATCCGAGGGTGGCTGTCCTGGTTCTTTTTACTTTTTATTATGCTAAATTTACATTTTTGTACTTCCATTTGGATCTCGACTGATCCAGCCTGCCGTTTTTTGGCATAAAGTTAATGTTTTCTGGTGTCTGGAAAATGAGCCGTTTCAAAAACCTCCGAATTGTAACATCACAAATCAGCAAGGGCCGCCCCGTTACCTAGCAACCCCAGAAGAGTTCCGCCCGTTACCTAGCAACCCAGCTTGAGTTCCAACACACTTGCTGGTTTTACTGCAGTGGGCTTGTCTAGAGATTTCAAGCATTTTGTTGTTGCCTTAGCATCCAGAAACCACTTGCTACATTCTTGTTGATTGAGCAGGCGGCTCTACTGATGCTTTTCAAAGATGGACGGTTGGATTATTGCGCATCTGTTTGCAGCCATTGTCACTTGTAAGTAGCTTTATGAACTACTTCATAGTTGCATAGTTGTGAAGTACTTTGTAACTATGAACTACGTCTTAGTTATGAATCTATGAAATGTTGCAAACTCGCTCCATCAACCAGAAGTTCTCCTGTAGGCCTATAGGGGGAGCCGACCAACAAATCTTATGATACAGTAGCTTCAGTGAAGATCAGACAAACATGGCTGCCATGTGCATAAAAGTGGAAACAGAGCTGTCCAATATATGTTCGTATTCATGTTTTTTAGAGTCCGAAAGCCTAAAATATGCAGGCAAATGTTATCGTCATCAGCAAGTGTCGCTAATAATAGTTAGCCTGGATGAAGGTTAAGCTGGGTGTGAAGGCTCTCTGAAATCCAACCTCATTATGCACATTAAACCGCCCTATTAACATCTCTGAAGGAAAATCCCAGCTGCAGTTACGGGTGTGTCGAGAGCAAGGTGTGGAAATAAATAATAGCTCTGATTAGCAGGAGACAAAAATAAAAACCTCCTGTCAATGCTCTTATGTCAACGCAGAATTGTGCAGCCAAGCCGTCTGAATAAACAAGAATACAGACCGCAAAGAGGCACACAAGCACAAACAATGGGCAAAAAGCATCTTTAAAGCTCAAAATCAACTCAACAAGTCACCTCAAAATAATTACAAGCACACTTAACGGTCTTTAAAAGATTAAAGTAATGCAAAGAAAATTAGATAAATTCCCTAATTGTGCCAGATCAACTGTATATCCAGTTCTCACATTAAAAGCATTCTTACGTATTTTCTAAATAAAAAGAAAGGCTTCCACGAATCCAGCTTAACCTTAGCTTTTAAATGCATTCATGTGTGAAATCTGCATAAACATAATTTCAAACAGACATAAACAAGCCCAGACTTGTTTTAAACTGGAGAAGCTAAGTCATGCTAACAGCAGCTACGGCCAACTCACTGAGCTGAAGCTGTCGCTTTCAACCTTTACTCAGCCAATAAATGCATCATCTTATCTCTGTGAAGTCATTACAGGCAGTTTAAAGTACACAAAATCGTTTCATTCTGTGTTAATTATGTCAGCTGAAAAGTTCAAGGGGTCAAATCCAACCTGTTGATTGAACATTGACCCTTGACCCTTGGGGATGAGGATCCATTTTCTGAATCAAGACGCTCGTTTCCCTGCAGTGAATTTACTTCCAGCGACCCAGTAGTGGAACATCCAGCTGTTACCAAGCGCTACTTAAACAGGTCGTTACTCAAGCGGCTGCTGATGTGCATGAAATTCATGTTTTCCGTTGATCAACAGCCACACCAAGCCAGTGTCGCCGTTTGCTTTTCCCCCCCAACAATTTGCTTAAGTTGTGACTCAGTTCACCCAGAAACACAAGATGTCATGCAGCCCCCCAACTGCAGGTCAAAAATGACAACAATCTGGCCTGTTGATGTAGGTGGATACTTTTAATTTGTGATGAAGGCGAAAATTGTTACCAGCATAATTTTCCTACACAGGAAAATGTAAAGTACAGCACAAAGTATTTGTGTTCTTATAACCGCGTTTATCCAGGGACTTTTACTGAAAAGACAACTTCGCTGCAACTAAATCAGCTTTTATTCTTTTTTAAATGTGGCTTAATTTAAAATATAGCAAGTGTTTTGAAAGAAAGTGACCCAGATCATGTTCTTATTACTGAAAATAAATGTATTCAACCAAAGGAAACTGGAAACAGCAAATATGCTAAATTAAAATAGTAGTAAACTTTTGCCCAAAAAAAAAACTCAGGAATTTTGAGAGCAATCTCAGAATTTAAAATAAATAAATAAATCATATTTTTTAGATTAATATTAGAAATTTGACAAGATTTTTAAGTGTCAAAAATTTCCTTTTGAAAATTGAGATTTTTTAAACTAAATTTTTCTTAAATAAATTTTTTGTCTCCCCAACTTTAAGCTCCTTTCAGAGTGAGATGTTTTCTTGTCACTTTAAATCCAAATAAGACGCCCCAACTCAACGTTTACACTCGCACGTGAAAATGTTCGCAAACAGACGCGCAATTATGCAATCACGCATCTTTGAAAAGCATTAGTAGAGACTCCTGCACAACCAAAACGTTTGTTGTGGTTGTGCAGGTTTCTGGATGGTAAGCCCACTTGTCTTTTCCAGTAGCCATTGAACAGAGCACACAGCAGTAAGACCAGCTGACCAAACATCCTGGAACTTAAGTGGGGTTGCTAGGCAACAGGCCGGGCTTTGCTGGGGTTGCTTGGTAACAGACAGCCCTTGCTAAGTTGTGACGTTACATTGCGAAGGTTTTTGAAATGGCTCATTTTCCAGACATAAAAAAACAAACTTATTGCCAAAAAACGGCTGCGTGTTTTGTTTTTGTTTTTTTATAATCGGGTTGTTTTTAGAAGCAGTTGAGCCCCAAATTAAAGTACAAAAACATGCAAAATGTGAGTTTTGCATAATACATCCTGTTTAACCAAAGACTTTGATAAACTACCTCACTGAAAAAAAACAATCTGCAGCAAACTTAAGGTTACCGTTAAGCTCCTCTTTGGTGACGTGTGAGTGAGAGCAGAGCTACCTGCTCGTTAACGCAGGCAGCTGGGAGACGCAGCGTCACACATCTGCTGACTGGACAGCCTGAGATAAGAGCCGTGTGTGTGTGTGTGTGTGTGTGTGTGTGTGTGTGTGTGTGAGAGGGCTGGAGTTAAAAGGGCTGTTTGTTCCCATATCCACAACCCAAACTGGGAGCTTTCAGAAAGTCTCAAACATCAGATGCAACACAATGCGCCTCTCATCATCAGCACAAGTCGATTCAGAAACACTTTATTTGAAGATGTGTGAATAAGAATAACGTGACGTCGTCGTGAACATGAACGAGTCTTCATGAACGTTTATGACTGCTGTCATAGCAGCTGGCCAGAGTACACAAAAACTGTACCAAAGTAAGAGTAGCACTACTTTGACATATTTTTAATTAAGTAAAAGTAAAAAGTAGTCGTCCAATAAATTACTCTAGTTTTACTCTTTTTAGGTATTTGGTTAAATGTACTATACATTTTCAACCATTTGATATTTAAAAATTACATCACCAGATGGACCAAAATATAAAGTTAAATGGAAATGCTTATATTTTGAGAGAGTAATTTGGATAAGTAACAAAAAAAATAGCAAAATTAGGCTAAAGAAAATGTTTCCAAATAAAAATAAAACCTGCAGGTGTGCGTCTGTGTCTGGTAGATTTCTGATCAAAAAATGTTTTTCATTCAGTGGATAGAAAATACAGAAATTTTATTCAGATAAGAATAGAAATACTTCATAATAAAATTACTCAAGTAAAAGTAAAAAGTACAGCATACTAAAATTACTTCTTTCAAAAAATACACTCAAGTGAATGTAAACGAGTAAATGAAATTAGTTACAACTCAATTCTGACTGTCATGAAGTGTCATTTGGTGAATAATGACATTTTTAGTTCAAAGCTGCATTAAAAGTCAATTAAAACGTCAACTTTGTACTAAACGTGTTATTATCCTTTAGTTTGTGGACACTTCAGTCAAACATTTACAAAGACAGGTGTTATAACATGATTATAACAGAGTGTGGTCAGTATTCAAATACAGCGTTGCCATCGATTGTGAGGCAGACGAAGCCGAACGACTGATTTTTACTCGCATCACAGCTCAGGTGTGTTTTCATCTTTTAAAAACCACCTCTCTCTCTCTCTCTCTCTCTCTCTCTCTCTCTCTCTCTCTCTCTCTCTCTCTCTCTCTCTCTCTCTCTCTCTCTCTCTCTCTCTCTCTCTCTCTCTCTCTCTCTCTCTCTCTCTCTCTCTCTCTCTCTCTCTCTCATTTGCATTAATTGGTTTTGACTGGCGGTCAAAGAGAGAGAAAGAGTCTCTCTCTCTCTCTCTCTCTCTCTCTCTCTCTCTCTCTCTCTCTCTCTCTCTCTCCTCTCCCTCTCTCTCTCTCTCTCTCTCTCTCTCTCTCTCTCTCTCTCTCTCTCTCTCTCTCTCTCTCTCTCTCTCTCTCTCTCTCTCTCTCATTTGCATTAATTGGTTTTGACTGGCGGTCAAAGAGAGAGAAAGAGTCTCTCTCTCTCTCTCTGACTCATAAAACACGAAAGGAAGAGCAGCTATTCCAGGCACAATGAGAAGTATGTGAGAAATGTCAGCGATGGGATGGAGGTGGGTGGTAACCGTTCAGTTAGGAATGTAAAACCGGGTCTGTTGCATTAATTGGTTTTGACTGGCGGTTTCCAGCCTGTGAGCCGTTTCTCTGCTGCAGCAGCAACTCAACCGTAAAGGTTGGAGGAAAGTCTCTGGAAAACTACCAGGATTTCATTACTGGCATTATTAGCTACAACTCAGACCATGATGAGCATGTATGTCATTCATTTTTCTGCTTTAAAGTCAATTTTGAGTAGGCCAAACCCTTTAGATCAACCAACAGAGCTAGATTACGGTTGTTTAATCTGTGGATTAGCTATACATAATCTATACATAGCTAATTACATTAGTACAATTCTTTACATTTCTACAATCACAGATTTTTCCATCAATGTTTCATTACTAACATTGTTCCCAAATCAACTGAAGCCAAAATGTAGTTTCTTTTTATCCTTTTTTTTGCCATTAACCTTCTCAGGTAGAATTGCACTGTTACCATAGTTACCTCAACAAGAAACCTACCAAAATAAAAGCATGGTTAATGGTAGTTAAAATAAACAAAGGTAACTTTACAAAAGGATGCATGTAATTGCAGATTAGTGTGATTTATGGTCAAAATTATATATATGCAGGCCTAAAGATTCACAGAATACGCCAATTTCATCTGTTGAAATTAGGGCTGGACGATGTGTTTTTATCATGATATAAGTGTTTCATACCAGTCGATATCGATGATTATCAGTTTATTTCAATAAAAAAAAACCTATGAAACTTTAACAAAAACTGCAGGTTTTTGTTAAACACAACCACAGTGTCTGGAGAACCTGTGGTTGAAACCGTTTGTTTTTCATTCAGTGGGTAGAAAATACAGAAATTTTACTCAAGTAGAAATACTTTATAATAAAATTACTTAATAGCAAAAACGTGTTTGGTAAAAAGTCTACTCAAGTACCGAGCAACCGATCAAATTAATCATTTAATATTTAAAAATGACATCATCAGACAGACCGAAATATAAAAGTAAGTGGAATTTTTGGTATCCAATGATTTTCTTTCAATAAAAAAAAAACTAACAAAAATGGCAGAATCCAGAAATTTTACTCAAGAGTAGCGAAACTTGATAATAAATTTACTCAAGTAAAACTACAAAGTAAAAATACTAAATGTAACAGGTTAACTGATTATTTCTCACTGAAAATCCAGCTGCCTTTCGGAACAAATGAAGTGATCATTTCCTTAAATCCTATAAAATCGACCAGCTTTACTTTAACAGTATAAATTCTCCACATGAGCCCTGATGTTTCCTGCGTGGTGGAAACCGGGCCCAACTCAAACAGCGAGCGGTTCTGCTAGCAGGGTGGAGGAGCTTCTTCCTGCAGCACCTTCATTCTGCATTATGACAACACAGCGAAGCATGCAGGGAAAACGCCAAGCCTCCCTGGCTTTCCACATATCTCCCTCTGTGTTTGTCGTGCTTCGGCAAACACGGCGGACGCCCTGCGGGACGTTACGACACAGTTCCCGTGAAGCAGATAGCGGGGGCCCCGGAGATCACTCTGTCCTAGCAATATTCACTCAGTGCAGGACTGGAAATAACGCAGCCTGCGAACGGGAAGAACACGCGCACACCCCTCCCACCTTCACTGCTCCATTGTTAGGATGGGAGCGAAACGCCAACCTCACAAGGCCTCATCCTGGGTCGTACAATGGACAGCAGAGCTGGGACAACAATGAGTTCGCCCCAAGACCGAAGACGGATTCTTGTTTTTAGGATGAATCGGTTCAAATATTATTTTTGAAGCTGTAAATAAGCAATATGAGCAATCAAAAGTGTGGAAACAATCATAAAAATCAGCCTGTTCAGCCCTGAGCTTTTCCCATCGGCCACTTAAATTTCAAGATGGCCGCCAAGATGAGTCGTTTAAATAACGATTGAAACAAATGTGACCCATTTCCACGATTGTATGAACTTTATGTCACATGTTTTCTACTTTGCTAATCATGTTCATGCAACTGCAAATCAATAATATCTAGAAAAATCAGAAACTGAGATTTTTCTAGATAAGTTTCCCACCAGATGTCTTGTGTTTAGCAGCTTAGCATTAGCTTCTGCTATTTATCTAGCATTCAGTAGCTTCTGCTAATTTTTGTGTTTAGCAGCTTAGCATTAGCTTCTGCTATTTATCTAGCATTCAGTAGCTTCTGCTAATGTTTGTGGTTAGCAGTTTAGCATTAGCTTCTGCTAATTTTTATTGATGAGCCAATATTCCTGTTTAGTGAATTAGTGGTTAGTGAACCTAACCTGTTGGTTAGCTGCGCCCACCACTGGAAATAGCAACTACTGTCTATTTTAGCGCGACTGCACAGTGGCGCAGTTGGTAGAGCTGTTGCCTTGCAGCAAGAAGGTTCTGGGTTCGATTCCCGGCCCCGGTCTTTCTGCATGGAGTTTGCATGTTCTCCCTGTGCGTGGTGGGTTTTCTCCGGGTACTCCGGTTTCCTCCCACAGTCCAAAAACATGACTGTCAGGTTAATTGGCCTCTCCAAATTGCCCCTAGGTGTGAGTGTGTGTGTGCATGGTTGTGTGTCTCTGTGTTGCCCTGTGACAGACTGGTGACCTGTCCAGGGTGACCCCGCCTCCCGCCCGGAACGTTAGCTGGAGAGGAACCAGCAACCCTCCCAACCCCACTAAGGGACAAGGGTGTAAAGAAAATGGATGGGTGGATGTTTATTTTCAATTCAGTGGGTCCATCTTGGAAAATGTCCACCAGAAACGGGAAACAACAAGAAAAATATATCTGATCCATAAAGTTCTAAATATGAAGTCTACGATGGCGGCCATTTTGAGTTTTTCAAAGCAAACCTTTGGGAACATCTGTGCCAAGCTAGGTTCTTGTATTTTGCTGAAATATACAATTATTTCCTGCAGTAGAAAGATTAAAAAAAGGCTTGAAAATGTTCTACAGCAGATCAGAAAGGAATTATTTTAAATTTTGCAGGGAAGGCTCCATGTCTCAACTGATTAAAAAAGTAATTTTAGTCCATGAAACAAACAAACATGCGACAGCAATAGATGAGTGAATATTTCTAACCTGCAAAATGATTCCTCCATATAATGTCAGCGATGGTCATTGGCGGGCCACCGGCCGGGTGTGGTTTACCTTTGTCATGGTCAGACTTTATCATATCCATTAAGGGATTCTCCAAAGAGTTCAAGTTAAAAGGATCAAAGGGCCGATTCCGGTCCTGGAAAACAGCAAAAACATGCAGACGTCTGGAATTAGTCGTCAAAGTTAGTCATGAAAATGAACGACGACACAACACAGCAAAAATGCCAGTGTTGAATTAACACCCAAAAGTGTCTATATGTGTCCAAGTCAGCTGGTGTTAAATTCAACAATACAGAGTCACATTAACATTACAACGGTGCTGGTGTTAAAATATATTAAAAGTAACACCAGTGTAGTGTTGATCACAAAACACAATGTGGTGTTAAAAAAGTAAATAATTGACCCACAAGGTGTCAATATCAATCAAATCCAGTGGAAAATATTCAAAACAATACACAGAAATGGAAAGTTTAACTTTTCTTAAACCCATTTCAGTATTATAGACCAATGTTAATTTAACAAAACAAATGGGTGTCAATCTTTTAACACTTTCAAAGTGTTACTTTAACACCTGCTGACTTGGACACATATAGACACTTTTGGGTGTTAATTCAACACTGGCATTTTTACTGTGAAGACAATAAATCAACATCACAATAGACTGGATGTGATATTAGACAAGACTACAGTTATCAAATACATTTGTAATTCAGTATATCTGTCTGTGTTTTTAAAAGAAAGAAATATTTAAGTCAGTACCCAGCATTCACTGCATTTTAGAAAACCTAAAAATGTCCAGCTAAAGGAGGATTCGGTGAAAATAACGTTCAAGTTCCACCAGATAATAACGGGAACAGTGCTACCGCCGAGTCTGTGGTTGGCGTGACTGATTGACTGAATTTCCCTCGTTTGTTGACGCTTTCATCTGAGAAACATGAGAGAAAAAACACCCAGCCAGAGCTGGGAGGCTGCGGTCTTGGCAGCTGTGTCCTGTGTCCGCTACGCGAGCCGGGAAGCCGCATTGTTTGGACACCGCAGCTATTGTTGCTGCCCCGTTCGGCTGAGCATTCAAAAGTGTTGCCCCCCCATCGCCACTCAGGACCCGACAGCGCCACACAGATAAAAATCTGCCCACTTGGTACAAACGGTAAACACTTAAACCGCTGAGCTGTTCAGTTTTTCTTTTCCCTGATGCGACGCAGCTGGAGGTGGCGTTTACGAGCTCAGACTCTGCGTTTGAACGCGTCACGTTACTGGAGCAACGCAGGTCGACACATTTTATCAGCTCATCTTTCCTCATGACACGCGAATAAGCAAAGGAGAATGTAATGCAGACAGAAATAAATCAATCAAGATGAGAAAAAATAAGGCAAAGAAGAAAAAAGGCAAAAACAAAAAATGGTTCTGGACGGGAAAAGGTGGGGTTCAGATTGGAATAAGTACTGTATTTTCCGCACTATAAGGCGCACCGCATTATAAGGCGCATAGACGCTTCAGTGTGGGTTGCCAATTTGTTCCATACTCTATTATTACACACCCACATTTATAAAGAAATGGTCCCGAGTATTTTATATAGTAGCTGCCCCAGTCGTTGTTTCACTCATGGTGTTGGTGTTGCCATATTGTGCCCAACTGCATTCTGGGTAACACAGACCAACCGACACGCTGCCGCTGCAGTCTCTGTCTCTCTCCCTCCGCCCCTCCCCCCCTGGCTTTAAATGTATTATCAAACTTTATTAACAAACCAGCGTTCTGACAACTATCCCAGCATGCACCGCGCACTTCTTCTTCTACGGGGTAAATGAAGTCGGCGGCTGCTTACCGTAGTTGCTAGACCTGTTGTGGCTCAATATTGGTCCATATATAAGGCGCACTGTCGGCTTTTGAGGAAATGGAAGGTTTTTAGGTGCCTTATAGTGCGGAAAATACGGTAGTTCTAAATAAACCAAATTTTAATGATGTGTAAAAATTTAACTGATGGTTTGGTATGCTCCTTTGTAAGGCACCTGTTTAACAACTTTCCTCAGATTAGCAGGTAAATTACTTAAACATAAGATTATTAAATGCGTCACAGCAGATGGAAATGGTTTCAATATGGACAAAAAACAACAAATTCAGCTATTTAATCAAAAATAATGAAAGTCTTACAAATTTATTACACTCTGTGATATAATTTATTATTTCTGTTAATTATGAGGAATGAACTAAACTCAATGTTCAGTTTCTCAGAAAATTAGAATGTTACATAAAAAAAACATAAAAATATTTGTTTTTTATTTAAGAAATATTATGTTATGACTAACATAATGTTGTATCCCTTCATTTTTTTGGATTTATAAGTTTCACCTACATCCTTTAAGTTCACTGTCCATAAAAAATAATTTGCATTTGAATTGAAACAAATCAGCATCAGCCAGTAAAACCCTGATCAGTACATCTTTATTAACAATTTACAGGTTTTTGTTTGTTGTTTTTCAATGAAACCAGCCCCTAAAGAAAAGCACCAATAAGTAAACATATTAATAAACTGTGTGCATGTTGGGGTGTTTTATTGTTAGATATAGTAAATATAGTATAATTAAAATGTTCCTGGTAAAAAACCTGAAACGGTATCATATTGATTTCAGACTTTTAATGATGTGATCAAACTTCTATCAGGCTGGAATGATTACACAACAAAAACATGCAAATTTTTTTTTTTTTAAAGCAAGAATGTATTGCACCATTTTCAGTTTTTTATATTTAAATATATTTATTTGGTCAAAATTATAAAAACAGACAAAATGATCTGATCTACGGTGGCTTGTTCCCTTGGTAATTTGTACCCACAGCAGCGCTGCAGGTTGATATTTGACCATTCTTATTATTAGATTTAGTAAAAAACATTTAAACTTCAACAAAAACTACAGGTGTGTGTTTGTGTCTGGTGGATTTTTGGTTAAAATATGTTTATTTTTCATTCAGTGGGTAGAAAATCCAGAAATTTTACTCAAGAGTCGAGATACCTTATAATAAAATTACTGAAGTAAAAGTAAAAACTAAAGAGTAATAAAAAATACTCCTAAAAGTACATTTGTTCATAAAAGTTGCTCAATTAAATCTAATTGTGTAAATATAACCAAATTGACTTTTACTGAAAAGTCAACTTTCATTCTTTATTAATCTTGGATTAATGCAGCAGATGTTTGACAGAAAGTGACCAAAATCCAAATCCTGTTCTTATTACTGAGAATAAATTTATTAAAATTGAGCCTTAAAGAAACTGAAACATGCTAAATTAAAGTAAGTACTAAATTTCTGCCCAAAAACTCTGAAAATTTTAATAATCTCTTAACTTTTCTAGAAAAAACAGGGAAATGTGCTTGAATTTTTTAATATCAGATATCTTCTACAAAACTTTTTTTGTTTGTTTGTTTTTAGAAATTTCTGAATTTCAAATAAATTTTTGAGATTAACCACAAAAGTTCAGAGTTTTTTGTAGAAATGTATTAATTTTTTTATATCTAAAAGTCCCTAACACACCATCATAAAAAACCTTTTCATATTTTGGACGTACAGTAAATATCAGGCTACTTTCAATGTATACACTTTTAAAAACAGGTTGAAACCGCACCAAATGCTGCACAAAAATGATAACTCAATAGAATAAATTGATGAAAGAAAAAATAAATAAAATACATAAGAAAATAAATCAAATAAAATTATGAATAAAGTTACAGTTTCAGGCCTCAATTAAATGCCAACAAATAAAATTAAGTTTTAAGAAGCGATTTTAGCTTGTTTTTTTTTTTTAGCTCGCGATTACGTTTGAATTAAAAGTTTGGCTAAATTACAATCCTGGCTGCTCTTAAATATCCAAAGTCAAGCAAAACACCATTTTCCTGCCGAGCTCCGGTTTTGGAATAATATACAAAAAGTTCTTAAAATCAAAACACTCAGATTTTATGAGATTCATCAAAAAAGCAGTAAAGAAGGAACGTTATTGCCTTCTCCAAGAGGTCAAATCGCCGCATTTGCTTTATTTTCTGCGTTTTATCCATTTGTTTTAGACAGTTCAGCTCTTTCCGAGTGTCGTCTCGACCAGGTCTCTCTTCTAAAAGAGATTTCTGATCTCAAGCGGCGGCCGTGAAGCAGAATTTAACCAGGAGGCTATTCCTGTTCGCCTGCCATCTCGCTTGCAATCAGAGGATTGCAAGCGAGCGGTAATTTCCGTCAGCATCATCAGATCTCCTGAGACGCCGCCACGTTGGGTTGAATTCCTCGCATTCCTCTGGCTCGGAGGAGGCAGCAGGCAGGTACAAGCACATAACAAGTTGACATTCGAACCGGGGCGGATTTAAAGAATGAGCTACCGGCGTTTTTTAGGTCAGATGCACCTGAGCTTCGTTTACATAAACAGCAGCTGACACCCAGAACCCTGACTTTGCATATCGGTGCCATTTATCTCATAGAGGTAAAAGTTAAACACAAACAACTGTATGTGAATGGTATAGGGGTTTGTAAGCACAATTTGAGCAAATAATAGCAAAACATAAGCTTAGAAGTTGGTTATTTAGTGAGAACCCGAGCTGCTGCTCGGGTTCTCACTAAAACCAGGAAGATAGAGCACATAACACCAGTTTTAAAGTCCCTACACCGGCTCCCTGTAGCTCAGAGAATAGACTTTAAAATACTGATGTTAGTTTATAAATCACTGAACGGTTTAGCACCACAATACCTTAAAGATCTGTTATTACTGTACCAACCGTCTAGACCCCTCAGATCTTCTGGTTCTGGTTCTGCTCTGCATCCCCAGAACCAGAACCAGACGAGGAGAAGCAGCATTCAGTTTCTATGCACCACAGATTTGCAACAAACTTCCAGAAAACTGTAAAACAGCTGAAACACTGGGTGCCTTTAAATCTCAACTTAAAACTCACCTGTTTAGAGTTGCTTATGGCTAAATTAGGGTTAGAGTGGGTTTTGATGTCTTCCATGTTTTTATGTCTTTAATGTTTTTAATTTCTTCTTCTTTCTTTTCGACGTTTTAATGATGTAATGTTTTTATTTTTTTTATTTTTTTCTCTTTCTCACTGATTATTTCTGTTTATTTTAATTATGTAAAGCACTTTGAAATGCCTTGCTGCTGAAATGTGCTATACAAATAAAATTTGATTGATTGATTGATTATTTGGCAAAAATGGTCAAATTTTTAAAGTTCAGAAGTGGAAAATTCATGCAAAACTGCAAAAACACAAAATCTTCCCAAGTATTTTTGGCCTCGTTTTTAGAGAAAATATGTTAGTAAACTTGAAATAAAGCAAAACTAACTTACATGTAACTTTTCAGGAAGATATAGAGCTTGTTTTAAGTAAATGACGCCTTAATTGTGAGGAAAAAGTGTTTTTTTTTTATTGGCAGATTATTTCACTTTTAACAATAAACTTTGCCAGTATTGAAGTAAAATAATTGACTCTAAACAAGCTTCTATATGTTGCAGAATAAGTCAGTTTTATCTTATTTCTTTGAACTAATTACAACATTTACACTAGAAACTAGACAAAAAAAGTGCTACTAGTATTTATGTACACTGCAAAAACAAATATTATCAAGCATTTTCTTCTAGTTTGTGGTGGAAATATCTTTATACACTTGAAATAAGACAAAACTAACTTACAAGTAACTTTTCAGAAAGTTAATTGTTTTAATTACTCTTGAATATTGATTGGTACTAGTTCCATTTATATTGTCAGCATGATAAAAACATCTCGTTTCCTGCATGATGAGCCGTTTTAGCACCGCCTGTAACTTTAAATCCAAATAAACTGCTGCTGGGCGCACCGGCCAACTCAACATTTACCCTTGCATGTGAAAATGGCTGCAAGCTGATCCGCAATTATACAACAGAGCATCTTTGAAAAGCAGAAGTGAGGCCTCCTGCACAACGAACAAGAACGAAGGAAGTGGTTTCTGGATCGCAAGTCAACAATAAAAAAAAACACTTCAGCGATAAAATCAGCTGACAGGACTTGGGTTGCTAGGAAACAGACTGGGCTCTGCTTGGGTCGGTCGGTAACGATGACCCCAGCCGAGATGTTTTTGAAACGACTCATTTTCCAGACACCAAAAAAACGACAGTGAATTTTTTAAAGCACTTAAAGTTACTTTTAGAAGCAACTGAGAAACAAACTGAAGTATAACAATATGCAAACTATGTAATTTTCCATAATAGATCCCCTTTAAGTAAATCAGGAGAGGTCAAGCTACAACCCTACATTGCATGAACACCAGTTAGCTCTCAGAAGATTTAATAATTGATTCGTTTTATCTGCTTTGATACTGCATGTCCCTCTTAATCCTAGAGTTTCATCCTGCAAAGCTGGGCTGGATGAGAGCGCTGCAGCTCCTCTCCGCTTCATAAAGCGTGACATGTGACCCCCTGACCTCGTCTCCTGGAGATAACTGGAGCTGTAATCCGGCTGAGGCTGCACCAACCGACCGACGGACAGACAGAGGAAGGAAAATGTGTCACAGAGACCGACTGACATGGACTCAAACCAGCAGCCGGGTACGTTTCACTCCGGCTGTAATTCCAACCAGAGCAAAGCTGCGTTTTTGCAACATTTCGGCTCAACCTTCGTCCTCTCCTGAGCAGCGGCTTTGTTTTTATAGAAGTCGGTGACATTGTAAGGGGTGGGAGGGCATCCTGTTGGCTTACTTTACGCCTGTTTGTCAGTCAGCTAAACATAGTTCACACACGTGACTGACCAGACGCTATGAGGGCTCATGTTTGTTCGCTCGGTCGAGCTGGAAAGGCTTCCTAAAGTGAATCCCAGCAGCTGTAAGGCATTTCTCTGAGTCCCTGCCGTGAACAAACAGTGTAGCTCTAAAGAACTACTTGCATATCAGTGTGGGATATTGAGGAAATTACATTATAAATGCAGTTGCAGTTCACAATGTTTGTACTGTCTCAGTGAAGCAATTCAAATTCAAATGCCAATTTCCTTGTTAGCCAGCAGTTTATTTCCCAAAACAATTTATGAGCTGGCAACTCGTTTTGCCTCGGAATAAAGACGGCTTGTATACGCTCACAAAAAACTTCTCACACCAGGAAGATAAGCATGTCATCAAAGGCCTCTGTGTTCCTCCCAGTATAAAACTGAACATATTAACATGTTCAGTAGGGCTGTGTAATAATATCGATTTTGCGATATATATCGATATTTTCTTTACTAGAAAAAAAATCGATATTCATCCACAAGTATTGTAACATCCAACAGTCACCTTGCTCACTCACTGCTTGCTTCACCGGGAGAGTGATTCGGTCATCAGGCTTAGAGTGATTCCTTTAGATGTTAAGTGAAGCTTAAAAAGGTATCAAACTATTCAGAGCAGGTACTTGGTGCACTTTATTTACTTTACAAATGCATCTAAGCTACAGTTTGTACTGTTTCAATTAAAAGAAACATGTTTTCTCACCACTTCTTTGATTCATTTTGTCCAGCTGTCGACTTTAAGTCCATGTCCAACCAGAGCCAGGTATTGTGCAGTTGGTGCTTTTAATCAGTTTTCAGTTAAATTAATTCAATCCAACTCTATTAACTGTCACAAAATGTCACCAAAATCACTCTGTCCCTCTAAAATCTATCACAAAAGTGTGTTGAATTGTATCGTTTGCTGAACATCGCAATATATATCGTATCGTGAGCAGAATATCGTGCATCGTATTGTTTGATTATTTAATCACTACAGCCCTAATGTTCAGCATTATAGTATCTGTGAAATGAAAGTAAAATACATGGATTTCCATGGTTGACATGTTTTTCTTTACTCTGACTCTTAGCGACATTAGATACACGTCAAATAGCGGCAGGTTGATGGCAAAACAAAGATAAATAAACTTTAAATTCTAAAGAACGTTTAACATTTTAAATATCCAAAATAAGTAAACGAAACAAGTAAAATCAATTATAAAGCGAAATTATACTTTAAAAAAGGGCTAGTTGAGACCAAAGCACCAGACTGAAGACTTTATAATCCAGTTTTTCAGAAAAAGGGAAAAATTATTTAGAAAAATGCAAATGGAACTATTGAGCTCATTTTAATTTACCATGTGTTTAATTGATTTATTGTGAACTACATCACAATTGCAATGCACACTATGAACAGCAAATAGACTCGTCACAATAAGCTACAGATCAATTAACTGCATGATAAATTAAAACAAGCTCAATGATTCCCATTTGCATAATCCTCATTTTCTTTTTTCTCACTTTTTACCAAAAACTGGATGATAAAAAGTCTTCAGACTTCTGGGGGGAACCGTGACATTTGTTCAAAGTGGTCTCAAAATGACAATATTATCATTTATCGCAATAATCACAGCGGCAATTTAACATCCAGCAAAATTTATTATCTACTTTGGACAGATTTCCCACCAGAGAAATTTGGAAGCAGCTTTTTGTATTTGCTCAGGTAATCTTTACCTGACATTAACTGAACTGAAACCAGACCTGTTTAGTCCGCTTTAATCAAACGAGTTTGTTTGTCTATAAAGTCCGGTTCGTTTGGGGAGGTGTGAACCCGTAATTAAACTCTGATGCGGATCAAAAAAAAAAGCAAACTCTGGTCCGCCTACGAACCTCGGTTTCGGTTTGGTTGAAGTGAATCCAGACACAGTTTGAATACATATGTGAATGGCAGACGGACCGGAGGCAAGTCTAAAAGCAGGAAGTGGACTACAGCGCAGGGCCTTCTGGGTAAATACAAGCAAAACAAACATGAAACAAAAGAGATTCTACAACCAATAAAATCTGGCGCTTCTCCATTTTTGTTTATTTCATGAAGAAGGAAGTTGTGCCCTGTGTCTTCTTCAGAGGTTTTTGTGTCGTTTCCTTGTGTACTTCCTGAGCAGTGCCCCCACGGGCGAGGAGGGGAACAGGTTTTTCAAAATACAGTGTAAGACTGAACGCAGCAGCTGGAAATATAACAAATGTTGCAACTTTGATTCCCAAACGAACCGAATCTATCAAAAGGTATGAAAAGGTGTGAAAATACCAGAGGTGGGCATTGTACTGAAAAATTTTACTTAAGTAAGAGTAGAGCAACTTTAACATATTTTACTACAAAAACTACAAAATCAGACGGGCCAAAAATAAAAATGTTAAATGGAAATTTTGGTCCTATACAGGACCAAAATGACAATAGTTCATGTAAGTAACCAAAAATAACAAAGATTTTTTTTTTCTAAATTAGTTTCTTTCAATAAAAAATATGAAACTTTAACAAGTACTGCAGATGTGTGTCTGTGTCAGGTTAATTTTTGGTTAAAACATGTTAGAGAATAGAGAATCCATTAATTTTACTCAAGTAAAAGCAGCAATACGTCATAATAAAATTACTCAAGTAAAACGTAAGAGCTACAGCGTAGCAAAAATACTCCTAAAAGTAATTTTTTAAAAACAAAGTTAGTAGTTACTACCCAACTCTAATTGTTTGAGTATTGGGAACAAAACAAGAAATCTACACGGTGTTGGACACATTTCGGGATCATTGTACAGAATAAACAGCCTAATTCAGAGGTAGATCTTGAGTATTATTACCTGGAAAGGCAGTATGTTGTTGCTGTTGTCGGTCCTGAACGCGCTGTCCTCCATCCAGGGCTTTTGAGCCAGAGGACCGCCGGGTCTCGGGAATTTTGGGGGCGCTATGACATTGCTGGTGTAAGGCTTCTTCATCGGGGAGATGGGGTTGAGCGGAGACTGCACCCCGACCCCAACCCCGACCCCGACGCCCACGGCTCGGCGCGGGTCTCTGCCCGGCTGCAGCCCGCTCCAGGGGTTGGACGCGGTGCTCCACCCGGCGTTCTGGTGGTTATTCCAGGCGGAGGAGGAAGCCGGGGAAGACGACGAGGTCCCCTTGCTGTTGTTCATGATGGTCTGGTAAGCGTTTCTCTGGGGAAAGGGGCCTTGGCTGGGACTGACAGGGGATCTCCGCTGCTGCTGCTGCTGCTGAGAAAGCCCGATTTGCGGGGAGAAGTTCCCCCCAAACACCGGGTTGACGTGCGGGAAGTTCTGGAAAAGCATCGTCCCATTCACGGACGGTATTCCCTGGAAAAAGCTGTCCTCCACGGCGTTCGTGGTCCCCGTGGACCAAGTGCTCCCGAACGACGACGGAGGGGAACCGAGGGGTCCGCCGGTCTCCTGAAGCGGGTGCTGGTGGAAGCCCAGCCCGGGCAGGATCGGCGACTCCATCGGGACTCGGTCCTTGCCGCCGCCACTGCCGCTGTTGCTCAGCGCGGAAGCCGCTTGGCTGCTGCCGGTCGACGGGCTCTCCGACTCGGATGAAGATGAAGTGGGATCCGATGACGGGGTCGGCGTGGAGGGAGGAGGGTCTACTTGTGTCGGATCTTGCTGCTGCTGATGAGGCTGGGCTTTGTTTTTGTCCATCAGTAAATCATCCTGCATGGTTTGCTGAGCTGCGATAGGGGGAAACAAACACTTTGAGTCAAAATTAAGATTTCTATTTCTGGGGAGATCATAGAGAGAACTCCTACGGCAGCCGAAAGGGAATAAAACATTAAACTGGATCGCCCTCAAAAAAATAAAACACAATCACTTCCTTCCAGGGAGAACAAAATGACTCTTAAATCTCCACGAAGAATATGGCAGTAGATAATCACTAGATTTCGCCACGTCTCGTTTTTCCTTCCACGCAGGAACTCCAGAGCTGCAATGTGAAACTGATTCTGTGCTTTTTCTCTCATAAGGACCTCCCCTGACACTCATTTGCATACGTCAGTAAATACAGCTGTCCTTCAGCAAGGTGAAAAGACACCTTGACAGTTCTGGCTTATTGTTAACGACTTCCTTTAAAAAGAAAAGAAAAGAAAAACAAAAACATTTGTCCGTTCTTTCTTTCATTTTTATTTTTTTTAAAGCTACACTTCCAGCATCTTTTAGACAAATAAAGTCACACAAGCAAAAAAAAAAGAATTGCATTTTTAATCAAGTATTTAATAAAAAATAAACAAACATTTCAGTTACAAGCTAATGTATTTAGGCTATAGGCTGTATTTAAATTAAATATTGTGTCCCACAACTTTCAGGAGGAATATTTTTAAAAAGCAGAAGTCCGCATTGACACGAATTGGCTTTAGCATAATATTTCTACGACGCATTTTAAAGCGAACAATGCACAAATATTAGAAATTGTTTGGTTGTCTTGGCAACACATTGCAAAAAACAAATGTTCTTTAGAAATTAACTGAAAAATAAATAGAAAGCGTTTGGTTATTGCTAAACATAAAAACACCAAGGTAAATGCTGATGGTTTTATGCCATAAAACAATCAGAGGTTAGATAATATAAACATACCGATAGTGACTCTGACACGCCAAGCTGTGGCCTCTGAGTAATAATAATAATAATAACACTATAAAGCTGGCGTGACACAGACCCGTCATTCAGCACAATAACCACTGATACGAGTCGGACTTTAAATATAATCGCAGTAGTATGAGGTCCGCTCGCCCCACCGGTTATAATCCGTGTTTTTTCCTCCAACAGAACCGCTTCCAAGGTCATGAAAGGACCATAATCAGCAGCCCACAGTGACTCAGTCCACGGACCCCCATAAAAACACTCTGACCACTAACCCGACCCTTGGTTTCTGTCGCGTTGGCAGAGATATCCCGGTGTGTGTGTGTATATATATACATACATATATATATACATGTCATGAAGCTCACTTCCCCACGAAAATCGGCTCTGTAGATCCATATGTGTCCCACTGCACACGGCAGAACAACATGCACACACTTTGAGGTCGACCTCTGCTCGAAGTGAAGCGGGAATTATTACCTTTTATCGTTCACCTTTTTCAGACTGTGAATAGATATTTCTGTTTGCCTCGCCTGGGTTGGGATATGACAAACGAGCTACGCTTGTGCCGAGGTGGTCAGCAGTTGCCTCAACAGCTGATTGACTGCGGCGCATGGGTGATGGCCGAAAGGGCTTGTGGGAGTTGGAGTTTTACCACGGTGCGGTAGATCGTCACCCAAAGCTGCTTCCAAACTACCATTGGAAACTGTTTACATTAAGCAGCAGAGGTTCTACTCAACTAAGAGTAGCACTACTTCAACATATTTTTACTTAAAAAAAAGTAAGATGTAGCCGTCCAACTATTCAGATAAGAGTAAAAAAAGTATTTGGTAAAAAGTCTGATGAAATTATCAATTAAAAATTACATAATCAGATGAAGCAAAATAAAATGTTTAGTGGAAATTAACAATAATTTATATAAGTAACAAAAAATAAAAGTAGGCAAAAGATTTTTTTTCAAATCAATTTCTTTCAATATAAAATCTTATGAAACTTTAATAAAAACTGCAGGTGTGTGTCTGGTGAATCTTTGGTTAAAGCATGTTTGTTTATTCATTCAATGGGTGGAAAATATAGAAATTTTTACCAAAGTAAGAGTAGGGATAGCTCATAATAAAATTACTTAGGGTAGACGTAAAAAGCACAGCATATTAAAATTACCCCTAAAAGTACATTTAAATAATAAAAAAAAGTTACTCAAGTAAATGTAACTGAGTAAATGTAACTTATTACTACCCAACTCTGCAAAGCAGTCTTCATTTCTGTTGTCCTGCATAAACCCTTATTACACAAATATTTATAAGAGGTACTTTTTCAGTTATTAGTTGTTATTCTGATGCTGTATGTCCGGTTGTTAAATACAATTGCCATTATTACTATTTTTAAAAAACCTGTCATAAATAAATAAATAAATAAATAAATAAATAAATAAATAAATAAATAAATAAATAAATAAATAAATAAATAAATGGAAATGAAGTGAAATTATTTACACAGGTAAACTTAGTAAGGGGTTAAGATTCACTATTTATTTATCGTGTTGTTTATTATATAACACATTTCTTATCATGAAAAGAATTTTGATATATTGTTGCCATGATAAATTCTAATTAACAATGTTTAAAACTGCCCTTGCAGTTGGGATCGAAAACATAAATAAATACCAATGAATTTGAAAATTAAGTTGGTGACTGGGGTCCTAACAAAGCCAGTTGCAAATGAGAATCTTTTTCAAGATCATTAATTGTGTTTGTGAGACAGTCATAGTTGTACAGTTACCTAAAAATAACAGTTATTAGTTATACCAATAAAATTAATTGTACCTCACTTATAAGCATATGATAATTTGCCTCTATATTTTCTAAAAGCCTTTGACTGAAACAGAAATTAAATGAATACTTTAAAAAGATTTAAAGAGGAGCAGCAAAAATAAATGAGATAGGTTACCATTGCTTACCAACAACTGGTGCCAACCAGGACAGTCTTCAGTCAGAAGCCTCTTCAGATTCACCGCAACACTGACTGCAGGAGATCTTTGCTGCCGCAATGACATTTGAAAATATTTGGATAATAGGAGTTGCGACAGCATTAGATTTCCCTTTGGGAATAAAACAAAAACAAAGCAAAACAAAAATATATATATTTGAATTGAATTGAATTTACATGGCTGAAACATTTTCTTATTTTATAATATAATATAATATAATATAATATAATATAATATAATATAATATAATATAAAGTTGAAGTGTAGAAGATTTAAAACTACATTTCCCATTTTCGCCGGAAGTTGCGCTGACGGTGTGGTCCTTGTTTTGATGACGTAGCCACGGCCAGTCAATGGAGTCAAACGGTCAGAGGAAACGAGGCCATAGCAGATTTAAAGTGTATTTTCTTGTTAAATAACCACCGGGAGGAGATAAATGCTATTTTGATAATCATGGCCGTCAGGGCGTAGTTTTACTCCAAATACGTGGCACGTCTGCAGCCGACGGACCGTGTCAACAAAACGGCTAATGTGAGGCTAGTTAGCTAATTTGTTAGCGAGTGATTTTTTTTCTCCTCCTGTAGCAGATTATCACGTGTGGGACTTTTTTTTTATTATTTCATTTTCGTTTCGCCTCTCATTCTTCGCTTTCAATAAGACAGAATCGCTCCAATAATGGCGGAACCAGGTCCGGTGGTCGCACAGCAGAATTTGGACAGGTGAGTTGAAGTTTTAGCAAATAAGCTAAAGGCAGCTACGTAGTTCACTTACATTAAGGGATTTTTGTCAAAAATACAGGGTGTATTCATTAAATATTCGAGAATTTGTTCACCTAAGTCAGAAATGTAGATTTTGCATTGCTTGTTGGTGCATTTTTAACATGTTTTTGGAGTGTCTCTGGTAAGGCACGTCCTTAGCTATCTGCTTCTGACAATGATGTGATTGATGCCACCTGCGGTCGATGACCCGCAACACCTGACGTTATACATCCAATATGGATGGCTTAATCTGAACCTCTTTAATTCATTGTTACGTGTGTATGTTGGTTTAAAGCGGGCCGTTTTAGTTTAAAAGTTACATTTATAAACACAAACTAAATCTTTTCAAAACCGTAGCTTATCGTTTAGGTTATTTATCGTGGGCATTTATTGTGTGGTCATTTATGCGATACATTTCTTGTAATAATTATCGTTGTCACAATAAATTCCAATTAGTGATGCTTAAAGACCTCTAAACCAGTCCGTTTTTTTTCTTCTTCACTATTTGTTAAGTAAATGTGTTAAAATAAATTTTAAAATATTATTAAATATATTTACTATGTGCAGTCTTGTGGTACAAATACTTCTTTGAGTGACTGGCATCGTAAAGAGGCATATTACAAATGTTAATGTTTTAGTATTTGTTTTTGTGGAGCTGTGATTGCTGTCTATGCAGTCACAGTAAGTTACCTAAAAATAGTAATAGTTTGTTTAGCTTGTATTTTGTGATACATAGTACCACAAAATACATCACAAACATTTCACCCCTACTCTAGGCATGTTAGTAAACTGTTTAAAGGTTCTGTATTGATGTCTTTCATATAAAAACATATTGAATTAACTTCTAAATGTTACAAATAAAATGTGTTTGGGTGAAAAATGAAGTCTGCTGTAGTATTTTAGATGCTAGGCTTGCGATGTGTTAAAAGCTATGGTGCAATTATCACAAAAATGTTGCTGGACTTGCAACACTTTAATTGCCAAACAGTGTTTAATGACTGTACTGCCTTTTAATTGGAAGGATAAATATCAGTTAATTTACTCTTAATAGGTTCCTTATTCACCAGAAAGGTCACATTCATTACAAAATGTGATATTTTCATCATACAGATTTTCTTTTTCTGCCTTATAAACATCATGAATATTTATATCTTGAAATTAACTTTATTTTTTATAGAATCCATGTATTTCTGGGGTAATTAATGTTGCATTCTTGTGCCAAATTTGTTGAGTTTTCAAACACATTGGCTTGGAAACTTTAACCAGAAGATAGTTTGGTTAATTTATCCAATCTTGAGTTAAATCAAACATGTTTTTGTTGGTCCAGCACTTAAACAAAAAGCTCTTATTATGCTACCAACGTAAAATGCAGAATAAATGACACTATAGGTATGCTTACAATATTAATAATTCTCAAAACCGTAACCCGAGTTAGTAAATAAAAGGCTGTTTTTTAAGGTTATTGCACAGTTGTTAATCTTATGACTGATTGAAAGCCTGCAGAGTCAAATTCAATTATAGCAACATAGCAGGAAAATCAAGCCGCAAAATTTCTGAAATTGTTTAATCAAATGTACTTGGGAATTTATCTGAAGTATGGACTTCCTTAAAGCATTTTCTTTTAAACGGGAAGAGACCTTGAGGTGAAGTCCGTACATATCTCTCATCAAAAAACAACAAACATGGAGGTGGAGCAGAAGAGAAACTCTGCATTTAGAAAGTAAAACTGTCTCATAACTGCATCCAATTTCCCACATTCAGTGGTTAAACCTGTTGTGACCTTACATTTATTTTTAAATTTTAGAAGAGAATGGTAGTATCCTTTACTGTCCCTCAGTGAGAAAATTCAGCCTAAGAAAGTTTTATATTTTCAGAACCATAATCCTTTTTTGGATTTATTGTAAATTACCAAATTATCGTAAAGGAGCCACACTTTATTGTAAATTGTTAACATTTGGTTCCTGGCAGTAGAATTGAAACATTGCCTTGGAAAAACGTAGCATTTATGAACGTGCTAAAAGTATGTATGTTTTCATTCTAATGTACTGAATTGGAGAAAATTAATGTAATGTCATCTCTATATACAAACCTACAGTAGACATATCACATTAATTGTCCCAGAAATTGTTGCGATAAACGATAATATTGTCATTTTAAGACCATTTTGAAGAACGTAGTTCAGCTATGCTAGCTTGACTTTGAAATCTTAACATGTAGATGTGCTGTGGAATCGTTGTGCTGTGGAAAGGCAGATGTTTAAGTTAGCTAATCTACCGCCACTGAGTTAGCTTAGCTAAAAGCAGCGGCAGCTAATCTACTGCAACAAATCACTTATTAATAATCTTAAAATAAACATCAAGTCTAAAAACATAAAACTGTAATGGACTGAATGCTCTGTTATTTGTGTGGGAAATGTTTCAGTGTTTTTTTGGGGTTGAATCCCGATATATTTGTTGGAGTTGTCATTGGTTGCTATGGCAACGGTTCTGTGTGTAGCGTAGCCGACACAGAGAGCGAGGGGGAAAAAAAAGAATACGAGTAGTTTTGGGTTGGTCAGCAATTTTTCTGCATTATTTTTTACTTTGCTGTGGTGCATTGCACCAAATTAATGATACCTACATCTCCAGGTTTCATTTTGTCAACGAAATTGTTGTACGAAGTGACAGAATCGTCTTTTTGCTCTCCGGCGTCGTACGCACGTGTGAAATTTCCGGATATAAACAATGTCAATATGTAACAGTTGGCTTGTTGTGGACTCGGGCCAAAATCTAGGGCTAATTTTCGATGACACACAAAAGCGACACATGCAAACTGTGTCAGTGAGATAAAACAGTTTATCATATATTACAGAATGTTTGTATTTATTTTATCAGTATAAATATGAACATTTAGGACAGCTAATCAGGTTAATAGGGTTTACGTGGAGGTGAGGAGATGCTGCAACATTTCAGTGCTGCTTCCTCCTAAACAAAGACCAGCAGCTGCAGTGTGTGTGTGTGTGTGTGTGTGTGTGTTTGCACAGGGAAGCGTTTGACACTGCATTTTCTGTCAATATTGATCTTTGAACTTTGAAACCTTTTCCCAAAGAAAGGACGGGCATGCGGGTTTTGTGAAATGTGCCCCAGCTACGTGCTGCTGTGTGTGGCGGAGGCAGTAAGCCTGACGGTGTTTGTGGAGCAGATAGCTGTGAGATGTGCCAGGTCCGGTTGCTGCTACGGTTATGTACCAAGCCTCTATCGCTGACAAACATAAGGCCCAAAGGTTCTTATCAGAACCGGCCACAAGCAGCCAGCTGCCTTCGCAGTGCAGTGTTTCACAAATAGGTGTGAGGAAAATGTTTCAATGCACCATCTTTATTTTGTTTCTTATATAAGATTTAAACCAAACTTGATACTTTTGGTCCTCCACATTTAGTTTTGTCTTTGTTTTTAGGACTGTCAAGGTAATGGCATTTATTTATTTGTTTTATTTTATAGTTTAAATATGAGTTTTGAGTGAAAAGGAGTAGTTTGAAGAGAAACGATCTCGTATAATCTACTCACTTGGCTTATAATTATAGCCAAGTATTTTTGTATGGAAAATAAACCCTGTCAAAATAGTGAATAAATGTAGAAATAAATAAATGAAATGTATCCTTAATGGAAACTATGTTTAATATCTACTTAAAGAAGCATCGTCCCAACACATCTGAAATCCCAGCAGCCATTTTGCAGCACATACAACAGTAAAACCAGCTGGCCAGAAGTGCTGGGCTTAGCTGGGGTTGCTAGGTAACGGGCCATGCTTTGCTGGGGTTGCTAGGCGACGGGCCACTGTCTGCTGATTTGCAAGAGATTTTTGAAATGGGCAATTTTGCAAACACCAAAAAACATCAACTTATTGCCAAGAAATGGATGAGTGATTTTTATTTTTAAGTGTTTGGGCTGCTTTTAGATGGAAGTACAAAAATATGCTAAATGTGAATTTTGCGTAATGGGTCCTCTTTAAAAGTCACATAATTGGGTAGCTTGTGACACATCGTCTCACTTTACAAAACAAAAAAATAATTTAAATTTGATTACGCAGACAGTTCAATTAATCAAAAATTGCATCAAGTTCAGTTTATTAGGAATAAAAAGACGCAGTTGATTTATTGTCTTTCCATTACAAAAAGGGAAAAGTTTTTCATAATATGCTGGATTTTAAAAAACAAAAAATTGGTGAAGCTTTAATGAGCTTGTTGAGTGTTTATATTTCAAAACAAATCCGCATGAAAAGCGTTTTGCATCCCAGACCGTACCGTTTGTGTCTCCTGTTCTGGGATCACCCCGCCATCTTTATTTCTGAATCAACTGGCTCCACTTCAGCATGAGCAGTGGCGCCCTCTGTTGAATGGCGGAGAAATGACGACACCAAAGGAAAGTCTAAGTGGATGTTATTGACTGGAACTCATTTTAATCTAATAAGCCATTAATCAACAATTGTTAGTCAAATAATAATAGTTTGCATCCTTATTTTGTAAATTTAATAAAACTCAATAAATTGGTTCTGGTTAACTGGATTGGTGTCGTAAAAACGCGTCGTTTGGCTGCCATGTTTGAAGCGACGCATCTGAGCAAACCCGTTTTAATTTATCTTATATACGTATATAGTTCTCCCATAGAGGATTGCATTTCAGGGCTGTTTTTAACGTCGTTCTCTGCGACAGGGTTACAGGAAGAATGCTTTTTGAATCGATAGTAGTTGGTTTGGTTCTGTTGTCAGGACATTTGTCTAAAACCGTTTTTAGCCTCCTTTCTTCAACCTTCATCAGTATTCGTCTCTGCGCAGGAATCCGAGCTCATCCCATCCACATATTGGACAACAATCCTATAATTTACGCCTCTCAGTTTGGCTGTTAAAGGAAAACCAATCATCAGATTTTCAGTGTCGTCGTATTACCAGCTGAATCCATCTTTATTACTTGGACTGCTTGTAGTTGGGTTTTAATCTAAATCGGACTGTTTGATTAGATTGCATGTAACTGGATGTGAATGAACCCATTTTGTTCTGTAAAGTTCATATATGTGGGGCAATAAATACATTTTGCAAGAGTTTCTGAAACGGAATATAACAGGTTTTTGTTAAAATACAACAAAATTATTAAATCAAAGACGTTGAACTTAACTTTTCTCTTAATGATAAGTTTACATTTAAAAATGCATAATCAATTATGAAACACAGTGTAGATTTACAAAAACTATCTTATTCCCTGTCTGAGGCAGATTATATTTATTTATTGATAACGCTGTCTGTCCTGTATCACCTTATATCACTGTATGTTTTAAATACTCATCAGTACAGAATCTGTGGACAAAATGTTAGTTCAGATCTTATAAATGCACATGGAGGTATATAAACACAGGATTATTACAGAAAGTGACTAAATATTCTGTTATTGCAGAATCACTGACTGTTCAGACTGTTGGGCAGCTTGGACTGCAATAAATGCTCGTTGTTTTGCATGTTTAATCACTTGAGTCACAAGAGCAAATGTCAACCAGAATTAACCTTTTCAACAAAAACAATAATAAAGAAATAAAGAAATAATAAGTCTTTTTAACTGTGGTTTGATAAACTGCTCCACTAATGTTATTATTTCAGTAATTGATTAAAAAATAATAATTTAACCGCTTAAGTCCTTTTTTATACAAAATTAGAAATACTTTTAAAAATATAAACATCTTATTACAGTTTTTAAACAGGAAAATAAACATTTTATTTTCTAAAATGCAACAGTATTTCATTCCTTTAGTCATTTGTAGCAAAAGTCACACCTGCAGGTAAAAAATCCTTCTAATAGGAAAAGATATACAATTCTGCTCGACTTGACATCAATACAGTGTAGCGCTGTTTATCTTTGGAGATAATCTGCAGAATAGGAGATTTTATAACATAAAAGATAAAACTGCCTCTGGAGGAGTTTACAGACAAACGTCTTATTTTAAATGCAAAATGTATTTTTGTACAATTCTGGTTTAGTTTCTGCTCTGACTGTGACGTTCTTTCAACAAGATGCCTTTTTTCAGTCTCCAATTAATGATCAATCGATTACTAAATGAGTCGACGATTATTCAAATAAATCGATTAATCGTGTACTTAAGTGAAGCTAAAACTGCAACATGAGGAGTTCTGGTCTGATTGTATTTGTTGTTTGTTTTCTCGTTTTAATTTTAAAAATTTACATATTTTATGTAAAATTTTGACTTAATTACTGGTCGATTAGTTGACGATTATTCAAATAAATCGATTAATCGTGTACTTAAGTGAAGCTAAAACTGCGACATGAGGAGTTCTGGTTAGAATTTATTTTTTGTTTGTTTGTTTTCTCATTTTAATTAAAACATTTACATATTTTATGTAAAATTTTGACTTAATTACTGGTCGATTAGTCGACGATTATTCAAATAAATCCATTAATCGTCCCAGCCGTACTGTAAACATGTGCGCCTGTCGCCTCAGGAGCTGCTGGGTGTGCTTCGCCACAGACGAGGACGACCGCACGGCGGAGTGGGTGCGGCCGTGCCGGTGCCGGGGCTCAACGAAGTGGGTCCACCAGGCCTGCCTGCAGCGCTGGGTGGACGAGAAACAGCGAGGCAACAGCACGGCGAGGGTCGCCTGTCCGCAGTGCAACGCAGAATACCTCATCGTCTTCCCAAAACTGGGTGAGCAGACGAGGAAACCGATCCAAAACATTTGCATGTTTCGGTTCGACACACCTGAAGCAGAGAATGATTCATCAACAGGCCTGTGCAGGACTAGATGCCATGCTGAGGACGTTATCCAACTGTTTGAGTCAGAAAAAATGTTGAGCCAGCAGTGAAACTGGCTGCTAACAGACCAATAAGCCAGGAGTTGGACACTCCTGGTGTGAAGCTTTGTCTGCCTTAATGGGCGGGAATGTCGAGGCTGCATGATTCAACACAAAAATCACAAACCCGTTCTACTTCCTGAGGCCTTTACAGAAATATTATTTAAATAAAATCTACAATGTTATAGTGTTATTCCCTCAAAAGCTAACATGCAGTGAAACTTTGCTGTTTTCTTTTGAAAGAAATCCTTAAATCTATCCTGGTAGATTTTAAAACACCTGGTGAAACTTGGCCAAATTTTACTGGAAGATAAATTATCTAATCTAATCTATTTAGGCAAATCTGTTGATTTTAGAATGATTTTTTAGCTGCAGATGCATCTTCTGCTGCAAATCATTAAGCATTCACTAAAGGAGTGCCATGTTGCTGCACTTCAGGAAATAAAATGTTTATTTTCTTGTTTGAAAAATTTAATAATTTGTTTATTTTTAAAAAGTATTTCTAATTGTGTAAAAAGATTTAAGTGGTTAAATAATTTTTTTAGAATAATCAATAGAACTAAAATAACCTTAGATGCAACCCTAATTCACAAAACTATAAAGATTAATACGATAAATTATCTAATCGGTCCAATTAATAAACAGAAACAGAAGGTGTGAAAATAAATGTTACACTTTGAGAATCTGTGTAAAACCTGGTTAAATTATCCTAAAGCTGCAGTTTGCAACTTTTATAAAAATATATGTTTTAACTGTCACCATTTTCAATTAATATAATGGTTATGATACCATAATAATGCAATAAATAAACTTTAAATCCTGATGAACATTTAACACTGTAACAGGAAGAAATTTTAAATAAACAAAACAGAAATGACAAATTTAATTTAATTTTAAATCTCTATAATTAACAAAACTGTCCATTAAAAAACACCAAACTAAAGACTTTTGTCATCCAGAACCATAAAGTCCTGCAAACAGAACTTTTTCAGCTTGTTTTAATTCATCATACGATTAATTGATTTACCATCATCTGCCTGTTTCTCAGTCCAGAACGTTTGTAAATGTTGCTGTGATGAGCAGGAGCTTCTTAAAGAGACAGAGGCCCATTTTTAGGTGGCAAATTGTGAAGTCAAAGTTCTTTTAAGTCGTATTTGACATATACAGCATTTTATAACTACTGATTGGACTATAAAATGACACTGTGTGGCTGGGAAATGTTTAATTCTGCCCCTTTAAAATAAAGAAAAATTACTAGCTTGAAATATTTAAAGCTTGTTGAAAACAGATGGGATATTTAGTACCTCCAACAGGTTCTGGGTCTTCAGAAAATATCCAGGGCTTCCTGACCAGATGCCTGATCCCCTCAACTGACTCCTAAATCTGTTGCAATAAATCAATCAATCGATAAATTAATTTTCTCTTTTTCTACCAAAGACTTGATGCTTCAGTCTGGTGTTCTGGTCTCAGCTTGAAACTATTTTTAGAAGAATAATTTTGTTTACAAAGACTTCAGTGTCCATTTTATTTGTTGTTTCAGGTGTTTATTTATTTGGTTAGAATATTTAAAATGTCTTCCAGTGTTAAATGTTCATTAGAAATTATCTGCTAGAGGGATTTGCAATATTATGCCATTACATTAATTAATTGTCTAAAATTTGTTATTATAACAGATCTACGACCTAAAACTGCGGCCAAGATTTTTTTTATAGAAGCGCACACCATTTTTATTTTAGTTTTTGTTTTGAATTTGCCGTTTCATGCTCAAACGGATACACGCCACATTTTAACCTGGTGAGGTTTGTTTACCCACCCAAACATTGCGGTTATTATTTAAATAAATATGTTTTCTGAACACCGTTCTAAGTTTGAGTAAATAAATCGCTGCTGCACTTTGAGGCTCTGGGGAAAATAAAAGCTGGAAGGACTTTGTGTGCGCCATTAGAAATGGCATTAGTTGTTTTTTCCATGAACTACATCTTTTGGTTTCAATCAATCATTGTTATTACTGTAATTAAGAGAGTAACCCATAAAAAGAAAACCAGCGAATGGCGCAGTCTATGGTTGGAGGTCTATTAAAATCGCCCAACCTCTCGGCTTACTTGTCAAATGTTCTGACCAACTTAACCAGCTAATCCCAGCTTGTTAAACTGGTGTAACTCCCTGAAGAGCCCATCAGCAAACAGGTCCAACACTCGCCGGTTTTTGGGTGGGTTTGTTGGCTTAAGAACCCGTTCCAGCTTGTTGTAGGTTTGGCAACGCCTTTGGAGCACCCCGTTGGTAGCGGAGGCTGCAATCCGAAACTGAAGCCGGACCAAAAACAATGTTAAGCCAGGGGAGTGTTGGGCCCAGCTGGTAAACGGGTTCATCCGTATTTATAGCGACCAGGGCGTTGCTGCCACTCAGTGCGGAGATAAATGTTTCAGTTAAAGTGTTTAATCACGATTCCTCTTTTTTCTTTTTTTTTTTTTTTAGGTTATAGTAAATTGAAAAATGGCAACAACTTACATTTTTACTTCTCTAAGTAGAGAAGAAATGTGGGGCGAAAAAAATTCACTGAACTCCAATCCAGAACCGCACAGCATTCTGGGAGATGTAGGCAAAGCAACGACTTTAATCGCGTAACCGTTTGGCAAGCTAACAGGCTGATGGAATCAACCAACTCACTCACTCTTTGGTTACCTAGCAACTCACTCACTCTTTGGTTACCTAGCAACGACCTGCTGAGTAACTGGGGCAGCAGCAGTTTAGGGTTTCGCCTCATAAATGTTTAAAAATAAAAACTGTGGATGAGAATAATACTGCCAATAGTTTGGCAACATGTCTGATATGAAAAACAAGTTTTGTGGGATTGAGATTAAACAAACCGGAGTTCATTTTAAACACATTAAAACACTCAGTTGAATTGATACACTTTCAGTTTATTAACGAGTCAAATGAAGGTTGTTGAAGTGCTTTAGTGCAGAAATAGCGGATATGAAGGAATGAACCGAATGAACACCGTTCATTAGTAATAGTATCAGTATTTCTGATACTCATTCAGTATCAGAAATGAGTATCAGTATCAGTATTCATTTCTGATACTGATATTTGAGGTTTATTATCGGCCAATACCAATCCAATACATTAAAACAGCACTGAATTTATGCCAACTCTGCACCAGTCAAGCACTCTTAAATACACCAATAATTTCATAAGCTTGATCAGACATTTAAAAACAACTTCAATTTGTTCAGTAAAACAGCCAATGTAAAACAAATCAACTGACAAAACAACAAGTTACCTAAAAATAAAAATAAACTGCAACAAACCCTTCAAATGGTTCGGAAAGTGTGAAATCTGAATATGTTAAATAATAAAGCATAGAATTAGACTGAATAGATCTGTTCTCATGGATTGGTCACATTGTCGCTGATGTTTCATCTAGAATTTTTTTCAATATGGAAAAAAGTGAATCTTTCGTCCCTAATTTATTGTGTCTGTATTTTAATTCTGTGCACAAACATCCAATCCAGAACCATTTTGATCTGGAAACAATAAATGGATAAACTGCAAAGATGAATAAATTCTCTCCATCGCAGCATCAAATAATCTGAACTAAAAGAAGTGATTGGCCCAAAGTTCTGGATGAGTTCACCACTGGAAACTTTTCCAAATCCCATCAGCGTGAAGCAGAGGTGGCGAGGGAGGCGTTGGGTCTGTCTGGGAGTGAAACTGGGTCAGAACAGCTCATCAGAACCGGGCTCTGACCGGATGAGTGGATCGACTCCGCTGCTCTTCTGATGAGTTTCTGAAACCACTGCCAACCTTTTCAACTGACTCAAACACCAAGAGAACAAAACGACATCAGAGAGGATATTTTACTACCAAGCAGCCTGATTAGGTTATTGGAAAATATTTAGACAATTACGTAACTTTTACTCTTCCTTTATATGCAAGATATCTTGGTAAATAAAACACTAAAAACTAACAAAATGGAGGCCTACAGCCAGCGCACTGATTTTATTTTCAGTTCTTTAAAATCGACTGGGACGTTTTCTATTGTTTCGCAATCATAATAAATAACAGTCAAAAAAGTGTTTGTCTTTTTTGCGCACCCTGAGCATCAACTACTCTACTCTTAGGAAATGTAATTCCATTAAACAGCCTGCAGGAGATTAGTGTAGGATTTCTCTTTTGTTTTGGTTACAGACTTCAATCCGTTTTTGCTCCCAGTGCTAAACTCATGTTTGTTTAGGTTGTATTTACCCAGAATGCCCTGCATTGTAGTCTACTTCCTGCTTTTGGAGCGGTTTCCAGTCCGCTTAGCATTCACATTTGCATTCAAACTAAACCAGAATTCACTTCAACCAAACGAAGACCGAGGTTTTTAGGTGGACCAGAGTTTGGTCGACTATGTATTCACACCTCCCCAAACGAACCAGAGTTTGATTAAAACGGACTAAACAGGGCTGGTGTGAATGAACCCTCAGGTTGTTTTCATACCTGATAGTCCAGTGGACTCCGTTTGCTTGGGGATCAAAGTTGTAACATTTATTACATTTTCACCTGCTCTTATCTTTCACACTGAACTGTGTCAAATGAACCAAACTTATTGAAAAACCTGTTCCCCTCCTCGCCTGTGAGGGCGCTGCCCCAAGAACCACTGGAGGAAATGACACAAACGTCTGAAGAAGACACTGAGCACAACTTCCTTTTTCAAACAAAAATGGAGTAACGTCAGATTTTAGCGGCTGTGGGATTTTTCTTTTGTTTCTGGTAAAAGACTACAAGCCATTTCTCCTGCTAGCGCTAGGCTAGCCCGTTTGTTTTGGTTGTATTTACCCACAATGCCCTGTGCTGTAGGTCCCTTCCTGCATTTTTAGCTGTTTGCATTCATTCAAACTGTGCCAGCGTTCACTTCAACCAAACCGAGACCAAAGTGTTTAGGCGAACCAGAGTTAGCATCAGAGTTCGATTACGGGTTCACTCCTCCCCGAACGAACCAGGTAGGAAACCTCCAAGCGGGTCGCTGTGTTCTGTTGGGTCTCTCCTCCCACCAGCACCTGCTGCAGAGCCACTTCCAGCCTTTCACCCGGGTCCAGCTCTGAGGACGGTGTGTCCTTGCTGCTCCATTTTTGCTCACACTCAGAGAGTAAACAAACCTTCAGGAAGAGAGGCTGCCAACGCTTTCGTCCACCTTTAAACTGTAGCTGCACTCCTCTCTCCCTCCTTCCCTCCTGCTTAATTATTTTAATTATAGAATCTGCTGCCAGTGGCTAAAATGAATTGCTCCTTTCTCCGTCCTGTCAGCGGTCATTAGCGGTGACCCAGTTCCCTCTGGCTGTAACGGTGCAGCGCTTTGGCAGGAACAAAGTGAAAGAGTCAGGCTCTGGGAGGTGAGTCCAGTCAGCAAACACAGGTGCAGTCTGCAGGGGATCAAAAGCCTGGCGCCGGTCCAGGCGGCAGTTTCATCAATAACTACTATAAAGCTGTGAGTTTAAGAAGCCGCAAAGTGATGAACTTTAATGAGGGAAAAAGCCGCAGCTTGACAAAGTGAAAGCTGCTGTCACTAAATTGTGCAAACAACTGATGGAAAGTGGCTTTATTGGGACACCTGTACAAATATCCTGCATGTCCTGAAGCAGGCAGGTGACTTAAGATGGAAAAGTCTTCGGAAATTATGATGCAAGCTATAATTTTGACATAATTGTTCAATATAAACACTCTTTGTTTTATTTCTTTGAGGAATTTGACCAGTTTTCACCTGACTGGCTTACGTTGTGTGTGTGAAGTTCAGTTTGACTCCAACCATTGGTCAGTTTTGTCCCAGTTAAAGCCTTAGCCGAATTAGTCGGGTCATAAAAGTTTCTTTTACTGAAGCGTTCTGAAGTTTGGGCGGAATGATGGCACGTTAGGGGAGTTTGGGGTAAAGATACGCAGCACATTAGCTGAAAGAGCAAAACATCCACCAACAATAGCCTCTAAACAGGCAACAAACAACAATGGCTAGAACGATTAATCGATCAGTAAACGATTAATCATTAACTGAAGTAAACATTAGCTGGCGTATACACACTCAAAAAGGCCATTTTCTAGAAGAACAACATATTCACCAACAAAAGTCTTAAAGGCAAAAAAATAATTAGGCCTGAAACGATTAATCGATTAGGAAACGATTAATCGTTAACTGAAGTAAACATTAACTGGAGTATAGTTATAAAAGGTCAACATTCAAAGCAGTAATCAAGCCAAAACCTATGGACACATTTTGCTTTTAAGATTAAAATAAAACCTTATTTATGTGTAATTATTGTCCAAAATTCCCACTTTATATTTTGGTCCGTCTGATGAGAAACTTTAAAATATCAAACTATTAATTTTATCAGGTACTCAAGTAAACTTCTTACCAAATACTTTTACATTAATTTGCTGGACGACTACATTTCTCTTTTACTGGAGTGAAAATATGTTGCGTTAGTCTGGAGCTGTAATGTATCTGCAGACCTCAGAAAGTGCGCAAGTCGTCCCCTGCGGTGCGTTTCCTCTGCAGCCGGCCGCTTATTAATAGCATGTGGATGAGACTCTGAGTGAGGAAATCAGGTTGGCTTCCTGTAAATATTGCATGATTTCCCCGGAGTCGGCTTGAAATGCCAGATGGGAGGAAGATGCAGCAGCAGAGAAACAATTTATTTTTTATTTTTTTTAATTGTTGCAAAGGTTGAGCCTCGTTTCATGTTTGTTGTTTTTTAATCAGAGGAGAAGCAATGAATCAGCAGGGGTCCAAACTTTTAGTCACATGGGCCAAAATTGAGTCAAAAGTTAAAAAAATAAAACAAAAAATCCCAAAGTCAGGCAAATAAAGTAGCCTAATTTTATTAAAAAAAATATTTAGTGTACTTTCAGAACTATTGGTTCCATTGTAGATTAAAATATAAGTAAATTTCCACCAAAAAAACTAATCTCAGAAAGTTTGAAAAGTCAAAAAATGTTCAACATTTGAAACAGAAATTTCCAAGTTTATTAAAATTTCTTTTATTGTGGAAATTCACCATTTTATTCCATCTACCAAAATACTTTGTAGGTTTTGCTGTTTTCAGTTTTCATCTCAAACTAATTTATTTTCAGTAATAACAGGATTTTTAGGTCACTTTAATTCAAAACGTTTGCTATATTCAGTCAAGTTTAATCAATTAAATAAAAGCTGATTTGTGTGGCAGGAGGTGGAGAAGATCAATCTTCTCACAGATCTCCAGTAGCTGTCTGTATCACAGTGCATTTGGAGAATCCTCTGACTGAAGATTCTTTAAATCTGACCATGAAGTGTAAAAACGATAAATGGAAGTTCTCGTTGTTTCCGATGATTCTGGGTGGAAATAAAAAGCTCCAACTTCCTGTAACCAGGCAACCATTTCCTGTCTCCATCAGGTCCGATCGTTTATGTTCTGGATCTGGCCGACCGGCTCATCTCCAAGGCCGGCCCCTTCGCTGCAGCCGGAATCATGGTGGGCTCCATCTACTGGACCGCCGTCACATACGGCGCCGTCACAGTCATGCAGGTTCGTCCTCTGATGTTCGCCATGCGCCAGCAAGTCCAGCCGATACCGCTGAGCTTCATTCATCATGGAAAAAATGATTTTTCTTTTCATTTATTATGATAAATTTATTGATGTTAAGAAAAAACTCGGTATGATGGAAAATGTCGTTTTCACTGCGGCTAATATGACTAAATGCTGTTACTGTGTTTAGTTTAGTGATATAAATCCATTTTTTTTCACTTCTGTTATCTGAGGTTTAGTTGAACTAGAAACTGGACCAAAAAGACTTCGTAAGATTTTGTGTTTTTGCAGTGTATAGATTTTAGATCATATTGTAAAAACCAACAAAAAAGAAAAGCTTTATTTTTTTGGGCGCCCCCAAAACTGGGCACCCTGGGCTACTGCCGTGCCTCGGCCATTAAACAAGGTATTTCTCAGCAAATCTGTGTTTTGATGATTTTAGTGTGTTTTGATGTGCAGGTGGTGGGCCATAAGGAGGGCCTGGACGTGATGGAGCGGGCCGACCCGCTCTTCCTGCTCATCGGCCTGCCCACCATCCCCGTCATGCTGATCCTGGGGAAGATGATCCGCTGGGAGGACTACGTCCTGCGGCTGTGGAGGAAGTACTCCAACAAGCTGCAGATCTTCAACAGCATCTTCCCAGGTCGGCCGTTCGGTTTCTGTCGTGACGTTTTTTGTTGTTTTTCATCCGCTGACGGCCCGAATGTCGGAACCGCAGGTATCGGCTGCCCGGTGCCGCGGATCCCGGCCGAGGCCAGCCCTCTGGCCGACCACGTCTCCGCCACGCGGATCTTGTGCGGCGCTCTGGTCTTTCCCACCATCGCCACCATCGTGGGGAAACTCATGTTCAGCAGCGTCAACTCCAACCTGCAGAGGACCATCCTGGTGGGTGCTAACAGGGCTACTGATGCTAACGGGGCCACCGATGCTAACAGGGCTACTGATGCTAACGGGGCCACCGATGCTAACGGGGCCACCGATGCTAACGGGGCCGCTGATGTTAACAGGGTTACTGATGCTAACGGGGCCGCTGATGTTAACAGTGACTGATGCTCTCTGGATGCTACATTCCTTCCTTCCTTCCTTGTCTCCTTAGTCGTAACGTAACTTAATTTTTCCAAATTGATAAATATTTTTGACGATTATTGACGATTATTACTACTTGACGATTATTTTGAGATTTAACTTCTCAGAAGTTAAATCTCTTTTTGTAACTCAAATTACTCAGGAGAATAATTTAAGTTATTCTCCTGAATAACAACTCTGTGGGCAGGAAGGTCCTCCTTTAGCAGTTTGTGTCACAGCGGCTTTGAAGATGCCTCTGACTGAAGACATGCCGTCTTTAAAGCCTGCCTGCTTTCTGGCTCTCCCCCCAGGGCGGCATCGCCTTCGTGGCCATCAAAGGGGCATTCAAGGTCTACTTCAAGCAGCAGCAGTACCTGCGCCAAGCCCACCGCAAGATCCTGAACTTCCCCGAGCCGGAAGAGGCCTGAGGCGGCGCTCTGCTGTCGGTGAGGATGAACCCCCCCAACACTCAGCTTCACCCTTACTGCAACAAGCCCCGCCCCCTCCCAGCGGTTGCTACGGAGACAGACTGCGTCGCCGCTTCCCGTCCCTGGAGCGACGGGATGGGAAGCGAACTGGAGCCTGCTTGCAGTCGGTGTGTGGCTACGCTAACACCACATGGCTAACACACCCACTGCTAACCAAAATAAAGACGCAGGGCATGCGTGAAGAAGTTTTTTTTCTTTTTTAAAATGAAACTTGTTTTGGTTTGACGTCCCTCCCCCGCCCTCGTCGGGGTCCATTCAGATGATCAATTAATCAATAATTTATCACGTTTGGAAGCTAGCAGGAAGAAAAACACGAAGCAGAAGCTACCAGAGGCATTGTAACATAGAAATCTATATTTTAGCTTGAGACGTTCGTGTTTATTTATTCAGCCTACAGCTTTGATTACTTCTGAACTCTGTAAAAGTGTTGGCACCCGTCATGGCGGTCCGGTCCGACCCAGAGGGGATGAACCCAGCGGGACGTGGAGCGGTTCTGTTCTGGCTCAGGTCGGGACGGGTTGGCAGTAGTTTTCACAAGCTCTTAGCTTCTCCCACAAACTTCAATATGTTTTATTGGACAAACCAATAAAAGCTGAAAATGATGCATGCATTAAAGAAAAGAAAATCGAGTTTAGTTCTGGACTTTGACTAGGCCGTGCTTCATATAAACTTTGCCAAATTGAAACTACATCTGTGCCACAAATTTCAGTTTTTCTAGTTTTATCTGCTTAACATTTTTAATGAAATCTCTAAAACATTAAAGATCTTCAGATTGCCATTAGTTATAAAAAAATTTAAACATTTTGGGTCAAATATTTTCTATTTTATTGGCCAAATTTTTACCATTTCTTGAATTGTGGCCAATTAAAAATCATTTCAAGGGCCACAAATGGCCCACGCCCCACACTTTGGACAACCCTGATCTAAATCTCCTGTAGCTCTGGCTTCAACCATTTTCCCTGTTCAACTCCAACATTCCCACAGTATTATTGTGCCACCACCGTGTTTCAATGTGAGAATTACGGTGTTTAGAATAAAGTAAAAGATTACAAAAGTTTAATTTTGGCTCTCGTTTTTTTATTCACTTCCCTAAAAACTTCAGACATTTTGTACAAAAATAAAAGTTAAAACTTTGCATCATTTTCCTTCCACAATCTGTCGCAATAAAATACATTAAAGTTTGTGGTTGAAATGTGAAAAAATGTGAAACATTTCAAGTGTTAATTAGCTGAGGGTGGAAGCTGGACTCTGGCTGTTTAATCTCTTCAGTAGTAAAAATAACCATTAAGCAAACTTTACTTAAATGAAAACATGAATCATCTTAAACCTGTTTTTAATGCGTCTTCTGGAAAAATTATGAACATTTTTTGCTAAATTTTTAGTAATTCTAAATCTACATTCTAAAGTTTGGAAAAATGTAGAATGTAGATTTATCCAGCCGACCTGAGGAGTAAAAAACTAAAAAAAGTAATTGGTAAAGCAGTTACCGGTTTCTATTCTGATATCCAAACATTAGTGGAAAGTTTAGTGGAAGGAAAAAGTCAGATGCTACACCCAAAGGTGGTGACCAGCTTTTATCACAACCTGGAAAACATTTACGCCACAAAAACTCTTGAAATATTTCACGTCTGTTAGTTTCTGGTTTTGAAATAATTATGTCAAACTGCCTGTGAACTGCAGCTTCTCACTACATTTATCATGAAGTCTCTGCCAAAAACAAAAAAAAAAATGTTGTGAACTTTGACCTGTGGAGCTGTAACGGTATCATATCTGTGAATAAATGTATTTTTGCAAATGAGGAAATCGAGCGCGGCGGTTTTGCCATTCACTTGTTTATTAATTATTTAGAAACACAGGAAAAAAAAAAAACATTAAATCTTCAAACCTAAAATTATCCGCCCGGAAACCCAACCAGCCAATCAGAGCCGAGCGTTGACATTCAAAAACATCTAAGTAGAAACCACTCTAAGTACTTCACAATGTGCCCCTACTGCCCAAGCCTGATATGTAATGTCATTAATATTTTCCTCTGCTGCGCTGAAATCTGCCGCCGCCGCCATCTTTGGGTTCGACCACGAAGGAACAAAATAATCCGAGACGAAGCGAAATGTCGAAGAAGATTTGATGCAGAACAGTCAAAAACATTCAAAGCTCATTTAATCCTGGACGAAGCGCTGACTGAAACCAATGAAATAAAAATAAAAAGTCTGGACAAAGTGCAGCAAGCACCTGAGAGAGAGAGAGAGAGAGAGACTCCGCTCTCACCTTCAACAATCGCGTTTATTGCTTGGTGAGAGAAGTGCATATTTTTCAGGAAATACTTCTTAAAACCAGAGCCGTTTTACTTTCAGCTCCGTTTGACATCAAAGTGACACATTTGGAAAGAAAGGGAAGAAAAATGCATGAGTTGACCGACGCAAACACACACACACACACACACCAACGGATGCACAGTGTAGGGATCGCCATGGAAACGTCTCGGGGTTTGCGACTAAACGTGTTTTTTAAAAAAAAGAGACAGCATGAATTTACCCCTGAGGTGTTTCAATCATAAGACCCTAAAACGACGCATGATTGAGCGGCTAAAAACGGCTCCGCAAAACCTGAGAGGAGTCGGCCGACCTTAAAAAAAATTTAAATAATCGGATGAAACTCGGGCCAAACGTTTTGGTTTGTGCTGCTACCGTTTGAAAAGATTACATTTCCAGAGGTCAAAGGTCAACCAACCCCATTTTCCTCACTTTTACAAAATCAAATGATGTTGGTGTCAAACGTTTGTGCTGCTATCATTTAAAAGATGATGTTTCCAGAGGTCAGAGGTCAAAGAGCGCCACAACATTTACAAAAATCTAATTTTGTGCCAGTCAAGTAGCGCGCTGCAAAAATGTTTAGCTGCACTAACAAAAAGCAATTTATAGATTTTGTTTTTGTTAATGTGGGGTGGAGGGCGGGTTGGTCTCTGGAAACTTGTTTTACAATCTTAAGAATTATAGCAGCACAAATTAAACATTTTGCAGCACAAACAGCACAACTAATTAATATTTAGTTTGATTTTGTAAATGTGGGGTGTGGCGCACATCCTCTGGAAACCTTTTTATTAATCTTACTGCAGCACAATTTCTGCAGCACAAATAAAAAAATACATTTGTGGTTAACCTTTGACCTTTGAAACATTAGTAGCTTTAAAATTGTTGCTGCACAAACCAGCAGAAATGTTTTAAAAAATGCACCAGTTTTGGGCGGATGGGAGCGAAGTGACATCTGGAAACCTTTTTTTGGGATATTTTAAAAATCATAACGGCACAAATGAAACTTTTTGCAGCACAAACATTAAAATTCTATCAATTTTGTTTTACGTTGTAAAAATGGGAGGAAGATCAAGTTGATCTGCCATCAGGAAACTTTTTTAAAAATTATACCGCCACAAATCTTTGAACATTTTTGCTGTGTAAATGTAGCACAGTTGATTCACACATTTAATTAAATTTTGTAAATGTAGGTTGACCCTTGACCTCTGCAAACAATATCTTCAAAATGAAAGCAGCACAGAAATTTTTATTTTTATTTTAATGTAAATAGAGGAGCCAGTTGAGTCTGGAGACTTAATGTTTTTACAAATTACATAAATTGCAACTGAAAAAGAGATTTTGAGCTGTAATTTATGTTAACCTTTGACCTCTGGAAACATTCATTTAAAATGAAAGCAGCACAAAAAATTCTAGCAGCAGAAACATAAAAACTGCATTTTACATAACTTTTGTTAAAATGTAAAGAGGAACAAGCTGATCTCTGATGTCCAAATGTTGTAACTTACAGTGGAAAAGAGATTTTGTAAATATTTACTAATATCTTTGAAATGATGGCAGCACAAACGTTTGAGGCCAATTCAGTTGGATTTGAGTCGCGGTGCCGACTTCACTCAGGTCTCCTCAGAGGGCGCCAACAGATAAAAGCCCCTCACCAAGCAAGCTTTAAAAACTACAGAATAAGGCTTCGTAAAATGCGTACATTTGAGTAAAACGTCGGAGTGCCTTGGTAGGTAGAGCTACTGACTTGGACTGGGAAGCGCCCCCTAGTGGTGAAGTGAAGCTCCTGCATAAAGTTTTCTGGTTAACGTGGTTCTACTTCGCCTACGCAGCGCTGCAGCGTGAGTGTGAGGTGAGACCGCTATGGTTGTCACAGCTAGTTTAAAAAACGACCACAGCTAACTTTGGGGGTTCTTCGCTTACTGAGCATCTCCTCCTCTTCTTCTTCTTCTTCTGGTGCATTGGCGTGTCGCCTGCACACATTCCACACACACACACACGGTCAGGGGAACCTCAGGAAGGCGAAGCTTCTCCGGCCTCGCTCACAGTTTGGCGGCCATGAAGTTGATGTGAGGCTTGACCAGCGGGAACAGCGGCAGGCTCCTCTTGAACTCCGTCATGTCCTGGATCAACGACGGCTGAAAAGAAGAAAAACAAAAACAGTTTGATGAGGGAACAGAAATAAAAATAGCTTAAAGTTGTTTTCACATCTGATAGTCCAGTGGATTTTATTCAACTTTTGCTACATTTTTAGAAAAACCTGTTTCCCTCCTGCCCTGTGGGGGCGCTGCACCAAAAACCACTAAAGAAAACGACATGAAAATGAGAGTAACTTTCTTCTTCACGAAATGTAAAGCAAAAATGTGGTGTCAGGTTTTAGTGGTTGTAGGATTTCTCTTGTCGTTTGTAAAATACCACGATTCATTTCTACCGCTAGTGCTAAACTTTAGCTGTTTTTTTGGTTGCATTTACCCAGAATGCCCTGCGTTGTAGTCCACTTCCTGCTTTCATACCTCCCCAAACGAAACAGACTTTCCAGACAAACGGACTGAAGTTTGATTAATACAGAAAGTTACACGCAAAAAAATAAATAAAAAATTTCATAGTTTTTTTGGTATTTAGCAAATAGAAATAATTTAGCTAATTCTATTTAGCCTGGATCCAGAAAACGTTAGTCTGTTTTATTTTCAGTGGAAAAGTAAAAGTCGTTCTCTGAGAACCAGCGGTGTCGTTTACCTGAGGCAGGGACGGAGCGGGAGCCAGGTTGACGTCGTTCTGGGCAGGGAACTCTCCGACTATCGGACCTGTTGCACGGAAACAAAGCGTCAAGGCGACCGAAGCCGACAGGGATGGAAAAGAAAACCAGGAAATCCTCCAGAGACTCACAGGAGTCCATCTCTCTGGACAGAACGTGAACGGACACTTTGTGTCTCTTTGCAGCTTCCACCGTGAGCCGCTCCTGCAGACAGAGCATCCACGTTTTTAATCACAAAAAACATTAAATGCATATATAAAATTACAGAAAACTCAGTTTGAACTGATTGCATCTGCATAAAGTTTGGGATAAATTTACCAACATAAAGTGAAACTGCTGTCAAATAATTTTCAGTTACAGCTCAACTATTGGGTCCAATTTTTTATCATATTTAGTTAATTTTTTCTTTTTTTTTAAATATCATTTAGTGATTTTACTCTGTTTTAGAGTGTAATCGCTGAGAAAATGAGTGATTAACACTTTACTGGTGTAATTTACATTTTCTGTAGCCGTCACTAGGTGGGGTTTGTCATTTATAATTTATTTTAAATGTTTTTCAAGCGACAGATATTCTGCTGAACAAATTGTACATCAGCAATGGTAGTTTTCACATAAAATAAGTATTTAAATGATTATATATGTATATAAAAACACCTTAAATCAACAAACAAAGGGTAAAAACAGACGTGTAAAAAGTGATTGAAGGATTTATTTTTCTCTCCGATTTAAAATACCTGCGTTTAAATCAAACCAATGATGTTACTCACTCTGTAAAACTGCATTATGTTTTCTTTAGTCAACGTCTTCAGATGTGCAACTTCAATGTTATCTGAAAGGCAAACAAGTTTAAACATAATCAGCTTGAAGCATTTAGAACCTCATAAAGCAACAAACCTGCAGAAAAACTGTTTATTCAAGTCAGGAAGTGATGAAAACTCAGTTAAAACACATTAAAAGCAAAAACTTTAATGCTTTTTAGTGGTTTTATGTGATAAATACACTACTGCACACAATGTTTGTTTTTTTTATAACTAAATAAGAATCTGAGATGTGAGACGTTCATTTGTATTCAGCCTGATTCTGGACTTTGTAGATTAAAAAAAAAAAAAAAAAACTTGTAAAATTCCACCAAAAATTCTGAAATTTTGTAGAAAAAAAATTCATTAGAAAATTTGACATTTTAAATTTCCACTGTTTTTTGGAAAATCTTTGGTCTAAAAAAAAAAAAAACTTTTTAGCAACTTTTCTCACTTTTTCCTAGAAAACTGACATTTTTGAGATAAATTTTCAAAAGAAATTTTATACATTTGAAATTTCCGAATTTTTAGTAGAGAATATTATTAATCTAAAAATAAAATTTTCTAGCAAATTTTATTGTTTTTTCTACTACTTACAACTACTTTAACCCTTTCATGCACAGTGGTCACTACAGTGGGCAGCCGTCTAAAAGCCATCGTCTGGAGCTTCTTGTGGATTTTTATGTCATAAATGCAGACAGACCACTGAAGTGGACACTAATGCATCATAAAATACACCATCAACTACCGGCCATCAGCTGCAAATGCAAGAAATTATTTTTGTTAAATCCAATATGGCCGACCGACCCAGGAAGGACTGGGTCGGTCGGCCATATTGTGACATCAGAAAACCCCTAAAGAACAATACTACTGATGTATTTTTCAAATAACAACTTTGTATTTGGAGAAAATTACAATTGATCACCTAAAAAAAAAATGTATCTACCTTTTTTTATGCCTTAAGAAAATTTAAAAGAAATTGGAAAAAAATCCTGACACAAAGGATCATAAAAGGGTTAATTTTACATCTAGCTTGGGTTTCTTTTGGGCTCGATTGAATACATTCATTGTCAGGAATAAGAGGATTTGGGTCACTTTGATTCAAAACATTTGCCATCATTGGCCAAGTCTTTCATAACCGGCGTCACCTCTGTCGAAGTTGTACTGCTGGGAGATGATCTCGCCCCAGTACTTGGCGCACTCGGCGGACAGCTTCTTGGGTTTGTCCAGGCGGCGGATGGCCAGGGCCTGGATGTGCTTCTGGAAGGCCTCCTCGCTCATGTCCTCCAGCGCCTTCTCCATGGTGCGCAGGAACGCCTCCACCCGGCTCTCCAGGTAGTGGGGGGCCTTCTCCGACTGGATGATGAAGCGCAGGCCCTGGACCCCGTTGGCCCGGCGGGGCCCGCTGAACACGATGTAGCCTTGGAGGGCAGCCGGAGTTTGACGGTTATTTTGGGAGTCGTGTGGATTAGCAACAAATCAATTAATAATCACATTATAACTTACAATGAGCTCAATAATTTCCATTTCTGCCATTTATTTGTGAAATACTTTTGGTCTCGGTTCTAAAGAAAACATCTTATTACACTTGAAATGAGACAAAACTAACTCATAAGTAACTTTACAGCGAGAAATATCAGCTTGTTTCAAGCTAGTAGTGCCATTAATTTTGAGGGAAAAGTTCAGTCAACTGTCCCTGCGCCGTTACCTAGCAACGCCAGCCAAGCCCAGGCCGTTGCTTAGCAACCGAGTTCTAGTTCCACCGGCAGATTATTTAACTTAAAACGAGAAAATGTCTTCTAATAAGTGAACTAATCTGCCAATGGAACCAAAACTTTATTAATCAATATTAAGGAATTATTTACTTATAAAAAGCTCCTGTTTATGTCTGAAAAGTTACTTAAAAATCAGCTTTGTCTTATTTGAAGTTTACTAAGATACTAACTCTGTAAAATTTTGTGTTTTCCTCTTTCTATATATATATATTAAAAAAATAATCTGGATGACAAAAATCTCCAGTTTGGTGTTTTGGTCTCAACGAGGACAGTTTAGTTTACAGAAACTTCACAATTCCTTTTATTTGTCGTTTCTGCTCTAGTTTGGATGTTTTAAAATGTTTTCCAGTTTTAGTATTAAATGCTCATTAGGATTTAAGATAAAACTGTAACCTGAGGTGGAATATTTTCACAAAGGAGTTTTTAATTAGCTTAAATGTTAAATACATATATTTCTACAGTTCTGGCTTAATTATCATGATGCTGAGTGAGTTGTTCTCTCAGCAAACTGCATTTTTCAACTTTGTATGCTCCAGTTCATGATTAATTGATTGCTAAACTACTTGACGATTATTTTGACAATTGATTAATCGTGATTAATCGCGATTAAACAGTATTTATTCAGAGATAGGTGGGGTTTAAGTGAGCTTTTCTTGTGCCCACTGATGCTGGTGGACGTGAGGGGAACTGACCCAGCTGCTCTTTGGTCCTCAGCGTGTTGAAGCAGGGCTCAGAGATGATCTGGCAGAACAGCTCCAGCAGCATGTTGTCGTTGGTGGTCTGCATGTCCGTCTGGTAGTAGATCTCGATGCCGCAGTGGTTGTGAACTTCGTTTCTCTGCTGGTAGACATACCAGCCACCTGGGAGGAAACATTATAAACATGCAACAAACACACTTATAAAGCTAATATTTACAGTTCTGCTCACTTTTCATTGAATATGAGATCCAAACATTTCCTCAAAAACTTACCTGGTTACTAATTCAATGTACTTCAAAAATACTCAATGTTGAACTTTTTAAAATCTATATACCCCAAATGACAAGGATTTTGATAATTGATTGATCTTGATTAATCCTGTTAATAATTTCAGAGCTATTTAACTAAAAACTAAATCGATAAAATTCACAAAGATTTGTGAATTTTCTGCTTTCTGCCTCTGGTTGAATTTCCCTGATTCAATACGGATCCGACCCGGTGACCCGGTTTACATCCTCTCACGTTCCTCTGGGCCGAACGCCGAGTTTAATCAGATCTCTGAACGCGCCACGGCGTCACCATGGCGACGGTGAGCGGAGGCCGACCTACCGTCCGGGACCTGCACCTCCCTGTAGCGAATCAGCTGGCTCGGGAGGAGGGGCTTGGTGTGAGCGTGCTCAATGAGCGTGTCCTCCACCATCTGCATCATGCCGAGAGCAGACTGGGAAAAACACAGGGAAAATATTCTGTTAAAGTTAAATCATCCTCCTTTAATGTCATTTTTGATTTGCGACTTTTCTAGGAAATTTATGAGCATTTATGGCTTTCTCTGGTAAAAAACTTAAAGGTGGGAAATGTCACAGATAAAAGGTTTATAGGAAAATGCAAAAAAAATATATGAACAAAAAATACAAATAAAACTATTTACTCCTGATAGTAATAGATCAATCGTAGCAATTATCTCCTTATTTTCATGATAATCCTCATTATTTTAATAATTATTTTGATAATTATTTTCCTTTTTTTATTTGATCAATTCCCGTTATTTATCATAATTTTTCCATTGTTTTTATTATTTTGTTTCCATTATTATTATTTTCTACTTTTTATTAGTAGTAGTAGTAGTATGTCATAGTAGATTTGTATTTCCATTATTTTATTTTCATATTTCTGTTATTTTATTTTTAGTATTTTATTATTATTTTTATTATTAGTTGTAGTATTTTATTTCCACTATTATTAATAATATTATTTAGATAGTATTTTCTTTATTTTTGTACTTTATCATTAATATTTAGATCCATTTTTTTTAACTTTCCTTTTGGTCGTTTAAGATTTAAAACCAAATACTACTATAATAAGAATACAATATAAAGTAAACACATTATCACTGACAGAATCATCATTCGTTAATCAACTGTGTGTCAGGAAACAAGAACTGGTTTCAAGGAAACAAAATTAATTTTCCCAAAGTGAAACTGAACAAACCTCCTTGGTGATGTTGCCATGGAGCAGAGCCTCGATGTGTAACCGTGACAACAGCTCAGGTATGAACGCCCTGAGGCGGGGGAGAGTTACGTCTGGAACACAGACATTAGTAATCGATCACAGAGCAACTTGATCAAAGTTTTAAATTCAACAATTTTCCAAGGTAAGTCTTCAAACTTTTAAAGCTCCACTTTGGAAATATTTTATAGAATTTAATGTATTGAAATTGGGTCTCTGTCTCTTTAAGAAGCTCCTGCTCTTTCTGAAACTCCGCCTCCAGGAAGTCATCATAACATGGCTCCTCTATTGACCCTTTAACAACAGTTTTACTAGAAACTAAAAAAACAAAAAGCAGCTCAGCAGCTCCACCTGGTATTTGCCAATTGCTGCTGGCTAGTCTGAAGGAGTTGAGTGGAGGAGAAGTTTCCCCCACTCAGGAGGTGGAGCTACGTCCACCCAGGCGTTTTGCTCAGCTGAATGGTTGCCATGGAGATTAAATGATTTCTCAAACATGCGTGAAAGAATCAAAGCAACACTCCAGGTGTGTTTTCGATGAGAGAATAACGTTACGATGTAAAGCTCCTAAAGTCGATTTTACATGACACTGTCCCTTTAAATGGGAGTAAACAGAAATACAGGAAGTGACCCACCATCGAGCGACTCTCTGAGCTCGTCTTTGGTCCACCCGACCTCGGTCATCAGCAGGCGGAGGTAGTACATGGCGTGCTGGTGCGGCTGCTCGGCTCTGAAGTTGTTCAAAGATCTCATGTACTGGAAAGAGAAAAGAAGAAAAATCATGCAAAATGGAGGTAAAAAAAACAAAAACACTAAACGTCTCATAAACCGAGTATTAAAACTTACCGCCTCTTTGATGATGTCAAAGCGCTTCTCGTCGATCTCGAAGGTCGCCATCTTCTCGATGATCTTCTTCAGCAGGATGTGCTGCTTGTCGTTGTAACCTTTGACCGAAAGCTGCAGCGAACGGCAGCAGGAAACAGGAAGTCCAGAAAGACAATCTCTCAGTTTAAAGAGCAGGAAAGTTTCAGCGAGTTTTCACATCGGCTCAAACCTGAGAGTGAATTTATGACCGATGGGTCCCGAACGACCAGAGGAAGAGACGAGGGGTTGGGTTTTCAGCCCAAATTTAAAGAAAACATCAACTTTCTAAACTTCTAGTTAAAGAGAAATGAGAGGAATTTGTGAGGAAGGAAGAAAGAAAGAGGAAAAAAGGATAAAAACAAAGGGATAAAAAGTTACAAAGGAAAGAAGAAAAAGGGACAGCAAGTAAAGCAAAATGGATACAAATAAAGGAAGCAAAAATGGAAGAATAGAAAGGAAAAAAGTTAAGAAATAAAGAAAAAATGATGGAGAAAGGAAGGAATAGAAAGAATAAACCAGAAAGAAAAAATGGAGAAAGTATGAAGCAAAAAATGAAGAATAAAAGAAGGAAGTAAAAAGACAGGAAGGAAATAAAGAAAGAATGTATGGAGAAAAGAAGGAAGGAAAAAGTGAAAGGATTGAAAGAATGAAGAAAGTAAAAAATGAAGGGAAGAAATAGACGGATAAATGGATGTTTTAAATCATGGGACAGGAAATGAAATCTGACTTCCTGCCAATATTTTTCTCTCCATTTTCACTGTTAATAATCAGATAAATTTAATCTGACCGTCTCCTCCAACACTGTAAAAACTCAACACTTTAGTTTAAATGCATTTATGAACCAAATATTTCTTTTTCTTTACTTTTTCTACGTATTCACTCCTTTTTTGCTTAGTTTCCTTGATGCAGATTAATTAATGTACCTTAAACATTAATTAAACATTTCTGCACTGGTTAATGTTAAATAATCTGATACAAACTGAAACATATTGATTACATCAGTATCAATATTTCTGTTCCAATTGAGACATGATTTAAAACCAACGTTGAATCAGGATTTGAAACTAAAATCTGTCCAAAGTTGTGCATTTCCTACATGGCTCTGCCGCCACAGCGCCCCCTGTGGTGACACCTGGTAAAGGTATCGCCATTATAAAAGCGATTATAGAAAATCTCACCGCCAGGCAGCGGGTGGGACAGCGGTCATAAATTCACAGGAAGCCGACGGACGCTCGTTAGGATGGAGCAGAATGTTAGTGAGGAAAGCAGGGAAGCGGAGAGCAGAAAAATAAAAACACAAACACGCATGCAAAATGCCCAGAAAATGGAGTCAAAGTTTTATCCATAATCCATCACCAAGAAACCCAAACCCAATCCCAGGAGAACAGAGCTTTATCCCAAGATGCTCCAGGTGATTATGGATTTAAAATTAATAATCGCAGTTTCTGAACCAGTTGAAAAAAGTTAATTTTTGCCAAGACAGCCCACCTCTTATTGTGACAGTTCCTTATATTTTTACATCACATACGTTTCTCAAATAAGAAAAAAATATTTCTTGTAAGTCAAGATGTTGGCATGTTGGGAGGAAGTTAAGACTTTAAATCAGTGGTCCCTAAACTACGGCCCGCGGGCCAGATCTGGCCCGCCTCCACATTTGGTCCGGCCTCCTGAACAATACCAGAGTACAATAATTCAATACAATACATTATATGTGGATTTTTCTTCAACCACCAGGGGGCTCTTTAGCAGGAAGTGTGTCCTGTAAACTGTGGGTGTTTAGTTTTGCATGGCGCATTGCTGCCATCTGTTGGACTTTTAGGGAACTGCTCAACTTCTATGTTATTTAATCAGTACGGTTGTTTGCTAGCAGTAGAGCAGTTTGTTATGAACGCCACACAGGTCGAATTCTTCGAAGCAATGCCTGCAAGTAGCAGCTTATACTTCAAAACGAGCCTTTATGTTAACATATGAGGAATTCATATGTTAGTTACTTTCCCTCAATGGAATATATACTACTCAGTCCCAGTGACCGTGTCACTAACGGTTTTTGCCCATGTGCTTTCTGGGTAAAAATCAATCAAGTAACACGCGCGCGCACCCCAATTTTCTAATTTCTTTCTCTGCAGGAACTAATTATTTTACATTCTCTGTTTGTTAAATGTAATTTTGCTTCCATGGTTTCGCTGAGTCATAAAGTCATTCTCCTCGTTAACAGTTCCTTTGGTTTTCTTGTTTGTTTCTGAATTATTTTGTCTCTTTCGGACCCCGGCAGGTCAGATGTTTCTCTCCACTGTCATCCCATGCTTGTCTACATTTTAACTCAAATACTAGCTATTGAAAAACAAATAATTTACAGTTGAAACCAGATATTTACAAACACAGTATTAAAAGAAATTTTAGTTTTTTTCCCCACCATCATTTCCACCGTTCTGGGTCAGAAAGGTTTACCTACAAATTTAGAGAATTTCTTATTATTTTCAACAAATTCACTCGTTTACCGACATTATGTTCATGTTTAGTAGCATTGCCCAGCTGATGTCTCTAGATTTTCATATAATGTTCTCTAGCTGCTAGTTAGCAAGCAAGGGTTTATTAGCAGCTAGTTAGCACTAGCCTCAACTGTCTAAAGTCAAAGCATAAGACTTTTGTATGAAACTCAAACTTTTGCCTGCTAAAAAAGTCCAAGAAAAATAAACTACAGGGCATTCAACAATAGTCATATTTAAGACCTTATTTAATGTATTTAAGGCCATCTTGATATTTTCTAATGAATTTAAGACATTTTAAGGCCTCAATTTTAGAAACGGGAATTTAATAATCCACAGAAAACCTGATGTTGCTTTTGCAGCAATGGCTTCTTCCTCTCCGAGCGGCATTACTGTCGCTGCTAGCAGGGAAACTGTAGAAAATGACGCTCTCTTCACAAAATGCTTTGCTCTTGAATCAAGGTTGATTTTCACATTTCCTACCAAAATACGTTATTCACAGAACCAATTTGTAGATTTTTACCACAACATCAAGTCACAACACAGCTTCATTTATTACATCTAGAAACTGGTGATCAGGCCCGAAATCTGGGTTTGGACCTTCAGACACATAAAGACGATTACAAAGTCAGTCTTTTGGCACCAGATCATTTCCAGGATTAAAAAACTAATTTCCCTGCAAAATCTAGAGAAACTTATTCATGGATTTATGCATCTTTGGTCAATTTAAAACACAAAATAATAAGTGTTGCTTTCATTTAACTAAAATTGGATTCTTATTAGCCATGATATAAGCTCAGCCTTCCCAAACAGTAACATGAATGTGTGTAAACTTCTGAATTTATTATTCAGGGCCAATTATATTCTGGGTAATCCCAACCGACCCCAAAACGACAGAGGAAACCTCTCTGATGTCTGTAAATACCAGATTCAGCTGTAACTCATGTGCAGGCTGAGGAACATGTCAATCAAAACCTGCGTAGAAAACCAAGCCATTTGCGTTTTGTTAAACCCCTCAGAGGCGACCTCTGAACCAGCCCACACACTCCAAACAGCTTACTTACGGTGAGGGCATTCATCACTGCGGATATGTCATAGACAAGCCCGGCCAGGTGGGCTGGATATGCATACTCTCTTAAATTATCCTTCAGTAACCTCAGAAACAAGTAGGTCATGTTGCAGTGCACAGGATCTGTATAAAGGTAGCGACTAATGGAAGAGGAGAAAAAAGCAAAAAGGGAAAAAGTAAAAAAATATATATTTTTTTGTTTTGGGAGGAAGGGAGGGTAGAGAGGTTGGACCAAAAATTATAAGAAACAAAACAAAAAAAGAAGGGAAGAATGATTTAACCAAGGAACTGAGTATGTATATGCAGCCGGATGACCAGCTTTCTGTCGCAAAACGGAAAACTCGTCTCATCAGATTGTCTTTAAAATGATGTGGATGATAAGCGATGCAAAAGCACAGATGAAGGAAGACAGAGGCCAGACGGACCAAGCCTGGGTTGGAAGGCAAGTGTGAATAAATCGCTTTCAGGCGTCAGGAATCCTAAACGAAACGCTGCGAAAGCACAAAACCTTACCAAGTAATTCTGGTCCATGTTTCTAGTACACTTGAAATAAGACAAAACTAACTTACAAATAACTTTTCAGGAAGAAATAACAGCTGGTTTTAAGTCAACAATTCCTTAAAATTGCAGAAAAAGTACTAGATCATTTGCAGATCATTTCTCTTGTAACAACATTTTTTTTTCATATTATAAGTTAAATAATCTGCCAGTGGAACTAGAACTGGGTTGCTAGGCGACGGGCTGGGCTTGGCAGGCGTTGCTAGGTAACGGCGCAATGGCAGTTGACTGAAAGAAACTGGAACTTTTTTATCAATATTAAGGAATTATTGACTTAAAACTCTTGAATGTTGCTGAAAAGTTACTTATAGGTTAGTTTTGTCTCATTTTAAGTGTAGTAAAATATTTTCAGAAGAAACGACACCAAAAACTTGGCAAAATTTAGTTTTTTCTTACAGTGAAAGTCTTAAATTTTATGCTAATTTGTTTTAGAAAGAAGACAAAATGTTTCAAATGACGACACCAGTGGGTCGTCCTGGTGCTGCGTCATTTTTCCTCACAGGAACAACAAAAGAAAAAAAAGGTCAAATCATCATCATCACCTGTGAACCCAGGACAGGCTGAGCCAGACTAACGGTGAATAAGGGAGTGGCGGCGGGAACATGGAGTCTAGGATGCGACGGGAGGCGGGAGGGGGGTCTGCATACTTACATACATCCCATAGACGGTATTTTGGAGGTCATAGTTCAAGCCTGCTAGCTCGGCTGCATATGCATACTCGTTGAGGGAGTCCTTGAGGAGCTCCAGGTACAAATACGCCATGTTACAATGCAATGGGTCCACGTATGCAAACGGGCTGCAGAAAAAATTACAGCGGTCAAACATTACATGCAGACAGTTCCACTGCAGCAGGGGTGTCCAAACTTTTTACCACGTGTGTCAGACTCAAAACACAACCTAAAATCAAGCAAATGAAGTAGCCAGATGTCTACTGCAGATCCAAAACCTGACAGGGATTTTTACATTAGGGCCTTTTTAGATAAAATAAAAGGAGTAAATTTCTGCTAAAAACTCAAAAATGTTGTGATTAATCTCAGAAATTAGAAAACTTTGAATTTTCTAAAAGACAACTTGACATTCTAATTTCCAAGTTTTTCTTTTTTACATGAATGTACTGCTTACTACTACTTTAATTCTGCATGTTTGCTGTATTAAAATAAATAAATCTAGTTTCCGTTTCTTTTGGGCTTGATTGAATACATTTATTTTCAGTAATAAGGACATAATTTGGGTCACTGTATCTCAAAGGTTTATTATATTTATCCAAGTTTAAAAAAGAACAGAAGCCAATTTAGGTGAAGCAAAGTTGACTTTTTAGCAAAAGTCTCTGGATAAACTCAGTTTTACCTTTTGCTAAAACATTGGTTATAAAAAGACGAATACTTTGTGTTTTACATTTTCCTGTAAGAAATTAACTATTTTTACCCTGATTAAAAGTCTCCATTTGCATCTACAGGCCAAATCTGTATAATTTCTGAATTTCAGAAAATCAGTCTTTTATTAAATAGACTGATTTAATAAAAAGACACCCCTGCTGTGAAGCGGCAGTTTGTCGTCTCCATCATCAGGGCTGTGTCAGCAGATTCCTCTAAACTGAATCCGGTGAACAATATTCCTACTTTTCCCCAACATTAAAATGCTGCGTATTAGTTAATAATCTGGAATTATTTAACTTGAGAACTAAAAAAAAAAGCAGCTACAAAATCCAACTAATTAAAAAAACTGAACATTTTGTTCATGTTTTGTGGCGTTAAAAAAATTAACCTTTTAGTTTCCTGTACAATTCAACTGAGAAAAGGAGAAAAATATTATTAAAAAAATAAAACAGAGAAGCTGCAAAAACAGAGTAGGAATGTGAGCGCTCCTTTAAGTGCAGAAAATAAAAATAAATCTAATTTTATTTAAATATTTAGTCTTCTTGAGTTCACATTCGCCCCGAGTTGAACTGAATCTGATTAAACTGAAATAAAACACAACTGTCCTGTGATAACCTGCATCCTTTGGCAATAGTTTGGCTAAAGGGATCAAAAGATCTCAAAAGTATCAGTCAGGAGAAGGGTAAAAAACCCAATAGATTCAACAGACTCGGATCTATTGAATCTAGATCAGTAGATTCAATTCTGACCATTTGATCTAGATTCAAAAAGACTTAATTTAGAGTCAATTCAATTAAAAAAATCCTTCATTTATCTCAAAAAGAAACTAAATGTAACTCATATCATTCAAGTATCTTTAAAGAGTCGCAGGCAGGAAGATTCTCCAGTAGCAGTCAGTCTTCCATCGACTCTGAAGAGGCCTCTGACTTGAGACTGTTCCTGTTAAACTGTCTGATGACATGCTAACAGCTCAACATCCAAGCAAGTTAGATATTTCACACCAACATGTCTTGGATGATATCATCACTTGTTAGGAAACTCTGCTAATCCGCCTCATTTGCTTTTGCCACTTCTCTTTAATTCTGTTTGATTATAAAGCTGAGTGGATGAAGATGCTGGACTAGGGGATATTATCCTTTCCCTGTATAATCGATGGAAGAGATGATTTGAACATCTTTCTTCTCTTTCAAAGTGTTGGTTAAACTCTCCTGTATTCAAGTTATTTCAGTTCTACATTTTCTCCCTGACAAATTAGTTTGTTTTCAGTTGAACTGTACAGGATTTATGCCGATTAAAGCTGGGATGATGTCACAAAGGTCAGAATAAGAAGCCAAAGTCGCTCTAAAACCTGAAATCCTTGTAAAAAGCATTAAAAACAAACCTGAAGAACTCAAAGTTCAGGCAGGCCTTTGGGAGGAAGAATTTGTCGTCTTGTTTAAACCACACCTTGCTCATTGCAGTGTCCTGAAAAAAAAAACACACAAAACACATGATTATTAGTTTTATTTTTACTCGATTATCATTCTGCTAAATTAAACCTTCAGAGCTTAAACTGGAGATTTTTTAAAGAAAAATGAAAGAAATCTGCATTAAAAAGGTAAATGTTTAACATCAAAATGATGAAAGTTAATCCAATGCAGACTGTGAATGTTTACGACTACAGATGCAAACAATTAACCTATGATTAATTGTCGATTAAATGAACAGATAAATTACATCTTCTTAAAAAGAATAAAGTACAAAAAAATGTAGTTGTGGAGGAACTAGAATCACGAACATACTCAAACATTCAGACCAAATAAGAAAATAATCAACCCCAAAAAGTTTAATATTTGCAATCATACTAACATTTATGTTTTCCATCTTTATTTTTTACCAGATAAAATAAAAAAAGGCACAAAAAGTTTGTCTTTATATACTTTTTTTGGCCCCAAAGTGCTTTCAACTCAATGATTTTGGGCCTCACGGCAAAACGTTTCGACTTGGACCCGTCTTTTAGTATTGTAGTTTGACCTCCATCCAGCAGAGGGCGCCACTGATGATCCTAAAACGCAGCCAGTTGATACAGAAATAAAGATGGCGGCCTTACCGGAACGACAAAGAGAAATAGTCCAAACAGAATAAAGATGGTGGCCTTACCGGAACGACAAAGAGAAATGGTCCAAACAGAGTCCAGACTGGGATGAAAAATGCACTTTAAGCGGTTCTGTTTTAAAATACACTTTCACCTTCATGGCGGCATCAATTTCTCATTTAAAAATCATTCATGTGCTTCGAAAGCGAGGATTTGATGACAACAGAAAAGCAGAAGGAATAATGCAGAAAAATGTTATGGAAAAACATGACGCCTGTAAGGAAGGTTGATTTTGATGTTTTAGTTTGAACTTTTCTTCCACAGTATCGATACTGTGTGAACATTTCTGTTTATGGGGGAATTCACATTCTTATACACAGTATTATTTTCATATTTTATCGTTTTAAATTCAGCAACCTAAGAGTTTCCTGTTTTATTACACTTTATAAATATATCTTAGTAATGTGAGAAAACCACAATGTTCTGTTCATTCAGTCAGTATTTAACACAACATGAAAATTTAATGCCTTTTTAATTAACTAAATCAAAAATTTAGGAAAGACGGTCGGCTTTTCTTTCTTCAAGAAAAACTCAGGTTTTTAAGAAAATGGCTGCGTATAGCTATAAAGATCAATCAACTTTAACTAATCGATAATTTATATATTGAATGACGGCGCCTCACCTTGATTAAAGTCGGAACCGACGGAGAGTCTTTCTCCAGAGGGTAAATCTCAAAGTTGGTTGGGATGAACTCGTTTCTCATCGGCAACTTGAACTTGCCGTTCAGGTCTGCATTTGCCCAGTTCTAAAACAAAAAAAAAAAGACGAAACACTGACCAGCAGGATCCTTTAATACTGATGTTTCTGAACCGGCAGAAGAACCGGAACCGATTCAGTTCGACCGACTCTGTGCACCTGGATGCTTTCTTCAGAAATGGCTTCCTGCTTGTACTGCGTGCCGTACCACTCCTCGGTTCGGTCCGTCTGCCCTTCGAAGGACTTCGACACCACTGCAACTCTGGAAAAAGTTAAAATACATTTAAAAAATCAGGTTGGAATAGAGCAAGAACAGAAAAAACATTAGGAAAACTGAAATATCGCAATGACACATTTTCCTCATTGATTTTCCTTCATAAAAGATGTGGAAAGTCCATCCGATTGACCGCGTTTATAAATAAAAATTAAATATTTTAGCCCACATCCAGTCTCTCCTTTAGGATTATAGTAATTTAAAATATTTTTTAATTAGCAGTGTACTGATTGTAGTTTTCTGGTCGATTATTGATCTTTAAAAAGCCTGATGTGTTGAGTCCAATTTTATTATCTGAAAAGTCGCTAAAGTTGGAAACTTTGTTGTTTTGTCAACTATTTTTAACCGCGCATGTTCAGACTATCACACAAATTAAAGAAATGGGGGTCTGATTAATCAGTGCGCCTGTAAAAAAAAAAAAAAGATTTTACCAAGGTTGGGCAGTTATCGCATCGTTTATCATTTATCGCGATAATTTTGATTTATCGTTGTTACAATAAATTTCAATTAATGTTAAAAATCCCCTGAAACTGTCCATAGTTATTAAGAATATCAATAAATATGAAAATATGATTAAATGCAGTCACTGTGAGCAGTTTATTGATACAAATCACACTTTTTATGTGAATGGTGTCCAAAATTTGTTGATAATTATTGTTCATGAATCTAACAGATCTGCTCTTCGATGTTAGCAGAAAGCTCTGTTCACAGTTTGCTAAAAAAAAAACAACAGGATGACGAAGCCATAAATATATGAAGGAATTTGTTCCAGTCAACCACAACTGGAGGAAAATTAACTGCATCTGCTGCCTGTAGGTGGCAGCATCATGATGTGGCTGTGCATTTCCTCAGAGGAGACGGAGATTAGCTTAAATACGTGGCGATCATTTAGCCGCCTCAAAAATCAGCAGGACAAAGATCCTAAACTTACAGCATTGGATCAAAGCATCAGAATGGCCTAGTCAAAGTCCCAAATTCAAAAAATAAATAAATAAATTCTTCCTCCTGACCTGCATGCGATTGAGCAGTTTTGTAAAAAATAAAAATTTCTCTCATTGTAAAACATCTCCAAAGGTGTTGAAGCTGCAAATGATAATTAACTCAGCACAGGTGTCAAACTTGAGGCCCGTGGGCCAAATCCAGCCCGCGGTAACAGATCATGAGGGCCACATACACTGAACTTTAAGATAAGAGCTGTGTGCTTACACTGTAAAAACAAAATCTTACCAAGTAACTTTGCACACTTGAAATAACACAAAACTAACTTACAAGTAACTTTTCAGAAAGACAAACACTTGTTTTAAGTAAATAATTCTTTAATCTTTACCGGTTTGTCACACTAACCTGACGTTTTCCGGCTGCAGTTTATCGAGAACCATCTCAATCAGATCCGGCCTGAAGTCCTCCAGAAGATACTCGGCTGCAAGAACTTCCTCCAGAGGATAATACTGCAGCACAAACACACGGTTCAGATAAAAACACCAGAAAAATACCAGAAAACTAAAGAGGAATTATAACTTCAACAGGCCGGTTTGCTCAAATATAATGGATATAAAGTTCATAAAACCATTTCTCGTTCCGATTGTGCCAAGATGCATTTTTACCTTCAGTCCATCTAAATCTGTTCAGAACCACAGATCCAAAATGGCTGTTTGAAATAAAAATAGCTTTGTTTTATATTAAACAAAATAAGTTTGGATTTAAGGAAAAATCAGCTTTTCATAAGTTATTTACATTTTTATAAAAATTACAGCCAAAAGGCAAAGATTGCAACTTATAAGCAAATAACTAACATTTACCATTTTTTTATTATACATGATTAGTATAATTTCTTGTGTAAATGTTATAAATACAATGCCTGTAAAAAGTAGTTTTCATTTCTTTTATTGCCTTTTCCAGTAAAGATCAACATGATTTCCTCGATCCCAGATAATCGTAGGTCAATGGTCGGATCGATCGATTCTTTAGCATTTCCAGCTAAAGCTACATAGAGCTACACATTGTAGACTTTACACTAATCCTTTGAAACGGCCTGAAGTTTCCATGGAAACAAGACGAGAACCTACATGCAGCAAACCGGCGACTTTGGAGGTGTAACCGCGAGGTCGTTCCTTATCCTTAAACCTGAAGGCGACTTTACTAAGATCCTGTAGAGAGAGAGGGGGAGAGAGAGAGAGAGGGAGAGAGAGAGAGGGGGAGGAAGGAAGAGAGAGAGGGAGAGAGAGAGAAAGAGAGAGAGAGGGAGGGAGAGAGAGAGAGAGGGAGAGGGAGGGAGGGGGGAGAAGAGGAGAGAGAGAGAGAGGGAGAGATGGGGGGGAGGAAGAGGAGAGAGAGGAAGAGAGAGAGAGGGGGAGGAAGGAAGAGAGAGAGGGAGGGAGAGAGAGGGAGAGAGAGGGGGGAGAGAAGGGGGACAGAGAGAGAGGGAGGGAGAGAGAGACAGAGAGAGGGGGGGAGAGAGAGGGAGGGAGAGAGAGAGAGAGGGAGAGAGGGGGGGAAGAGAGAGAGAGGGGGAGGAAGAAGAGGGAGGGAGAGAGAGAGAGTGAAAGAGGGAGGGAGGGAGAGACAGAGTGAAAGAGAGAGACAGAGTGAAAGAGGGAGGGAGGCAGGGAGGCAGGGAGAGAGGGACAGAGTGAAAGAGGGAGAGAAAGAGAGACAGAGAGAGGGAGGGAGAGAGAGAGAGACAGAGAGGGAGACGGAGACAGAGTGAAAGAGGGAGGGAGGGAGAAAACAGACATCAGAGGACATAATTTAAAATAAAATACAATTTTACATGAACTGTATTTTTAACTCATAAATGTTGTAAAAATAATTAAATGTAAAACTGCTGACAGCTGTGCAGGTTAAAGGGTCGTTACAAACTAACATTGTTCTTCCCAGAGGATAGGAATGGAAAGTTAAGTGGAAGGAAAAAACGTGCAGATTAGGTAGACGGAGAGAGCTAGAGCTATAGAACTAGATATGTAAGGCTATAGACTGTAGATATGGAGCTATAGACATAGAGCTATAGATAGAGCTAGATATACATCTATAGAGCTGCAAAATGATATCTTCCTCTTTGCGTCGTTTGTTGCGACCTGCTGCCACAGGACACAGGAATGACCTGAAGCAGAACCGACCTTGCATTCGTCGAACACCCATTCCTGAGGCCCTTTGGTGCGAAGCTTCTGGATGTACTGGAACATGTGGAAGATGATGTCCTCGACATGCACTGCAGCGACAAATCACCCTACAGTCAGCCAACACGCCCACTTCCCATCAGACACGCTGCAAACATCTATGGAGGCTATGCACCAGTCGCTTCGCCTAAACCGGCAAAAGGTGTTTAACAGGAGATTTTAAATGGTTTTATTCTTTAGGTGAAAATAAAACAGATACTTCAGGAGTTCTGGGTGGACAAATTTACAGTTTTTTGATCTTACATCAAAATATTTACATTTCTTGCACAGTTTTAATTAGTTCTCTCTCTAGTGTTGTTTTAGCAAACAGCAGGTTTTAGAGTCTGATCGCTCCGGTTGTTAAATTAGTTGATAATTATTTCAATAAAGTAATTAATTGTCCAGTCAGCAAGTCTTCACACAATCTCTGCAAACCTTATATTATAAAAGTTTTATTTTATTATAAAATTAAAAAAAAAAAAAAAAAAAAAATATATATATATATATATATATATATGCTTAAAATTAAATATTTATTTAAAAATAAAGTATTTTATGTAAAACATTTACATAAAAAAGTTAAAAAATGAAAAAAAATATTTTAATACTTTATTTTTAAATAATTATTTTCAATGACTATTTAAAAATACAATAAAAAATAAATTATTTATATAAAAAAGTTTAAAACTAAAAATGTATTTAAAAATACTTTATTTTTAAATAATTATTTTCAATGAATATTTAAAAATACAATAAAAAAAATTTATAAAATATTGTATGTTAAAATATTTATTTAAAAATAAAGTATTTTATTTTTAAAAGTTAAATACAATTTTAGATTTTATTGTACAAATGAAATATTTTCTTTTTGAATGCATGTTTAAAACTAAATAAAATATTTTCATATAATAATAAAACACAGGTGAACTCACAGAGCCCCTCCTCCGTCAGGTCGACGTTGATGATGAAGAACATGAATCCTTTGGCTCCTTCCTTCTGGCCTCCCACCAGCGTGTTCACCCAGCCTGGACAGGAAATACGTTTCATTCGAGTCAAACAGGAAACTCATTCACCGACCTCTGAACCAAACATTTATTCTGGACTTAAACTCGGTTCTGAGTCGGCTGAATGTCCGAGTTTCTGCTTCTGATTTCACTTTCTACAGAAAGATATCAACCAAACGATCCAACATTTAAACTATCAGATTACATTTTATCACTTTTAGTTTTATTTACTGACACAGAAAAGCTGCAGCTTTGAATTCGTTTCTCCAAACATCATGCAGGTAAGAAACTGAAGATTTTAATCAGTTAAATGTGTTTAAACTGAATCAGGATGAAAGAGGAAAGTTGCTGTTTATAAAGACAACCTGCATTTATTCAGATTTTATGGTTTGAGGAACATATTTAAAAGTGAAATCAGTGTCTGCTTGAGTCAAACAACTTCAGATCAGATTATTTGGTAGTTATTAGTGATTCAGCTACAGAAACAGAGGAAGAGGAGAAGAGAGAGAGAGAACGGATTTGATGGTAATAAGAAAACTAAAAGCGACTGAAGTGACAGATTTTCAGTCAAAGTTTTGTTTTGAGGAAAATATTAAACATATAAATGAGAGCAAGTTTTATGGAAATTCAACAGATATAGAATAAAGTTTATGCCAGTGGTGAAAGAGAGCAAAAGAAAGAGTAAAACGATTGAAAGAGCAAAAAAGATTGAAAGAGCAAAAAGGATTGAAAGAGCAAAAAAGATTAAAAGAGGAAATAAGATTGAAAGAAAGAGCAAAAGGAAGGAAAGAGCAAAAAGAAAGAATGAAAGAGTAAAAAAAGATTGAAAGAGCAAAAAAGATTTGAAAGAGCAAAAAAAGAATGAAAGAGCAAAAAAAGAATGAAAGAGCAAAAAAGATTGAAAGAAAGAACAAAAGGAAGGAAAGAGCAAAAAGAAAGAATGAAAAAGCGCAAGAGTGAACAGAAAAGGAGCAAAAGAAAAAACATTTTCAAACTTAATTTCAGACTATTGATAAATAAATGAGAACTAGTTCATCTTGAAGCTGTGAACAAAGAACTTTTAAGAAGTGAACTATGAACATGATTCAGTTCATTTTAACCTGACTGACTCGAGTCGATCACTGCTTCCTGTTTGGGATGAACTAGAAACGAACCCTGTCGGAGGTTTTAGCTTCCGTCATCAAGAACTGGAAAATAATTCAGATTTTTCCATCTGCTGCTCCCAGATGAGACAAACCAACTTCCTGGTTCCCAATAATCCAACATCTGAATAAGATTGTATAAAAGTGACGACTTAAATCTAAAAGCTTAACAGAAGATAAAATTTGGGCTTCAGAGGAAAAATACGACGCAGTACCTTTAGATTTGAGCTCGGATAACAAACTGCCGGGTCCTTCGTGGCCGATCAGGTGACCCAGATAATGGCCCGGGTTCGACTTGTAGTACTTCTGCAGGTCTGGGATGGGGAAGGTCACATACAGGTTCCTGATGTCTTTGATGGGAACCACTTTGTAGAATTGCTTTAACACAAAAACAGAAAAGGGGAGATTAGTTTAACCGTTTTAAATTTGTAGGAAACATTCTAAAAGATGTAATGACCCACTTTGAGGTGCTCTTCCTGAAACGGATGCTCTGGGAATTCTGGGACCGGCACGTTCTTGTTTTCCACTTCTCCAAACAGGTTTTCCACCATGGCGGTTAATTCATCAAGAGACTCTGGAAAGATCAAAATACATGTAAAATTATCATTATTTCAACAGTCCAGACTTTGACTAGGCTATTATAAACTACGATGGAGTATTAGGAATGTACGGAGCCCCTAAGGGGACATGGAGAGAAAAAAAAAAGGAAAGAAATCCCAACTTATTATCTCGAGATCCCGAGAAACTAAGTCGAGATCTTGAGATCCCAACTTATTATCTCGAGATCCCGACTTATTATCTCAAAAGTCGGGATCTCGAGATAATAACTCGGGATCTCGAGATAATATGTCGGGATTTCTTTCCTTTTTTTTTCTCTCCATGTCCCCTTAGGGGCTCCGTAGGAATGTGCTAATAAAACAAAAAAATAAATATTGCAACTACAAAGTCATAGAATTATGAGAATGATGTTAAAATAACACAAGAATAAAGTCGCAGTATTACGATTTTATTCTTGGAATAGATAGTCAAATAAAATCAAAGTATCTCGAGACTAAAGTCGTAATATCATGACTTTATTCTCGTAGAATAGGGACTTTATTCTTGTATTTTTTTCTTAGTATGGCCCCAATACTCTGTCACACAATATGCAATTCCTGAGAAACGTATCCCAACAGACATTTCTCACCCTCTGTGTTGCTCTTTTTGTCACCCAAATAAATGTTAATGCCAGACGAATTGAACCCGAGTAAAAACGAAGCTCAGCCTTCAGTTGACTTTATCCATTAAGAGGAAAAACAACAATTCAAACAAACCTGGCAACCTGTGGAAATATTTACCCCCAAACCCAAATAACTGGTTGTTCCACCAACCGCCATGAAGCGTTTGCAAACACTCTTACATCACCCCACTCGATGAAGATTTGAAGAGTTTCTGGACCCAAATTGACATTTCAAGTCCAGACTTTGAATAGGCTATTAAAAAACTAATTTAGTTTAGCTTTGTTGAGCCATCTTTGTGTGGGTAATTTAACTGCTGTTAAGTCAATCTACTCTTTGCCTGATCTGGACATTTTCCCTCCTTCAGGATTTTCTGGAACAGCAGCATTCATGGTTTCATCTCAGGTGAGACCTTGGAAACTGCTCATGTCAGACATTTCCCCCCGTTTCTTCCCTATTGTTCAATCATGAAGGTGAGCAGAGATTTAGATATTTAAGTGGTACACAAAAATATTACTCTAGTAAAAGTAGCAACATATTTTTACTTGAATAAGAGTAAAAAGGAGCCGTCTAGAAAATTACTCGAGTAAAAAAGTATTTGATAAAAAAGTCTACACAAGTGCTGAGTAACTGATCAAATTATCAATCATTTAATATTTAAAAATTACATCATCAGACGAACCAAAATATAAAGTTACGTGGAAATTTTGGTATTTTAAGAATGACAATAATTCATATAAGTAACAAAAAAACATTTTCCAAATCAGCTTCTTTCAATAAAAACTTTATGAAACTTGATTTAACTTGGTTAAAACATGTTTGTTTTTCATTCAGTTGGTAAAAAATACAGAAATTTTACTTAAGTAAAAGTAGAAATACTTTAATAATAAAAATACTGAAGTAAATGTAAAACTACAGCATAGTAAAAATACTCCTAAAAAGTAATTTTTCTCCAAAAAGTTACTCATGTAAATGTAATTATAACCCTTTAAAACTGATATCCGTCAACGTCTTCCTGTTTGTTGCCACAACTCCAGGTTGTATTGGATAACTCTTAACCCCTTTCAAATAAATCATTTTAGAAAATATTTTTATGCTTCTTCATGGGAGCAAATCCTTTTTTATTGTATTGTAGAGTAACATGCACAATACTCATCAACTCAGAAATGGCTGAATCCATTTGTTTTAATGAATGGTTGAATAAAATCATTCCTTACCTCTTCCCAACACGCAGAGTCCCATCAGATTAGCAGAATAATACGTAGAGTGAAACTTCAGCAGTTCCTGACGGATATCGACCCCTTCTTTAGACGGTCTGGTTTCCAGTGTTAGTTTGTTGCCTGCAAAACAATAAAAACGACACAAGAATAAATTAATCTCAACTAAAGACAAAAAGAAAATCCAGTATCTACTTATCTTTACCACTAAATGATACATTGCAGCTTTGTGAAGATATTCAACTAGGATTATACCCCCAGCTCCTCCTTATGCTGCTGTTTCCTTTACAAATGTGTGCAAAACTTGGCTGATTTTCCGCAAAAAATTAAAAAATAATAATTCTGCAATTACTGTGTTTCCATTAAAAAGGAAACAATAAAAAATTGCACATGAATAGGTTTGTTCACACAATAAGTCCTTAAATACATGCCATGCTCACCTAAAATTGTAATAAAATATGTTTTTCTTTTTTATATAAAGTATTATGCAATAAAAGGAAAATAAAAATCATAAGTTACTTTTTTTTTTTAAAAACATGATGTGCCGTCACCCTCCAACCACTTCCTGTTGTCGTCTTCATCATTTCTGCCAGTAGTAACATCCGGTTACTGATCATGTGACTCAAAACGTTTCCATTGCTGTTAAATATACTAATTTTGATACAGCCAAAGAACCACCTTGTCCTAGCGCAAAAACTTTTAATCAAAAACCGTGAGCTTTTCTCTAAATCGCCGCGTTTCTATTAAGTGAATTTGTTTCCAATTTGCGCAGTTTTATACGCGTCTAATGTTAGAATTTGGGTTTTTAACTACAAGTATGTTAAAAACAAAAATTGCTAAAATTATTATAAAGAATTCCCAGTTTGTTTTTGTCACTCATTTCAAAAAGTAAGTCATATTTTCCAGAAGAACTCACGATGTCATCAGCTAAAAAACCCGCAAAGGTTTCATGAACCTTTCAAACCGTCTCTCACTAGAGCTGGGCAATAAATCAATAACAACACATATTGCGATCAATACATAAACGTGATCAACATCAATAGAAAATTTGTCCAATAAAATGATCAATAATGTCACTGAAACACTTTTGCTGCTCAACCACCAACAACCAGCTAAGGAACGTTGGTGGAATCCACTCAACTCTCTCACTCTTTGGTTGCCTAGCAACTCACTCATTCTCTCACTCCTTTGGTTGCCTAGTAACCACCAGTTGAGTAACTGGCACAGCAGCAGTTTCAGGCCTCATAACTGCTTAAAAATGAAACTCAAGAGGAAACGGTGGATAAAACAGGAAAGGTCACATAACCAGTCTGTCAGTATTTAAAAACAAAAACTGATTAATTATTATCAGTAGACTGACTCAGATAAAACCTTTACATCTTAATATGTTTTTCAGGACCAAAAATGAATATTAAAAATCATTTTGAATTGGTTTTAAATATTACATTTGAGGAAGATACAGATTGTGGATTCTCATTAGCTACAAGTAGGCCTGACATGATAAAGAAAATTGCTGGACGATAAATTGATAAATTATCATAAATTGTCCCAGAAGATATTGCGATAAACGATTGTATTTATTAAAACGGTTGAAGATAATTTTTTAAGGGTAATGGTAAAGATTCTCAATAAACTTTAAATTATAATGAACATTTAACACTGGAACTGAAATCAATTTTAAATATGAAGGTTTTTTTTTTTTACTGTCCTTCAAAAAAAAAAAAAGAACTAGTTTAGACGTATCGAACAGAGAAAATTAAAAAGTCATGCAAATGGAAATTATTGCAATTAGTTGATTATTGCGACAGATATTTCACCCTGGGTAAATAATCTGTTTAAGAGTTTCACTTTTCAAACTAAATAAATGAAATAACTTCTATTGAGATGGACCCATCGTAGTTTAATTTACCATAAATGTAATAGTGACAAAACAAATCCAACAGGATAATCTACTGATGTCTGTTTAAATGAGTTCAGGAAGGGCTTGGCGCGGCTTGCTACCTGTTCCAAATTTACTGAATGGGTGGTTTGGGTTTCCGGTGGCTTTCTCCAGCTGAAACAGCCTCCAGGCGTCATTCATCAGGTTCTTCTCGTGTTCGGAGTCGACGGCGTTCACTTCCCGGTCCTTACAGCTCTCATCGAACAGAGGGCACAGGAAGAACTGGGCAAACCTGAAAAAAATGATTCACTATTCAGGCCGAGCATAAAGCAGCAGGATTATTGTTAAGAGTTTGCAAACAAAGCAGTGGAGATCCGCAGCAGCTAGGCGATCATTAGTGTGTAAAGCAGAGCCATCTGCATTTAAACAAAGTGAGGATAAATTATTTCCATGAACACAAGTTCAGAGCAACTGCCATGCAAATGAGGAAACAGAAAATACCACAGGTGATCCTCTTCACTCAGATCATTATTCTACTGTGTTCACAACCAAAACAGTTTTAAAGTGTACTTATCTAAAAATGGTTCACCACTACTGCAGACCTTAGAGCCTAGAAGGCCGTGATAGAAAGAAAAAGGAGTAAATTTCCACCAAAAAGACTAAAATTTTGAGGCTCAACTCAGAAATTTTCTATATGAAATAAATACATTTCTGAGAATGAGTAGTTGAGAATTTGATAGAAAAAAATCAGAAATTTTGAGATTAATCTCAGAAATATGTGGAAAAAAAATTCAGTTTCAAGAGATGAAAAATTTCTGACTCAAAAACTCTTTTCTAGAAAATTTCTGAATTTTTCAAATTCTGAAATTAATCTCAGATTTTTAAAAAATTAAATAAAAATTACTCAGAAATTTCTGAGTTTCCATAGTCAAATATTTTCAATTATTCAAACTCAATTTCCTTGTTTTTTCTAGAAACTTCTGAGATCAATTGTATTTTTTTTTTTGTTTTTTCAAGCCGATTTTCAACTTTTCAAACTCAGAAATGTCCTTGTTTTTTCTGGAAAATTTCATAGATTGTTTTACTCCTTTTTTATTTTCTATCTACAATGGCCCTAAAATGCTGTAAAAGAGATTTGAAGTCATCTTTGAACTTTAAAAGCATATTTTATTCTGATTAATCAGCTGATTAATGTTCTGAATAATCTAAGAGTTACAGATTAAGGTCATGGAAAGCCTCAAAGAAATGCAGCTTGTTGATAATAATCGGAAATAATCGGAAATCATAAAAATACAAAAATTTACACTAAGTATAAAGATCTAAACTTTTAATAAAATTTAGACTAAAGCACTTTTTTGTCATTTTCCATCAAGAAAGACAGGAAGGACATAAACTTCTCTTGATCAGATGAAAAACACTGAAATCAAACTCTCCCAGAATGCACTGGGATTCCGTCTCATGAGATAAAAAGTGAAACACTTGATATCAATACCGACACTTATGAAAACAGATACCATCATCATCATCATGATGCGGCAAAACTCCATACAGTAGAAAAAACCCTGGTAAACAATACATTTACACAGAGATTAGCGCCTTTACCGCTGAACATGGATGCTAACCGGCTGATCAGAGCAAACATGGCAGCTACCTGTCTAACGCTCCTTGCAAATGCTCATGGGAAACGTCGAAGTAGTAGTTGGTGTGCTCGCCGCTGGTGAAGGCGTTGGAGCTTCCTGCGTGCTCGCTGAGGAACTGGCTGTATTCGTTCTCCTTGGGGTATTTTTCTGTTCCCAGAAACAGCATGTGCTCACAGAAATGGGCCAGGCCTGAAATGTTCGCTGGGTCTGACAGGGAACCTGGGAAAGAACCACAAACAATTATTAATTCACCAAATTAATCAGGATGTTGGATTATGAACACTGCAGAAACACTTAATATTACCAAGCACTTTTGGTCCAGTGTCTAGTGCCAAAATCTTAGTAAACCTTAAGTAAGACAAGCTAACTTAGAAATAACTTTTCATTAAGATACAGCAGCTTGTTTTAAGTAAATAATTCCTTAAAATGGATGAAAACGTTTGAGTTCCACTGGCAGATTATTTCAGTTATTTCACAATTGTTACCTAGCAACACCGGCCAAGCCCAGCCCGTCACCTAGCAACAGAGTTCTAGTTCCACTGGCAAATTATTATACTTATAACAAGACATTTTCCCCATGTTATAAATCATCGTATTATAAATTACTGACTTAAAACAAGCTCGTTTTTTGCTGAAAGGTTACTTTAGTAAGTTAGTTTTGTCTTATTTCAAGTGAACTAAGATATTTGCACCAGAAACTAGACCAAAAATACTTGGAAAGATGTTGTGTTTTTGCAGTGAAGGAGCAGGAAGAGTGAAGCCTTCCTGTTGTGATTATCAATTTATTGTCTCAAAACAACAATATTATCAATTATCACAATACTATCTAGGACAATTTATCGTCCAGTAATATGTGCTACATCATAAGTTAAATAATCTGCCCACACTGCTAGTAATTTTTCATCAATGTTAATACATTTGGGAGTTAAAACAAGCCCCATGTCTTGCTGAAAAGTTACATGCAAGTTATAGTTTTGTCTTACTTCAAGTGAACTAAGACATTTGCACCAGAAACTAGACCAAAAATACTTGGAAAGATGTTGTGTTTTTGCAGTGAAGGAGCAGGAAGAGTGAAGCCTTCACCTATGTGCACGTCCAGTGCGGCTGATGATTTGTCGGTCGTCGGGTCGCTGATGAGCATCGCTTTGAGTCCGTTTCTGAACTCCAGGCCCCGGTAGTCCCGTCTGTCTTCAGGAGACCGAATTATATCGGTGACCACCCTCCTCACAGCCGGTTCCGTCATTCTGAGAGGTAGGGATGACACCAGCCTGCAGGGAAGAGAGACAAACAAAAATGTAGCACAGGGTTGTTCAATGTGTGGCCCGTGGGCCATTTGTGACCATTGGAATGATGTCGTGTGGCCCACGCGACTGCAGTTCAAGTATTCTCTAAATTTGGCCCCACAGTGGGAACTTATTTCTTTAGAATGAGAATTTCAGTTTCAAACTTTTCCTTTCAGTTTAATTTTTTTTTCTTTTTAGTAAACTTTATGGCCCAAATTTTGCTCCATACATTTTGTTTTTCCGACTTCAAAAGCAAAAGAATCTTGTCATCAATAAATTAAACATACAATATTTTAACGAAACAAAGCAAAAACTTTTGTCTTAATAAAAGGCAGAAGGTTTCCAAACTTTTTGGGTAATTTTTTTTAGATTATTTGGTCTAGAAAATCTTTTAGTCTATTCCAAACAACAAAAATGCAAACTTTCTTCAAACACAAAAACCCCTTTGTTGATCAAGATTAATAGAATAAATGTGCTCCAGTATTCTTGTTTTAAATAAAAAGTTGCTGCATGTTTAGTTACTTTTTATGAAGTTGAAACAAAAAAAATATGACCAGTAAAGGAAAAATTTTTTGTGTCCAACACTTTCCAGTAAAAAAAACAAATGAAATAATTGTTGACTGTATTTTATGCCTTAGTATTTTTGTGTTTTTATAATGCAAAGCACTTTGAACTGTCTTGTTGGTGAAATGTACCATACAAGTAAACTTGGCTGCTTCATAAATTTGTCTCTGAAAGGAAAACTTGAATATGAAAAGTAGCTTGTAAAATGTTTTCAGCTTCAAAATTTTTGGTCTCAATTATATTTTCTTTTGAAGAATTTTATGGCCACAATTTAGCTCCATAAATATGCCGCTGTCCACGAGTATTTTCAGCTTTAGGATCCTGGTCCTTGATGCAAAAACTTTGGACAGCCCTGATTTAGAGCATGTTTGCATCCATTTCAGTGTTTGAGTGTCCCAAAAATAACTGTACAATCCAGAAACTATTAACCAGCCATTAGATTATGATGAGTTATTATCCTCCCAGGTCAGTTTTCAGTTGTAATAAATCCCAACGGGGTGAGCCAAGAAGAGCAGCAGCTTGAAGGACGCATTTAAGTGGATGTTGGAATCAATAAGTTGGTATCATTCACTCCAAAGAGCTTTCTATTGTTACAGTGCAGTGGAGTTACAAGAACACCCATTATCTACACCTTAATCGTTTTACTCATTTAAGTGAAACATTAGCGTCAACTGCAAAACTGATAAAGCCACGTTCGATCTACCTGAAAATTTTGAGCTTTTTTCAATAATATATATATCGTAATAGACATGTGATCAGTATCAATAGAAAATATGTCCGATATAATTTTCAATAATTTCACAGAACATAGATCCAGAACAGCACTGCATTCTGGGGGATGTAGTTTGAGGAACGGCTGCAGCTGCTCAACCTAGCTAAGCACAGTTGGTGGAATCAACTCAGTCACACTTTGGTTACTTAGCAACTCACTCATTCTTCGGTTGCCTAGCAACAACCTGGTTACTGGCACGTCAGAAAAAATGAAAAACAACTCGAAACAAAACTGGATAACAGAGGAAAAGTTACATCACTTGTTTGGCAAGTATTTATAATCGAATAGAATATACTTTATTGGAATTTGCTTATTCATTGACAAATTACTGTAAGGAGTTAAATATTAATAATACAAATATAACCATAAAAGATCAAGTTTATAATATTGATAATATTGTAATTTTTAGACCATTTTCAAATAATATATTGACATTGGCAACAAAGTCCTAGTTTGCTCCCTCTCAAAGATTAATAAACTTTAATTGTATTAAAAACACTAAACACTGTAAGTAAAATAAAACACATAAAAAACAAATAAATCCAGAAAAAAGCTCCATTTACAACAAAAACTTTAACTAAAGGGGATTATGACATTTCTGTAAACAAAAAATAACCAAAATTGAATTTACCGAGCTCATTTTAATTTATCTTGGGATTAATTGCTTATTTTACAAATTTACGGTTAATTAAATTATGTAGCTCTGAAAACATACTTAATGATTCACAGCTTAAACACCGGATGCAGATGACTGCAGTTCAGTAAAAGCCTGTTAATCAGTCATCAGTTTAAATCAGGTGTGCTGAAACTGGGGGACGCCTAAAACATACAGCGCAATGTGTGTTGGGGAACCCTGATTTAAGGATTAAAATAAGACTTTAACATACGGATTTTTAAAAAAAATACTAACCGCTTGCCATACTTGTCATCCGCTGAACGGCTATAAATATCAACATTTATCGACCTCGTGTAAAAATGAATTAGTGTGGTTAAAAACAAACAAATGGAGCAGACTAAAATAGCTAAAAACTGAGTTTTTTTAAATTTTTTATATGATATGGAACATCGGGAGAACATGTTTAATCCCTCTGACTCACAAAAGGAAAGCTAGCATTAGCTTGTTCTATTTAATACGTGCCAGAAAAGTTACCATGCGCCAAGATACCACCGACTTCAGCCGCTGGGTTTGGAGGGATTGTTAAATAAATTAGAAAAAGTTTCGTCTTTAATCATGTTACATAATGGTTGAAGCTGCATCTTAATATAGCAACGAGGCTAACCGCCGTTAGCTGAATCACCTAACCAAATTGAGCGACTCAGCCAGCTAACGTTGCTCCGGTAGCTTCACCGTCTTGTCGTGCTTAGGCCGGTGTTACTTTTTAATTTTTTTTTTAAAGCCTAAAAATGAACCGGCGAGCCTTACCTAAATCCTTGGTTAACACAGACGCTGTTTCCTGTTGACTTGAGATGTCTGGTGAACTGGGCCGTTCGGTTAATGCACTTAAACATACTTTGCACCCATAGAAAACAAATCATGGGCTTAACAGCGCCATCTTTAAACAGACTCGACTAGTCGAGCGCAGAACTAGCGGATATTTCGTGTCGTAACTCGCCGGTTAAGCGGTAAATTATTTCAATCGTCCACTCGGACACAACAGCAGAGATCAAACAGCCATAAACAGCTAAGTTAAAACATTTGTCAAGAAGCAAGCAATCTGCAGTTTATCTAAATGTTGTGTTGTGTCATTGATTCGGAAATTGATTAAACAGTCTACATGGATATTTCCTTTTTACATCAAGTCGCAAGCAACGTCATGCTAGACTTTTATTGGTGCATCCAGCGCTGGGTGCATCTAAATAATTTAGAATCTACTGTTTGGAGCCAAAAGCATTAAACTGAACTATATTGTTAGTCCAATAAGACTCTATTGGAAATACAGAAACACAGATGTAAGTTTAGTGATGTTAATTTATTCTCTAAACAAAAACACTTTATTTAAACACCTCCTTTAATCTATTTACGTGAATAAGCCCACTTTGCTTCTGTTCATTCCTGTAAATGTTCATTAATAACTTGTCTTGTGTTATGTTTCTTTCTATAGAGCTTTTTTTGGGAGAAAAGTTAGAATATCATAGAAATGCTGTTTTATTTCATTAATTCCATTTTTTTAAAAAGTGGATCCGATATATTGTTACACAGAGTTTTAAACATTTATCTCAGTTCATTTAACTATAATTGTGGAACAATTATTAATAATAAAACAAGTTTTAGTCTATCAGAACATTTAAATACAACATAAAACCAATTAAAAATAATTTTAATACATATTTTATATGACAGCAGCCTGACAGATAACTTGTGAAACCTCTACAAGCATAAAAATAACTAAATAAATGAAGCTGGCTCTTTACAGAGTTATCCATCCTAACATTTTGATTTAAAGTTGAGTGAAAGGACAAGTCTTTGTGATGCTGCTTAGTGCCTATAATTTTGAACTGCTGGATTTAGTTTGCGATTAAATAATTTCCACCTGGTCTCCATTTACTAATCTGGTTACATCTGAAGGAAATAAATTTTTTAAAGACTGAATAAAAGAATACTTTCACAAGGCGCCAATGCTTCTGTATTCTCAGTTTCTTGTGACAGTAGAAACGGTTTCCGTCTGTTGAATTAAAAACAAGCGAATCATTCTTTAATGTTGACTGATGTTGTTATTTTAGGTCAAAGTTACTGAATGTTTTTCAGATGTGCTGAGAAATTGTTGGCGGCTGCAGGATCCAATCTTCTCCACTAGAAGGAGTCAGAATCCTATCTTTGTTCAACCTTTTTTCATCATTTCACCTTTCATTTGAGACATGACGTGAAACCCAAAAACTTTCACGGTTATTTTTTTGTTTTAACACAGGTGTTGCAGCAATAATGAACTTTGGAAGACCCTCATTTGTTCCAATGTAAGAGAGGCATTTCCTGAAACCTTAAGAGGAGCATCCAGCACTCAGAGAAGTAATTTAAATCCTATTTGCTAACAAGTTGAGACTTTAACCCTTAAAATCTGTCGCCTGACTGCAGTGAGCGCCCTGTTATCTTCTGTTTCTATTTGCATTGAAAGAGGAACTGATAGTTACAGGGACGTTCATCAGACTGTAGTGGGATATGCAACGCCCCTCCTCTTTTAAATCAAAACTCAGCAGTTCTGCAAAGCTCTTTGAACCGGACAGAGAACCGGGTCAGACCATCGGGGAACTCTGCTGAGCAACATGGAGGAATCAGCACACAGACGAGGAGACAAGAAAGTGGTGGCAGTGGTGGGCGGTGGTTTGGTAAGAAGGGAAAATGAAAGTGAAAATACCAATTCAGTGTGTATATAATATTTATTTTACACTTTCTGGGTGCAAACATGGCGCCAGTTTGGTTTTACAAAGCATTATTCTGTCATCATGTCATGTAGGAAAAGTGAAACTATGGACAGAAAGCACAGAAAAGGCATTTTAAACTGCGCTGACATTATCAATGCACTTCTTTTCATCTTTGAGGTGGGGGCACTCAACGCCTGCTTCTTCGCCAAAAGAGGCTTTGAGGTGGAAGTCTTTGAAACAAGAGAAGGTAGCTTTTATTTACAAATCAAACAAAATAAAAAAAAAACTGATGAACAAAGCTGGAGTCAAATTATTCTGTGTGTTTTTGGTCAGATATTCGGAAAGCCAAAGTAGTGAAAGGCAGAAGCATCAACCTGGCTTTGTCCCACAGAGGTCGGCAAGCCCTGAAACATGTTGGAATGGAGGATAAGGTATGCTGATTGAATGAAGTTACTCATGCACAAGTGGAGAAAAGGTAAGCTGTAAAGATTAGCATACGCTTGATAGGACTGCAGGGGCAACAAACAGCCGCAGTTGTTTATCTAATGTATAGTGGGGTCAAGTTTTAGGTGACGTGTTTTATTCAGAGGTGGTAAAGTACCCAAAGATTGTACTCGAGTAAAACTTACACTACTTCAACTTATTTTTACTCAAGGAAAGATAAAGGATTGAAATTTAAAGTTATGTCCAAATTCTGGTGTTTGAAAGACTAAATGAACATAAATTAATACAAATAACTTGATTACAAGACAACAAATTCAGGCAGCACTTTAACAAAACATGAAAAATGTTTACAGATGCAAGCTATCGATTAATGACTTAATCTAAAGTTGATTAATCTTATCATTAGACTAACGATTAACTGACAAGCAACCATTTTCTTAAAAACCAGTTTTCTCTTGTATGATGAGGGTCATAGGCTACATTCACACTGCAGCCGGAAGTGACCCGATATTTTGTCAAATCTGATTAAATTTTTTTTTTTGTCGTGGTCGTTCACACTTCCAAATGCGACTTGTTGGTGATCTCCAGTGTGAACTACAAACGACCTGAAAGTGTCCCGCATGCGCAGTAGAGGGCGCAATAACGTCACACAGAGAGCGTGCTCACCGCGGTAAAACTGTGTTTGCGGAAGTAAACGTGGATGCTAACGGTGGAGCTTATCTTACGATTTTAAAGTTGCTCTCCTACCGGAGTCAGCACATTTACAACTTAATCCTCATTATTGTCATTATTGTCCGCCATGGTTGTTGTTTTTCTTCCCGTCTGCGCGTGTCAGGACGCAGAATAGTGACGTTTGTCGAGTGTCAGTGACGTTAATGCCGGATGAATGCGACCTGGTGGTTCAGATTCAGGTCACATTTGAAAAGATACTATCGGATTTAGGACCACATATCCAAGTGACATGGGTCGCATCTGAAATAATCCGATCTGTGTTGTTCAGACTGTCATGAAATAATCAGGTCACATTAAAAAAAATAATAATAATAATAAAAAAGATCAGTGTGAACGTAGCCTTAGTTAAACGTAAGGAGCTTGTTGAGTGTTTATATAAACATAATATATAAAAGAACAGTATAAGGTGCATTTTGAGTCCCACACCGAACTTTGTTTGGACCGTTTCTCTTTCCCGTTCTGTTATGGCCGCCATCTTTGTTTTGTATCAACTGACACAGCAGGTATAAAAATACATTAGAAAGCAAACGTGATGCACAAAAAGAAATCTTACTTTTGCTTTACCTGGGCTAGAGTATTCAGACATTTTTACTCAAGTAACCATATTATGATATAATAAAATCAGTCAAGTAAGTAAAAAGTGCAGTTCCGTAAAGATACTTCTAGAAGTACTTTTTTTGGGTAACAGTCCAACACAAAGTGGTGCATAATGTCCATCCTGAATAGTTTTGTCTCAGTGTTTTATTAGTAATTATTCCATTTTCTTTCCCGAGATTGTTTCTAAGGGAATCCAGATGAATGCCAGGATGATTCATTCGCTACGTGGGAAACAAACTCCGATCCCGTATGGGAAGAGAGGACAGGTAAACCTGCAGAACCGCCGCCGTTTCCAAGCTTTGGTAGATTTTTAGTTTAGGAGTTAGAAAAGTTTCTGTTGCAATGAAATCTGTTATTCATATAAATAATAAATACAAAAAAATAAACATTCACATTTTTAGAGAGCTCTTCCCATAATGAAAGACGATTTCTCTGCTATGCAACAAACATCTTGTTGGGAAGCGGTTTGCAAGGATTGCATCATATGTACAAATTCAGCCTTCAGATAAAATATTCATCGTTCTGCTGCAGAGTTTGGACAAACATTGGGGTCAGTATTGAGCACATTATTGTAAGAAAATAAACTGCAGTGTCTTTTAAATTAAGTTTAATTAATCAGGACGTCATAAACTATTTGAGACAAGATGTAATTCTTTACTCAACAAAGATGAAGCAAAAAAAAGAAGGAAAAATTTCCAAATTTTTGTTGGAAAACTTACACTATAAGTCACCCTGAAAACACCAAACCAACACCCAGGCATGGTGGCGGCAGCATCAGGCTGTGGGGGAGGATATATTAGCTTCTGCAACTGCATCTTAAAGTCCCATCAGTGATGTACAGTCACGCTTGGTATTTGCAATAACTTTGTTCTTTTGCTGCTGTTCATAAGCCCATATCACCACTCCACCACCACTGTGCCTGAGAAGTAACATTGGTCTTACATCCCATTCTTCCAGAGATTGTTTTTTTTTTGTTTGTTTTTTTTTTTTTTGCGTGGGGGTCTCTTATTAGTGTTAGATTTAATTTATCTTTGGACACTTTGACCTTTAAGTGAATGTAAAGGTCAAATTAAATTCACTTAATTAATTCAGGAGTGGACGCCTTCCAGACGTCTTAAATAAAATTTCCACAAACCACAGATGCTTTTCTGAGGTTATTGCCGATGTCTTTCTGCTTTGGCAGTATGAGTATGAGATTGTGTTCAATCTCATACTTTTCTAGAGATGGATGATAAATAAATACACTGTAAAAACACAAAATCTTACCAAGTGTTTTCGGTCCAGTTTTGACTCAAATATCTTAGAAAGAGAAAATTAAATTACAAGATGTAGGAGCCTGCTTTAAGTCAGTAATTTCTTAATACTGATTAAAAAAAAAGTTCTAGTTCCACTTGCAGAGTATTTCACTTATTTCACAATCGTTACCTAGCAACGCCAGCCAAGCCCAGCCCGTCGCCTAGCAACCCAGTTCTCATTCCATTGGCAGATTGTTTCACTTAGCATGGGAAAATATCTTCTTATAGGAATTATTGGCTTAAAACAGGCTCGTATTTCTTGCTGAAAAGTTATTTGTAATTTAGTTTTGTCTTATTTTAAATGAAACTACATCAAAATTACGGTAAGATTTTGTGTTTTTGCAGTGTATGATAAATTAAAACTAACACATATTTTTACTAAATATAAATGTGATCCTCGTCTGAAAATAGAAATTATTTCCCTGCTGTCAGTTTGGCAGAGGCCCATAATCCGATTAAGGGACCTTCATGGTTAAATAATTCAAGATTCAAGATTCAAGAGACTTTATTGTCATTCACATCACGTGTTTACATGAGGTGGAACGAAAACAAAAATATTCCAGAACACCAGGAAGCGAACAAACCCTGCAGCCTTCCTGTTCCCTTTTAAAGGGACATGTTCACATTTCTGTTTGATTAGACTACATTAAATATTGTTCTCTTTTCAGTACATCCTTTCTGTTGACAGAGCCAATCTGAACAAAGAGCTGCTAACAGGTAAGAACGGAAAAGTGACGAATCACGCCTGAATTAGACACATCCAGTTATGACGTATGTTTTGTTACATCAGCTGCAGAAAGAATTTGGAGTAAAAGCGGTTTACAGATACATTACCCCTCTGGGAATGTGGCTGGAGGTTAAATAATTAGTGAATATTGATAAAATTGTAATACTGGACACATTTCTACTAGTTAAACTTGATAGTTTTCTGATTTAAAAGGCCAAATGTGGTTTCCTTTCATTCTTTCAACTTCATAATGTGCATTTTATTATTTTTTAAATTATAATTTGCATTGCTGCTCAGTTAGGAATGATATTTATTTAATGTTCATATTTGTTTTTCTTTTAGCTTAATGCTAACTGCATCTGACTGTATTGTTTTATAACTAGATGGGATTGAACTGCTGCTTTTAAATCCGTCTGTATTTTACTGAAATGAGTTAAACTAAACTGAATCACTTGAGTTCACTTTATTTAAACTGGCCTAAAATAAACTGAATTTGTTTAATTTGCATTGACTTGAACTAAAATCCATAATTTGAGTTTAACTGAAGCGATTTCTTTAATTAATCAAATGTATTTAAACTGAACTGAATTATTTAGTTCAATTGATTAATTGAACTAGTTTAAACCAAACTGAATTCAATAAAACAGAATTGAACTGAACCGATTCAAACTGAATTGAATTTATTTAAACCTAACTAAAATAATCTGAAGTAAACTGACCTAAATTAATTAGATTTTCATTAAACTGAACTGAATTGGATAATTTAAATCAAACTGACTCAGTGAGTTACTGAAATAAACTAAGACGAACTGAACTGAATCAACTGGAATTGAACTGAACTGAGATGAATTCATGTAATTTGCACCAAACTGAACTGAATAACTTAATTTGAATTGAAGCAATTATTTTTAACCGAACTGAATTTATTTCAGCTGAACATTTTAAACTAAATTAAACTGAACTGAATTTAACTAATCTGAGCTAAAATAAAGCGAATAAAACTGAACTAAAGTGAGTTTGAACTGGATAAGTTGAGCTGAAGCGATTCTTTTTTTAACTGAATTTATTCAAACTGAACTGTAATGAACTGAACTGAACAACTTGACATTAACCAACATCAAAATTGCATTTAAAGTAATGAAATATCTGGTTTATCATTTAAGTTAAATATCAACCAGTTTAGCCAGATATATTGGTTTTAATTGGACATTTAGGATCTCCTTTAATTGTGTTAAAATTGTTTTGTTACTTATTGTCGCACCTCTTTTCAAAGTATTTGCTCTTTTATTGTTTGTCCAGATTTTGGCACTTTTCTCTCCATTTACATTTCCTGGCATTCCTTAAATAGGCGACATAAGGGGACGTGCGTTCCTTTCTTTTCGTAGCTGTAAGGATTTTTTCCTAATATTTAATGATGAGCCTCTGAGAGATAAAGTGTGGCAGCTTGGCTCTGTTTTTAATTAGACTGCCTGGATGCGCTGGCAGAGATTGTCGCTGCTCTTATCGTGGTTGATTCAGGCGGCTGCCGCTCTGCAGATAAAGAGATTTCACAGTGCGAAAACCCAAAAACATCAGTTTTCACAGATCCCAGCTGCAGCTCCGCGGCTCCACTGATGATCCTTCAGTTTTTGCTGACCCTCTCTTTAGCGGAGTAAAAGTTTTGGGTGAATTGTAAGAAGACATGGCAGCTGGTGTTGCATCACAAGCTGTTTTTGTATCTCTCGCAGCGGCAGAGACGTATCCAAACACAAAGCTGAACTTCGACCACAAACTGCAGGACTGGAGTGCTGAAACCGGACTAATGACCTTCGCCAGGTAAATGGTTAGTGATCGCATGCAGAGACACAGAGTTCACTGTCCATGCAGGAGGTGGTAGAGCAGCTAAAGATTTAACTCACGTAAAAGTAAAAAGCAGCCATCTAAGAAATTACTCAAGAGTAAAAAGGTATTTGGTAAAAAAGTCTCCTCAAGTTATGAATTATGAATCATTTAATATGTAAAAATTACACCATTAGATGGACCAAATTATAAAACTAAGTGGAAATTTTTATATTTTAAGGACAAAAATTACATTAAAACATATAAGTAAAAAAAATCAAAGCAAAATCGTGCAAAATATTTTTTTCCAAAACAGTTTCTTTCAAGTAAAAACTTAACAGACGCCACAGGTGTAAGTCTGGTGAATTTCAGGTTAAAACATGTTTGTTTTTGATTCAGTGGGAAGAAAATACAGAAATTTTACTCAAGTAAGAGTAGAAATACTTTTTAATAAAATTACTCAAGTAAAAGTAAAAAGTACAGTGTACTAAAATACACTGAGCGTTGCCAGGGAAACTTTCAAAGAAAGTTACACATTTAACTAAGTGACTTTTTTTTGAAGACATGAACTGAAAGTATAAATGTATTTTTAAAGTTACTCATTTACTAAATGCAATTGAGTAAATGTAATTAGTTACTACCCAGCTCTGGTCATCGCCCCCAGAGAGGATTCCTTTTGCAAACGGACAAAACTATAAAATATGTAAAGAAACAAAAGGTTTCAGAATTATTTCATTAAGTTAGCATAAATGCTAACCTGATAATTTCTGGTTTTAAATGGCCATGAGTTCTGTGGCGGAAAATTCTATTATTAGATAATACATTATTACCTTATTACCAGACAATATAAACTGTCATTACAATCCCCTCTTGATCATTTGCACTGTAAGATTCTGCCCCCAAAAAGGACAAACAGCTGCTGCCTGCGACGACTAGCATTAGCTTTAGCTGTCAAGTTGTCAACACAACAAGCTAAATCTTAAATGTTCACCTGATATATCAAAGAAAAAGGGGCACAATACTTTGCTACTAATTGTCAACACTATGACAACTAGATAACCAGGTCAGAAAAATGTTTTAAGTAAAAAAAAAAAAAACAGCGAGGGAGAGTGAAGTAGGTCAGTTATGCTAGCTTGACTTTGTCAACCTTAAATGTAGATGTGTTGCAGAATCTGGTGTGTTTGGGTTCAGCAAAAATAAAAAAAAATTAAAAATGTTGATACATACACCAACTCTGACTGATCATTATGTTTTTTTCTCATCTTCCCTTCAACTTTCTGAGCGCCGCCTAGAGGCACCATTTGAAAAACACTGTTAGCTGACAAGGGTTTAGAAATGTAATAGACTTGTTGTGTTTTTAACAGCTGTGAGTAATTAATTTGTTTTTTCATAACTGAATGTCCCGAGGAAAATGTGACGCACAATTTACAATCCAATTAACCCTGAAACACCTCCAGCTCTTTTCGGGTGGGAGGATTTCTGCTTCAGCTCATAATTAAAGCGCCAGGCAGAAGCACAAACTGTTGTACACAGATTCTCAAATTAAATGCAGTCTTATCTGGAAATTAAAAAATATCCACTTATTTTAACGCCCACAGCTCTGTGCAGAAGTTTTCCTGCTCCTTTAACTTTTTCCACTGTTGTTTTTTACTGCGGTTTTATGAGACAGACCAACACAAAGTGGAGGGAAAATCTAGCTTAGAATATCTTGAAATGTTTGGTATTGATTTGTATTGACAGGGCCGGCCAAGGCCTTTTCGGGGCCCTAAGATTTTAATTTTGGAACCCCCCCCACCACCCCATACGAACAGGTCAACCCCAGATGCTTTGTCGTTTCTTGTGTTACATACCTGCTATCATTACGGATGGCTATTGAACTTAAAATTACAAAACATTTCCAATAAACTGTTTAATCAGTTGGAAAAAGTGATTTATGCTGTTTGAGTTAAAAGTTACTTTAATATCTTTGAAACCAAATTCCATCTGTACTCATGAGCACATGTAAAAAAAAATTTAAGTTAAACTAACGTGGTTAGTGTAATTTTTCAACTTGATATTACCAGGAATTCTAAATTAAGATTAGATTTATTCAACTTAATTTTGGTTTGGGAGGTGAAGTAAGTCGCGTAGGTTTTCTAAACCAAACATTTCTTGTGTTTAGTTAGTAACAGGTAACACTGGTAACTGAGTGGAAATTCTTGCCTTCATTTTTTCAGTAGAGCCAACAAAACGTGTGTAGAGAGTGTACTTATTTTTATTTATTAGGGGTGCAAACATTTTTTAAGTTGTGGGTTAAAGTATACTTTTTTTAACATTAGGCATAAAAGGCTCTAATGTTGCCTTTTATGCCAAATTCCATATTTTTCCACATTTTTGTACTTCCATTTGGGTTTCTGCTGCTCCTAAAAGCAGCTGAAGCACTTAAAAAAAAATCAACCGGCCATTTTTTAGCAATAAGTTTATGTTTTTTGGAGTCTGAAAAATGAGCCGCGTTAAAAACCTTCGGAATGTAACGTCACAAATCAGCAGGCACTGCCTGTTACCTAGCAACCCCAGCCTAGCACTGCCCGTTACCTAGCAACCAAAGCTGAGTTCTTGGAAAAGACAAGCGCTCTCTTGTTGACCTGCCATCCAGAATTCACTTGCTGCATAAAGTTAGAGTTAGCGGCCGTGGCTAGCAGCAATTTATTTTTATTTAAAGTGACAAGACGCCCTAAAAGAGCTCATTCTTAAATAATGAGGTATTATCTCATTATCTAAGAATAACTTTGTTTAAAAATAAGGTAATAAACATGTTTTTTATTTCCCATAAAACTATCATAACATGATCAAGATCAGCTTTAGCGATAAAAATGCCTGTTTGCTGGTGCTAAAATGTGTTGAAATGATTTAAAAGAAGCTGCAGTCGACTGTGCAACAGTGACAACCGTTCAAGACGATTTCCAAAGTTCCTTCCTGCTGTGGTTCCCGCATGCAGAGCTCAGGAAACAAAGCCCAGTAATTCATTTCAGACTCGACAGGCTCCAGCTCACAGAGAGGTTGAATCTAATGGCTGCGCAATTAGAGAAAAAGACTGAAAAGGTTTAATTTGTTTGAAAGATTGATCATAAAAAAAGAAAATTACCACTGTGGGTTATGTCTGCTGGCCGCTGTAATTACTTTTATTCGACCCTGTAGGAACGAAATGAGTTTTCTGCAGAAGGAGGCAGATATATGAGCCCCCTCAGTGTTTTGAAAAGTCAATTTTGACGGATTTTCAGTGTTTCTGCTGTATTGTAGCACCTCCTGACAGATACAGAGGGGAGTTTTTGCTGTACTGAAGGTGGAGAGCTTTGTAAAATAAAACATTTATTACACTTTACTGTATCTGTCTTGCTTTTACCACCTATAAAAGTGATTTTTTTTAAGTTTCACACCTGGAGTGACTGTGAGGCTTGATGTAGCTGAAAAAGGTGTAAAAGAAAGAAATACTCTTTGTCTAAATATAAATAAATGACCAAAAAAAACAAAGTAAAATACGCAATGAAAAAAAAACAATTTACGGTATTCCTCTGTATCAGTAAAAATACACTTTTTTGTGTATCCTTTCTGGTTTCAAGAAATATAATGCTTAACATGTCAAATACCATTTTCATAATTCAAGGATATCAACATAGTCTGAAAGTAAGTCTCATATCTTATTTGTATAAATAAAAATAGTCATGTTATAAAAGAAGATACATTAATTTCCAGGTATTTTTACTTGTTTTGGAAAGTTTTGACAAGTCTCATGTTCTTGTTCGGTTGGCAGATAATTTTTATTGTTTTTTTAATATTACTTTTTACAGTGTGATGTCTTACAGTTTCACATTTCCTCAAACTGCAGTCACAAGCGTCAGTGTACGTTAGTTGTTGCTTCACAAGCAAAAATAAAAAATGTGAGCCGTAAATCGTCCTACATCTGTGGTTTAGGTCAAAGAATAACTGTGTGTTAGAATGGCCCAGTCAAAGTACAGACATAACCTGATCCAATGCACATTTCATTCAATCTGAGGTGTTTTACAAAGAAAACACTGGAAATAATTTAGTCTCTAAAGCTGGTAAAGACTAAATCTGGAAAGTGTTGCTCATGATTATGTTGTGTTTGCCAATCATGTAAGAACTCAATAAATATATTCAAATTTGTGCTGCAGTTAAATAAAAATACATCTGTCTGTGTTTGCTTGTTCCATCACTCATTAATCTGCAGTCCTCTGCACATTTTTAAAAGTAGGCATTTAAAAAAGTCTTCCTATGAACCAGCGTCAGTCTGTTTATGCAGCTTCAATAAACTGTTTCTTAAATTATTCAAGTGTAAATTAATGATCCTCCAGGAGGAAAAAACAACAACAGATTGTTAAAACATTTGGATTGAATTCAGGTGGAAGAGCTGCTTTAATTCAGGGCTGAAACGATTAATCAGATTAATCGTTAGGAATCATTTAAATCAATGATCAATTAATCGTTAACTGGACTCAAGAGCAGCAATTAAGACAAAACTGTACAATATTTCAAGTTGAGATAAAAAGCCTTTGTCAATATGCTCTATATGGAAGACAATTAATGACACTGAACAAAAAGAAATTCTGACATTTTTCTCAAAATTCTAAATTTTCCCCAGAATTTTAATTTCATGTCAAAATTAAAATAAATAACCAAACGTTCTTGGGTGCATCATGCCAATTATTGTGTTAGCATATAAAAATAATCACATAAATATTTCTTCTTGGTTCTGTGATTGACCCAGTTGACCCGTGATTTGACTAGATTTGCTTGATTCTGCATAAACAATTTAAATAATTCTGATTCTGAGGGGAAAAATCTGAATTCTGATATTAAAGTCAGAATCCTCTTTAAAGCAAGACTCCAGTGGTTGCGTTAAAAATCTACAGAATGTTGAATTTTTTTTTATTATCCGATTAATCAATAGAATAATTGATTATTAAAATAATCGTAGGTCTCACTTCGATCACAGTTAAGTATCTGGTTCTCAGGCCGGACGGATCCGAGACGCAGACTCAAGCGGACCTGATCGTCGGTTGCGACGGAGCGTTCTCCGCCGTCCGGAAGCAGTTCCTGCGCCGCAGCCGCTTCAACTACAGCCAGACGTACATCCCGCACGGATACATGGAGCTCACCATGCCGCCGAGAAACGGGGAGGTCAGGCGGGTTTCACGGCGGCTTGAGGCTCAGGTCCAGATCAGGCTTTGCTTTTTCACATCTTAGCTTATTTGCAGTTCGCTATGAGGCCGAACTACCTGCACATCTGGCCCAGAAACACCTTCATGATGATCGCGCTCCCCAACCTGGTGAGTGAGAAATGCGTTTCTTTATTATTTTTATGTATATTTTTGAATGTGTACAGGACAAAAAACTCAACAAAGAACAGTTTATTCGCTCGATTTAACAAATTTCATCAGTTTCAGGCAGCAGGGTTGCAGAAGTAAGAAATACTGCCACCTGCAGGTGGGAGTTAGCATCACTTAAACTAATGTTTTGACAATTTTTGCGGAAAATTTGCACAAAAAAAAGGTTAAACTAGAAGCATTTCTTTTAATGCAGCAAACATGCAAAATTAAAGTAGTAGTACGTTGTAAATTTCTGCCAAAAATCTCAGAAATTTTGAGAGTAATCTCAGACTTTTTCTAGAAAAACATAAATCTACAAAAAAATGTAGAAATTTCTGAATTTCAAATGTTGACAGTGCTGAGATTAATTAAAAAAATTAAAGTTTTGGATCCGCAATAAATAACGGTCCACTTTGAATGTCAAATTGATCAATATATCACTTTTAAGAACAGGTTGAAACTGCACTAACTGCTGTACAAAAACAAAAACACGAGAATAAATGGAAGAAAATTAAAAAATGTAAATAAATAAAATAAAAATAAAACATCACAGCAGAAAAGTTTACAGTATCAGGACTTAATTAAATGGCAACAAATGGAATAAGTTTTAAAAAGTGATTTAAAATGACCCTTGATTTTAGGTCGTTTTTTATGGTCTGTAATTACTTTTTATGGAAGAGGATTCTGATTAAAATCTCTTAATTTTAATCAGTTAATACAAATATTTGATTTCCCAGCCAAACAATTTCAGATATTTTTCAGAAAATATCTGGTTTTATTCTGTTTTTTCCAGACTACACTATTTCACCAGATATATTTATTTTCCCTCCGTTTTTGTAGAAATTTAGTTCCCCGGCCACACTATATCAGATATTTTTTTATTTTTAAAAAAGCTTTTTTTTTCTTTGTTTTTGTAGATATTTGATTCCCAAGCTATTCTGATTAAAGTCAGAATAATTTTTTTTCAGTGGCCTAATCGTCCTCTGAACTTTTGTCCCACGTGTCAAAAAGTTTGGACACGTTAAATGTGTCTTAAGGATAACATTAACGCATCTTTTGTTGATTTTCTGATTTAGGACAAGACGTTCACCTGCACCCTCTTCATGCCCTTTGAAGAGTTTGAGAAAATCACCACAGGAGACGAAGTCATCGAGTTTTTCCAAAAATACTTCCCTGACGCCATCCCGCTAATCGGAGCGTAAGCGACCTTCCTCCGTCTGTGTGACGCGCCGTCTCCTCTTCCTCCTCCCTGCCTCTTCATCCCGACCCGTTGGGTCAGAAACACCTTCAGCTGTCATCACCCCACCCAAAGCGGGCGCATCAGCAGCGGACTGTGAAATTGAACGCTCACGCAGATTCCTGCCGCCGCAAGGCGTTTAATTTTCTGCGGGTGACGGATAGTCGGCAGGATGCAAGTAGCTCCGAGACTTTAATTCGGAGCGGTCAGGCGTGAGCAGCCCAGCGCGGGCTTTCCTCCCGTTACCTTTTCATTAAACCACAGCGGACAGGTCGCGCTGCTCTGCGGCACCCAGCTGTGACAGACGCTTCCACTGCAAGCAGGGCGACTCCGTTGTTTAGGAAGGAAACATCAGATTAGATCAGTTGCTCTCGGTAAGTTTGTAATTGTTTTGTTTGCTTTTGTCCTTTGCAGCGCCGCCCTCAGGAGGGATTATTTCCGTCTGCCTGCTCAGGCCATGGTCTCCGTGAAGTGCTCCCCGTATCACATTGGGGACAAATGCGTCCTCATGGGGGACGCGGCCCACGCTGTGGTGCCTTTCTACGGCCAGGGGATGAACGCCGTGAGTACCGCCGAGCACGGGAGGCGGGCTGACGGGGAATCACTTTAGATCCGATCAAAACGTGAACAAAGAATCACTTTAAATCCGTTCATAAGGCCCCAAAGAATCACTTTAGATCCGATCAAAACGTGAACAAAGAATCACTTTAGATCCGATCATAAGGCCCTAAAGAATCCCTTTATATCCGATCAAAACGTGAACAAAGAATTACTTTAGATCCGATCAAAAGGCCCCAAAGAATCACTTTAGATCCGATCAACACGCCTGAAAGAATCACTTTAGATCCGATCAAAAGGCCCCAAAGAATCACTTTAGATCCGATCAACACGCCTGAAAGAATCACTTTAGATCCGATCAAAAGGCACCAAAGAATCACTTTAGATTAGTTCTTAACTCTGGAAAAGAATCACTTTAGATCCGTTCATAAGGCCCCAAAGAATCACTTTAGATTAGTTCTTAACTCTGGAAAAGAATCACTTTAGATCCGTTCATAAGGCCCCAAAGAATCACTTTAGATTAGTTCTTAACTCTGGAAAAGAATCACTTTAGATTAGTTCTTAACACTGGAAAAGAATCACTTTAGATCCGTTCAAAATGCCCTAAAGAATCACTTTAGATCCGATCAATACGCCTGAAAGAATCACTTTAGATCCGATCAACACGCCTGAAAGAATCACTTTAGATCCGTTCATAAGGCCCCAAAGAATCACTTTAGATCCGTTCAAAATGCCCCAAAGAATCACTTTAGATCCGATCAACACGCCTGAAAGAATTACTTTAGATCCGATCAACACGCCCCAAAGAATCACTTTAGATCCGATCAATACGCCTGAAAGAATCACTTTAGATCCGATAAACACGCCTGAAAGAATCACTTTAGATCCGTTCATAAGGCCCCAGAGAATCACTTTAGATCCGTTCAAAATGCCCTAAAGAATCACTTTAGATCCGATCAACACGCCCCAAAGAATCACTTTAGATCTGATCAAAAGGCCCCAAAGAATCACTTTAGATTAGTTCTTAACTCTGGAAAGGAATCACTTTAGATCTGTTCATAAGGTCCCAAAGAATCACTTTAGATATTCTCATAATGACCTGAAGAATCACTTTTAATCCGATCATTACGGCCAAAAAATCAGTTTGATCTGTTCATAATACCCAAAAGAATCACTTTAGATCTGTTCAAAATGCCCAAAAGAATCACTTGGATTTTTTTAGTTCAAAGAATCACTCTAGATTAGTTCTTAACTCTGGAAAAGAATCACTTTAGATCTGTTCATTGCTATTAAAGAATCACTGATTTCTTTCCTTTTTTTTTGCTTTCAGGGCTTTGAAGACTGCATTGTCTTTGATGAAATAATGAATAAGTTCAATGAGGATTTCAGTAAGTGTCTTCATGTCTTTTAAATAAAACCCACTGGTGCAGAAAGAGTCCGGAGTCGGTAACAGAGTCATTCTGGGTTTCACCTGCACAGGTGCGGTGCTGCCAGAGTACAGCCGGGTCCGGGTTCCTGACGACCACGCCATCGCAGATCTGGCCATGTACAACTACGTCGAAGTAATTCAGTTTCTACTTCACTTGCTGAACTCCAGATGTTCTTTTCCAATATATTTTATTCCCCAGCCAAACGATTTCAGATATTTTTCAGAAAATATCTGGTTTTCTTCTGTTTTTTTCCAGACTACACTATTTCACCAGATATATTTTTAAAATATTTATTTTCCCTCCGTTTTTGTAGAAAATATCACTAGATCAGATATTTTTGTTTTTTTTAAAAAGCTTTTGTTTCTTTATGTTTTTGTAGATATTTGATTCCCAAGCTATTCGAGATATTTGTATTGATCCAAAACTAAATAAATACAAGGCCAGTGTCACCGATATTCATACGGATATCAATACCAATACAATACTGATACTTGTTATGATTTCAGTTTATCAAACTTCTGATCTTTTGAAGTTTTTGTGGATTTTTCTTTCAATTATTTTGTAAATGGAATCTGGACAAAGTTGAAATACGTTTACAAAATACTTTAATAAAATATTAATGTGATAAACAGAAAAATAAAATAAATTAGTGGAATCAACAAGTTAGAGGAAATCTGAAACTGAAGTATTGAGTCAATAAATATCTTTATATTAGATGCACTGATCAACTCTTTTCACCTATCGGCTGATATCGATCAGGAAAACGGTGCTGAATTGACTTGAAATTTTGTTTTTTTTAAAAATACAGATATAAATGTATTTATTAAAAAAATCTTGGATAACTCTGCACCAGTACAACACATTTAAATACACCAATAACTTCACATAATTAAACGTAGAAAACCAACTTTAATTTGTCCAGTCAGTAAAATTCGGGGTAAAACAGAATAAATAATAAAGAAACTGACAGAAACAATATGCTGACTACCTTGGTCAAACAAATAAAGAGTAAACTGTGATGCATTTTCTTTCAAATGGTTCAGAAAGTGGGATTAGGAAATGTAAATATAAATAACAAAGCATAGAATTAGACTGAATAGATCTGCCCTTATTATGGATGAGGAATGGTACAGATATTAATATCAGATCTGAGTGTTACTCTGCAGGAAATGACGGGCCGGGTCGCTCCTCGTGTCGCGTATTTATTCAGTTTAAACTGCGAAAAGAAAATACAGCGGTTACAGCAGCTGCTCCCAACAAGCTGTCCTCTCAGCAATGGCGGCTCCTTCAGCCTGCCAGAGCGTCACCCGCTGCTGCATATGGTGCTGCAACAAATACACATGACATCACTGCACATCTACACCCAACAGCTTTTAGACGCACTGGACAAATAAGAACCCCCCACATTTACCTCGTTATGTTCGCGAGGTGAAGGAGCGTAAGGCGCGCTGAAGTGTCCGGGAAAACATCATCGGCGTGCCGCCCCCTCCAGACGGGGTTTTGACGCCCCCTCTGGTGCTGCGCCCCTATGCGTTGCATGCGCTGCATACCCACTTTTTGCACCACTGGGCGTTTCTTCTCATTAGTGCGGTACTTGATATCTTTCTTATCACACTCAAGCCCAGTTCACAAGGCATGTTTTTTGTGCCCCGATTTTCCCCTTACGACAATTTTAGAACGTTCGGCGTTTTAAGATTGTCGCTTGCTAATCGTAACAACAACAACCCACCTCCGTATCACCTGAGTGAAGTTGGCCCCCCCACCTTCTTCAAATCAGACAAAATTGGTGTCAAACGTTTGTGCTACATTTGTGCAGCAAAATTTTTTGTTTGTGCCGCTATCATTTTAAAGATATAAAGAAATGTTTCTAGAGGTCATCCAAGGTCAGCCCCCCACCCCACTTCTTCAAATCAGACAAAATGGGTGTCAATCAACTCAGCTACGGTTGTGCTGGTTTGTGCAGCAAAAATTTTTGTTTGTTTGAAGATATTAATGAAAGTGTAAAGGTCAAAATGTCAACCAGCCCCTCAACTTTGATGAAATCCAACTTTCTTTATATCTTTAAAATGATAGCAGCACAAATGAAAATTTTTGCTGCACAAACCAGCACAAACATAGCACTAACGTTTGACACTAATTTTGTTTGATTTCATAAAAGGGGGGCTGGGGGGATTGGTTGACCTTTTGACCTTTACACTTTCATTAATATCTTCAAAGCCAAAGCAGTACAAACAAAAATGTTTGCTGCACAAACCAGCACAAACGTAGCTGAGTTGATTGACACCCATTTTGTCTGATTTGAAGAAGGTGGGGGGCTGGTTGACCTTGGATGACCTCTAGAAACATTTCTTTATATCTTTAAAATGATAGCGGCACAAACGAAAATTTTTTGCTGCACAAACGTTTGTCTGATTTGAAGAAGGTGGGGGGGCCAACTTCACTCAGGTCTCTGTATCGTAGCGCAGCAAACAAAACCGCTGCTCGTGAAATCTCCGTTTTTATCCAACGCCTTTTCTTTTTGTCACCTCGTTTATCGCTTTGAATAAGCTCACAAACGATCACTATTGCTTCTACATTGTCAGTCGTGTTTCTTAACTTTAAATTCGGGTGTGACAAAGTGGGATTTTTACGGGATTTTCTGACTGGAATCTGAATATCGATGAGTGAAATCGGATCGTGTGTGGTGTGTTGCTCCTTCCGTGGGGCTGGACACCACACACGGTGCGATCCGACCTGTAATACGTAAGATTTTTATGTGGTCTCTCAGGTTTTGAAAATCAACCGACAACTCTAAAATCGTGCCAAAACTCACTCGCTCTTTGGTCACCTAGCAACAACCAGTGGAGTAACTGATAAGTAGCAGTTTCATGTTTTGCCTCAAACTTGCGTTGAAATAAAAAGATCGAGATGGAGTGAAAGGAGAAACTTTGGAAAGATCACACCACCACTTTGACAGTATTCCTTAATATTGATGAAAAAATCTTTGTTTATTTAAGGGAATATTAATCAATTGATCGTCAGAGTAACTGATGAAAAATATGTTAAGTAATAGTTGCAGCCCTAACTGCAACTAAACGCATGAGATAATCAGTAGATGAAACATGAAAATAATCCATTTCATCACCTGAAGCAGAAACCGGCTTGATAGTTTGAAATATATATATATTTTTTTTTTTTTACATAAAAATGAAGTTTAGTATCATTGATATTCTGCTTAACTTTCCAGATGCGGGCGCACGTCAACTCCAAATGGTTTATTTTCAGAAAACACGTGGACAATCTTCTTCACCTCCTCATGCCGAAGACGATTATTCCACTTTACACAATGGTAAGTGTGTCTTCGATCACTGCTGTCACCACTTACGGAATAGTAACATGATTTTTTTTTATATTTAAAAATCACGTACAAATCTTACACTGGTTTTTCTTGCAGCTGATACCTTAGGCAGAATTGTTAGTTTTATTAGCGTGAGCACAGAACAAACATAAGATGACAGGAATCAGAACAGAAACTCGATTTGATGGTGCAAAATCGTCTCTTTTTAACTCCGTCTCTCCAGCATATCTAAACCAATAAACAGAAACAAAAAGGAACAAGAAGTTGATCTGAAAAATTATGAATTATCCGCACAAGCCGCACAATGTGTCCCTGCAGCATATTAGCTACGGTTAGGGCGGGGCGATTCAAATAGCCTGCTAGGTAGCAAGGCTGGTCAAATCAACTACGGTAACTCACTCTGGTTGCCTAGCAACTCATTCATTCTTTGGTTACCTAGCAACAACCTGCATAAGTAGCAGTTTCATGTTTTGCCACTCTGCCTCAAAACTGCCTTTAACATAAAAAATAAGATTAGGTTGGAGTGAAAGGAGAAAATGAGAAACTTTGGTCACACCACCAGTTTGGCAGAATTCCTTAATATTGATGAAAAAGTTCTAGTTTATTTATTTAATGGAATGTTTTCTAACATTTTAGTAACATTTTGTATTTAATTTTGAATGAAATGTCTCTCCATAGCTGCTATCCAGCAGTGAGAATAACTGGATTATTTGTGGACAAATGTCGCAAAATCTTACCAAGTACTGCCTCTGAAAAACACTCCGATCACACTAAACGCCACACAGTACAGTAAATACATTTAATAATATTTTCTAATTTCTTTGTATTTATCGATACTCATTCAACAAACTGAAAAAATGGGGAACAATAACCATTTTGACAATATGGACAGTTTTTTATTTATTTTTAAAAATCATTAATTGGAATTTATCATGACAGTGATCAATAAAAATTCTTATAAGAAATTAATCATGATAAACGATACAGTAAATGCCCAGCCGTACTTATAATTTGAATTAATGAGTTACAACATTTAACTTCCTTTGGGATCAATAAAGTACTTTTTATTAACATTAATAACATGGTGGAACTAGAAGTGTGTTGCTAGGTGACGGCTGTGCTTGGCTGGCGTTGCTAGGTGACGGTACAGGGACAGTTGACTGTGAAATAAACCACCAGTGGAACTAGTACTTTTTCACCAACATTAAGGAATAATTCACTTAAAACAAGCTCCTATATATAGCTGAAAATGTATTTATAAGTTAGTTTTGTCTTATTTAAAGTGTTCTAAAATGTTTGCACTATAAACTAAATCAAAAATACTTGGTACGATTTTGTGTGTTTACAGTGTAGATGTGTTTTAAGACTTTTTATACATTTTAACCTGTTTTGGTTTTGGTTTCTTTTTGGTTTTTCCAGGTGACTTTCACCAGGACCAGATACCATGTAGCTGTGGAGCGCTGGCATTGGCAGGACAAAGTGAGTTTCTTCCTCCTTCTGTTTAATTTTCCTCTCTAATCCATCACTGTTGTGAAGTTGCAGCATTCAAAACGCGATCCTCCAGCTGGAATGTGTTTCTGTGAGGAGCAGAAATGTTTCTGATTTGAACCAGGAAGTGTCTGACTCGTGCTAATGGTTTCTCTGCTGATAGTCAGAGAGACATCAGGGATTTCACAGCCAACCTCATAAATCGTTTCAACCCCAAATTGAATGAGTTGGCGAAGGTTAAAATGGATGTGATGAAGGGGAATCCAAAACGACCTCATGAAGCCGCCTGACCATGAAGGAAGATGGAGATCAAACAGAGCATTATGGAAATTATGTAAAGTCCATTATGTTTAAAGGCCAGGTCTCAAAATCAATTTATACTGCTTGAATTTTTTCCCCATTTTTCAAAAAGCAAAATGTTATTGGGATTTTATGTGACGGATAAAAAAAGTTGTCAGTTTTGTGAATGTGAATGAAAATGTACATCTATTCCACACCATTGACTGAAATCTGTAAAACAAACCATCAATTTTTAAAAGTCGCCTGATAAGAGTTCAAATGTGTGTAATTTAATCTCAGTTTTCTCATTAATCTCATTAATCTTTGCTGATTAATGACACATTAACCACTATTGTAACACAGTGGTGGCAACATGCTGTTATTGGTGAATTAGCTTAACCTATATAGCAATAAAGTTGATTTTACATGTTTAACATCTAAAATCTCGTTAGTGTTAGTAAGCAAACAAAGAAATTTGGTGAGTAATACGGCAGCGATTATGGAGAACCATTTAATTAAAAATTTAATAAATATCAAGAAATATTGAAATAGATAAAGATATCATGAAACAAACAAATCTTTGGGGAGAGGAAAGTACACAATGTTTTATTTCATGAGAATATTTATTTAATAGATTATTTATTCTAATTTTTCAAATAACATTATTTAATTATTAAATTTATTTGTTGAATTTTGAATGAAATGTCTCTCCATAGCTGATGTCCTACAGTGAGAATAACTGAACTATTAATAGACAAACATTGATACACTGCAAAAACACGACAAAGATATTTACACTGTTTTTAGTGTAAATATCTTTGCATGCATGAAATAAGACAAAAATATCTCAATATCTTGTTTTAAGTCAGTGATTCCTTAATGTTAATTTAAAAAGTTCTAATTTTATTGATAGTTTATTTCATTAAGATGTTTTCCTCCGTGTTATAGGTAAAATAATAATAAACTAGTTCTTTCTATAAATATTCGAGAATAATTTTCTTAAAACAAGTCCTACATCTTGCTGAAAAGTTACTTTAAAGTTAATTTTGTCTCATTTCAAGTGTACTAAAATATTGGCACTAGACAAAAACACTTGGTAAGATTTTGTGTTTTTGCAGTGAACTTGTTGAACAAAGCGGTCCAGTTGAAAACCAAACCCAGCTCACTCTGGAAACATTTTATATTTGCAGAAACTTACAGTATATTAAGGAATCAAAGCCAATTAGGAGTTTTTATTATTATCATGAACATGTTTGTTTCCCTGCAGGTGATAAACCGTGGCCTGCTGCTGGGAGCTGTGGGAGCTGCTGTCGGCGGCTCCTATCTGCTCATTAAAAATCCTCCAGACATCAACAGGCTCGTTATCACAGCTGAGAAGATCTGGAACAAGATGGTCGCCCTGAAGGCGCCGCCGAGTGTCGGCGCCGCCTCTCAGATCTGACAGACAGGAGCAGCGAAAGAGCCTCAGAACGTGGGAACGAACTGAGCGGCGTCCAAATTTAATTCCAAAAAAATCTTATAATGTCTGGAGCAGCAGCAGACTTCAGATTAGGATGTTTCAGTTAAAGCAAACGAACAGATTTCATCTTTATGTAACATTTTCACATTAAAATAAGTCCTTATTTTTATTTGTCACAATACAATTCTGTACGTTCTTGTGGGTTTATGTTTATTATTATTTGTAGATCTAACAGCCAAATAATATGCTTAAATTAAGCCCAAAGTTAAAAATTATGTGAAAAAAGTTGTTTTATTGACAGAACAGCATCAATAGTTATCAAGATCTAACCAGTTCATCTGATTCTGACGCGTTAAAGATTATTTCCTTAATTCTAAAACTGAAACCAAAGTATAACTTCAAAAGATGCTGAACATTCCTCGTTTTTAATTATTTTTCACTGAGCTATTCTCATAAAATTACTACCTTATGCTAAAATACTACCTTATTCTAGTAGTTTTATGGCTTTATTGTGGCATTGTTACTTTTTCTCACATTATTACAATTTTTTCTCAAATTACAACATATTTAGGTAAAAATATTATGACTTCTTGTTTTATTATGGCTTTTCTTTTGTATTATTGTGAATCTCTCACATAATTACAACTTTATTTAGGTAATATGACTTTTTTTGTCACGTCATTCCAACTTTTTTCCCACATTTTGACAACTTTATTCTTGTAATATTACAATTTTACTCTTGCAATGATTTTTTTTCTTATCACATCTTTTTCTCTTATTATAACTTTGTTAAGGCAATTCTGTTCTCATGTCATTGCAACTTTGTCGTATTATGATTTTAATGTAATACGACTTTATTCTCGTAAGATGATTTTATTCTCAAAAGTTTGTGGTTAACATCAGTCCAGCAGCTTCTGCCTCAATACATTAAATGAAATATATAACCGCTGCTAACAGCAGTTAAATAGTTAAAATGCACAACATTAATAACAGTTAAAAATATATCAAGTATGTGTTAAAATATAAAAAATGCAGACTTGATCCTAAAAATACAGACGGCAACCGAAAAAGGGGTTGTCGGTTACCGGTTGCTATGGTGACCACCAACTGCCAAGAGTAGCTCAACTTCATATACCAGCAAATGTCTGAAGACACAGCTTGTTGACTAAATAAAATACATTCAAAGAATAAACTAATTTTGACAAACTTCCCATTTATAATATTGTTCTAATATCCTGTCATAGTAGGTGTAATGTGACAAAAATCTGAAAATTTGATGAGCATTTTTGTTTCAAACTCAAAACACATTGAGTAAATAAACATGCAAAACTCCTCGATACTCCGTTTAACTTCACACACTTGAGCCTTTCCCCCAAACATTAAAAAAACAAAGAGGCCACTCAGTCATTCAGGTCCGCAGTGAAAAGGGATTTTATTAGACATGGAGATCCATTCATTATGTCTATTCATAGCTGACACCCAGGAGGTTATGAGCGCAGTGTCCCACCCTGATCTCATCTCCTTTTGCCTAATTACACTCCTGTAATCCTCGCACATTCTCACCAAATGCCACGTCACAGTGTCGGCTCTCATCGCACTAGATAATGAGATGTAGTACACAAACCTGCTCGCTTAAAATAGAGTCTCTTTCCTGAATCCACATACAGTAATATGTATTTATGGTTAAGAAACTAAAGCTTTATTTTTCATCTTTTTTACACACTTGCAGTTGGGTACCAACCAAAATGTATCATCATAAATAACAAACTGACCCGAACTTCGCTGTCCTCTTAACCTGCAAAAACACAACGTATTACCAAGTATTACCAATATCTGAATACACTTTAAATAAGACGAAACTAACTTACTAGTAACTTTTCAGCAAACTGAAGAGGCCTGTTTTAACTTAATCCATCCTTAGTATTGATAAAAAAATAGTAGTTTCACTGGCAGATTTTTTCACTTATAACTAGTGGTGCCCAATACGAATTTAAAGTTTTATCGCAACACTGCAAAAACAGAATATCTTCTTGAGTATTTTTAGTCTAGTTTTAGTTCACTTGAAATAAGATGAAAGTAACTTTTTTAGCAAGACATATGAGCTTATTTTAAGGAAATAATTCATTAATACTGATGAAAAAGTCTTAGTTCCGTTGGCAAACATAATTTATCTCCCAAAGGAACTGGTACTTTTTCCACCAATATTAAGGAATTATTTACCTTAAGCAAGTAAACAATCTTGCTGAAAAGTTATTTTTAAATTTAGTCATCTTTCAAGTGTGCCAAGATATTTGCACTACAAAGTAGACAAAAATACTTGGTAAAATTTTGTGTTTTTGCAGAGAATATTTGTGGCAATAAGAACCATTTGTTACTTATTTTTTAGGTAACTATGACTGCATGGCTCAGCAATCAAAGCCTCAAACACAAATACTACTCCTGAAAACATTCAAAACTTTCCATTTGTAATACACTAAACCTTTACACAGTCCAGTTAAACTCCATTTAATAATATTTTCAAATTTAATTTTTATTTATGAAACAAAATGATAAGAAATTTATCACAATAAATAAATGAAACAATATAATAAATGCCCTCCCATACTTGGGAAAATGTCTTCTTATTATAAGTGAAATAATCTGCCAGTGGACGTAGAACATTTGTTGCTAGGTAACGGGGCTGGGCTTGGCTGGCGTTGCTAGGTAACAGCGCAGGGACAGGTGATTTGAAATAATCTAACAGTGGAACTAGTACTTTTTTGTCAATATTAAGGAATCATTTACTTAAAACAAGCTCCTATGTTTTGCTGAAAAGTTAGTTGTAATTTAGTTTTGTCTTATTTCAAGTGTACAAAGATATTTGCAGTGGAAACTAGACCAAAATTACTTGGCAAGATTTTGCGTTTTTGCAGTGTAAAGTAGCTGCATTTCCGTTGATAATATTTGTGCAAATTGGAATCACTGAAATAAATTTGCTCATTAGAAGCACATCAATCTCACAAAAAAAGTTTTGTACTAGGATGAGGTGGTTTTTTCGGCTTTTTAGAAATGAGTGTATTTCACAAAACTGTAATGGAAAACTTTGTTCGCATGTGCTAAACAACCGGACGTTACTACTGGAGGAAATTAAGGAGACAACAGGAAGTGGTTGGAGAATAACGGGCCGTCTAGGCCTGTCACAATAACACATTTTGCTGGACGATAAATCATCCCAGAAGTTATTGCGATAAACGATAATATTGTTGTTTTGATACCATTTTCAAGTAATAATAGGGGTAATCAAAGATTATTACAATTTAAATTGTAATGAACATTTAACACTGGAACTGGAAGACATTTTAAATATCCAAAATAAATAAACAAAACAGAAACAACAAATAAAATTAATTATGAAAACAAAATTATCCCTCAAAAGAAGGGCTAACTGAGATCAAAATACCAAACTGAAGATTTTTTATCATCCAGTTTTTGTTAAAAAGAGAGAAAATAGAAAAACAATAAATCATGGAAATGGAAATTATTGATATCATTTTTAATTTATCATGTGTTTAAGTGATTATTGCGCCAGGCCTAAGCAGCATGTTTTTTTTAATGACTTTTCTCATGAACAAACTTATTCAGCTGTGATTTTAATGCCGTTTCTCATTTAACTTAAACATCACAATTGCAAAATTGTGTTTTTCCGGCATTAGTGTTGAATGATGACAAACTTTTGAGCTGATTTGTAACAGAAACGCAGCTACACTCCCACATACTGCATGACATAAAACTAGTTAATCAACTATGCAATTACCCAATATCACCACAGCTGATGTCTAATGAGGATGTCCCCTCCTGTTGGGTATTTACAGTCAGTTGTAAAAAGTCTGGGGCTGCGTTCAAACACGGAAACAGCCGTGGAGGTCAGGCGGGATTAGTTTGGCTTGGAACTGCATGTTTGGTCATAAGGCATTACCCAGAGGTCAAAGGTCACAGTGGCCTCACTTGGATGACGTTCATCTGCGAGGAATCTCTGGCCTTGGAGGTGACGTCGATCTGCTGGAAGTTGTCGCTGGTGATGATGAAGACGATGGAGGAGGAGTTGAAGGTGACCCTCTTTTTGGGGCGGTCCCTGGAGTCGCAGGCACTGGAGACGACGATGGGGCGGATGGGGCGCTGGGCGGGCGTCAGCGGCCGATCTTTGAGGTTCTGCTGCAGCCAGGAGATCTTATGGAAGAGCCGGGAGCAGAGCAGCTGCAGGAAGTAACGCCGGAACTGGAGGAAGAGGATGAAGAAAACAGATTATGATGATCAGAGCTGGGTAGAAAAGCCAAAAATTACACTCGGGTTAGAGTAGCAATACTTCAACATAGTTTTACTCAAGTAAAAGTAAAAAAGTAGCTAGAAATTACTCAAGAAGGGGTAAAAAAGTATTTGAGTATTTGGTAGAAAGTCTACCCAAGTACTGAGTGACTCATCAGATTATCAATCACTTCATATTTAAAATTTGCGTCAAACGGACTAAAATATAAAGTTAAGTGGAAATGTTAGTATTTTGAGGACCAAAATGACAATAATTCATACAAGTAACAAAAATAATAGAATTTTCCAAAATCAGTTTCTTCCGATAAAAAATTTATGAAACTTTAACAAGAACTGCAGTTGGTAGAAAATCCAGAAATTTTACTCCAATTAGATTAGTGATGCTTCATAATAAAATTACTGAAGTAAAAATAAAAAGTACAGTGTAGTAAAAAGACTCCTGAAAAGGGTCCTGAGCTAAATGTAACCATTTACTACTCAACTCTCACCAGTTCTCACTCGTTTAGCCATCGATATTTAACAACGTTTACATTTCAGAAAACGAAGTTGCATTATTTTGCCATCACTCCAAAAATACAAAGTCTTACCAGGTATTTTTGGTCTAGTTTCTTGTGTAAATATCTTAGTACACTTGAAATAAGACAAAACTAACTTAGCATGGTAAAATCCTCTTCTTAAATATAAAATAATTCACCAGTTTTTATGTTATATTTATCTATTGTATTTAACCAATACAATAAAAAATGATTAATTTAATCATTTTTAATTAGTTAAAAATGACAATAGTTCTTGACGAGTGACAGAACTATTGTCACTCGTCACTCAAAGACAAAGAACAGTTCTCATTAACTGAAACTTGAGTCCTACAGTTCACGGCATAGATCCGCTCAAAAGAATCGAATAGTTCTTGAACAACACATTTTCTTCTGATCACATAAATAATCATGCTGTTTTCTTTCCATCGATATCGTCAGTTTTTCTTTTGAGTGACCCAGTTTTAAGCCATTCATCCATTATTTTTTCAAGCTAGCTGTAGTTAGCTGTACGCGTCGTACTTTGAGCTGACGTCACAGTACATAAACGGTTGTCACGTGCAGTACCTTGCGGACCACTAGGGGCGCCCGCGGACCGCCACAGGTTTGAGAAAGACCGTTTACAAACCTTTCTACTCATGAACACGTAGATGAGGGGGTTGTACGCCGTGCTGGACTTGGCGAAGAAGGACGGGATGATGGCCACGGTGGGAGAGACCATGGCCTTCCTGCCGAACGCCTCCATCATGGACACCACGGCGTACGGCGTCCAGCACACCAGGAAACAGGAAATCATCAGTAGGAACATGGCCGCCACCTTCTTCTCGTAGCGCAGGATCTTTATAATCTGGACCGTCTGCAGGTCTTGGAGTGAACGCAGCTGCAGAAATTAAAGGAAAGAGAAAATTAAGACTTTAGTATCTTCCGCTGTAAATCTGAATTATGAGGTGTTGAATTCATTTCCAGTTTGGAAATCTAATTTATTTTTGTTTGCAAACTGACAACGGAAATCATCACATCGATCAGGGATGTCTAAAGTGTGGCCCAGGGGCCATTTGTGGCAATTAGACTAATTTTGTGCGGCCCCCAACTACCATCCAAAAGTGATACGAATTTGGCCTGTAGATGTAGACTTTTAATTTGCAATAACGATAAAAAAATTTTTTTACAAACATACTTTTCTTACACAAAAAAATTTAAAGTACAACACAAAGTATTTGTGTTTTTATAAAGTTTTAAAACTGAATTTATCCAGAGACTTTAATTGAAAAGCCAACTTTGCTGCAACCAAATCAGCTTTTATTTCTTCTTAAACTTGGATAAATACAGCAAATGTTTGGGGAGAAAGTGACCCAAATCCTGTTCTTATTACTGAAAATAAATGTATTCAATCAAACCCAAAAGAAACTAAAAACTATATATTTCTTGTATTCAGCAAACATGCAAAATTAAAGAAGCAATAAAAAATTCTGAGTAATCTCAGAAAGTTTCTAGAAAAATGACATTTCTGAGCTCCAAAGGTCAAAAGATGTGCGAGTAAAACAATGTTGAAGTTTTGACATAAATTAAACTTTCTAAAAGAAACTTAAACATTTCTAAAAATTAAAATGCTATTCAAGAACATTTCTGATGTTAATCAGAAAGTGTCTGAGTTCTTGGGGAAAATGTACCAGGTCTTGTCTTAGACCTGGAATAAATATCAGGCTGCTTTGTTTTCTTTTGAGTCAACAGTTTTGGCCAACGTTTAACTCCCTTTTGAACATCTGGGCTTTTCTGACACGGTTTCATTCTGCTTGTGTCGTTTGTACCACTGTCCTGGTGGAAGGTTTAGCCTCCAGTGTGGTTCCTTCCATCTTTGCATCAATTAGGACCAGTTTCCTTGTCCACTCCACATCATGATTCTGCCACCACCAGAATCCCAAGACAATCATATTACTTGGAAATGGTCTAAAAACTATATTATTGTTTATTGATATAACTTCTGAGACAATTTATTATTAGTTATTGTAAAAGGTGCATTGATGAGACTGTCTTAGAAAAATAGACAGAGGGTTCTTCAAATTTGCTGTAGTACAGACTGCTACAGGAGATCTTTTAAGAATTTTCAATTAATACGAATCACAACGTTTAATTTTGCTTTGAATTTTAATTTGAATTAAAAAATGAGCTGCTGTAATCATTTAATAACCTTTTTTAATGGTTTAATTCATAATTTTTTTTTATTTTTTCTCCATTTCCATGTTGGCGATCTGCTCTCTCTCCAGGTCTTCAGACACCTGATGGGTTTTTCTGTGTCTGGAAAAGCAGGCCAGCTGCTCTGGAGTGAAATCTCTGCAGCGTTCAAAGTGTTGTTTTTTTTTCTTTGAAGATTTTCCCGGATCGCCGTGATGAGACTCGTCTCAGGCTTCGGCGCCGTTCTGGGAATTTTCTGCAGCTCGAGTTCGGGGGTCTCAGAGGAGGGAGCTGCTCACACTTCCAGCAAAATGGTGAATATTTAAGGGAGGAAACTGATTCACACAGACATGTGGGTCACTTGAACTGAATTAAGACTGATTTTCTTTTTTTACATGCAGATTTAATGTAATGAAAAAAATCTCCACAAGAGTCAGAAAGAGTCAGCATAAAAAAATCCATAATTGAGTCCATGTTTTCAAAGGAACATCTTAACCTGAGGTTATATCAGGTAACGTTTTCAATCTGAGCTCACTGTGGGAGATACTAAAGCAGAAGTGATGAAATGAACACAACCAAGTGGAAATGTTATCCGAGCGCAAACAATGAGAGGAGCTGACCTAGAAGACGTGACATTTAAAGTCGTTAAACAAATCAGGGCGATAGGAAGTGATGCGATGTGGTATTTGTGCTTCAGGAGTCTAAAAACTGACCACAGCTTATGAGCACTAAAGGTTTGTTATTTATGTTTTTTTATCTTCATGTGTGAGTCGAACTGACCTGGAAGTGAAATGTCTGGTGATGAGTATATTTTGTCTTTGGGTGAAATGGCTCTCTGCCCTGGGCGGCACGACATGAAGGGCAGCAAGAGGCAGAAAATATCAACCCAATCCTATTTTTCTGTTGCTTATTTTAAGTGGGATCTATTACGCTTTCTTGAAGGATAATTCAATGATGGATAATTCAATGGCCTAAACCAGTGTTTCTCAACCCTGGTCCTCACCGCCCCCCTGCTCTGCATGTTTTAGATGTGCCTCTATTCCAGGACAGCTGATTCACATGATTGCATGACCATAAAGTACTGCAGAAGCCTGTTAATCACCCCAAGATACAATTCAGGTGTGTGGCAGAAGGGAAATATCTAAAACATGCAGGACAGGGGGGCGGTGAGGACCAGGGTTGAGAAACACTGGCCTAAACAAAACATTTATTATATTATTTCCACAAAATCATTCTTGGATACTGAGATTTTTGTCAGAATGAGCCGTTTTAGGGTCTCTTGTCACTTTAAATCCTAGTAAGCTGCTACAGCCCACGAGCCCCCAATTCAACTTTTACACTCTCACCTGAAAATGGCTGCAAACAGATGCGAAGCTGTACAACCGTACATCTTTGAAAAGCAGAAGAGTAGCCTCCTGCACAACCAACAAGAATGCAGCAGGTGGTTTCTGGATTTTAAGTCAACAACAAAACACTTGTTTTTTCCAGCAGCCATTGTACAAAGCAAACAGGGGTAAAGCCAGCTGACCAAATATGCTGGAGTTCAATTTGTGTTGCTAGGTAACAGACAGAACTTTGTTCGGGTTGCTAGGTAACAGATGGAACTCTGCTGGGGTTGCTAGGTAACAGATGGAACTCTGCCGGGGTTGGTAGGTAACAGTGCAGTGCCTGTTGATTTGTGACTTGGCAATCTGGAGGTTTTCGAAACTGCAAATTTTCCAGACACGGGTATTTTTTTAAGTTTGTTTTTAGAATCAGTTGAGACCCAAATGGAAGTACAAAAACGTAAAAATATGTGAATTTTGGATAATTGGCGCCTCCCTGTGGTGTGCACAGTGGAAACATTGTGATAAATTATTGCCGCGATTAATTAAATAGCTGTTTCAATATTTTTTTAAGGAGTTTGCACCATCGAAACGTACATATTTAGACTGTTCAGACCACATCTGAATTACTCTACGCCAAACAGAGATTCTGTCAAATAATGTAATAATTTCAAAGCTTTTTTGGACTATTTTGGATTAAAACAAGCATGGAAAGTGCAACAACATAGTTAATGTTTACTTTAATATCAGTCTATAACTTCAGTTCTTCATGTTTCTCACAGGTTACATAATAAAAAGTTATTTTTACAGAAGGGTCTTTATTACCAAGGTACATTTTCTCCCTGCTTTTAGTAGTTCTTGTTTGGTTTTGAAAGATCAGACTTTGCTATATACTGTAAGTGTACTTGTATAAAGATGAATGATGAGTTTATTTTATGTGTTCATTTTCTTTGCATGTAATTACTTTGTTTGGTCAAAACTTAATTCTTGCCCCCTTCTGCCGTTTTGCAACTGTTCATCCATCATTATTTCCCTTACGTTTCATTTTAAAGCTTCACACCTGCCGTTAGTCTGGATGTAATTTGGATTATTTTTATTTTTTGGCTGTTTGGGATTCTTTTCTTTCTGCTTTTGCTGGCTGTGAGCTTAATGACCATTTCAGTTCGGATCTCTCCTGCTGTCTGCTCTGCCGGTTCGGTCCTTTATTATCAGATAACATTGTTACAGTGGCAGAAGGAAACCTGGGCTTTAATGCAACACTGCATCCAGCGTTGCTATGATGATGAAATCCTTATCACAACGTTAAACTGGCTGTGGGTGATTATTAACTTCATTGACTAATAAAACTTTTTGGTTTCTGAAGATGTAATTTTTGAAAAAATTTGGATATTTCTTCCCGCCAGTGACCCAAAACTAATTTATTTCCATTTCTATGTTAATTAAAGTGATCAAATGAGTCGGGATGTAAATATTTAAGGTATTTAATGGTCTTTGCTACTCAGAATTATGAATTATTTTTGGCTGTCTTTAGGATTTTAATTTTTTTAGTGTGGTTTAAGTGCTAGAAAACATTGAGGAGCCAGACTTTATTGTCAATTTGTTGGGATTAGAGCGGAAAAGCTTTGAAATGTCAGCTTTAGAGAGCCAACGGTGGATCTGCCATTTCAAAATTAGGAATTTAATATGGTTGAAATGTCACCTGCAGGGAGAATTTATTCCAGCAGAGCATAAGGTTTTGTAAAACAACAAAAACAAACATCTGCAGCCTTACCATTCTCACTGTATAGAGGATGTTGCCATAGCAGTAGACCATGATGCCAACGGGCACGAAGAAACACGCGAAGAGGAAGAAGAGGATGAAGGAGGCGTCGTTTGGGTCTTTGGACGCCCAGTCCAGGGAGCAGCCCAGCTGGTGGATCTCTAGCGTGTAGCGGTTCCAGCCCAGCAGAGGCGCCCCGGTCCAGGCCAGCGAGTACAGCCAGATGTGGGCGATGGCCCGCCACGCCCAGGGGAAGTCCACCACCTGGGCGTGCACCACCCGGATGTAGCGCTCATACGCCAGAGCCGCCAGAGTCATGATGGAGACGATGCCTGGGAGGAGAGAGAGCGGCGACTCAGCGTCTCTTTGCTTTCATCACAGTCGTCATCAAACTCGAGGTCCGGGGGCCAAATCTGGTTTTAACAGCACAATCTGGCACAGCCGCCGGCCCTTTAAGAGCCTTCATGATTTTGATTTGGCCCAAAATGAAAATGAGTTTGACGCCCCTGGTGTAAACCCAACACCAAGCAGTCATTTCAGAGCGACTCTTTAAGCTTTTTTAAAGGGGCAGTACGATGTAAAATCTACTTTTTTCAGCTTTACATCATTCTCTCATCAGAAACATACCTGGAGTGTTGCTTTGATTTTTTTCATGAATGTTTCATTAATCCTTTAATCTCCATGGAAACCACTCAGCTGTCTAAAACGCCTGGGTGGACATGGCCCCGCCTTCAAGGCGCAGCTCCACCTCTGAGCTAATGAGCTTCTGCAACTTCCCCACTCAGCTCCTTCAGACTAGCCAGCAGCAATTAGCAAACACCTGGTGGAACTGTGCATCTGCCGAGCTCATAATAGGAGCTACTTCGCAAAAAACTGATAAAAAACGTTGTTAAAGGGTAGAGGAGCCATGTTGTGATTACTTCCAGAAGGCGACATTTTAAAGAGACAGAAGCCTAAGGTGTTAAATATCAAAGTCAAATTTCACAGGCTAAGCTAGCTGAAGCGTAGCAGAGAGTAAGTTAGCGGAGAGATTGTTTCTGTCAGTGCAGCAGCTTTGATTGCACTTTTTAAAACATACTGTACTCCAATGTATACAGCCACCTGTGGCGGCGTTACAGGAAAAGCAGTATGACTAAACTTCAGGTTGCTTATAATGATGGCATGAGGTGCTGCTTATGATGCCCCGATGGAGTAGAGCCAGTCAGATGTTTGTGAAAGCCGATGTGCCAACCTGCACTGCTGTGCTTCCAAACATTATGACCAGATGTAGGTGTAGATTAACTGACTCTGCAGACGGCATCATTCAGACTTTGACCGATCCTGTTCAAAGCTCAGTGAGGTTCTTCTCCAGTTTGTGGAATCGCTGGCGCATTAGTTTACATGTCAGTGATTGATTATTTCATTATAATATTTATTTTTTTCTTGTTTTTATCTGTTTGTGGACCATAATTGTGTCTAAATAAAGATGATGAGTCCTACTGTAAAGTATACAACTTCCATTTTTTAGAATAAAAACATCATTCGACAGCCTTTAGTCAAGCAAAAATCTAGATTGCAAAACAAGGAATTCAGAAAAAACATCAAGAAATAAAGAAATCAGGTTTCTCAGAGCTTTTATAGACATGTAGTTTTTTTAAGATGAAGCATCATTACCTCATCTTTTCTTCTTTAATCTGTGTGACCTTGGATCGTAAGACGTTAAGAAAAGATGATTTTCATCTAATTTATGAGTGAACACTCATTAATTCAGCTTAAACTTTCATTATCTTCCAGGTTTGCTTCATTTTGTGAATGTGGGCCAGAGCAGATTGCCACATCCTGCTGGTGAAATAAGATGTACAGTACGAGAATCGCTGTGAACATCAACTTTGCATCTTTTTGATCTGCAACGTCTCCTGTGACATGTTTGAAATGCAAACATGAAAGATAAAAAAACCAAAAACCAAAGGTGTCGCTGCAGTACTGCGCGCTGACAGAGGCAGGCAGACGTGTTCCTCACATCCTGCAGGCTCACAATGCAATGTCAGCTAAAGGACGGCAGGATGACAGGAGCGGAGGGCAACTGTCCAACGATGAAAAAGCAACAAAAAACACCAAAAGAGGCCGGAAGGGTTTTTCTAATGAGCTCATTATCACTCAGCCCTCCTCTGGGCTGCAGGTCGAACGGTGGCGGGAGCCAAAAAGTGCCTGTTCACACGTCATTATTAAATACAGCTCTGCTTATGGTAATGAGTGGGAATGTGTGTCATCCCACCGAGAAGCCAGGAGACGCATCTGCACGATGCGACGACCCCAAAAACGGGCAGCTTTTCCTGACAGGGCAACACATTCAGGTTCCTGGATGCTCAGTTTTAACCAGAAAAGCTTTCAAGTTCTTTTATTGAGCCTTTTAGACATTATTATACATTAAAAAGTATAAATAATTCACTTCATTTTTGTTAAGACAGTAAATATTACATCTGCACGATGCAGTGACCTCTACAGTACAAAAACATGCAGCTTTTCCAAATAAGATGCAAAAAGTAAAACATTTAGATCAGCTTTACAAGTGTTTGTAAACCATTTTATGCAGTATTAGACATTAACAATTCAAATAAATAATTAAACTTGATTTTGTTAAAACAACTAACATTATGCAATGCTCAATTTTAATTAAAAAAGCATCTCTATTAGAAATACATTAAAGACGCTAACAAACAATTCAATGAAATCTTGTTAAATAAGATTATATCTGCTTGATGCAGTGACCTTTATAGTAATAATAAATAAATAGCTTTACAAACCTTTTTATAGAATATTAGAAATCCATAAAAAACGCAAAGAAATAAATAATTTTGTAAATAAGACGATAAACATTGTCTTGTAATACCATTTAGTCAATTAAATTTAATATATTATGCATGACGTAATCTTGATGGCTGTGGATATATGAGTGAAATAAAGTATCCATCTATTGATTAGGAGTATCATCAATATCTGGTCAATGCTGCTATGTTGTAAGGTTTATAAGAAATTAATTGTATTCATATAAAGTGTGTTTTAATTACTTGATCAATAATAATAATAACAATAAAAAGCGCTTTTAAAGAAAACATTTTCTCCCGGATCGGATGTGTCTTCTCACCGAACAGGCTGTTGCTGAATCCGTCCCAGACGCAGGTCGCCTGGCTCCAGATCCACCTGCCTTTGACGCACGACGCAAACGTGAAGTTTATCCCGATGACCGACACCAGAAAATCACTCAAACTTATGTTGACCAGCAGCAGATTGGTGGGCGTGCGGAGCCTCTTGAACCTGCAGTAGAGTAAAATCACCGCCACGTTGTTGCAGAACCCGAACACTCCGATGGTTCCGATGGCGACGGCCAGAAGTTTGTAGGTTCCATCCGCGAACAGGTATCTGTCCGCGCTTCCCTCGGTCTCGTTGGCCGGATTCATCGCGGGGACGCAAACTTGGTTTCCAGCATAGTGAGGCGCACGAGAGGCGGGTGGCAAGGTGCGCGCGCGCCGCGCATTCAAACTGGCAGGCAGCGCGAGCGCTTTTGGACGAAACTGGGTCAATGTGACGAAGTCAAGGTGGGCAAGACGGGAGTGTTTCCTTTCCGCGATACCTTTCAAATTAAAGCGCAGAGTTTGACCCACGTGCTGTGTGACGTCAGAAAGGTGTTTCAGATCTTCCTGCGAAGATGGAGATGCGCATGTAAAGATGTGGATGTTCATTTTCAAAGTCAGGTTATTCATAAATGTTTAATTCACAAACTAAGTATTTACTTTTCAAATTAAATACTTAATTAGAAATCAAAATTTTTACTTTGTAAACTGAATATTCAGCTTCCAAATCAAATATTTAGTTAGGAAGCTAAATATTTAGGTAGATTACAAACTAAATATTTAACTTTCAAATGAATCTTTAGTTAAAAATATAAATATTTAGCTACCAATTTAATATTTAGTTCTTAACAAAATATTTAGTTTGGTTACTTAATATTTAATATTTCTTAGTTACTTCTTAACTAATTATTAAATTGAAGGCTAAATATTTAGTTTTCAAATTACATATTTAGTTAGAATGCTAAACATCTAGTTAGGAAAACTTTATATTTAGCTTTCTAGTTTCCTAACTAGCTAAATATTTAGCTTTCAAATTAAATTTTTAGTTTACATACAATATTTAGTTTGCAAAGTAGGATGCGTAACCATAGCAACAACTTATCGGTTTTTTTGTTTGTTTGTTTTTGTTTTTGCAACAGGGCAGCTGACTAGAACGTCAACAGCTCAAATATTTCCTGAACTACAAACCCAAAGTCCCAGAGGAGGGTGAATCATGACGGGCAGGAATCATGTCCCAGAATCCTTTTCTCCGCCCGTCTTTCTAACCACTGGACCAGGAAGTGACCAAAGAAGGAGCAGCAAAAGCAAATGAGGTGGATTAGCATTGTTTGATGCCGGTGTCATTCAGGACATGTTGCTGGGAGATGTTTCCTCTCCTGTCTGGAAATAGAGCCGTTAGCGTGTCAGGACAGTCATGTGACTGTCGTAGAGTAACAGTCTTCAGTCAGAGGCGTCTTCAGAGTCGTTGCAAGACTGACTGCTACCAGAGATCCATCACAATCCACAGCTTTTTAATGAACAAAGTATTTCTGATTTGATTTGAAAACAAGCAAATCAAATCAGTGGACAAGATTTGACTGATTGTGTCACTTTCATAAATCTCTCGATGTATTTTATTAGCATAAAATGCTGTTTACACCTCAGTATCTTTTATTTTTACTTTGAACTCAGGCAGTTTTGGTCGTCTTCCGTTTCTGACGTGAAACTGATGACAGCTGGAAACTGATGACAGCTGTAGCGTCTTCGTTCTCCAGGCCGAAGCTCCATTTTCTGCTTCTGTTCCCATTAAAGACGTAATTACAGCCCACATAATGGGCTTTAAGCATTTAATTACATGTACCACTTTAACTGCAGGACCGTCTGGGACACTTCAGATCCAATTAAAAGTCAATTCATTAACATCAAGAGCATTTCGCAGATGTTTGGACTTGTGTTGTACATCCAGTCCAGGTGCAATGTGTGTGTTTTTAATACTCATCTTCTCCCTGGAGCTTCTTCATGGAAGAGTTTAGCCGTGGAGTTTAATTACCGAAATTAACTTATGGAGGAATAATGGAGGAGTCAGAGCTGGAAGAGGCTCCTGAAACTGTGTCTCTGTGATGACATTACTTATTATTACTGTAAAAATATTTAAAGTATGGATACAAGCATAAAAATATGCATCTCACCCCTCAAGTTTGTCATTTTTCCTGTTAGTCACTTGAATTTCAAAATGGATGCCCAACTTGAGCCTTTTAAACCAATGAAATGTTTCCTGTCTTTATGACTTGCATGAACTTTTGTTCCCGTATGCAGACTATGATTTTACTCCAAACATGTACATCTGTTTTAGTGCAAAATCTATTTTCATGACATCTATGGCGGCCATCTTGAAAACCAAATAATTATCAGTAAATATGATTTTTATGGATCCAATTATGTAAGATTTGACATGAAAAGTAATTATCTGTAAAATACTTACTACTAATGGTGACGTTCAGGATGTGTTAAAGTGAACTACAATAAAAAAAACATTTTCCTTGATGGCCATGGCGGCCATCTTGAATTTTTCAAAGAAGAATTCCTCTGAGATCATCTGTTCCAAGTCTGTGTGAAAGATTTTGCTGAAATATTAAATTGTGTGATATTCCAGATGTGCTGACAACAACTGGTCTGATTTTCTGACATTTCCTCGTTCCTCCGTCGCCTCATGTTGTTCAGACGGAAACATGTCACAGTGTTGGTGTGTGACCCCATTTCTCTGTGCCTACAGGTTGGTTAGAAATAGCAAATCTTCCTCTCACACACACACACACACACACACACACACACACACACACACACACACACACACACACACACACACACACACACACACACACACACACACACACACACACACACACACAGAGGCAGCAGAGAGAGGAGAGCGGGTGGGAAATGTTTTAATTATGCCGCTCTGACTCTCTGGCACGGCTCGTTCTCCGTTAAACGCTTTTCGCTGAAGGTTCAGACGAGGCGCCAAACGGATTTACGTTCTGCTGACGCGTCGTTTTCCAAGGACGCTCAGAACAAAACGCCACCGCCGCACTCTGCTGCTCTGACCGGACCGGGCTTTAACTGGGCCACTGCAGCACAGAGAGGAGCTGACAGGAGACCAGCAGTTAGAGCTGGCATCCAACGTTCATCCAACCATCCAACGTTTATCCAACCAACCAAACATCGAACCAAACATCCAACCAAGCGTCCAACCAAACATTCAACTAACCAACATCGAACCAAACATCCAACTAACCAAACATCGAACCAAACATCCAACCAAGCATCCAACCAAACATCCAACTAACCAAACATCGAACAAAACATCCAACCAAGCACCCAACTAACCAAACATCCAACCAAACATCCGACTAACCAAACATCCAACCAAACATCCAACCAAGCATCCAACTAACCAAACATCGAACCAAACATCCAACTAACCAAACATCGAACCAAACATCCAACCAAGCATCCAACCAAACATTCAACTAACCAACATCGAACCAAACATCCAACTAACCAAACATCGAACCAAACATCCAACCAAGCATCCAACCAAACATTCAACTAACCAACATCGAACCAAACATCCAACCAAGCATCCAACTAACCAAACATCCAACCAAGCATCCAACTAACCAAACATCCAACTAACCAAACATCGAACAAAACATGCAACCAAGCACCCAACTAACCAAACATCGAACCAAACATCCAACTAACCAAACATCGAACCAAACATCCAACCAAGCATCCAACTAACCAAACATCGAACCAAACATCCAACCAAGCATCCAACTAACCAAACATCCAACCAAGCATCCAACCAAACATTCAACTAACCAACATCGAACCAAACATCCAACCAAGCATCCAACTAACCAAACATCCAACCAAGCACCCAACCAAACATCCAACTAACCAAACATCGAACAAAACATCCAACCAAGCACCCAACTAACCAAACATCGAACCAAACATCCAACTAACCAAACATCGAACCAAACATCCAACCAAGCATCCAACTAACCAAACATCCAACCAAGCATCCAACCAAACATTCAACTAACCAACATCAAACCAAACATCCAACCAAGCATCCAACTAACCAAACATCGAACCAAACATCCAACCAAGCACCCAACTAACCAAACATCGAACCAAACATCCAACTAACCAAACATCCAACCAAACATCCAACTAACCAAACATCGAACCAAACATCCAACCAAGCACCCAACTAACCAAACATCCAACCAAACATCCAACTAACCAAACATCGAACCAAACATCCAACTAACCAAACATCCAACCAAACATCCAACTAACCAAACATCGAACCAAACATCCAACCAAGCACCCAACTAACCAAACATCCAACCAAACATCCAACTAACCAAGCATCCAACCAAACATCCAACTAACCAAACATCGAACCAAACATCCAACTAACCAAACATCCAACCAAACATCCAACTAACCAAACATCCAACCAAACATCCAACTAACCAAGCATCCAACCAAACATCCAACTAACCAAACATCGAACCAAACATCCAACTAACCAAACATGCAACTAACCAAACATCCAACCAAACATCCAACCAAGCACCCAACTAACCAAACATCCAACCAAGCATCCAACCAAACATCCAACTAACCAAACATCCAACCAAACATCCAACTAACCAAACATCCAACCAAGCATCCAACTAACCAAACATCGAACCAAACATCCAACCAAGCACCCAACTAACCAAACATCCAACCAAACATCCAACTAACCAAACATCCAACCAAGCACCCAACTAACCAAACATCCAACCAAGCATCCAACCAAACATCCAACTAACCAAACATCGAACCAAACATCCAACTAACCAAACATCCAACCAAGCATCCAACTAACCAAACATCCAACTAACCAAACATCCAACCATCCAACCAACCAAACATCCAACTAATCAAACATCCAACTAACCAAACATCCAACCATCCAACCAACCAAACATCCAACTAACCAAACATCCAACCATCCAACCAACCAAACATCCAACTAACCAAACATCCAACCATCCAACCAACCAAACATCCAACTAACCAAACATCCAACCATCCAACCAACCAAACATCCAACTAACCAAACATCCAACCATCCAACCAACCAAACATCCAACCAACCAAACATCCAACTAACCAAACATCCAACCATCCAACCAACCAAACATCCAACTAATCAAACATCCAACTAACCAAACATCCAACCATCCAACCAACCAAACATCCAACTAACCAAACATCCAACCATCCAACCAACCAAACATCCAACTAACCAAACATCCAACCATCCAACCAACCAAACATCCAACTAACCAAACATCCAACCATCCAACCAACCAAACATCGAACCAAACATCCAACCAAGCATCCAACCAAACATTCAACTAACCAACATCGAACCAAACATCCAACTAACCAAACATCGAACCAAACATCCAACCAAGCATCCAACCAAACATCCAACTAACCAAACATCGAACAAAACATCCAACCAAGCACCCAACTAACCAAACATCCAACCAAACATCCAACTAACCAAACATCCAACCAAGCATCCAACTAACCAAACATCGAACCAAACATCCAACTAACCAAACATCGAACCAAACATCCAACCAAGCATCCAACCAAGCATCCAACTAACCAAACATCGAACCAAACATCCAACCAAGCATCCAACTAACCAAACATCCAACCAAGCATCCAACCAAACATTCAACTAACCAACATCGAACCAAACATCCAACCAAGCATCCAACTAACCAAACATCCAACCAAGCACCCAACCAAACATCCAACTAACCAAACATCGAACAAAACATCCAACCAAGCACCCAACTAACCAAACATCGAACCAAACATCCAACTAACCAAACATCGAACCAAACATCCAACCAAGCATCCAACTAACCAAACATCCAACCAAGCATCCAACCAAACATTCAACTAACCAACATCAAACCAAACATCCAACCAAGCATCCAACTAACCAAACATTGAACCAAACATCCAACCAAGCACCCAACTAACCAAACATCGAACCAAACATCCAACTAACCAAACATCCAACCAAACATCCAACTAACCAAACATCGAACCAAACATCCAACCAAGCACCCAACTAACCAAACATCCAACCAAACATCCAACTAACCAAACATCGAACCAAACATCCAACTAACCAAACATCCAACCAAACATCCAACTAACCAAACATCGAACCAAACATCCAACCAAGCACCCAACTAACCAAACATCCAACCAAACATCCAACTAACCAAGCATCCAACCAAACATCCAACTAACCAAACATCCAACCAAACATCCAACTAACCAAACATCCAACCAAACATCCAACTAACCAAACATCCAACCAAACATCCAACCAAGCACCCAACTAACCAAACATTCAACCAAGCATCCAACCAAACATCCAACTAACCAAACATCCAACCAAACATCCAACTAACCAAACATCCAACCAAGCATCCAACTAACCAAACATCGAACCAAACATCCAACCAAGCACCCAACTAACCAAACATCCAACCAAACATCCAACTAACCAAACATCCAACCAAGCACCCAACTAACCAAACATCCAACCAAGCATCCAACCAAACATCCAACTAACCAAACATCCAACCAAACATCCAACTAACCAAACATCCAACCAAGCATCCAACTAACCAAACATCCAACTAACCAAACATCCAACCATCCAACCAACCAAACATCCAACTAATCAAACATCCAACTAACCAAACATCCAACCATCCAACCAACCAAACATCCAACTAACCAAACATCCAACCATCCAACCAACCAAACATCCAACTAACCAAACATCCAACCATCCAACCAACCAAACATCCAACTAACCAAACATCCAACCATCCAACCAACCAAACATCCAACTAACCAAACATCCAACCATCCAACCAACCAAACATCCAACCAACCAAACATCCAACTAACCAAACATCCAACCATCCAACCAACCAAACATCCAACTAATCAAACATCCAACTAACCAAACATCCAACCATCCAACCAACCAAACATCCAACTAACCAAACATCCAACCATCCAACCAACCAAACATCCAACTAACCAAACATCCAACCATCCAACCAACCAAACATCCAACCAACCAAACATCCAACCATCCAACCAACCAAACATCGAACCAAACATCCAACCAAGCATCCAACCAAACATTCAACTAACCAACATCGAACCAAACATCCAACTAACCAAACATCGAACCAAACATCCAACCAAGCATCCAACCAAACATCCAACTAACCAAACATCGAACAAAACATCCAACCAAGCACCCAACTAACCAAACATCCAACCAAACATCCAACTAACCAAACATCCAACCAAACATCCAACCAAGCATCCAACTAACCAAACATCGAACCAAACATCCAACTAACCAAACATCGAACCAAACATCCAACCAAGCATCCAACCAAACATTCAACTAACCAACATCGAACCAAACATCCAACTAACCAAACATCGAACCAAACATCCAACCAAGCATCCAACTAACCAAACATCCAACCAAGCATCCAACTAACCAAACATCCAACTAACCAAACATCGAACAAAACATCCAACCAAGCACCCAACTAACCAAACATCGAACCAAACATCCAACTAACCAAACATCGAACCAAACATCCAACCAAGCATCCAACTAACCAAACATCGAACCAAACATCCAACCAAGCATCCAACTAACCAAACATCCAACCAAGCATCCAACCAAACATTCAACTAACCAACATCGAACCAAACATCCGACCAAGCATCCAACTAACCAAACATCCAACCAAGCACCCAACCAAACATCCAACTAACCAAACATCGAACAAAACATCCAACCAAGCACCCAACTAACCAAACATCGAACCAAACATCCAACTAACCAAACATCGAACCAAACATCCAACCAAGCATCCAACTAACCAAACATCCAACCAAGCATCCAACCAAACATTCAACTAACCAACATCAAACCAAACATCCAACCAAGCATCCAACTAACCAAACATCGAACCAAACATCCAACCAAGCACCCAACTAACCAAACATCGAACCAAACATCCAACTAACCAAACATCCAACCAAACATCCAACTAACCAAACATCGAACCAAACATCCAACCAAGCACCCAACTAACCAAACATCCAACCAAACATCCAACTAACCAAACATCGAACCAAACATCCAACTAACCAAACATCCAACCAAACATCCAACTAACCAAACATCGAACCAAACATCCAACCAAGCACCCAACTAACCAAACATCCAACCAAACATCCAACTAACCAAGCATCCAACCAAACATCCAACTAACCAAACATCGAACCAAACATCCAACTAACCAAACATCCAACCAAACATCCAACTAACCAAACATCCAACCAAACATCCAACCAAGCACCCAACTAACCAAACATCCAACCAAGCATCCAACCAAACATCCAACTAACCAAACATCCAACCAAACATCCAACTAACCAAACATCCAACCAAGCATCCAACTAACCAAACATCGAACCAAACATCCAACCAAGCACCCAACTAACCAAACATCCAACCAAACATCCAACTAACCAAACATCCAACCAAGCACCCAACTAACCAAACATCCAACCAAGCATCCAACCAAACATCCAACTAACCAAACATCGAACCAAACATCCAACTAACCAAACATCCAACCAAGCATCCAACTAACCAAACATCCAACTAACCAAACATCCAACCATCCAACCAACCAAACATCCAACTAATCAAACATCCAACTAACCAAACATCCAACCATCCAACCAACCAAACATCCAACTAACCAAACATCCAACCATCCAACCAACCAAACATCCAACTAACCAAACATCCAACCATCCAACCAACCAAACATCCAACTAACCAAACATCCAACCATCCAACCAACCAAACATCCAACTAACCAAACATCCAACCATCCAACCAACCAAACATCCAACCAACCAAACATCCAACTAACCAAACATCCAATCATCCAACCAACCAAACATCCAACTAATCAAACATCCAACTAACCAAACATCCAACCAAACATCCAACTAACCAAACATCGAACCAAACATCCAACTAACCAAACATCCAACCAAACATCCAACTAACCAAACATCGAACCAAACATCCAACCAAGCACCCAACTAACCAAACATCCAACCAAACATCCAACTAACCAAGCATCCAACCAAACATCCAACTAACCAAACATCGAACCAAACATCCAACTAACCAAACATCCAACCAAACATCCAACTAACCAAACATCCAACCAAACATCCAACCAAGCACCCAACTAACCAAACATCCAACCAAGCATCCAACCAAACATCCAACTAACCAAACATCCAACCAAACATCCAACTAACCAAACATCCAACCAAGCATCCAACTAACCAAACATCGAACCAAACATCCAACCAAGCACCCAACTAACCAAACATCCAACCAAACATCCAACTAACCAAACATCCAACCAAGCACCCAACTAACCAAACATCCAACCAAGCATCCAACCAAACATCCAACTAACCAAACATCGAACCAAACATCCAACTAACCAAACATCCAACCAAGCATCCAACTAACCAAACATCCAACTAACCAAACATCCAACCATCCAACCAACCAAACATCCAACTAATCAAACATCCAACTAACCAAACATCCAACCATCCAACCAACCAAACATCCAACTAACCAAACATCCAACCATCCAACCAACCAAACATCCAACTAACCAAACATCCAACCATCCAACCAACCAAACATCCAACTAACCAAACATCCAACCAACCAAACATCCAACTAACCAAACATCCAACCATCCAACCAACCAAACATCCAACCAACCAAACATCCAACTAACCAAACATCCAATCATCCAACCAACCAAACATCCAACTAATCAAACATCCAACTAACCAAACATCCAACCATCCAACCAACCAAACATCCAACTAACCAAACATCCAACCATCCAACCAACCAAACATCCAACTAACCAAACATCCAACCATCCAACCAACCAAACATCCAACTAACCAAACATCCAACCATCCAACCAACCAAACATCGAACCAAACATCCAACCAAGCATCCAACCAAACATTCAACTAACCAACATCGAACCAAACATCCAACTAACCAAACATCGAACCAAACATCCAACCAAGCATCCAACCAAACATCCAACTAACCAAACATCGAACAAAACATCCAACCAAGCACCCAACTAACCAAACATCCAACCAAACATCCAACTAACCAAACATCCAACCAAACATCCAACCAAGCATCCAACTAACCAAACATCGAACCAAACATCCAACTAACCAAACATCGAACCAAACATCCAACCAAGCATCCAACCAAACATTCAACTAACCAACATCGAACCAAACATCCAACTAACCAAACATCGAACCAAACATCCAACCAAGCATCCAACCAAACATTCAACTAACCAACATCGAACCAAACATCCAACCAAGCATCCAACTAACCAAACATCCAACCAAGCATCCAACCAAACATTCAACTAACCAACATCGAACCAAACATCCAACCAAGCATCCAACTAACCAAACATCCAACCAAGCACCCAACCAAACATCCAACTAACCAAACATCGAACAAAACATCCAACCAAGCACCCAACTAACCAAACATCCAACCAAACATCCAACTAACCAAACATCCAACCAAGCACCCAACTAACCAAACATCCAACCAAGCATCCAACCAAACATCCAACTAACCAAACATCGAACCAAACATCCAACTAACCAAACATCCAACCAAGCATCCAACTAACCAAACATCCAACTAACCAAACATCCAACCATCCAACCAACCAAACATCCAACTAATCAAACATCCAACTAACCAAACATCCAACCATCCAACCAACCAAACATCCAACTAACCAAACATCCAACCATCCAACCAACCAAACATCCAACTAACCAAACATCCAACCATCCAACCAACCAAACATCCAACTAACCAAACATCCAACTAGCCAGCCATCCATTGGTTAGTTATTCTTCTCTTTTTTCCGTCCATCATCTTTCTGAGTCACATTGTGATTATTTTTAGACATTTCTCCTGTGATAGTTGGAACAAAGTTTTCATATAAAATGAACAAAATCTGAGTGATTGCTGGTGTTAAAACAAACATTTTCTCCTCTAACTAGCCCATTTGATCGACAGATTTCTCTCTGAGCTTTTTGTCTTCAGCTCAGTTCTCAAATTATTGTTTTTTCTGAGCCTCTGAGCTTTAAATGTTGGTCACTTCTTGTTTCCTGTAGTCAAATCTCACTTCCTGGTATCGTACAGCCCTTCAGCATGCAAATAACCCACCACTGCTGCTCCCCCTGAGATGCAATTATTGTTACATTACAGTCACTGTACTGGGAGCTGCCCGTGTAATAAATATTTAAGTAGCTTTTCACTGTCACAAACCTCTGCGCCGCCGCCATGACATCCCTCTAATAAGCCAGCTCTGCCATCACACATCTAATTATCACCACTGATATGTGCTTCCTGGTTCTCTGCTGAGGATTCGCAGTTAAACACCACCCTGTCTCTGTACGATGAATGGTGTGGGGCTCCAAACAGGCTGTGAAATTAAAGCTCACTTAGTTAAACACAGAGTGTCACAGCTGCAGGCAAAATAAGACGGACTAGATGGTGTTTAAATTCTAATTGGAAGGCAATTTAAGTCAAAAGCTTTTGAGGCAGAGTGAATATAAACAAGCGTTTAAAGATGTGGGTGAGGGAGACTGAGGCCAACAGAGCTACTTAAATTATTTAGTTTTTACAAATGAAATAAAACAAATGTTATCACATTTAGATGATTCAGTATCTCAACTTATTTCTTAGTACAGAAAACATGCAGTAGGTCATAAAACAAAGTTGTTTTAACAGAATGTTATGGCAACATTAATATTTTTTAAAGTTTTTAAATTCTCGATTATTTTCATCTAGCCAGCTGAAAACATGAGACATTCTGTTTTAACAGTTACTCCGGGATCAACAGCAACATTTAGAGAGGAAAAGACGCTTCTTGTCTCGACAGCAAAAGAGTTTATATAGAAGTCCGCAAAATACCGCTTTTATTTTGATAGTCCACTTCCGCTTATCAGCAGTCTAATTTGGATAGTAGCTAAATATTTAGCTTCTCCCTAAATATTTATTTAGCAGCCAAAATATATGACTAGCAACCTACATTTAGTTTGTTGCCAACTAGATATGTAGCTTGTTAGCTACATATTAGCAAAGTAACTATTTAGTTTTAAAAATATTTAATTTGGAAACTAAATATATAATTTGTAGCTAAATATTTACATTATAAACCAGATATTTAGTTTGCAAATAAAATATTTAGTTTCCTAACTAAATATTTAATTTTCAAGCTAAATGTTTTGTTTGTAAACTAAATGACTAAATGTTGTGAATTAAATATTTATTTAGAAATAGTGACATTTATAAATGTATGAATAACACGGTGAAATATATTTTAGATAGCAACATAAATTTAGTTGGTCGGCTAGCCTGCTGCTAACTAAATTTGTAGCTCAGCTAGTAAGCTAAATATGTAGTTTATGTAGTTTACTAGCTACATATTTAGCTAGCAGCATGCTGGGTAGCTAAATATGTAGCTCCTCAGCTACATATTTGGCTAGCAAGCTAATATTTAGTTGGCAGACTAAACCTTTAGCTAGATATTTTGTTTACATTTTAGATTACAAACTAATCTAATGTAAACAAAATACAAAATATTTTGTTTATGTATTAAATAAAATATTGTATTAAAAATACAAAATTTGTTTGTATTTTGTTTACAAACAAAATATTTGGCTTGTGAATTAGATATTTTGTTAGAAATTGTGATGTTTATAAATGTAGGAATAACATGAAGAAACTATCACTTTGAAAAATAAATACCCAAATTATTTCTTTTAATTTTTTTATTGTGTAACTTTTCTACCAGCTATTAAATAACTGGGTGTCTTTAGTTTTTCACTGACATTTCCTTTTCTGTGGTACCTGTATAATAATAAACTGCTGCTAACACGTTAGAAATGTTGGATTTATTAATTTTTACAATAAAAAGTGAAATGTTTTTCACTTTCCAAGGCTGAAGTGAATCAGTAGCAACAGACAGCTGCTGACATTCGTTCTCCCAGTTTCCTTACTTTTGTTTACGTCAGCCCAGAGCAAACCAGCCACCCCGTTTCTCCGTGGTTCGACAGACAGGACATTGTGCAGGCATGTGAAAAACATTTCATTTGGCTTCATTTTATAACCCTGAGCCAAGCATTTTAAAGGAGCAGCTCATCCACTCTGTTCAGGCAACCTGGGATATGTGAAATAACAGAAGAGATTTCCTCAGGTAAAAACAGGCTGGAAGGAGAAACATTGCTTTGCAGTGAAATGTCAGCTGTGTGAGAGGGACTTTAAACGTATTTGGTTAAATCAGGATACTTTCACATTTATTTATTTCTGAATGGAGAAAAGCTTTAAAGAATAAAAACTTCGGTTGGCACTTAAAATGTCGTTTTTAAGACAAAAACTCAGCATGATATCCTCCTGCTCAGTTAACTAATGAGCAGCTTTACAGTGGAAACAGGAGTGTGTGTGTGTGTGTGTGTGTGTGTGTGTGTGTGTGTGTGTGTGTGTGTGTGTGTGTGTGTGTGTGTGTGTGTGTGTGTGTGTGTGTGTGCTTATTTCACTTTGTAAGAAATCACTGACAGTAGTGCGAACACTGCAAAAACATAAAATCTAACCAAAGTATATTTGGTCAAGTTCTATTATTTCACTTGAAATAAAACTAAATTAAACAAGTAACTACAGATTTGAGCTTTTTTAAAGTAAATAAAACCTTAGTGTTGATTTTAAAAAGTACTAGTTCTATTGGCTTATTATTTCACTTATAAGAAGGCAAAACTTGTTTTGTTATAAGTGAAATAATCTGCCAATGGAACAAGGACTTCTTTCTCAGTTTTAAGGAATACTTTACTTAAAACCAGCTCCTATATCTTACTGAAAGATTACTTGTGTGCTAATTTTGTTTAAAATACTTCCAAGTTCATTTTACTCTCTTAAAGGTGAATTTCTACAAAGATGAAACAGTCTTGAAATAAGTTTCTTTTTCTTCCAGGTCCATCTCTACATCATCGGTGTAATGATTCTGGCCCCTGGCTCTCTAAACAGCCAACATTTTAACTGATTTCCCAGTGAGAGCTTAGCGCAAAAGCCTCTTGAATTGCATTTGGACCACATTCATGGCCGTCACAACCGGCGGCTGCTCCGTTCTCCAAATGACAAAAACAAACGTTGTGCCAGCTCCTCTGAATGGCTGCCTGCCACATCGGCTCCACTCTGCATGGGATTAACAGAGCAGATGATGTCAACTCTGGAAACATATAGATTTGCACAGATATTCTCCCCCTTTTATTGCCGCTAATATTTTTTAAAGCCTTTTTAATTGAGAGCAGAATGTAAATTTGTTCTGCGTTTGTTGTGAAAACATTTGATCCTGATTCTAGCTGTGATGAGACTGTCGTTCCTCTTCACTGTCACTGCAGAGTGTCTTTGAGAATTAGACGAAGGAGCTCAGCTGTCAGCCTGAATTAAAACTTTCCCACGTCCTGATCTGTGCTGCATCTGTCGCTGACGCGTGAAAGATGCAGCCAAGGTTATTCCAGATGTGAGCAAAAGATTCAGCAAGTTGCTGTCTCTGCTGGAGAAGTTTTCTACAACCGCTGACGGTTCGTCCGTCGGCAGTAACCTAAGCAAATTGTTTAAATTTGCTCAAAATGATCCAAATTCCAAGGGCTGCACAGTGGTGCAGTTGGTAGAGCTGTTGCCTTGCAGCAAGAAGGGTCTGGGTTTGATTCCCGGCCCCGGTCTTTCTGCATGGAGTTTGCATGTTCTCCCTGTGCATGGTGGGTTTTCTCCAGGTACTCCGGTTTCCTCCCACAGTCCAAAAGATGACTGACAGGTTAATTGGCCTGTCCAAATTGCCCCTAGGTGTGAGTGTGTGTGTGCATGGTTGTTTGTCCTGTGTGTCTCTGTGTTGCCCTGCGACAGACTGGCGACCTGTCCAGGGTGACCCCGCCTCTCGCCCGGTACACTAGGTGGAGAGGCACCAGCAACCCTCCTGACCCCACTGAGGGACAAGGGTGTAAGGAAATGAATGGATGGACCCAAATCCCTTTTGTTGCCACCTGAGTTGGGTAACTAGTGACATTTACTTGAGTAACCTTTTTGAAAAACTCATACTCATACTGTTATGAGTATTTTTACTACTACTTGAGTAATTTTATTATTAAGTATCTCTACTCTTGAGTAAAACTTCTGGATTCTTTATTTTCTAACATGTTTTAACCAAAAGTCCACCAGACACACACCTGAAGTTTTTGTTAAAGTTTCATTGAAAGAAACTGATTTGATAAAATATTTATTTTGCCTGACTTCTTTTCTATTCTTTGTTACGTATCTGAATTGTTGTCATTTTCGTGCTTAACATTTCCATTTAACTTAATATTTTGATCCATCTATTGATGTTATGTTAAATGATTCATAATTTGATCAGTTACTCGGTACTTCAGTAGACTTTTTACTTTTTTACTTGAGTAATTTCATGGACGGCCATTTTTTACTTTTACTTGAGTAAAATTACTTCAGTACCTGTTTCTTATCTTTTCAAATCAGATTCGTGTTTATTAGATATGTGGTTCTGAATCCGATACTATCTGATCTTTTCAAATGTGACCGGAGTCTTTGCGACCAGGTCACGTCCGACCTGAACGTCACTGATACTCGACAGACGTCACTATTCTGCGTCCTGATGGGCGCAAGCGGGAAGAAAAACAACAACCATGGTGGACGACAAAGAGGATTAAGTTGTTAATGTGCTGGCTGCAGTGGTGTACAACTTTCGTGTATCTGTACTTTACTTAAGTAGATTTAATAATGGATACTTTCTACTTTTACTCCACTACATTTTACAGTAAGTATCTGTACTTTCTACTTCACTACATTTCTACAAAAGTGTCTCGTTACTCGTTCCGTCCAAGTCGCGTTTCGCTTTTTGTCCGTTAAAATGTGAAGTTCAGGGATTTAAGGTGGCGCCGTAAAATCCGAGCAACAACGTGACGTAGTGTCTGTTGTCACCCATCGGCTCCACCTTTACTCGCACGCGGAGCTCCAGACATGCGCAGTGGTTTCCTCTGAGCGGAAGAAGATGTCTGCCTGATCGTCAGTAATATAATAGCGCTGCATAAATCATAAAATATGGCGACAAACCCCTCCACCACGATAAGGTGTCCGCCCAGGGAGAGGTTTATTAGCTATTATTTGTTTAAAATGGTTTAGTGTGGTGTAGTTTTAGTTTTTTTCTTACTTTGGTAAATTTTTTTAGGTTAAAAATTCAAAAAGTAAAAGTATTTTGGTTATGTATACACTGCTTGGGTAATAAATACTCATCAGGAGAGGTACCATTTTCAAAAAAAAAGAAAAACCTACTGGTGTTTCTCCCAAATTTTGTCGACTGACTCACATCAGTTCAAAAGGCTAAAACATAGATTTATAAACACAAAAATTAAATATACTGTGTTTAATTCAGTAAGTTTTAGTTAATGTTACAAACACATGACACAGTTCTAGTTATAGTTTTTCCCCATTAATTAAATTTTTTATTTTTTTTTCAGTTTACGGATGTTTTCTCAGTTTAATTTTTATTATTTAGTTAGTTTTTTGTTAACTATAATAACTTTGTGCCAGAAAATCCTCTAGAAACTGTTTTAATTTAACTCTGGGTTGGAGTTAGCACCAAGGACGTCCAGAATTAAAACACTAATCGCTGAGAGGCAGATTGGAGTCCCACTTCCACACGTGCAGAAAGGCAACTTGATTACGGCATGTCGGCTGAAGCTGAGCAATAATCTTTCAAACGGATTCAGACGAGAGGCCTCTGGATTTACACTCTAACCTTTGTGGTGAGTCTCCGTCGGGTTATGAATAATTCATTATGCTAAACCGTGTCTTGTTCTCCCAGTAATTGGATGAGATTCAGTTGATTGTGTGTGTGAAGAAGCGTAACGTTGGAGGGGCTCAAACCGAACGCCGCGGCCAAGGATACCACTGATACCTGGGAGGTCGACCTCCTGGGCGGGGCGCCGGTCCAAAAGGGTTTCGCTGTCAGACCCAGATCATGTGCCCGATTGAAATAAATGGTGAAATAAATAGAAGTTCACTGCAAAGATCCAAATTTTACCACCTAGTTTAGTAAAAATATCTTGGTCCACTTGAAATAAGACAAATTAACGTAACTGTAAAAATACAGAGGCTTGTTTTAAGTTAATAATTCCTTAAAATTGATGAAATAATGCTAGTTTTGTTAGCAGATGAATTCATTTATGGCATGGGAAAAATGTCTCGTCATAAGTTAAATAATCTTTTAAGATATTTGCACTTGAAACTACACCAAAAATACGTAAGATTTTGTGTTTTTGCAGTGTAGAACCACATCTCCCTGAAAAACTGCAGCATATCTGCAAAGATAGCTCAACATCACAGATGGATAAAGTACATAAGAATGTACTCAAAAGTAAAAGTAAAAAGTATTTGGTAAAAAGTTACCCAAGTACCGAGTAACTGTTCAAATTATCAGTCATTTTATATTTAAAAGTTACATCATCAGACGGACCAAATAAATAAAGTTAAGTGGACATTTTGATATTTTAAGAATGAAAAATACAATAATTCAAATAAGTAACAAAAAAATAACAAAATTAGGCTAAAAAACATTTTTCCAAATCAGTTTCTTTCAATAATAAAACTGATGAAACTTTACAGAAACTGCAGGTGTGTGTCTGGTGAACCTTTGGTTAAAACATGTTTGTTTTTCATTCAGTGGGTAGAAAATCCAGAAATTTTACTCAAGTAAGAGAAGAAATACTTCATAATAAAACTAAAAGTAAAAAGTACAGCATAGCAAAAATACTCCTAATTTCAAAAACATACCTCAAGTAAATGTAACTAGTTACTACCCAACTCGGCTTCACATAGCCGTCTAGTTTTTTATAATAATAATAGAGGTGTGCCGATCGATCGGTCACCGATCATAATCGGCCGATTTTCGTAAAAAAGTGCATGATCGGTGATCGGCTATAAAACTATAGTAAAACATCTTTTAGTCGACTTGTTCTCTCTCAGTAGGGTCAGAGTTGACCTTGGTATAGAAACTGACATCAAGTCACATATTAAAATGTTGTAAAGATGTTAATTAAACTTGTTTTTTCTTTAGAAATAGAAGCTGCTTTGCTTTAAGTTCAAAGAAGCTTTTTGTCTTAATATTAGAGGTGTGCCGATCGATCGGTCACCGATCATAATCGGGCCGATTTTCTTGAAAAAGTGCATGATCGGCGATCATTGTCTCTTGTTGCCGATACCGATCACCTGCATCTCATTTCGCTGCCTGCCTGTGCAGCTGGTCTCCTCTTTCCTTCACTCTGCACAAACGCGCAGCAACAAATCCTAAGTGATGTGGAACTATAACGCACTGAGTGAATGGGGACGTTTGTGTGTTGCGGCGGAAAATTGAAGCAGGTCAAAATGCATCAACACAACGAAGCTAATACGACGTAAAAACAATGCCATACTTGACGGAGTTTGGCTACATCGAGGCTCACTGCAGTAAAAAAAGACATATGGAGGCTCAGATAGCAGGTAAAGCAGCGCACAGCTACAAACACTCACCCGGATTAGCATGATGGTCAGAAAGCTAAACAAATAACCCGCAAAATGATTTAAGTCTTGGAGCTGCGATGTAAGACGCTGGTTCTGCTCTCGCTGTTGAACCGCTGCTACGCTACAGGTAGTAATATTTCACAGACGGAGCGCCGCTTCTGCTCCACCTGGTAGTGACTCTCACACCGAACCTCAGCTTAAAGCTGCAGCATCTAACTTAAAAAAAAATAAATTTTACATACGTATTAAAACTTTTGCTGTCCTAACATGAGACAGATAATCTCTAAAAAAATAATCGATCTCCTCCCTGTTCTGCATAATTACTCCACTCAGTCAGAAACAGCCAATCAGAACTAGCAGTAATCAGCTAGCCGCCATGCTAACAGGAAGTTTTCATTCAGTAACTCAGGATTGTTTATTGTAATTGATCCTGTATTTGCCTTTGAATGTTAAGTTTTATACTTGAATCTTTTTGGCAATGTTGAGAGGTTTTATTTTTACTTTTTGCATTATTTAGCCTCTTCAGAGCCTCCGTATGTTATCAGTCTGTTAAAGATGGTATTATTGATAGCAGTACAATTTGCACAATGCCTGTTTTGTTTAGTTTTCTTCTTGGAGAAAGTTATTAAAAACAAGTTTTTGTCTAAATTAAGGTGAATTCATGGTTCCTTTTTCCACATAATGTAACCGGTAGTGTTTATGATCAAAAAAATCATAATAATAATTATGTGATCGGTATCGGTGATCAGCCCTCATGGATGATCGGTATCGGTATCGGCATCGGCAGGAAAAAACCTGATCGGCACATCTCTACTTAATAACCTTCCTGCTTCTGTTAGATTGCAGCGGTGATGTTTATATAATGTTTCACCTCTGAATGTTGGATGTTATCTGCTCAATGCTTCCCTCACCGCTCTAATTTATATCTGCAGAACATTTACATTTTCTGTCAGGCATACTTCATTGCTCTTGTAAATTTTCTGTGCATTGTGCCTGTGGTAAGGAGAGAGAAAAACTGAGCGAATGCTCTGTACTCTGCTTACCATGCAGGTTCACATTGATGGTTCAAGGTTTCATGAAAAGGGAAGAACTTCAAACTAACCACTGAAAAAATATGCAAAAGAAAAACACGTAGAATTAAATGTTTTGCCTTTTCTTTTTATTCAGTTTAATGGTTAAATGTGATATAACACGCATGTAATGGTCATTTTGTATTTCTGCACAGTTCTGGATGCCACACTTTGCTTGTTTGATCACAAATGTTCAGGTTGTTGACACAGAATCTGTAAATATTACCTTAGCTTCATCTTTCCCAGAAATGCATCCGTGTTCCCCAATGCCAGAATAGATATTCTTCTCATTTTTTCTTCCCCCGCTCGATAAGAGGATCTATTTAAAGCTGCTGAGCTTCCACATTCGCCTCACTGCGCTGAGATGCTTTCTCGTCTCTGTTGCCTCGTTGGACGGCTCTTCATGCTGCCCGTTTCCTCTGCAGTACATTTCTCCATTTTGCCTTTTCGTGTGACTGAATTCTGAGGAGTTTTTGAAGATTATCTTTATTTTAATATTCTGTTTTTACGTGAATATTAAAATAATTCAAAACAAAGTGACCCAAATCCTGTTCTTGTTACTGAAGATAGATTTATTTAATCAGGCCCCAAAAGAAACTGAAACGAGACGCATTTCTCTAAATACAGCAAACATGCAAAATCTGCTATGGCGTATTTTAGAAGAAAAAAAAAGTTAATCTTTGCCAAAAATCACTTAAATCTTGAGAGAAAGCACTGAAATTTTCTGAAAAAAATTAAAAATTTTAGAATAATATTAGAAATTTTCTACAAAAAACTTGAATATCCAAGTTTTCTTGGATATTCTTGAGATTTGGCGAAAATTTACTCCTTTTTTTCTACCTACAAAAGCCCCAACACTGTCGTAAAAATCCCTTTCAAGTTTTGGATTTACAGTAAATATCGGGTTGCTGTATTTGCTTTTTGTGTTTTTTTCTGAGTCTACAGTTTGACAGGTCCCCACCTGACCCGCTGGACCCGTCACTGTCAGTAAAATGTTTTCTCAGCCGACGTCATCGTGTCTAATGTCCTGCCACTCAGACTCTGAGCTGCTCTGTTGCATCTCTGACTAACTTCTTTGCTCTACATGGACGTGTACATCTCTGCAAATGAAGCTGCATCATCATCATCTCACTTCGAAATGTGCAAAGCAAGCAACCCAGAGTGTCATCTTCAATGTCCTTCACCGTCATTTTGAGAAATAAGTCATCTGCAACTGGTGGATTCATGAAATTAACTGCAATGAGGCTCACAGCTCGCTCACATTACAGTGATAAGTATCCCATTAGGATCGGATTTATAAAAATGCACTGGAAAAGTCAAAAGAAGTACGGAAGTGTACTGGTTTGGACTGATTGGCAGCGATTATACCACTCACACCCATTATTTATGCTCATCTGAAAAACACTAAAGCCTGTATATCAGGAAATCAAATTATGTAAAAGATGTGTGCAATATTTCTTCAGCCAAGCTTCATTTTGCATAAGGTGAAGCTATGAGCAGGAGTTATCAGCAGACAAAGAACAAATTAAGATGAATCAGGAGGAGATATTACAAAGAAAGTAATTTTCTTTCAACCGCTGTACTGAGTAATTGCTTTAATTTGCTTCTAATCACAGAGGGACTTATTAAATAGCTGGTTTATTGCGTTAATAACATCTTTGTTAAGGTGAAGGTACCAGCATTTAACAGTTTAATCCAATCTGTCTCTGTCTGGCTAGCTAGCTATAGAGCAATCTTATGAGGTCCTTAATGAGGTAACCAGTTAGCGGTCTAGAGAGCAAGCTAGCTAATGAGCTAGATAACTATCTATCTAGCTAGCTAGGTAGTTATATAGCGATCTAATGAGGTAACCAGCTAGCTAGCAAGCCAAACAGCTAGTCATTTAAAGAGCTAGCTAGCGAGCAAGGTAAATGGCTCCCTAGATTGCTATCTATCTAGCTTTCTATTTAGCTATCTATTTAACTAGAGATCTGAGGTATTTATGTAGCTAGCTAGATAGCAATCGAGCTAGCTAGCACAAGTTGTAAACTCCTTCAAGGCAGCATTGCAAATGGTTAATCAAACTGAAGCTAATGCTAACATAATTCCCCATCTCCTAATTACTTGACTTACTTCATTATTAGATGAATTAACTGTTCAATCGTCCTGAATTTTTGTCTGAGAATTTTAAATATGCGCAAGGAAAAATGTTTGCAACTTGGTGAATCCGCAATATTGAACAGCAAATACCTTCTCAACAAGTTTATATCAGTTAGCAACTATTAGCTAGCCTTAAAAATAAAAAAGGAAAACCTTTTGAAGTTAAAAATCTCCGTTAACAAAAAATGTAAAAAAATAAACACGGAACAATAAATCCTTGAAAAATCATCTTCACACCTTTTGGTTTGTAGTTTTTACGACGCCAAATGTCACATTTAGTTCTGCTTTTCAGAGCGTCTATTGGTTGTGTTGTTTTAGGAGTTTTGTGAAAAGAGTTTTCTCCCGCTGGTTTCTGTTCTGTTTCCTGCAGCATTTCCCTGAGCTTCACCAAACCTTTGCCAATGTTGTTGGCTGTGTGACAAACCAGAGAAGACCGTGGAGGTCCTGCACCTTCCTCATCTCCTCCTCTACGCCTGCACTCTCCTAACAGGTCCAGTGGTTTCATTTATTCTCACACTCTTTTCTCAGATATATATTTATCATCACTGCTCACAGATTTGCTATAAAATATAAAGCATGTGTGAATCATTCCAACAACTGCTTTGTTTGGTGAAAAAACACTGATGTGTGATATCTTGCCATTGTTTTTCACAGAATTGTTGAATAAAAGCTTAATAAAAACACTATTATATTTGAAATAATAGTAAATCAAGTGAGATAATTGCATGTTTTACATGTGCGAGAACGACTAGATGCTATATTTTACACCAGAGGAAACAATAAGCTGTGATGAGACAGCTGCACATTAGGTTATCATGGTAAAAATTTCTTGTGTTTTAAAGTTTAATAGTCTTTACTTTTTTATCCATGTAATTAAACCTTAAAGTTTACAGAGGGTGTACTTTCTTTTTACCATAAATGAAGGTAGACTCAGTTTGATTAGGGACTGTTCCATTTACAGTTGGTGCTGTTCGCGTTCACATTTGTGTCAAATGAACCAAACCGTTTGAAAGCCTGTTCCTCTCCTCACCTGTGGGGGCGCTGCATCATAAACCACTGAAGGAAACAACAACAAAAAACCTCTGAAGAAGACGCCTAGTGCAACTTCCTTGTTTACGAAATATAAACAAAAATGGAGTTGGATTCATTTTGAGTTACTTCTCCAGTGGCGCTAGACTAGCACGTTTGTTTTGGTTGTATTTACCCAGAATGCCCTGCGCTGTAGTCTGCTTCCTGCTTCTGGAGCGTTTGGTGTTCACATATGCATTCGAACAGCCAAACCAAACCAAGATCTACAGCGGATCAGAATTTGCTGTTTTGGTCCGTATCAGTTTGATTACTCATTCGCACCTCCAAAAACTTTCAAGACAAACGAACCAGAGTTTGTTTAAAACTGAAATAAAATAAAGACTAGAGTGCTACAAGAATCTTAAGCCTCAGGAATGAACTTAAAATTAAAAGCAAAAAGAATGAAGAATCCTAAAATAAAAACCAAAGTTCATGAGAGATCATTTTCAAAGTTGTATAACAATATCTTTATTTGCTTTCGATCAGCCTCCTGTATGAAAACATTTCTCAGGGTCATGAAGCTCAAACATCAGATTTGAATCGTTTTTATTCACCTCAAAGATACTTTAGTAATCAGAGGAGGATTCCTTTACAGGTGGCTGAAACCATTCCTGTTTAACAACTGTTAGACTGAGATGTTTGTATTTACAGTTTGTGTTTTCATCCAAGATATTGCCATGTATTTAGGTCAGACATCATCCCTTTGGGCTCTTCTGTTCAAAAGACAGAAAAATATTCACATTAAAAACTGAATTCATGCATTCAGTTTTATTTATAGAGGAGATCCTGACTTTTTCTTCAAGTAAGTCCTGCTTGTCTTTTGCCCAGACGGGCTGAAACGGGAGTTGCAGATGAGGCTTTGCGTCAAACAGTTGCAGCGACTTGATGTCTCCGTTTTACGGAGGCCGACAGGAGCAAACGCTCAGCAAGCGCTCAGCAAACGCTCAGCAAACGCTCAGCAAACGGCAAAACACACGAATGATGCAAACGTCAAAAGAAATGCAACAGAAGAACACTGCAAAAACAAAAATTTAGAACCAGAAACCTACAACCAGCATAACAGAAGCAACCACAGAAAACAGCAGCAAAACTGAAAATGTGGTTTTAGATTAAAAAATTAAATGAGTAAATTTCCACCAAAAACTCCAAAATTTTAACATTAATCTCAGAAATTTCCTAAAAAAAAAACAAAAAAACACGGAAATTTCTGAGTTTGTAAAAAATTTGCTGGGAATGTTGCTAATATTTAGGACTAGATGGCATATTGGTGCCATCTATTAAAAGAACTGAATAGGTTTCTGCCAAATGGAAGTCCTCCGAACCACTAGGGGGAGTCTAACAACAAATCTTATGGTACCAGACTCTCAGTAAAGATGGGATGTCCAGAGAAAAGATGGAGGAGAAAAGAAAAGTTGCGCGATGCTTCGTGTCCTTTTCAAACATTCAGTCTTCACATTTACATATGTAGTATTATTTACTCCAGACTCCTCCTGGTGGTCTGGAGGATTTCTGTTCTGGTGAGCGAGTTTACAATTTGTTTTTGCTATTTCTGTTGTTTTTTTCTGTGGTTGCAGCATTTTTCTTTTTCAGCGTTTCCCTGTTGCATTTGTTTTTTGTGTTTTGGAGTCATTCTTGTGTTTACAGCTCGTTTTGTCGTTAGTTTTGTGTTTGCACCTACCGGCCTAGTACCTGCTGTAATGACGAAGATCCTTTGTTTGGTGAGTGCTTACTCCTTCAGTAAAAAATTATTAAAATAAAACATTCTGTGTTTCAAAACCAAAATGTTGTTTCAGCTTTATTCTTAGATTGCTTTTTTTATTCTCACTACTTTCTACATCTTGTAGCGACGCTATTTCAATTTTCTTATAAATGTTGGATGTTTTAGATGCAATGTGAGCCTTCATGTTTGAGTATTTGAAGTATTTTGTCCTTTTTATTTCACCAGATAATCTTTATTTTCTGCAACACGAATCAACCTGCAGATCTTAATAAACTCATCTTTACCTTGACGTTTATGATCTTTAGCATAAAAATGAATAAATGAATTCTGCAGTTTTTGAGAAACGCTGTAGTATAAATGATTTAGCTTCTGTTAAAAAAGTTTCAGCACATATTTCTCTGCACTGAGGAGACGTAAGCAGCAGAGCAACAGCACTGCATCAAGACTGCAAAATCCAGGATTATACGTCATTACCAGATAATAGACTTTATTTTCAACCAGAGCTGCTGAGAGAAGGAGGCAGAGGATTGAAAATCGTAAAGAAAGTGATGCAGCCGGGTTTTAAAAAGCCAGATAGACGCCACTCACCGACTGCAAATGGAAATATTTCATTACTTTTGTTAACATCAAAACAGTCTATTTTTCATTTTAACCCGTTTTGATGTGCAAGGAAAATGAATCTGTATTCAGTCAAAGTGGTAAAATTATTAGATATAATTTTGTCACAATGAAAAATGTGAAGTACAACACATAATGTTTGTGTTTTTATAACTGAGCTTCGACAAAAGATAAAAACATCCAGAGATTTTTACTGAAAAGGTGACTTTGATGCACCCAAATCAGCTTTGATTTAATTTATTCAACTTGGTTAAATACCATACCATACCATACCAACTTTATTTATAAAGCACTTTAAAACAACCACAGCTGATACAAAGTGCTGTACATTAAAACACAGCATAATAAAAAAAAAATAAAAACTCTTACAGTTTAAAAACAAAAACATACACTCTAAAACTAGATCCCGCAGGAGTTAAAAGCCAAGTAAAATAAATGGGTTTTAAGACGAACTTTAAAAGTGGACAGTGAAGGGGCCTCTCTGACCTGCAATGGTGCAAACATTTTGAAAGAAAGTGACCCAAATCCTGTTCTTGTTGCAAAAAATAAATGTTTCCAATCAAACCCAAAAAAAAAACTGAAAATGAAATTATTTTTTTCAAATAGAGTAAATGTGTTAAATCTACAATGGTGTGTTAGAAAAAAGGAAAAAAGGAGGAGTACGTTTTCACCACAAAAAATTAAGAATTTTTTTAGATTAATCTCAGAAACTTTCTACAAAAAAATTTAAACTTTCAACTTTTGAAATGCAGAAAAATTCCAAATATGGGATGTTTTAACTTTTTTTCCTGAATTTTTTTTCAAGCTAGTCTTCACATTTCCAAACTCAGAAATTTCCCAGAACATTTCTGAATTTCTGAAAATGTTGTACTTTATCTTTTCTTTTTTTAATGGCACTACTATTTTCAAGTTCTGGATCTGCAATAAATATCCATTTTGGAACAAATAATTTTTTTGACTACTCTTATTTGCTTGATTTTATTTTAAAGGCCAAATATTTTTGACCAACAGATAGGAGCTTGTTTTAAGTCAATAATGTTTTAATATTGATGAAAACGTATTTGTTACTTTGACCGGTTATTTCACTTATAACGAGACATTTTCCCCGTATTATAAGTGAAATAACCTGCCAGTGGAACTAGAACTGGGTTGCTAGGTAACGGGCTGGGCTGGGGGGCTGGGCCTGCGTTGCTAGGTAACGGGCTGGGCTGGGCCTGCGTTGCTAGGTAACGGCACAGGGACAGTTGGTAGCGGAACTAGAACTTTTTTCAACAATATTAAGGAAGGAAGCTCCTATCTGTTGCTGAGAAGTTACTTGTAAGTTAGTTTTGTCTTATTTCAAGTGTATTACGATATTTGCTCAAGAAACTAGACCAAACATATTAAAGATTTTGTGTCTTTTTTGCAGTGTGGTAACAGTTGCCACTGATCTGAATCTAAATGGAAACCAGTCAGTCATTTGATCTGGCAGCGTCGGCTTCATGGGGAAGCTGTGGACAGATGATGAAAAGACTTCAGGGTTCACCCATCCTGCCCCCTGCAGACCTGTGGACAGGTGGGGGTGAAACTGGAGCCGTCAGAGGGGTCTGACCGTTTTAGAGGCCATCCAATCCTCCCAGAGTCATTCTCTGTTTCCTCAGGGTGAGATCTGACCTGCAGCTAAGCTAAAACATGTTTACAGTACTTTGGGTTTAAATCTGAAAGGTGAGGCATGTACATTTATTTGTAGATCCATCAACTACAATCATGGTGATGTGTTCTCTATTAGCTTTGCACATCTGGAGAGTTTTCCCATTAATATATAACCTACTGTATGTTGATCTATGAGACAAAAAGGACTAAAGATTTTGGTTGTAATATGATTTTTTTATATATATGTTAATTGTACAGATATTCTATCTAGTTAGATTTTTCCTTGCATCAAATTGTATTTATTTCACTGCATACTTTAGATCCTCCATAATAAAACGGATCAATTCTAAGGATTTTTTCACACCTGATAGTCTGGTAGACTCAGTTCAATTAGGGACCAAACTTGCTACATTTGCTACATTTTCAGCTGCTGCGGTTTGCTTTCACACTGTGTCAAATGAATAAAACTAATTTAAACCTGTTCCCCTCCTCACCTGTGGGGGCGCTGCATAAAGACCCATTGAAGGAATCAATACAAAAACCCCTGAAGAAGACACTGAGGATAACTTCCTTCTTCACGAATTGCAAACAAAAATGGAGCAATGTTAGTGGTTGTAGGATTTATTTTGAGCCATTTGTCCTACTAGCTTTAGGCTAACTAGCATTTGTTTTTGGTTCTATTTACCCAGAATGCCCTGCACTATAATCCACTTTTTGCTTTTGGAGTAGTTTGCAGTCTGCTTGTTGTTCACATATGCATTCAAACCGCGCCAGAGTTCACTTCAACCAAACTGAGACTGAGGTTTGTAGGTTGAACAGAGTTAGCTTTTTTGGTTGATTAAGTATTCACACCTCTTCAAACAAACTGCACAAACAAACTGTAGTTTAATTAAGTGGGAATGCAGCCTAAAAATATGTGATTTCTATCTAATGACTCACAAGTAGGCCTGTCGCAATAAATCACTTAATCACACAATAAATTAAAACAAGCTCAATAATTTCCATTTGCATGATTAATGGATGATAAATGTCTGGTGTTTTGGTCTCAACTAGCCATTTTTAAAGACTGTTTTATTTATTTTGGATATTTAAAATGTCTCCAAGCTCTGATGTTAAATGTTCATTATAATTTAAAGGTTATTGAGAATCTTTGAGAAAGTTTTCTTGCCATTATTATCATGTCGTTACCATTATAACACTTAAAAATGGCATCATAGCAACAATTTTATCATTTATCACAATAACTTATGACAGCTTTGAGTTTTATTGTGAAGTAAAAATAAAAGCAACGTGAGTGATCAGTGGTGAATGACATTAATCACTTCCTGCAGCTTCCACATCCTGTCTGGGAGCTCAGAGAGATAAATCTGTAGGGTTAAACAGACACAAGGGTGGGAGGGTCCAATTCATCTCTGGTTTTTAACATACTGACAAGCTCCCTTTGTGTCTGGACATGCACAAAACAGCAAGAAAGACTTTCTCCTCGTTAATTTCCTCTCTGGTAGATTAGCGAGCGTGCCAGTGAGCGTGCCATTCAGCCTTCCTGGGAAGTCGAAGCCTGATAAGCAGCCTCCGATTGCTGCTTAAATGTGGATGGATCGCATAGAGCTGTAATCACTTGCAGGATGCTAGGTGGCTCAGTTATCAGTCAAGCATTCATACGGCTTGGTTTACTGGCTGCAGGAGTAAATCCCAGGGGAAGAAGATGCTGCACTTCTTTCTCCAAAAGCATTTTTTATGGTAGCTAGTAGTAGTAAATATAAAGGTGACGGCTGATAGATCGGTAGATTCGTTTAGATTGGGGGCCAAATTTGCAACATTTGCTTCATTTTCAGCTTTCACACTGCACTGTGTCAAGTGAACAAACCCTTTGAAAAACCTGTTCCCCTCCTCGCCTCTGGGGGGCGCTGAATCAAGAACCACTGAAGGAAAATGCAGTAAGCCAAAACAGCAAACTTTAGTCCATCCACAAACTTTGGTCTCGGTTCAGTTGAAATGAACTCTGGTGAGGTTTGTGAACGCCAAGCGGACTGGAAAGCTCCAAAAGCAGGAAGTGGATTACAAATGCAGGGCATTCTGGGTAAATAGATCCAAAACAAACAGAGTCCAGTGTTAGCAGGAGAAACGGCTTGTGGTCTCTAACCAAAAACGAGAGAGAAATCCTGCAACAGCTAAAATCCATTTTTGTTTACATTGCACAAAGAAGGAAGTTGAGCTCTTATCTTCAGAGGTTTTTGTATTTTAAGTCAATAATTCTTTTATATTGATGAAAACGTTCTAGTTTTGCTGGCAGATTATTCGACTATCAACTGGTTCTGCACTGTTACCTAGCAACGCCAGCTAAGCCCAACCTGTCGCCTAGCAACCCAGCTCTAGTTCCACTGGTTGTAGATTTTCATCAATATTAAAGAATTTCCATGTCGTTTCCTTCAGTGGTTCTTGTTGCAGCGCCCCTACAGGCCAGGAGGGGAACAGGTTTTTCATTTAGTCATGCTTGTTTGTCACAGTGGAGCGTGAAAGTGGACTTTACCATCTGAAAATGCAGCAAATGTTGGAATCTTGGTCTCCAGTTGAATCGAGTCTACTGGACTATCAGGTGTGAAAACAACTTAAAAGCCCAAACAACAACAGATTACAAAAATTATACACTGACTCTCATATTTCTCAACTTTGTACATGATAATTAATACAACTACAGTGAATTACAACACTAGTTTTACCCTTCAGCTTATTTTTCAACATGTTATGTCCAGTTTTAAACTATTTTAATGTGTTTGAAAGCAATGGGTGTTGATTGAAGTTTGATGACAACAAAGCCAATAAGGTTGTAAAAACCTTAGCGGTAAAGGTGATTTGATCTGGAAACATGTTTTGATTGTTCCACTCAGAACCTGGACAGATTGCTGACGTAGCGATACTTAGACGTCTTTTATTATTGTTTTCCTTTAGAAATATCCCATTCTCTTTGTAAGGCTGTTGACCTACAAAAATAAGATACTACTCCAACAACAGCTGCTGCTGAATTATTCAAAAGCTCCCATTAGTTTATAGCGCAGCAGACGAGCTGAGGGATGAAGATGAATCTGAGCTCTTGAATGAAAATTGAGTGTTTTCAAGTGACGTGTCAACAGAAAGAGCCGCAGGCTGTAAACAACAAAATCAATCCTGGTTGGGTTTGATGGTCTCTGTTTTAGATTCTGCACAAGCAAAAGTCCATTTATTAAAGCTTTTATTTTGATTTAAACCCATAAAAATACAGAAGATTCAGTATAAGTAGACAGATCTGTGTCAGAACGACTGACATTTTTAAACAAGCTTCCAAAACTGCAAAGTTAAAACAACTTACATTTACTTGAGCTACTTCTTTGAAAAAAAGTATTTTTATTGTGCTTTAGTTCTTATTTTTACTTATTTTGAAGTGTCTCTGCTCTTACTTGAGTAAAATGAATGAAAAACAAACATGTTTTAACCTAAAATTCACCTGCAGCTTCTGTTAAAGTTTCATCAGTTTTTTATTGAGAGAAACTGATTTGAATTTTTTCTTATTTTGCTTGATTTTGTTATTTTTTTTATTACTTATATGAATTATTATCATTTTGGTCCTTAAAATGCCAAAATTTCCACTTAACTTAACATTTGGTCCATCTGATGACGTAATATTTAAATATTAAATGATTGATAATTTGATGAGTTACTCAGTACTTTTTCACCTGCGTAATTTCTTGGATAGCGACGTTTTTCTTTATTTGAGTAAAAACGTGTCGATTGCTGCTCTGGCTTTAATTTCTGCCCACCTGGACGTGGTGTTACCTAACAGCAGAACCAGGATGTAGGCAGAGCAGCTGCAGACTTGGCTTCACAGTAAAACCTTCCCACTCAAAAGTCTTCTGAGTCGAGGAATGTTTTCAAGTGGAAAATCTTACACCCGTTTTTTTCCATCAATATTGTGTTTCAGCTCACCTGTGGGAGCGAGTTACTCAGATATCGGAAAACAGAAACTATTTTAGATGCTTTTTTGGTTCTGTCACGTTGACTGGCGCCGTAATGCAATGTGAGCATCAGCAGCTTCTGTGTGGGAATTTTCTGGAGATCTAGAGTTCTAGATCAGGCAAAAAAAAAAAAAAAGTCACTAAACCTGCAGTATGTAACTTTTAGAAATATATATACATATATTTTACATATTTATTAAAACTGTCACATTTTAATGTCACAGATAATCGTTGAATAGATTGATCTCCTCCACCTTCTAGCTGAGCTACTGTTTGAAGAAATGGACCAAAAACAACGAATCAGAGCCAGGAGGCGGGTCTTGGTGCTGTCAATCAACCTTAGGTACTCGCTACTAAATGTAGCTAATGCTAGTGAAGCAACTTACCTTTACAGGACAACCATTTATCTGCTGTCATCAGTCGCTATGGTAACTAGCCTTAGCATTCACAGCAGGCAATGCTAGCTCCAGCAGGAGCAGCGCCAAATGGAGGGTGATTGACAGCGCTAACACCTGCTGAACTTTTCCATATTTTGTCACTTTACAACCACAAATATATATTTTTTTCTTTTGAATTTAATGTGAAAAACCAAGGAAATCTGGTCTCTAGTTGTAAAGTAGAAAGAAAATTATAAACATTTTAAAACATTTTTACAAATGACAAACTGAAAAGTGTGGTGTGCAAAAGTATTCAGCTCTGTTTTCTCTAAGTAGCCTGATGACTGCTAAAGGCTAAAATAGTCCAACTGTGTGTGATTATTTCTAAATACTGTCTTGAATCACGTTTAATCCTCTTTCTACTTCACTTTGTTTTAATGTTTCACATTAAATTTAAAAATTTTTTTAAGAGGTATGAAAACTTTTCCAAGCTGAGTCGGAAGCTGAACATTTTTTAACTTTCTGAAGATATATTTTGATTCATAAAAACAACTAAGAACCTGGACAAGAGGGTGAGTTTAAATCCAGATGCTGTCTGACTGTTAGCTCTTAGCCTCTTTAGCTGCTGACGTCCTGCATGTCCTCCTCTAGTGTCACCTCCGCTCCATCGCCCTCTGAGCGAGGATAGATGGCCATCGATTCTGTCCAAAACCAATCAATCGCTCTGGGCATCCCTCAGCAGAATCGCAACCTTCTGAACCAGAGAAAATGCCTGTCAGTGATTCAGAAAGGAAACGCAGACCTAGAGGTGTGGCAACCAAACACAGTTACAGCGGCTTTTTCTGTCCGTCTACCGCTTATATATCCGCTCCGTTTGTAACGATAGAGCCGGTTACCCCTTAGAAAAGGAAAGCTAAAGGTACCAATGGGAAATCCTTTCCAAACCTCACTGTATTTCTCATAATGGTTATTATAGGTAACTAAACAAGAAAAACTGGAACTGAGAGAATTTTTCTTATCTAAAATAAATAATAATGGTCATTAGTGGGGAAAACGTGTAGCTAACTGGAACTATTTTGTGCGTTTGTAGCACTACACTGAAATTATAGATATAACATTGTTTGTTTTCTGCCTTATGAATCTGTTTAATAGCCTTTCAAACTGATGTGAACTGATTTTTTCCTCCAACACGAGCAGTTTACGTCAGCTGTCTGCAAATTACGGCACACCATCCTCCTCCTCCTCATGCGTAAGCTAGCCCGCAAAAATGGCGACCGCACATCTGTGAGAAAACACCAGAATCAATCGGTTGGTCAACAATGATTCCATCCAATTTTTGAAAATGGTATTTTCTGTTGAGCATTCATGACCCAACTGATGTAAACATAATCATAATCACTTTCACTTTTTTCAATTCTGCACCTAACAATTAACTAAAGTGTGAAAAAAACTAAAGCTACTAAAACTAAACAATATTTAATGAATGCTAACTAATAATAACTAGCAACCACACTCTAAAAACTAAATAAAACTAACTGAATTAGACCAACAAAAAGTGACAATTAAATAAAACTAGACTATAATAATAATAATAATAATAATAATAATAATAATAATAATAAACTATTCCCACTCTGGTCCTCAGGGATTATGCACTTTATGTTGCGTTAGCTCATAAATTCAGAATTTCTTTTTTTACATTACTACTCTGACTTTAATTTCAGAGTAGCAACATAAATTACTCTGTTTATGTTGTTAAACGTTTCCTACAAATGGAAATACGCTTTTGTATTTCCCTTTGGGTTTCTACGGCATCTACAATGCTGTAGAAACCCAATGCTACAATGCTAGGTAACAGGCAGAACAGAGTTCTGCCTGTTACCTAGCAACCCCAGCAGAGTTCTTCCCGTTACCTAGCAACCCTAGTGGAACTACAGCACATTTGACCAGCTGGTTTTGCCACTCTATTCGCTGTACAATGGCTGCTGGAAAAGACAAGTGTTTTATTGTTGACTTGCCATCCAGAAACCACTTGCTGCATTCTTGTTGGTTGTGCAAGAGGCTCCACTTCTGCTTTTCAAAGGTGTATAGTTGTATAATTGCGCATCTGTTTGCAGCCATTTTCACATGCGAGTGTAAACGATAAGTTGAGGGGCGTGGCCAGCAGCGGCTTTTTGGGATTTAAAGTTATAAGATGCTTTAAAACAGCTAAAATGTGCAAAAAATTTGTCATGAATCCTAACTTGTTCAAGGAAGCCTAATAGGTCGGCTTTAAGGTTTGTAGCTGTGATGAGGTATGAGCAGAGGGTCAAAGATTCACCAGGTGCGATTAATTCAGGTGGCATTGCAGAGGCATTTTACCAAGGATGACATTTGACCCCCATTCTTCATTTGTATTTCAGCCAAAGTAAGAGGGAGGCTTAATCAAATTAAAATCCAAGTCAAATGTCAGAAAATGGGAAGCTGAACGTGTTTCAGTGCCAGAGCAGCAGAAAGCCAGGTTGGAGACAATCGGCTCATCTTTAATGCATTTTGCCTCGACTTCCTGGATGCAGCGCTGAGTCAGAGTCTCGTTTGAAGCTCGTAACCTCGTTAGGAACTTGTTAGGTGATGGAGGATCAAAGCTTCAGTTGGGAGTGTCTGTGTGGAGAACAAGACGCGAAAGCAGCAACTTTGGATGATCTTTTGATATTTTCTCATTTTCTCTGGGGAACATCAGCTGCTTGGCAGCAGGAAGATCCATTATTCCTGGAATTTCATCATCAGAAACACAAAGACAGAGCAGCATAAAGCAAGAGTTCTTCCGTTAAAATGTGGTTTAACCAACTTATACAGATAAACACAAGTGTTATCTTAAGAGTTTTTTCAGCCCAAAAGACTAAAAACTCACACGAGTCCAACATTAGTTAACCATCGACTATTTAACTGAGCAATTTGACATTCAAAAAAAAAAAATGCTTAAAGGAAACATGACAATTTTGAGAAAAAAAGTTTTGCTGCTAAGATTAGGTGTTTATTATTATTTTTGACTGTATCGAAATCGGTTTATTTTCAATTGAGTCACATGATCAACAACCAGATGTTGCTACTGGCGGAAACAGCAAAGAAGACGACAACATGAGGTAGTTGAAGAATGATGGCACAGCTCGTTTATTAATTACTTATTCATGAGAACAGTCTTATTCACAAAGTTTTGTAATGGAAATGCAGCTGTTACCAAATGGCTTTCACATTTTTGGGGATTGCTCTCAAGTCAAAAGGAAAATACAACTAATTTGTGGTACTTGGATGGACTTGAACTACAAAAAACTTAAATATATATCTGAAGTGCTATTAGTGGCAGCCAAAAACGGTCAGAAATTCAACTTTTAATTGTAACGGAAAACTTTCGAACCTTCTTGCACGTAGCTTTTTGAAGGCTTCGACACAGAAACGTACAAAACAGATACTGTATGTTATGTCAAACTCCTGCTGCTGCTTTAAAAAAACAACGTCCAAACAGTTCTTCATTGTTTCTTCACTTTGCCAGCTGTCACCGGCGAGAACAAACTCATCAAAAGTAAGTAAGTAAGTAAGTAAGCTTTATTTCTATAGCACTTTTCACAGACCAGGATCACAAAGTGCTGCACAAAGTATAAAAAATAAAACAAATTAAAAACAACATACAAACAATAAAACACAGTAGTACACTAAAAAGCAAGATTAAAAAAGTGGGTCTTAAGTTGTTTCCTGAAAGTGTCTATGCAATGTAGAGATCGAATGGTGCAAGGTAGCTCATTCCATAGTCGAGGCGCCACAGCTTTAAAAGATCTGTCTCCACGAGTCTTAAAAAAGGTCCGAGGAACCGTCAACAAGTTCAAATTCGACGACCTGAGGCTCCTAGTTGAAACATAAGGCTGTATGAGGTTCTTAATGTAGTCTGGCGTCTGTCCATGAAGAGCTCTGAAAGTCAGTACCAGGATTTTATAGTGCATCCTGTAAGATACAGGCAGCCAGTGCAAGCTTTTGAGGATGGGAGTAATATGTTCCCTCCTGTGGGTGCAGGTGAGCAGGCGTGCAGCAGAGTTTTGTACTACCTGCAGACGCATTAACTCCCTCTTATTAAGACATGTAAACAGGCTGTTACAATAATCCAGTCTAGATGAGACAAATGCATGAATAATCATCTCAAGCTCACCATAAGTTACCATTTCACGAAGTTTTGAAATGTTCCGAATTTGGAAAAAACAATTCCTAACAAGTTGAGTCACGTGCCGCTCCATCGACATTGCTCCATCCATGAAGACACCCAAGTTGCGCAGGTTGCTCTTAACTGTGCAGCTCAGGTTTCCAAGGTGCTGCTTAATTCCAGGCACAGCACTGTCAGGAGCAACAATCAAGGTCTCAGTCTTATTGGAGTTCAATAATAGGCTGTTTTCAGTGAACCATTTTGTCACTTCGGCCAAGCAACTAGTGAGAGCGCAAAGTTTATGCGGCTCACTAGGCTTGAAAGAGCAGTACAATTGAAGATCATCGGCATAGAGATGATAGGACACCTCACTAAACTTCTGAATGACCCTGCTTAAAGGAAGTAGGTACAGCAGGAACAAAACAGGTCCCAAGACCGATCCCTGCGGCACACCCCACAAAAGCCCTGCAGAATCAGACACTACATTTCCCACTGACACACTAAAAGTTCTACCAACCAGGTAAGAGGTGAACCATTTCAAAACGCAACCCGACATTCCAACCAAATGTTGGAGCCTGTTTATCAGGATGCCATGGTCCACTGTGTCAAACGCCGATGACAGATCCAATAAAACCAGCACAGAACATTTACCGGTGTCCGCTGCTATCATAATATCACTAAACACCTTCAACAGGGCTGTTTCAGTAGAGTGAAACTCACGATACCCTGATTGAAAAGTGTCATAAATGTTATTTGCCTGCAAAAATGATCTAAGTTGGATGCAGACCACCTTTTCCAGGACTTTGGCCAAGAAAGGGATCTTGGATATTGGCCGGAAATTCTTGAGTTCAAAAGAGTCCAGCCCAGGTTTCTTTAACTGTGGCTCCACAATGGCATGTTTAAAAAGACGGGGAAACACACCGCTAAGCAAAGACATGTTAAACATTTCTGTAATATAGGGCCCAATGGAATCAAAAACCCTCATAAACAGTTTAAAAGGGAGAACATCTAAAGTACCAGAAGACGGTTTAATTTTTTTGATGATGGTTAAGATGTCTTCCACAGTGACGGGCTCAAATGAGGTCCAGCTCTGAGTGGGAGGTTCAAAATGCTGTAAACTATGGCAAGGCGGCAAAACCTCACACGTTGGTTTGTCAGCGAGAAGGCAAGCTCTGCAGACGGTAACGGTGAAGATCCCACCTGCCAGTCCCAACCCGCAGAGAAGAAAGGTAGACACACACACACACACACACACACACACACACACACACACACACACACACTCCTGTATACAACTCTGATGATAAAACTCATGGAAGATGAACACATAACCAAACCTAAGAGTAAGAATCTAAAGCTACGCTCACACAGCAGGTCCTGATGCTCTAATTTGGTGCAGAAAACCAATAAAAAAAATCATACTACTAATTAAACCCAACTGTAATCTGACTTCTGTGAACGCTACAAGTATACAAGATATTTACTGTAGAAACTAAACTAAAAATACTTGGTAAGATTTTGTGTTTTTCAGACTGCCATGAAAAAGCCGGTCACTGGTCACAGTGACCGGTAAAAAAAAGCTGATTTTGGTTGCATTTGAAACCTAAAAGTACAAAAATAACAAGGAATAAATTGGTATGGAACACCATAAATGAAATTCAACAGATTCCAATTACAAACCAAAAACAAATCATGGCAAAATGGAAGCAATGCTACCAACTGAACATTCACAGCCAAAGTAAAAACCCTTTTATAAGCACCGTTTTCATCATAGCTCCACTATAATCATCATAGAAATTTCAATGTGCCCATTATCACAATTACAACACGTCATAGGCTGTTAGATTTCAGGTGCTGTGCACTCAAAACGTTACTTTACAATTCATTTGGTGAGTTAGGTAAACTTTTATTGTAATGTACAAGCAAAATCAGCCAGAACCCAAAACGCAGCCAAGACAAGTGTTCAGTAGACAAAAGTTTATTACAAAATAAGGGTGAAGAAGGGGCTCCACAGGCTGTGGTCACACTGGTGAGTCAGGAATGGAGGGACCAGAGGGGTTGGGAAGCCATCTTGGGGAGGGTAGGGTGAATGGGCTGCGGGGGCCGCGGGGACAACCAAATGACAGGGACAAAATCCACAAACCAGAGACTAAGGCGTTGAACAATCCAGGGGAGCTTCTCAGGCAATGTAAATCCAATAGACAGAAAGCTGGAGGCAGGGTCAGAGCAGGCAGGGTTCAGCAACAGGAGGTAGTGATGGGTCCAGCAACACCGACGCGCCGGCGCATGCATCAAGCCCATAGACCAACACCGTGTCGGTGCATGTATTGGTTTCAGCAAGTCACGTGACCGACACAGGAACTGTTTCAAAATGACACTGGATGCCAAACTGAGTTTATAAGGAAGCGAATCTGTCAAAAGTATTTGCCAAACAAATTCTTGATCTTTTACATTGTCATCTATGGAGCAGCTTCAGAGGAAACGTTTCCGCAGTGTGGGACCATTTTGATCTGATATTGGAAAATAAATTTGTTTTCATTTTTGTCGTTTCATCCGGTTCTTGTCAGTTTCTACTTGATCTGTCTGAACCCAAATTCAGCTGAAACTGACTGTTAGTTTACTTTTATATTATGTTCTGCAGGTTAAGTGCCGCATATGTTTAACTAAACCAGGGGTGTCAAACTCCAGTCCTCAAGGGCCGCTGTCCTGCAGTGTTTAGATGTGCCACAGGTACAAAACACTTGAATGAAATGACTTAATTACATCCTCTTTGTGTAGATACGTTCTCCAGAGACTTGCTAATGACCTAATTATTCTATTCAGGTGTGGTGCAGCAAAGGCACATCTAAAAGTTGCAGGACACCGGCTCTCGAGGACTGAAGTTTGACACCCCTGAACTAAACTGTCTTATTTAAATAAATCCACCTTTTCAATGCTGAGGCATTATGAGGCCAGGCAGGAGAATGAAGTCTCAGATTCACCCAGATAAACTCAGATATGCAGCCAAATTACTCAGTTGCTTTTTATAAATTATTTCATATATCCCTCGCTGTAACGCGGTTCACTTTTCACGGTTTTGCTGCTTCGCAGATTTTTTGTGCATTTTTTTTCCACAGTGTTCTTCGTCCTGATTGACCATATGATTGGTAAAAACAGTCTCCGCGCTACCAGAGTGCCAATAACGTTACAGTGTTTAATACAGATTGGCCACTCAGGAGATGGAAACTGAAACTTTCAATGTCTGCTGGTAAAAAAAACTGTGGCCAGAGGCAGCAGAACCGGACCGGAGGCTCGTTTGATGAGATCCGTCGCTTTGCCGTAGATACAGCTGTGAATCTGGCGGTGCAGGTTGGAGGAGACGCTTTAATGACATGACTGCAGATCACATTAATGCCCGATTGATGCACATCCGCTGACCTGAAAACAGGTTTTGTTCTTTGGTTTCAATGTAGAGTATTTATTTATGCTGTGTAATAACTGTAAATAATAAAAGTAACTACTTCACGGATTTCGCCTCACGGGTTATTTTCGGAACGCAACCGAAAAACAAGGGTTCGCTGTAAATGTAGAGTTTACTTAATTTTTTCTACAGCAGAAGTTTTGTCAAAAAAACTTAACAGGCTTAATTTCAAAAGGTTGTAAAAACTTTTTTTTAAATAAAAATGTGTGGAAAAAAACAGTCCATGCATCCTCATTCCAAACACATTCACTTAAATTGTTCACATTCTTTATTGACTGTATATCAAAATATCAAATATATTTTAAATGTAACTGAAGATATGACATAATACAACATATAATATTTAATAAAATAAGAAGACTTAAATCTTATTGTACAGACTTGATCAAATCACTACGTTGCCTGTAGGAATTTTTAGTGTCCAGCAGGTGTCAGTATTGAGTGAAACAGTATCGACACAGTATCAATACAGTGTTGCTATGCGTCGAAACGCCTCATGATGCCTCATTTACCCATCACTAACAGGAGGTCAAACATCTTCTCACAGCAGAGGGCAAAGGCCAAAATCTGTGGTCATAAAACAGACGGGATCAGAAAACCAGGAGACTCATCTGAACATGGCACAGGGCTTGAAAGCTGTGACTGTGGCAACAGACGATCTCACACTGAGCTGGTGACGAGCAGCTGTTTAAATAGGGAGCAGCACAGAGCAGGTGAGGGTAATGAGTAATCAGCACAGTCAGGGCAGAGCTGAAGGGCTGAAATCATGACATTTATACCCACATCAGATGTAGATCTTTGTGACCAATATAGAAAAACTCAGATGGAAAATAATATTCAGTAACGATCTTGTGTAGTTGACATCATTTCCTTTCCAGTGAAGTAATTCTCTTTCACAGCAGGTGTGTGTTTGTGCAAGGTAAAATTTAAATTTCTGAGTGAAACAAAGCAAAGTCTTTGCAGGAACAATGTGCTCAAGTGAAAGGGAAGCTGCTTTGTGCAGGAAACAACAAAATAGAAAGCTCTGTCTGAAAATCAAACAAGAAACATGAAGAAAAAAACAAGATTTCCTCAAGTGTGATATTTATCTGGTTTTTAGTTAGACTGCTGATTCATTAACTTGTTCAGTTATGTTCATCTGATGGCGTTTCTAAGGTTGTTTTCACTCTTTATAGTCTGGTAAACTCAATTCGATTGGGGATCAAAATTGCAACATTTGATAGGTTGCAATTTTGGTCCATCCATCCATCCATTTTCTTACACCCTTGTCCCTCAGTGGGGTCGGGAGGGTTGCTGGTTCCTCTCCAGCTAATGTACCGGGCGAGAGGCGGGGTCACCTGGACAGGTCGCCAGTCTGTCGCAGGGCAACACAGAGACACACAGGACACACAATCATGCACACACACACTCACTCACACCTAGGGGCAATTTGGAAAGGCCAATTAACCTGACAGTCATGTTTTTGGACTGTGGGAGGAAACCGGAGAACCCGGAGAAAACCCACCATGCACAGGGAGAACATGGAGACTCCATGCAGAAAGACCGGGGCCGGGAATCGAACCCAGAACCTTCTTGCTGCAAGGCAACAGCTCTACCAACTGCTCCACTGTGCAGCCCGCAATATTGGTCCAACCAACCAAACTAATTTAAAAACCTGTTCCCCTCCTCGCCTGTAGGGGCGCTGCACCAAGAATCACTGAGGGAAACGACATGAAACCTCTGAAGACACCGAGCGCAACTTTCTTCTTCATGAAATGTAAACAAAAATGGATTAGCGTCAGATTGTATCTGTCGTAGGATTTCTATTTTGTGTTTAGTTAAAAACCACGAGCCATTTCGCCTGCTAGCTAGTGCTAGGCTAATTCCTTTGTTTTGGCTGTATTTACCCAGAATGCCCTGCTTACACTTGTCTTGAATTTAAGGCAGTAAATTAAAGATTGAGTTAATTTAAGAAACACTAAAACATGTACTGAGTCAGAGGACACAGAAAATGAAAAATGTTTCTTATCTACTAAATAATAGTTTTATTCTTTATTTCAGCACTTAGACCAATAATCTCCCTCTAGTCCTCATAGTCACAACGTAAAGCTCTCTGCATCAGAAAAAAATGTTCTCATCTCCTTTTTCATAGATGAAAATGAGCAGCTGTGATTTATTTAGGTTGGTATTACCAGGATTTGGAGATTTTCCAGTTCAGAAAAATGAGCATTTTGATGCTAACGCTGTGTTTGGCTCCCTACATGTGACTGCAGTGCTTGTCATTCCCATCATGTCTCCTTGGCCTGTGTGGGAGGTTAAATGCATTTCCATCTGATGAGTTTATGTGTAGGCTGCAGAATCTGTGACACTTTCAATATGAAATTAAGCCCATGTGTGATGTTCCACCTACATCTGACTCTCTGCACAACAAACCCAAACAGTCTGTGATAATGATGCGCTCCGACTGCATCTGGAGCTTCAGGCTTTGTTTAAACAAACTCAGCTGTTTCTTTTACTCCTGTGTTTTTACTTAAAGATATTCAAACTTGCTGCTTGGTTATAATTTTGTGGGAATCACAGCTGACACACAAAAAATCTGAGTTAAACTATTTCGGGAGCGGTCTGTGCGAAGTGTCGTTTGATTGGTCAGAAGTTTGTTGCTGTGAAGTGTATGACGGCGTATTAGTGCCGACTTTTAAAACTCTGAAACTTCCAAGATTTTTCCAGAAAATTTCTGAGATTAAACTTAAAATTTCTTAGTTTTTTTTTTTTTTAGTAATTTTTGGACTTTTGAAGCTCACAAAATTTTGTTTAGTTTGCACAATTAAAATATATTATGTTTTATTATAATATATAAATATACCATATTATATATATTATTATAATATATAATATATTATATATAGATCAGATATATTATGAAAAAAACTTCCACCCAAATAGTGTAGAAAAAATACATCCCAAGCATAAAATCAATTGATCGTGAATTTAGGAATACAGTCATACAGATAAAAATAAATGAAAATTTTAATAAAATAAACAAAATCTTACCAAGTATCCTTGGTCTAGTTTCTTGTGCAAACATCTTAGTTCACTTGTAATAAGATAAAAACAAGTTTATTTCACAATTATGGAACTCTCTGCTGTTACCTAGCAACGCCAGCCCAGCCCAGGCCGTTACCTAGCAACCCAGTTCGAGTTCCATTGGCGGATTATTTCACTTATAACAAGACATTTTTAGAGGTTATTTAACTGAAATAATCTGCCACTTTAACTAGAACTGTTTCACCAACGCTAAGGAATTATTTACTCAAAGCAAGCTTGTGTATCTTACTCAAGAGTTACTTATAAATTAGTTTTGTCTTAATTCAAGTGAACTAAGATATTAGCACAAGAAACTTGACCAAAAATACTTGAGAAGATTTTGTGCTTTTGCCGTGTAGTCATAGATAATTATACAATAGATTATCAGGGTGGTTTATTTAAGTAAAGTGTTAAATAACGTTTAAAGTCTTTTACAGACGACGTGCCTGTTAGAGCTTAATCTCAAAACTTCTGAAAAATTCACTCTTTTTAAAATTTTTATATCTAAAAGTGTGCTCGGAAACAGCGATGTTGATATTTTGCTTCCATTTTGCGGTTTTTCTAACTGCAGGAGACATTTAAGGAACGTTTATCTGATGCATTTGTTCAGTTCTTTGCTAAATAACTGTTATATTAATAAAACTAAAACATATTTACTAAATCCTGGATGGAAATTTGAAATGTCATTCAGAAAAACCACCATGAAACCACTGTTTGGGTGTTCTGCTTCGGGTTAAGTGTGTCGGGATTTTTATTCTCTGCTCTCGTTTAGCATTGCGGTTTAACTCACTGATTCCTGAAAGATTCGTCTATGAAGAAATGTTTCTGAAACTCCCTGCGCTCACAGCGTCTTCACACCAAACAATGTGCGGCGCTTGAGTCCAGTCCACTGGAAGGTTTACATGGAAATGCAATCAGCGGTGAAGAGGAACCGCTCAGGTTTATTAGTGGAGAAACTGCACAGGACCCCATTTACCCCGAGGTAGAAGCAGATGAACCACTGAGAGAAGTCAAGATTTCCAGGAAGTGAAGTGAAGGGGCCTGCATGCTCCCTGGTGATAGTCCTTGATTTTAGTTTCATCAACTTCCATCCATCCATCCATTTTCTTACACTCTTGTCCCTCAGTGGGGTCGGGAGGTGCTGGTGCCTCTCCAGCTAACGTACCGGGTGAGAGGCGGGGTCACCTGGACAGGTCGCCAGTCTGTTGCAGGGCAACACAGAGACACACAGGACACACAACCATGCACACACACACTCACACCTAGGGGCAATTTGGAGAGGCCGTTTCATCAACATGTGTCTCTGAAACTAAAAATGAGAGTTTGTGACCCTGAGAGCCTCTGCAAACTGTAATCTGGTTTTCGAGTTGCTGTTGAGGAAATGGCTTCTTCTTCTCTGGGTGGCTTTTCAGCCCACATCAATATCAGTTTCATTTACGTCATTATTGTGCAAATGAGAGAAAATCAGTTATTTTAAAGCTGTAGTATGGAACTGCTATGAAGAACATGTTTTTTTTTTACATATTTGTTAAAATTGTCCCCATGTTGTGACAGTTGGCTATGGGACAGATAATCTGTGAAAAGCTCATATTGCTGTCTGGAGAAATGCACCAATCAGAGCCAGGAGGAGGGGCTTAGGGCTGTCAAACATCCTCATGTACTCACTGCAGAGAAACAACTTACTGCATATTGGAGCTTTAACAGAAACTCATCAATTTGAAAAAAAAAAATTTGATACGTTTTTGCGCTAGAATGAGGTGATTTTTCAGCTGCATCAAAATTTGTGATTTTTCTCAAAACTGTGATGGAAACACTTTCTTTGTGTCACACGATCAACATCAGGAAGTTACTACTGGCAGAAACGACAAAGAAGACGACAGGAAGTAGTTTTATGATGATGGCGCAGGATGTAAGTTGGTTTAAACTTTTAATTGCATTTCTTATTCAATTGAAACACCGTACATGTGAAATTGTGTTTTCTTTTTCAACATTAGTGAGTTATCAACAAAGTTTTGCGCAAATTTGTAACAAAGTAATTTGCTTGTTCCTGATTTTACTATTTCCAGTCACATAATGTAGACAAGACGAACAATGAATGGGTGAATGTTGCTGGTAGTGTAAATGCTGCACAAGATTACAGAAACTGTAAATAGCAATTTACTTATTTAAAGCTTTAAGATTCAGGCAGCATCTATTGGCATCCACTATAATCTGTGAATATAAGCTGAGGGTCAGTTATGGGCACACATACTGCCTCTGTAGGAAGAAATCACAGGTTTGTGTTTTAAACTGAGATAATTGGAAACTGTGTCACCGCTGCAGCATCTTTTCCACATTCACACACCCAGGATTTCACAGCAGGCTGTCCGTAAACTGTGTGAAACTGGTGATTATGATGATAATTCACTTTCCTGGAGACAAGGTCAGAGAGGAAGACAAAGCAAAGGGAGGCGGAGCAGAACGGACAGACAGAAGAGATAATCACCGTTTTTAAATATCAGTATCTATATTAAAGCTGCAGAAACTTAAAAAAAATATATGTTTTTTACTTATATGTTAAAACTGTCACCATGTCATATGAGACAGAGAATCTGTCCTCTCTGAGCTACTCTTGCTGTTTGAAGAAATGCACTGAAAGCAACCAATCAAAGCCAGGAGGCGGGGCTTAGTGCTGTCAATGAGACTCATGTATGTGCAGATGAAGAAAACCGTTTATCCACCGTGATCTGTGGCCATGCTAACTAGCCTTATGACAGGCTCTGCTAGCTTCAGTGGAGCTGAGAGCTACACAGAGGGTGATTGACAGCACTAAGACACGCCTCCTGGCTCTGATTGGTTGTTTCTAGTTAACACTGGGAGATGGTGGAGAGGCTTGATTTTTTTTTCCACAGATTATCTACCCAGAGGAGGGAAAATACCCCAAAATAGCACTCAAGTAAGAGTAGCTGTACTTCAACATATTTTTACTGAAGTAAAAGTAAAAAGTAGCAAGAAATTACTCAGGTAAGAGTTAAAAAATATTTGGTAAAAAGACTACCCAACTACAGATTAACTGATCAAATTATCAATCATTTAATATTTAAAAAATACATGATCAGACAGACCAAAACATAAAGGTCAGTGGAAATGTTGGTATTTTAAGGAAAAAATGGCAATACTTCATAGAAATAACAAAACCAGGCAAAATAAAATGTTTCCAAATCAGTTTTTTTCAATATAAAACGGATTAAACTTTGACAAAAACTGCAGGTGTGTGCCTGTGTTTGGTGAAGTTTTGGTTAAAACATGTTTGTTTTTCATTCAGCAGGCAGAAAATCTAGAAATTTACTCAAATAGGAGTAGAAATACTTCAGAATAAAATTACTCAAGTAAAAGTAAAAATTACGGTGCAGTAAAAAATACTCCTAAAAAAGTTACTCATAATTGATAAATACAGATAAATACAGAGCTTCCCATCTCTGTATTTATCTGATAATAAACTGTCATGATATGGTGACACCTTCAATAAATATGTAGGAAAACATTTTTTATAAAAGTTACACACTGCATCTTTAAATAACATCAGCAAATGTCTCCAAGTTTACTGCTAACCCCTCTGAGGACGGGGAAAACAAGCCCAGTCTTGAATATGTTGATAACTTATCTCCATTCATGGCAGAAGCATCAGGATGAATCTTAAAATTATTCTGCATCCATTAGTTTCCCCGCTCCGTTCCCGTCGCTGCGTTTCTGTTTCCCTTCCTCCTCAGATCCTCCTCCTCCATCGGAGGAAGAAAAGGAGACGAATAAAAGTCAGCCCCCTGCTGCAGCTGCCAGCCTCACACTTCTAATGAGCCGTGACACACACACACACACACACACACACACACACACACACGCACACACACACACACACGTACTTATCTAAACTGATTTGTTTGTTCTGTTTGCTTATCGCAGGTTTCTGCACATGCAAAGTTCAACATGAGTTAATTTTAAACGGTTAAAAAGTTTAATTTTTAACAGAATTACCAACTTGGAAGCAGAAAATCAAATCAGTATACATCAGAAATGGAAGCTACAGGGGGGCTCAAAGTGTGGCCTGGGGGCCATTTGCGGTCCCTGGACTGATTGTGTGTGGCCCAAATTCAGTTCAATAACGTTACAAATTTGGACTCCAGTTCAAGACTTTTTATCTTTAATTCACATTAAACAAGTAAAATATTGGCTTTAACACAACGGATTAACTTTTTACAGAGACTTTTACACCCAAATCTGCTTTTAATTAATTCAGGAAATTTGGCTAACTACACAAGAGTGACATAAATCCGGATTTTATTCATCAGAATTGATTAAATTGTGTTATTTCTTTCCTAATTGATACCTAGAAAATTAGCAACATTATTTTTAATCAGGCAAATCTGCAGAACACCTTTTAGGTTTTGGATCTAGAATCATTTACAAACTGTTTCCAGCACCAACCTCACTACTTTATTTGTTTAATTGAAGTGTTGCATGTCTGGTTTATTGTTGAGTTGTCATGATCTTGACCCATCTGGCTAAAAGTTTGTACACCCCTGACCTACAGATTAGGCAGAAAGAGTCGGGAATCAGAAGAAACTGAAGCTGCGTGTTTGGATTTGTTTGTGCGTCAGGCGAAGTCGGCGTCAAATTGATACAGACGCTTCTCACTCACAGCCTGTTGAGACGAAATGACAAGAGCAAAACATGTTTCGCCCCGAGGAATAAAAGAGTTTAATAAAACAAAAGGGATTCAGCCGTACAGTCAGACCTAAATTAAAACAAACTCCATTTTACCGTTTTTCTCTTTTCTCTCTATCTTCCAAAAACGGGATTATAAAAGTCTTCATTCTGCTCTCAACTATCCTTTTTTTGAATGATAATTTAATTTACAGAGAATTAATAATTTATTTTATATGTTGTCAAATAAGCAAAACTAAACTTTGTATAAATTATTCAGCTTTAAATGAAGTTTGCACTACACTGTAAAACTTTAAGTTACTTAGCAACCAAAGCCTAGTTTCTTTTAAACTAGAAACTACTTAGAAAGGAAATATGTGACTGAAACATTTGGTGGCTCCTGGTTTTTATTTGTTTCTTTACTCAAACTTTGACAGAAAATATGGAAAGCAGTGACGGTGTGTTTACTTTTTTCAGTAAAACAATCATTTCATGAAAATGTGTGCGAATGTAAATGATAAAAACTAGCCAAAAAGGCTCTGAACGCTCTTTATTCCTGATGAACGGATGTTTTCACCTTAAGCATCTTAAAACTAATTTAAATAAAAAAGAGGTTTAATTAGCTGCTGCTGCTAGAGGCACAATGCATTGTGGGATACCTTGCTGGCCAATCCCTTCTGCCACATGTAAATCAATGTCCTAAAAGAAATTAATTATTACAACACATAAAAACAACTGAAGTTGTGATGTAAGTATTGCAAACCTAAATTAACTTGATAACATTTGTTTGGCTGTCATAAACTAAATAGCAGCTCAAAATCACGGCTTGGAAACCCTGATGGCTTATGGGTAATATCTGGTGTTTTGAAATACAGTAAAGATAACAAGATTGTTTTTTGTTGTGTGGACAAACTTAAAAACATAAGCTCTTGGTACTTAAACAATTTATCTTCTGAAATATATTTTGCATCTTGAACAAATACTTTTGACCTCAATGCTTCATGTATTTGTGTAAAGATATTAACTTTAATTTTTACTGTTGATTTCACAGATTCAGTTATGTTAAATTTACTTCACCACAGAATATTTTTTTTTCAGTGTGCACTGAGGGGCGTTAAAGGTTATTTCTATTCTGTTAAATTTTAAAAGTGTTTGAATAGAGAAAGGTGAAAAAACTAGTCTAGATTGATGAAACCAAGCTTGACTTTCTCAACACTTTTTCAGGCTAAAGCTGAGCAGGTCGCGTGGCGTAAACAGGTCCAGTTTTAAATCTGTTTGGTAAAAGGGAAAGAAGACAAAAAGGATGTTTCAAATCTGTCTAAAGATCCTCATGAAAGCCGCTCGGCTGAATTTCAGGGCTCAGTGTTAGATACAGAAGAAAACTCTTCTACCCTCCATGGTCACCCGATACACTGATGACCTTGTAATATTAACCAGAACAGCATGTAGGCTTACAATGCAGTATTTAATAGGCACAATTATAAATTTGCAAGCAAGTCAGACAGGATTGAGTCAAGTTTCAATGCTAACTGAGGCAGCTTGATGTGGCGGCTTATTTATATAAAAGATGTTGTGGTTTACAGTTCATGACTTTTTTCCATGTCAGAAATAGTTAAATATGTTATTTATCCAGCTACACATCCAAAAGAGAGACAAAGAGTTATAAATTAACTTATAACATGAGAATAACGTCCTGTTATAAATGAAATAATCTGAAAAGTTTCTTTTAAATCAGTTTGCTCTTGTTTCAAGTTTACTAAAGACCAAAAATACTTGGTAAGATTTTGTGTTTTTGCAGTGTAACGTTGCAGAGAGTGGATAAAAGTTAAATAATTTATATACAATTAGAAAGTGAATCTAATCAAATCTGTTCTTATGTTTTGGTTCAGGAACACGAACATACAGGAGGATGAAGAGATTTTTGACTTAACACAATTTGTTGATATTTGGAGACATTTTGTGTTATTGGACACCTAATAAATCAAAAAAGATTAAACTTATAATAACCAAGTGAACATATGCTCATGTTTTATGAAAGGAGGATTTCACCGTGGATTTCCTGCACATTGTGAAGGTAACCGAACTGCTCAGTGAATTTTCCAGGTGTCCTGTGGCTAAACGCAACGGCAGGTCAATGAATTTTAATAGGTGGAAGGGACTAAAATCACTATCACTGCTGGGAAGCGAGGATAATTTCACAGCTGCAGGATTTGTGCTTTAAAAATTAAGCACAGGATTGTCTTTTTGAATACGATGGAGTAGCAGGGCCAAAATAAAAATAAATTAAATTACAAGGAGGAGAATAAAGTCATTAAATTACAAGAATAAAGTAAAATATATATATATAAGAATAAAGTTGTAATATTACAAGAATAAAAGAATAATCTCATAATGTAAAGAGAATAAAGAAAAAAAGAATAAAATCAAAATATTACAGGAAAAAAGTCGAAATAATACAAGAATAAAGTCGGAATAATATGGTAATAAAGTCAAAATTGTATGAGAATAAAGTTGAAATATTACAAAAAATAAAGTCAAAATAATACAAAAATAATTGTATAATATTAAAAAACGAATAATGTCAAAAAGGAGAATAAAGTCACAATATTACAAGAATAAGGTCAAAATTATATGAGAATTAAGTTTAAATATTACAAGAATTAGGTCAAAATTATATGAGAATAAATTCGGAGTAATGCCAGAATAAAGTCGTAATATTACCAGAATAAAGTTATAAAATTATGACTTTATGCTTGTATTATTTTGGCATTATTCTTGTAAGACTTTATTTTCCTAATGACTTAACTCTCCTAATTAATTGTTTAATTTTTTTCTCAGAAAAGCCCTAATGCTCCATCATAATCTGGGCTCATCACTTGAAGTTGGAAGGACTTTCTACCATCGCCAGTGTTATTTTATTCTCGGCAAAGTGAAAATAACCCAGATTATGTTCTGAAAACCCGTCTGATTGATTCCACCCAGTTTATCTCCTCGGTAATGATAAGCTGTTCTGATTTACATTCACCACCTGCCTGTGTAACATCCCTGAAGTCCTTTTTAAACAGCTGCAGCGTTGATCCGCTGCCAACACGACTACGTTTCCACAAGGGCTGATAATTGGGAGGGTTCAGAAATACTTCTCTTCACACTCGGGTGTTTTTCCCTTCGACCTGCTGACGCCGGGAGCTTTGACACTTTAAAATGCTGCTCCCTGCCTGAACTGTCAATTAGTCCGGCAGGCTGCTGCGTGGCGTTGTGCTAACGTTTGACCTCCTCCGCTGAACTCGTGGCACCTCGTTTAATCCGAAACCCCCGAAGAAAGACATCAGGCGCCTTTGTCTAAACGAGCTTATCGCACGCTGCCGGCTGACGAGAGATCATCAAAGGTGTCGTATTACTTACAGGTGAATTGGAAGTTCTTTTTTCTATTTTTAACAATTTTCCTGAAATAAATGTGGCACACAATGCATACACTGCAAAAACATAAAACCTTACCAAGTATTTTTGATCTAATTTCTATTGCAAATGTAATACACGTGAAATAAGACAAAACTAACTTAACCGGTAACTTTTCAGCAAGATAAATGAGTTTATTTTAAGTAACTGATTCCTTAATATTGATGAAAAAGTGCTAGTTCCACTGGCAGATTATTTCAGTTATTTCGCAATCGTTACCTAGCAACGCCAGCCAAGCCCAGCCCGTTACCTAGCAACCAAATTCTAGTTCTACTGGCAGATTATTTCACTTAAAACAAAAGGTTTTTCCCATAAAATGAAATAATGTCCCAGTGGAACTTGCACTTTTTTCACCAATAATAATGAATTACGTACTTAAAATGAGCTCCTGTATCTTTCCGTGACGTTACATGTAAGTTAGTTCTGTCTTACTTCAGGTGTACTAAGATATTTATACTCGAAACAAGAACAGGGGTGTCCAAACTTTTTGTTAAATTGTTTGAAATCGCCGAGTCTAAATAAGTAGTTATTTTAACACACAATACTTAAATTAAACAAATAAAGTAGATTTATAGGTTATACAAAACATGCTTATTACAGAGTGATTTGTTGCTGGAAAAGGATCTAAAACTTAAAAAGTGTTCTGCAGGTTTGCCTTATCAAAAATTATGTTGCTAATTTTCTAGGTATCAATTGAAAATAAATAGAACTCAATCGATTCTGATTAATAAAATCAGGATTTAGGTCATTCTTATTTTATTTAGCAAAGTTTATTAAATTTATTATAAGCAGGTTTGGGTGAAGCAAAGTTTGCTTTCGAGTAAAAATTCTTGAGGAGATTGCTAAAAGCAAATCTTTTGAGTTATAGACTCAAAACATTTTTCTTAATTTTGTCCTAATTAAAGATAGAAAGTGTTCATCTATACCAAAGACTTGAACTAGGGGCCAAATTTGTATCTTTCTTGAACTGAAATCAGGGGCCACAGACAACCAGTCCAGGGGCCCTAAGTGGCCCACGGGCCGCACTTTGGACCCCTCTGAACTAGACCTTAAATACTTGGTAATATTTTGCGTTTTTACAGTGTATGCATCTATCTTTTTAATGTATTTCTCTCAAAGCTTCGCCTCTGGCTCATTATATCTATAGTGTTACGTTTATCATTTCTCTTTCTTTGATATATGAAAGGCTTTGATTCACTGCAGTTTATTTTCATCTTTAAACCTGTGAATAATTGCCCACGCTGTAGATTTTGTTCTCAGGAAATTTATTGTGACCTGAATGTTCAAGTTGTTTCTCGCTGTGAGACGTTTTCTCACCAAACAAAAGTGAAGCACTCATTAAATTCCTTTAGAAGTAATTCATCAAAGATGGTTTTAGGCACTTAAGAGACTTTTTTATGCAACTGGAGCCATTCATGATTGGTGGAGGTATTTGTTTCAGAGAGTTTCCAGTGCAAATCAAGTGCTTGCTTTCTTAACTTTGGAGCATTTTGTGCTTTCTGTGTGTTTTTAAATGTGACCCGTCATGCTTCCTTGACCAGGTTCGCATTATAGGTGACACAAAAACATGCTTATTACAAAATCATTCTTACATAATGAGAATTTAGTCTGCTCAATTCTGCCTATGAGATGTTTTTAGGACTCTTGTCACTTTAAATCCAAATACAAACGACCTGGAAATCAGCTTTGGTTGCTAGGTAACGGGCTAAGTTCAGCTGGGGTTGCTAGGTAACGGCGCAATAAGGAGGGGCTCATTTTACAGACCCCAAAAAACATTAACTTTTTATGCTAATGTTTTAAAACACACAAAAAATGCCTGTGTGTTTTTTTAAGAAACAGTAGAAACCCAAATAAAAATACAAAAAGGGTCAAAATGTGAATTTAGCATCTTGGTGATATAATTTCAAAATGGTTTGTATCAGATGACTCACGCACTTTGTTATATGAATGATTTTGCATATGTTTTAGCTTTATATGGAAAGATGAGAATAAAACATGACAAAAAAATAAATTTTTTACGGTCAAGTACAAGATGTTCATATTTTGATGTATTTGCAGAAGTGCACAAACTAAGAAACAAGGAAGGCATCTGAGCGGCGCTCACTGTAAGAAGCAGAACTTCAATTCGCCTGTGTCCTACTTTCAAGGCTCGTCTTTTCGTCTTCATGCTGCGAGAGTCTGGCTTTCAAAGAAAAACAGACAAAGAACACAAACAGAGTGACTTGACATCTGTAGCTTGGCTTTTAGAGTAACACAGTATGTCTTATAGTTAAAGCCAAGGACACACGAAATCAAAAGACTGTACATGCTGTGCAGTCTGAGGATATACTTTTTCTTTTGGCTTGGAAGCTGCATGCTCAACATTTGATTTGAACTGATTTTTGCCTGGAGTTTTTTCCCCCCAAGTGCCTGCATTGATTTTCTCGCTGCTCCCAAGAACCGGCGGCTCACTTTGAGATGCTAACTGGAACAGTGGAGTGAAAATAAACATGTTTAGGTTCTGAGTTTTCGGTTCACTGGGTTGCTCCGGACGTGGCGTGTTCGTGTTCGTGAACTCTGTATCGGCTGCTAAAGGTTGGATGTGGAAAATGCGTAACCATAACAACCGTGAATCTTTGCACAGAATATCACTCAATATACTGTTGGGCAACCACTGCGGAGCAGGTAAAGAGTTGCTCAACCTTGAGATGTTGTAAGACTAAAAACTATTTGCCTGGAGGAAACCTTCGCACCCATCGTGTTGATTTATCTAAAGCAATAATATTCTATATACAAACGATGTAATAGAAATGAGTCAGTCTTTCCACAGTTGTTCTTTGTTGGTGTTTTAAGTCATTGTTTAAATACAGTTTCTAAAAGTCAGTTTGAACGGTAAATATTTCCTTTCTATTAAGCAATAATTATTCTCCCAAAAATGAAAAGAGGATTTTTGTATATTTCTCACGATTCAGGTTTATTTAGAATTCAAATGAACAACGAACAATAATTAGAAACTAAAAGATGTGGATCTGAACTCATCCAGAACAAAGAGCTCAAACAGAAGATCATTCTCTCAGGTTATTTCGACTCAACGTTTACACTCGGACCTGAAAACAGCTTCCGAGAGATGCACAGTTATATAACCGTTCATCTTTGAAAAGCAGAAGTGGAGCCTCCTGCACAACCAACACTTGTCTTTTTCTAGCAGCCATTGTACAAAACCAGCTAACCAAACATGCTGGTTTACTAGGTAACGGGCGAACTCCACTGAGGTTGCTAGGTAACGGGCAGCGCCTGGTGATTTGTGATGTCACATTATGGAGGTTTTTGAAACGGTTCAAAAAACATGAACTTATTGCCAAAAAAATGTCTGAGTGTTTTTTAGAAGTAATAGAAACTCGTATGGGAATATAAAAACGGGCAAAATGTGAATTTTGCACAACAGGTTCATTTTAAGTTCACAGAATTTATTTGAACTGGACAAACATGGTGTATAACCCTGCAGAAAATAGCTGTTAAATCACCATTATGCCTATTTTCAAAAAGGTTTTTTATCGTTCCTCCTAACCACCAAGATGCCTTTATCAACGTCATAACTTTCCCCACGACTTCTTTACTGGATTTAGTGCTTTAACAGGTCAGTAAATATATTTTACTTCTGTTATTCACTAAAAGGTGTTTGAATCACCCCAAAGTGCATGTTTCACTGGGACTGTGCAGTCCTGGTGCCAACTGCTCAGGAGATTAAATATGTCACATCTACTGCGTCCTCATTCACCGTTAGCCAGGAGTTTGGCTAATGGTGACAAATATATCTCACCGCTTCACCTTGTGCACACTGCGGCCCCCGAGGGGAACTGACGTCTGTCATATCGCATTTTTCTAGCTGCCACGAAGCCGGAGTGGAAGTGGATGGCAAATCTCAGGTGGAGCGAAGGGGCTTTGAGAAGGAGTTCAGAAAATTGATCGACCATGTTTCTGTCAGTGCCTCCCTTCAGGCCCATCCGCTCACCTCGCTAATCTCTGACCGTTCACCTGGAGATGTGACAGCACTTTCAAAGCGCTTGTTCTCATTACATGCTGCTCTGCCTCGGGTGCAGCAGGTTGGAAAGTGTATTAGCTTCAGCTGCAAAGTCGCACATTGTGTTTTGTGTGGCGAAATCTTTTAAAAAAACATCCTGATGGATGAAAGTTGCAACAAAGCATCCATAATCCATCAGGTTAAAAGGTGAGATGCAGGCACACTTAATTCAAACTAACTCATAAAACAAAAAAGATTTGCTGTTGGGTTAGATTTTGTGGACAAGAATTTCTTACCATCTAATTACTGTTTGCCTTATCTGACAATTTAGCTCACATCCACATTAACATTCATTAAGAAAAAAGACTCCTCGGATTAAGATTGAACAGATGTGCTTAAGCAGGTCACGTGATGGGAACATATCCTTATGAGGATTAAGAGGGTTAAACATTGAATTAATCAAGAACTACTTGTGCTTTCTTTCTTTTTGTCCTGTTCTCTCAGTTTGGATTCACTAATGACAGATTAAATCAGAATAAAAGAGAGATTCTGCCATGAATTTATTCATGCAAACCAGACAGATTCTCCTTTGTCTGCCTTATTTCTGTTTGGACCAAGAGAGCATTAACTTATCAGCTATTTAGGGATGAGTAACAAAAGCTAGGAAGGTGGTTTGCTGTTAGCTTTTTAACGGCACAGATTTACCTCTGCAGACATTAATTAGCAGCTATTAATGTGAAAAAAAGAAAGACTTCAGGGAAAGTACATTCTGTTGTGATCTGTGGGTGTTCTGATCATTTACTGGTCGTTTTTGATTGTCTTTGAGACACACTAATGTGTAATCACTGTTATTTTATTGTCCGTCCGTCCATTATCTGTACACCCTTGTCCCCCAGTGGGGTCAGGAGGGTTGCTCCTGCCTCTCCAGCTAACTTTCCGGGCGAGAGGCGGGGTTCACCCTGGACAGGTCGCCAGTCTGTCGCATAATTTTATTGTATTGGTTTCTAAAAAAAAGAGTATGTCACTTTGGGGGTTGCTTTATTTAAGTTGTAGTTACACCGCCATGCCATGGGGTGGCGCAGTGCCCTGTGAGGCAGTATAGCGAGATCGCAGGCCTTCCCTCTCCTGTGGCAAATATGTGGAATTTCTCCTGTCGTCTGTCTCATCATTTCCCTGTTTTACAGGTTAGTAATGAATTAAAAAAAACGCATGACAGGGATTCTAAATTATAAGAAACACAACTAATTGTGGATGCGTAAATTGTTCGGTAAACTATATTTTATCACGTTTTTAACTATAAAAAGACTGAAAAAGCTAAAGGACCGCCGCTGGCGCCATTTTGGTTTCGGTTTATTTATTTCAAGCTACTTTTTAGTTAAACTCCGTTTTGTATCCTGATATTGTGTAACAGTGCTTATATAATAAGTGAGAAACAAATGTTTACTGGTTTTAATGTATGTTCAAAATGTTAAACGCTGTAGTTGTGCGAACATGAAAGCTAAAAATAACATTGACGGTCATTACTGCAGTGGAGATGTCCCGGACAGATTGTAAAGAACGGTGGCTTTCAGACATTTTCTGACTTTCAAAAGTCAATAAATGTCAACTTGTGAAACTCAGAAACGTTCCAGTCTTTCTAGAAATGTCTTAGATTACTCTCAATATATCATTTTTTTTCTAGCAAATTTTTCATCTTTTCACGCCCACAAATTTCCAAGTATTTTTCTAGAATTTTTCTGAGATTAATCTCAATACTTTTGAGTTTTTTGGCTGAAATTTATTCTATTACTTTTTCTACTTATAGTAGTCCTAATACACTGTTGCAGTATACAGCACACCAGCTATAGTGGCTGTAAGAATTGATTTCCAACTGTTTTAAAAATGTAAAATTATCATTTGGAAACTGCATTTTATATTTACTCAGGCTTTATCTCCGGAACTCATGTGATCTTAATTTCACTGCTGAAATAAGAAAAAGCTTCAGAAGAAGATCCAGACCTTTAATTTTTCGGTCTCCTTGCAGCGCAGCGCCGCTCTGTGTCATCTGCTCTGACCGGGGATTTATGACAGCAGAGTGAGCTGGGAGGAAACACAAACTGCAAACGTTTAACCTCTGGCTTGTTGTTGCCATGGAAACGCAGGTTGAAAGATGACCTTGAAATGTTGAGGATTCAACATGGATCTTCCTGCGGTTTAATCGAAACCTTTGATCAAAGGAGGGGGTTGATGATAAGAGTGATAATCTGGATTAGATAAATCAGGTCTTGAGTAATTGAGCTTGTTGTGAATTGGAAATTTAAAAAAATCACCAGGTAAAATTGAACTCTACTCTGATTTATTTGCTAAAGTCCAACATTTAACGTTTGCCAGTGAGAATGCTTGTGTTGTGATTTATCAGCTCCATGTGCATTAAAATACATCAACAGCTTTACATCTGATATACGCCCTCTGGCTTAATAAACTGAGTCATTATTTAATCCCAGGCTGTAATCTGCCTCTGTAAACGTGACCTCTGCTGCTTGTTTATTGATGGAAAGTTTTTAATTTGTGATTTTAATTCTACTCACAACATGGCTGCTACTGTCATGAAAGACCCAAACCACTAATTTGACACAATCAGAGATATTTTTGGATTTAGTATCATTCTTTACTGAATGCAGATGTGGTGTTTGCATGTTTTCCCAGATGATATTTATCCGAATGTCTCCATCGTCTTTTTGTTTCCTTTTTCTCCGGGAAAGCTTCTGTCTGTTTTTACCCACCTCCTCAGTCAGTCTATTGGGGCATAAAATCCTTTAGAAGATCCAAATCAATGCATGGATGCAATTCATTGTTTTTAGAACTGATGGAATAAATTCAAAATAAATTTAATTTAGGCCTTAAAGAGGCCTGTGTTGATTAAAACTTGGATTACTGGCTGCTTACACTTGGTTTTACATTTTTTCTTTGTATCTTTGCTGCTTTAAACTGGATTTACTTTGCACATAAACACAAAAGTAAACTATTATGGAGCACATAGTGCTATTTTTCATAGGTGATAGATGCAGAGTTAATGAATCCCACAGAAACGACCCTGTGTTGCAGCATATCAACATGACCACTAGATGGCACTGGAAGCTAAATATTTAGCCCCACCATCCGGAAACCCCAACACTGTTCAATCTGCTTTGAAAACTTTCCTTGGACCCAATAAAACATATCCTTTTATTTATTTCACTTTCTGGTACAAATATTTAACTCAGTCCAGTTTATTTATTTATATAATGTCATTTCACAGCAGATTTTGTCTTGAAAAACTTTACCACTCAAAAAAAAAACTTTAGTTCAATCACACAAACATTTCAATTGATCCTAGTTATCAAACATTGAATGTTTAGTTCAGTTTATTATTTAAATTTAAAAAGTCTCTGGATGGTAAGTTAATAATAAAACATTTCTATTCCAGCAGCCATTGTTCATACTTCGGTGAAACCAGCTGACCAAATGGACTGGAACTCTCCTGGGGTTGCTAGGCAACGGGCAGGACTCCACATGGTTGCTAGGTAACTGCGCAGTAGTTGTGGAATGTGACTTGACAATCATGAGATTTTTTTAAACTACTCATTTTCTAGACACCAAACAACATTATTATCTAAAAACAGCTGGGTGTTTTTTTTAAAGTGTTTTCAGAAGCAGAAGAGACACAAATAAAAGTACAAAAAAATCCCCTTTTAGCATTTAGTTAGTCCTTAATGTTTATAAATTGATTTATGAATAAATGTAACTTAACTTTTTATTCAGTGGTACAGCTTAATTAATTAAAGTTAATTATGTTCCAAATTATTGCATGATATTGAACTTTATATGCTAACATACATAGTGGTGCCACTTCAGGTCAGCTGAAAACTTTCCACACTGCAACAAAGAGCTCTCAATGTCAGACTGCAAATGAGATTTTCATAATTTCTTTTTTTTTGAGCTTGTCAAGAAGATTTCAGTCATATGGCGCCTGTGTTGTGACTGCTCCACTTTCTGAGCTGTTAAACTCTTCTAATAAGGCTTATGTAATTCAGAAAAGCTGACTTGGATTGGATCAGTTTGGAGCTTTAATGGATCAGTTAGCATGCAAGGATTTAGCTCCTTCATAATATTCTGCACCGATGCCAACTAAGAGGCCTTTTGTAATAAAAAGTCTCATTGGGAAGAGCAACATCTAAGTTTACTGTTAATTCATTAAAATTATAATGGGATGAAGGAAATGCATATAATGTTTGCTTAAACTCTTTTTGGACGGATAAAGATGATTATAAGCATGGAAAATTATAGTTTATCTTTGTAAGCACACTTAAAAACACATTTTATTTTCGTGTGCCCTTGGATCAGTGCTGGCTTTAGGTTTTATGGGTCATTGACAAACAAAAAAAGTCACCAAACATTGATTTCAAATTTCTTTAGATTTATTTAGTTTTCAAAAACGGCACAATTCACATTAATCAACATGAATAGACCACATAAATATCCCCGATTTAATAAAAATTAACAATTAATACACATAACAACATACATGAGCTATGATTTGTTTGTGACAGATTTCAGTTTATAGATAAAGGTAATGTAATTTACAGAAAACGTATTAAAATAAAAACAAGTCAAACAGTTAAGAGAAAAAAAACAAAAAAAATTGTTATTCATAGTAAACTCACTTAAATTAGTGATATAAGGAATTTTGATAAAGCATTTACATCAAAAATGTGGTTTTCTGGCTCACAGTGGACTCTGATTTTGATTGCATATTTAATTCCAGTGAAGTCAAATTTCGAGCCCTGGGTAAGGACGCACACCTCCAAATTGCGCCCACTTGCTAGTTCAGTACGGTAAAGCACCATGCTGCAAAGCTCAAATCATCTCAGACATGAAAATGAGCTTTTTGTTCTCCAGATTAACCAGATCTCAATCCAAAGGAGCATAGATTATCATCATGGATGTTTGGAAAACTGATCAATTGTTAGAATTGTTCAGAAAAATGCTTGATGCCAGTTGCAGCTGGATCACTTCCTACACAGAGAAGAAAATATTTTAATAAAATAAAGTGTATAAAATGTTTATCTGGAACATTTTTATACCACAAACTAAACAAAAGATCCGCAAGCACCAACAGTGATTGAATTTGTTTCCGCTGTATCAAGCCAAGCTGCTCAGAGGAACATTTTTGGGACAGATTTTATTTCTTTCAACAGTTCAGTAGTTTTGGTGAATCCTCTTATTCTCTGACAGCTGAAAAAAGAAAGTTTCTGAATATGATTCATGTCCAAAATATGTGTTCTGGTATAAAATGACTTTGGTTCAACCATGGAAGCATGAAGATGTTACACAGCAGGCAGATGACGATCTATTGTCTTTATGTCAGGGCGCCACCCGGTGGTTATTGTACAAAAACACTAAAAAGTGAAGTATACAACCAAGAGCAGCTCTTTGGTAATGGATGATTGTGAGTTAAACTCCTGCAAAGGATACTATGAAATAAAATAAATGGTTCTGAATGAGTAGAAAGCAATAGTTGCTCTAAAAAATGAACAAAACTATTTTTTTCCCACAAAATCATGTAGATAATGATATTTTAGCTCTGCCTACGAACTTTTTTAGGGCGGCTTGTCTCTTTAAATCCAAATAAGTTGCTGCTGGCCATCTTTGAAAAGCATTAGGGGAGCCTTTTGCTCAACCAACAAGAATGCAGGAAGTGGTTTCTGGATGGTAAATCTAGCTTGGCTGGGGTTGCTAGGTAACAGCTGGGCTTGACTGGGGTTGCTAGGTAACAGCGTCTGTCCCTTGTGACTTAACAATCGGGAGGTTTTTGAGATAAGAAGACAATTATTTTCCTGTTTGCAGAAGGAGTTGGATAAGAAAAAATGTGAAAGTATTTATGTTGATTGCATAACTTAACAATAAAAGTAAAATAAAAGGCAGTTTAGAGGAAAAAACGTCATGTCGGACCAGCTCTGGTACGTTCATTCATTTTGTTCAGTTCTTTTTTTTTTTTTACACGTTCATAATAGTTTTGGTTAGAGGAATTGCATGTTTGGACAAGCATTCCCTCTGGTTCTGGATGCTGTGTGGCTTGGAGGATTTCTGCTCTTACCTTTTTATTTACTTTCAGAGAGCTGTTATGATGCGTAACCACGGCAACCGGGAGCAACTGATTAGCATCTAAAAAAACTCAAATATCATCTGAACTATGATCCCAAACCTCAGGGCAGTTGAAAAGGAGCCTTTATGCATGCAATGCCACGTGATTTTTCTCCTGTCCATCATTTCTGCCCGACTGAAATTGGAGCAACAAAAGCAAATGAAGTGGATTAGCAGTGCTTGTTGTCATCCAGAAGATGTTACCTAGGAATCTCATCTCTGTTGCTCGGATATTGAACTGTTAGCAGGTTTTGACAGTTATGCGACTGGCATACAGCAAGTCTTCAGTCAGAGGCCTTTTCATATTTGTTGCATGACTGACTGCTTCAGAAAATCCTTCCTACGCACAGCATTACCATCTACAGCGACTCTTTGAAGATACTTGGATTATATGAGTTAATTTTGAGGTTTTATCCGTTTCTGTAGTAGTTTCGTCTTGTTTGTTTTCCTTTATTTTCGACTTGCATATTGAAAAGTAAAAAGAAAAAAAAGAAAATAAACTTAAACTCTGTTGCAACAAAATATGGAGTTCAATGGTTATGACTATTAAAATATAAAATATTTAACTGCTGGTTTTTTACAAGCAGTATTGTTTTTTCTTTATTTTTAACTGGTGTATGGAAAAGTTAAAAAAATGGCAGGAAAATAGACAAACTTAAGTTGTAAAGTGATAAAATGTGAAGTTCTGTTGTGAATATTAAGATATTTGGCTGCTGGCCTCTGCAGTCCGTCTTCTGGTTGGTTGTGGGGGAAATGTGAGGTGTTTGGTCACCATTTCAGCATTTCTGAGGGGGGCACTAATGATCGACTAGCACGCAAGCCGCTCATTAGCTGCCCAGCGATTTAACAGGTTGCATGCAAGGCCCTGGGATCAGCCCAAGACCACTAAATACTCGAGTCATTTTCATTCTTCCTCTCCCTGCCCTCAGGGAAGTGCGCATGCAGATAATCTCATTAGGGAAAGCATAATATTTGTAAAAGAGCTTTGGAGCACAGCCCCACATCTGACTTGCCCTCAGTTTTCTAAGACGTCTTGCTGATGTGATGTTGGTGTCATAATCTGGTCCCAGCGGAGAAATGCGGACATTTGCAGAATTAAACAGGTCCGACACGCACAAATGTGAGGAATGTTTGTGTTCAGATCGGCTTAAACGCCAACAATGAAGAAACAATCCAATTAATAGGGTTATATCTGCAGCTGATAAGCCTGGATGTTGTTAAATTAGGCTCTTGGAGTTCATAATGAGAGCAGCAGAGGGCGCTGTTCACCGTTATCTCACTCAGATCGATGTAGCAGCTGCAACGCTTCAGTTCTGCAGAAAATGGAAACAAATTAATCTGAAAACTCATAACAAGCAACTGAATAAACATTTATTTCTAAATCATGTTCACTTTCTTGACCCTCTTTTTCATTCTAATATTTATTTGATGACAATGGTTTCTCTCTCAGTCATTGTGTGTTTGGATTGTCTGCAAACACAAATCACTGCGTTTATATGAGCATCATTTATGTTATTTTAAATTGTTTTATCTTAAAAAAAGATTGCATACATACATATTTATTTACTTATTTATTATCCTGAAGCAAACTTCTTTTCATTTCAGGCAACATGAAGATCAAGAATGTCCTCAAAGGGCCGGTTATGCCAGATTGTAAAGGTAAATCTATCCTTTAACAAACTGTTTAAATATAACTTTCTCTGCATTTGATTTGGCCTTATTATTAAATGATATGTAGTACCTGTTCACATTCATATAAGTTGGGCCTTTACAAATAAAAACTGATTTGATTGACAGATAAAATAATAGAACTGTGTCTCTGTGGTCCTCCAGAAATGGCAGTGGCGAACCAGATGTGGCCTGCGGACCTCCAGTTTGACACGCGTTTCAAAGTTTATATTATTTAATGACTGTATGTTGTGGTTTTGTGAAAACAAAGTAAATTTTATTGCTTGTGAGCAGAAACTTTGGCCAAAATGTGTCTGACATTCCAGAGAAACTCTAAAACAATTAAACATATTAAATATATTAATAAAATACAGATGAATTTTGCTGTGTTGTTTCAAAAACAGGTTGTTGTTTTTTTTGTGGAGACTAATATTTTTATCCCGTCTTCAGGAAAGCAACTCTGTGACCTGCGACTCGTGGGAAAAGGAAGTTATATAACATCTGATGAAGTTTTGGATCACTGGAGTAGAAGCAATGGCAAGAAAGTAAGGAATTATATTATTTTTACATGCAGTCCTCTGCAAAAGTATTTAAAATATTGAAGTTTTCCAATATTTTTTACACTACAACCGTATTCTAACATAGGGTAACACTTGACTGTAAGATTACGAAATAATGATATCTGAAAGTCTGAAAACTGCAGTGAGATTGCACTTTAGCCCGTTGACATTCCCACATAAATCCAGAGGAAATCTAAAAAGTAAACAGTCTGTAGATTAATCAATCTCAGATAAATCCAGCTGTTCTGTGAAAGCCTTAAAGGTTTGTTAGAGAACATTAGAGAGAACAAACAGCATCAGAAAGTCCAAAAACGCAGCAGCTTCTGAAACATTAAAGGGGATTTAATATTCAAAATTCACTTTTTGCGCATTTTTGTACTCACACACTGCAAAAACACTTATCAAGTATTTTTAGTCTAGTTTGTAGTGTAAATATCTTAGTTTAAGACAAAAGTAACTTTTCATCTAGAAATAGGAGCTTGTTTTAAGTCAATAACTCCTTAATTTTGATGAAAAAGTGCTAAAAAGTGTTATTTGGGCATAAGTTCATCTTATGGACTTATTTACATTTATTTAACTTAATTCTTTTGCTTTTGCTATGCCAACTTACTTTTTTGTGTTCATTTAACTCAAAACTTGCACTAAATAGTTGAATCAACTTAATTGAATTGCTTCCATAGGTAACAAGCAATTCAATTAAGTTTATCCAACTTAATTTATTAAGTTTATCCAACTTAATTTAAGTTTAACCAATTCAATATATTCTAATCACCCAACTCAATTTGTAAATTTTATTTAACAAATTTATTAAGTATGTTTAAGATAACAGATTTAAGTCACTCCTACTCAAATCATTTATTTTCTTCTAATAAACATTTAAAATATCTTTGTTTTAATTCTACAGAAAGTCAACTCAAACTTTTAAGTAGTTCCAAACTAAATATTTTGAAAAACTCTTTTTAGAGTGTCCTCTAAATATACTCTAATTTAAAAGTTACAAATCTTTTCCTTAAATGACCTTTTGAATTGGTTAAACTTAATAAATTAAGTTGGATAAACTTAATTGAATTGCTTGTTACCCATAGAAGCAATTCAATTAAGTTGGTTCAACTTTTTCTTTTTAGAGTGATAGGCGAAATAATCCACCAGTGGAACAAGACATGTTTCTCATAAGTGAAAATGTCTTGTTTTTAAAGTATTGACTTTAAAAAGGCTCCTACATCGTAATGAAAAGTTACTTAAAATAAGACAAAACTAACTACAAGTGTACTAAGATATTTGCATTAGAAACTTTAAAAAAAAATCACAAAGCCGTTTTCTGGCAATGGCTTTGTGTTTTGGTGTCTGGAAAATGAGTCGTTTAAAAACATTTCCTGATTATTAAGTCACGTTTGGCAGGCGCTGCGTAGTTACCTAGCAACCCCAGCCAAGCCCAGCTCGTTACCTAGCAACCCCAGCCAAGCCCAGCTCGTTACCTAGCAACCCCAGCCAAGCCCAGCTCGTTACCTAGCAACCCCAGCCAAGCCCAGCTCGTTACCTAGCAACCAAAGCAGAGCTCCAGCACAGTTGAGTTCTAAAACAATTTTCCAATCTTTGAACGTCTTACATTTCTGTCCAATCAACCGTCATCTGAGAAATGGAAGAGTGAGGCATGGATGCAAATCTACCAAGATACAGATGTTCCCCAGAACCGAGAGGCAAGTCGACTCTTGTAGGGCACAAGTGATGTGGCAAAATGTGAAAACTTAGCAACGTATCTGTAGTTTTAAAAATATTTCAGACTTCTTTAAAAGGAGCTTATATGATTTAATGTTTTTAAAGTCTGCTTTTACAAGCTGGTATTGTAAAAGAACCGAACTCTGAATTATAGAGTTAACTGCTGGAATATCTGTATCCTGACTTCTACTGCGTTAGACACGGACATAAAACTGCTTGGAAGTGTTGAATATTGATCTGGACACATTCTGGGACTCTGTCCAGGACATTTTTACATGCCGTTAGGGGTTGAGAAGAGACCCAGTCCTTAAAGATGATTGACACTCCAGTAAAAGTAGCTGAAATGTAAACATTAAAACCGTGTTCGTCCCCACAGTGTCGAGTGTAAATCTGATGGATTTCACAGACACATCTGGGTGTTTATTCTGGTGGAAACACAATGCAGCTCCTCAGAGGTCACAACATTATGAGAAGGAAAACTCCTTTATGGTTTTTTCTTTTTTCTTCCTCTGTGTTGTTTCACTTTACTGGCCTGGCCATAATTCAGCTGCGCTAGCCTGATGTGTAAAAGCTCACCCCAAACAAAGCATCAACTAAACGGCCGCCAGCTGCTGCTTCTTTTTTTGGCCTGAAGGAAGGGAACCATGTTGGAAAATCCCTGCAGATCTGTTCGCATGACTGAACGGTGACAACTTATCAGAAAGGCTCCAGAGCCCCCAGCGAGCCCCCTGGGGCTGCAGAGACATGCAGCAGGAAACGTCCTGTGGTCTTACCTTAAAAGGCATATTCCTGCAGGCCAAACACCCACAACTACTGTTCTGCAACCAGAACCTCAGTTTACTGTAAGAAATCCACTTCATAACAAAACTCCCCCTGCCCCTTTGGGAATCAATAAAGTATTATTGTCTTATTATCTCATAAGTATAACAGGGATTTTAGTTTGTCAAAATTGGTTTGTTTATACTTAAATTAATTTCGTTTAGCCAAAAAGTTATCTCCTGACGTTCATTGGTATGTAAGTTATGTGGCTCTTGGCAGTTCGTGGTTACCGTAGCAACCAGTAACTGACAGCTCCTCCCCCTTTTTCTGTTGGCGTCTGTAACTGCAGCTGCGCCATTTCTCCAGCTAGCGCTAGACTCACGTTTGTTTTGGTTGTATTTACCCAGAATGCCCTGTTTTGTAGTCCACTTCCTGCTTTTAGGACAGTCTCCGCTCTGCTTACTGTTTATAAATATATGTTAACCGCACCAGAGTTCCCGTCAACCGGACCGAGACGAGGATTGTAGACGGAATTTGTTTTATTGGGCCGCATCAGAGTTCCCTTGCGCATTCACTCCTCACCAAACCAACTGGATTTTCCAGGCAAATAGTTGGACCAAAAACGGACTAAACGGGACTGGTCTGCCTTAAAACCTCAGTCTCTACCTTCAACTGAGACCACTCCAAAACCAGGAAGTGGATCACACAGCGCAGGGCATTCTGGATAAACTCAACCAAAACAAACGCGCGAGTCTAACACCAGCTGGAGACATGGTGCAGCTATAGTTACAGACAAACAGAAAAAGGGGGTGGAGCTGTCAGTTACTGGTTGCTATGGTAACCACCAACTGCAGCTTACAGACTTTTTCTTACAGTGTATTAAGGTTCAGGTCACAGAGCCGCTGCGTATATATGACCTGCAGGAAAATGTCTTTTATGGTAAGACCACACTACGTTTACCAACGACAAACAAGAAATCCTACAACTGCTAAAATCTGACGACACGACTCCTTTTTCGCTTACATCTGGCAAAATGTAGAGAATGGAGGAAGCTGAGCTCCGTGTCTTCTTCAGAGGTTTTTGTATTGTTTCCTTCAGTTGTTCTTGGTGCAGGCCACCACAGGCGAGGAGGGGAACACAAACCAAACTCTTTTCGAAGGGTTTGGTTGGTGAAAGCAAAACACAGCAGCTGAAAATGTAACAAATGTTGGCATTTTGATCACCAATCGAACTGAACTATCAGGTGTAAAAACTCAGTCCTCCAGAGTCCTCAGTTCTCCAGATCTCAATCCGTTCACGCTTCGTCAAGTCCATTACACTAAAACATCTGATGCTATGCTAACATCTTGGTTCATGTCTCAACAAGTCAGGGCTATTTTGGCTATATGGTGGTTATAATATTTTGCCTCGTCAGTGTCTAACTCTCATAGCAACCAATAAAACTCCCAGGAGCGTCCCAGTAAACTCAGTTTGCTGAACATGTCAGGGCGTCAGAGAGGTTGACCCTTCAGGGATGAAGATGGTAGATGATGTCACCAGAATCTATAAGCAGACGTCCCCGTCCCTCCCAAACCCTATCATATACAAGGCATCAAAGGAATTCCCAGGAAGCCGTAGGAGGAAATAGACCAAAGACCAAAAGTATAAATATCTCCTATGGATGAATACAAGCGGCAGCCCAACGGACAGTTGCTGGCCTGGCCTCAGCCGGTCAAGGAGCCAAGAAAGACGTTTCTTATTTTGGTCGTTTCATGTGATGGCAGCTTTTGATTTCCGTCCTTTTCGAGCTGCCTTACAAGGAGAGGTCAGACGCAGAAGGCATCCACTGCAAAACGGGTTGTTTTTATCTGAGAGGGATGAAATCTAGACAGATTAAACAAATTCATCAATCAGTTGATTAATTAATTCAATTCATTTCACTCACAAGACATTTTTCCCTTGTTATAAGTGAAAAACTGCCAGTTAAACTTGTTCTTTTTCATAAATATTAAGGAATTATTAACTTAAAACAAGCTCCGATTTCTAGTATTTTTGGTCTAGTTTTTAGTGTAAATATCTTGAAGTAAGACAAACTAACTTAAAAGTAATTTTTCAGCAACATATAGAGGCTTGTTTTAAGTAAATAATTATTTAATATTAATTCTAATGGCAGATTATTTAATTTATAGCAAGATATTTTTCCCATGGAGAAACGGCCAATGGAATAAGAACTTTGTCAGCAATATTAAAGAAATATTTACTTAATACAAGCTAAAAAAGTTACTTTTAAATTAATTTGTCTAATTTTAAGATATTTAACCTGGTAATATCTTGTGTTTTTGCAGTGATTATTGTACAAATGGGACAGAGATGGAAATTAGCCACCTGGTTATAATCTCATGTATTTACATGTAAATGTTTATTAAAAAGCATTGCCCCATTTTTAAAAATAAACTTGAACTTGAGGTTGCAGTCATGGCAGCCGCAGAGCATCAGCTCTAGAGACTCTGTGTTTTGTCCTGGTGTCTCGTCGAGGCGACGCCGCTCTGTTTAGCTCTCATCCTGCCTCTGGCCTACTTTCAGCTGCGATATACGGCGAGCTCACCATGGTTACTGCCAGGTAAACAGCAGTCAACAGAGAGCTGGACCGGTGCTATCCGCCTCCGGTCACACTGAGGCTCATATCTACTCATTTCATTCAGATTAAATCTCCTTCCTCTTTCCTGTTGTTGGCGTTTCAACCCTGAAATTCAGATCAACACATTTACACTTGGTATTTGTTTATTTAAGAATTCTTCCTGGGGTCCACACAACAAATATTTAAATTAAATCGTTCTTTTACAGACATTACAAAAAGACATAGCGATATTCTTTAAGATGGAAACAAAATTAAATTCAGCACAATATCAACCACTTCAATTATAAATACTGATTTAATTTCCCTTTGAGATCAATAAAGGATTTTTGAATTTGAATTTGAACATTTTACAAACATTACAAAAGGATATCACAAAACCAAAGTTTTGTGATATCCTGGAGTAAATGTGGAGTTACTCCAGTACTACATTTACTGGAGTAACTTTTTTTTGTGAAAAGAAAAAACATTTTAGGTGTATTTTTACTACACTGTACGTTTTACTTTTCCTTGAGTAATTTTATTATAAAGTATTTCTACTCTTACTTTAGTAAATTTTCTGTATTTTCTACCCACTGAATGAAAATCAAATATGTTTTAACCAAAAATTCTCCACCTGCAGTTGGGGAATTTGGCATTTTAAGGACTGTACAATGTATGCTCTGTACAACGGCTGCTGGAAAAGACAAGAGTTTTGTTGTTGACTTACCATCCAAAAACACCTGCAGTTTTTGTTAAAGTTTCTGAAGCTTTTTTTTATTGAGAGAAACTGATTTGGAAAGTTTTTCTTTTGCCTGATTTTGTTATTTTTTATTACTTATATGAATTGTGACAATTGTCATTTTGGTCCTTAAAATAACAAATTTCGGTAACTTAATTTGAAGGGGTGTGCATAAGACTGACATGACACTGTCATAAATATGATATAACACTTGTTATGAACATAAAGAAGTCTTTATGAATGTTTATGACTGTTGTCATTATTCAGTAAATAATGACACTTTTAATGCAAAGTTGCTCTAAAAGTTCCATTAAAGTCCAATAAAAATGCCAACTTTGCATTAATTTTAAATTATGACAATTTAATGGACAGTTGGCATTTTTAATGGACTTTAAATACAACCTTTAGAGCAACTTTGCATTAAAAGTGTCATTATTTACCAAATGACACTTGATGACAACAGTCATAAACATTCATAAAGACTCGTTCATGTTCATGACAGTGTCATGTCAGTCTTATGCACACCCCTTCAAATAAAGTGTTACCCAAATTTCCACTTAACTTTACATTTTTGTCAGTCTGATGATGTAATTTTTACATATTAACGATTGATAGTTGATCAGTTACTCAGTACTTGAATCGATTTTTTTTACCAAATACTTTTTACTCTTCTTGAGAAACTTTTTGGATGGCTACTGCACAGCTTTTTTTTCTTTTGAAAGAGTTGGTTCGAAGCAGTGGTAATATAGAAGTGATAATAGAGGTCCATATTAAAAAATATGTGTATTGTAGTTGGGTAACAACTGTGAGAAAAGGCTAAGCGGTTTATGTGAAGTCCAGATTTTGTGAAAAGAAAACACTGTTCCAGCGATAATGTTCCCAAGAAACTTCTGCTACTAGAGTCCGATTATTATCCTCCAATAAAAGTTGGAACATGCGCAGCATATATCAACAAAAATGATATCTTATGAGAAGCTTAAATATTTAAGAATAATATTTATCATACTCCAGATATTTCCCCCTTCAAGGAACCAACTGCTTCTGTGTTTTGGGCCAAAACGTTTAATTTTTCTCTGGGATCAGTAAATTTGAATTTGATTAAAAAAAAAGTTCTAGTTCCACTGGCAGATTATTTCATTTATTTCCAAAACGTTACCTAGCAACGCCAGCCAAGCCCTGTCCGTTGCCTAGCAACCCAGTTCTAGTTCCGCTGGGAGACTATTTAACTTATGACAAAACATTTTCTCCATGTTCTGCCAATGGAGCTAGAACTTTTCTCATCAATATTAAGGACTTATTTACTTAAAACAAAAAGGAATCAAGTGTTTCGGGCTCATTTTATCTTTCAGCAGGTGAAAACAAGAGAGCTTCTGTCAAACTCCACATGCCTCTAGTGTCTCCGTCAAGGTTCACCAAGCAGGGAAGCGTCTTATTAAAATTTCTCCTGTCGTTCCTCCAGACATGATGAGGCTGTGAGGAGCTCCTTCATCAGCAGTTTGAAGCACAGACTGAGCATTATGCCGCTGCGCTGGTGGAAAACTTCGCTGGGTCGTAGCCGTGTGTTTCTTGGCTCTGGTGGCTTCTGGGCCACTGGTTGTGAATATCTTATAGGGGAACTATTATGCAAAATTCACATTTTGCACATTTCTGTTCTTCCATTTGGGGCTCAGCTCAGCTTCTAAAAACAACACAGGCATTTAAATAAACCAGCTAGTCAGTCTTTGGCAATAAGCTAGTGCTTTTTTGTGTCCATCGGCACTCGATGGGCACAGTGCCGTTACCTAGCAACGGAAGCTGTGCTCCAGCATGTTTGGTGATCTGGTTTTACCGCTGTATGCTCTGTACAATGGCTGCTGGGAAAGTCAAGAGTTTTGTTGTTGATTTACCGTCCAGAAACCAGTTGCTGCATTATTGTTGGTTGTGCAGGAGGCCCAACTTCTGCTCTTCAAAGATGTATTGCGCACCATTACAGCCATTTTTATGTGTGACTGTAAACGTTGAGTTGTGGGGTGTGGCCAGGTGCTGCTTCTTTGGATTTAAAGTGACAGAACCCTAAAACAGCTCATTCTGAAAGGAGCTGGAAATGGGCAGAACTGAGCAGACTGAAATCTCATTATCTAAGAATACAACTGGCCGTCCATATGTGGCTAAAAGCATAAAATAATCCACCTCTAAACCTGGGTTTTGCTGACTGAGGCAGCACCTTTGAAAACAGATTCTTAAAACGTTTTATTGGATTTTGATCTGTTTATAATTGAACTTCAGCTGAGTGCTGTGCAGTTCTTTAAAAATAAACATAACTCGCGGTCGCACACATCAATGTTCCAGCGATTTTTATCTCAAGAGATTTTCAACTGAGCCGAGAAACACATTCAAGCTGCACTAACGCAGGATTTGCCAGGAAAACAAGTGGAATATTGTTCTAAACCTGTGGGTGTCACACAATGAGCCGCCTGATTCTCCGGCTCTATTCTGTGTTGTTAACATGGATGATCAGAGGCAGTCGGAGTCAAGGTTTCTTCAGGTCAAGCATCCACTTTGGCCCCCCGTGTAATGAGAAACAGGCCACCTCGACTATTCCTGTCTTCCATCTTTGGTATTTTCTCGTCTCCCCTCCGGCTCTCTGTGAGAGACGAGACAGGAGCGACGCAGCTTAAAGGCAGACGACTCGCTATCTCAGCTCTGCAAGACAAAAAAATAAGCACATCAATCTTAAGACAAACCTCTCTCACTGCAAAAACACAGAATCTTACCAAGCATTTTTGCTCTAGTTTCTAGTGCAAACATATTAGTTTAGTCTTATTTCGAGTGTACGAACTTATAAGTAACTTTTCAGCAAACTATAGGTGCTTGTTTTAAGTCAGCATTGACTCAGTATTGATGGAAAAAGTTCTAATTCCACTAACAAATTATTTCACAATCGTTACCTAGCAACGCCAGCCAAGCCCAGCCGTTACCTAGCAACCAAGTTCTAGTTCCACTGGCAGTTTATTTCATTTATATCGAGACATTTTCTCATGTTATAAGTGAAATAATCAATGGAACTAGAACTTTTTCATCAATATTAAGGAATTATTTAATTAAAACAAGCTTCTATATGTTGCTGAAAAGTTACTTGAAAGTTTGTTTTGTCTTATTTGAAGTGAAGTAAAATGTTTGCCCTGGAAACAAGACCAAAAGCACTTGGTAAGATTTTGTTTTTGCAGTGCTGCAAAAGGCAGAATGCCAATTGACTGCTCAAACTCTTAACATATGAAAATTATTTGCTTTGGTTTCAGCAGAGCTCTGGTATTTCCTGGTATTTTGGCTTGCAGAACCTTTTAATATGTTACGAAACATGCAACGTTGCTGCGGTCCTGCACTTCTTTTTTTAACCCAGCGGAAATGGGCTTTTGGGTCCACACCTGTCAAAATGGAGGGCTGTCATCAAGTCAGTGATGGACCTTTGCAGGTATAAGCATAGTAATTAGCCTGGTGGAGAGGGTTCTCATTACCCTTGTTCACAGGCTGCATCCTTCAGCTCAGCATAGCAAACGCTTTGGAGTCTCAGCTGGGATTTTCCACTGGTCTGGGATGTCTGCTGCGACACTTTCTTGTTTTTTTGTTGTTGCGTGGAGAAACAGTCGTGTCTGATTGAACATCTGGTTTTTGAAGCGCCTTTGGATGCCTCATCTAGCCCAGTTTGTTTACGAACTTTCTGAGGCCTTCAGAGAGGTTTGCCACATTGGCAGAAGAGGGATTGGAACCAGATAATTATTTGCATGTGAAATTAGCGTTTTTATGAAAGCAAATTTGTGTTGTTTTCTCCATAAAGGATGAGGAGCTGTCGAAAAGTGCATAAGGGAAGCAAACAATAGGCATAGTGGTTTTGGTTTCATTCATCCTGTAAGCAAAACGTATAATAAATCTTAAACAGTGATGGAAGTTGATTGAAATTTTGAGTCGAGTTAATTGCAGATTTTCTAATTAATTGATCCAAATTCATCCCATTTTATTCAAAAACCATGCATCTACAAACGTTTGTTGCTAAATTATTGAATAAACAGACATATGAGCTCAAGAACAGAGACTTTTATTGTTTTTAATCTGTTATTTAGGTTGTTCAACTATCAGATGCTAACTCCTTTTAGCACAACTTAAACAACATTAGTCTTTTCAGCGTCCAGTTAGATCGTCTAGTTGGACCAAGAGAAGCACCTTTGTCGTCTATTGCTGCTGATGCTGCTTGTACGTCAGATTTACGGGCCTCCCAGAAACAGGCCTGTAGACAAACATGTATGACAGTGTTTGTCTTTGTAATAATATATTATTACATAACATAATATAAGAATATGTTACGATATTGCAAGAATAAAGGCGAAATAATACGATAATAGTCGTATTACGAAAATGAGGTTGAAACTTTGGGAAAATTAAGTTAAAATAAAACAAAAATAGTGGTAGTATTATGAGAATAAAGTCAAAATAATATCAGAATAAAGTCATAATATTTTGACAATAAAGCCATTTATTCATTGTGACTTTATTTGGAAAATAAAGTAATATTACGAGAAAAAAGTGGTAATATTATGACTTTATTCTTGAATACTACAACCTTATTTTCATATTATTTCAACTTTATTCTTGTAATTTTATTTTATTATTTTCTGAGCATGTACCCTAGTAATCCATCGTATTGCAGCACCATATCGCTATGCTAAAGCTTATTTTTCAACCAGCATAAATAAAAGTGGAGCTCCATGGCTGAAACGCAGAGGTTGGACCACGGTGTGTGTTATGAGTGTTTCATAGCCTCTGTTCGGATCACGTGTCCCTTCCTCCTCACTTGAAACAGCTGATTTATGTCCGGTCCTGGACACTTGTGGCTGGAATCCAAGGAATGTCAGACGCTCCCCGCCGCTGTGCGCCTGTCCCACGCTAACACACGGAGCAGGCGCCTCGCCGGGCCCACGAAGGCCCACGGAGGCTCCCACAGCAGGGCAAGGAGGCAGAATGTCAGGAATGTGAGAGGCAGCACAATAAATACGCTCTGTGGCTCCATCCCGCAGCTTGAGGCTTATTTGTTTCCTGCTGGGATTGTTTGTAAGTTTTGCAGCCTTTCTGTGTCCCTCTGTGGTTCTAATGGAGGAACGAGAAAGTTCATGTTCTTTTAATTAAAGCTGCAGCAGGTAGCTTTTATAAAAAATGTTTTTACATATTTGTTTAAACTGTCACCATGTTGTGACAGTTTGAGATAGATAATCTGTGAAGAGAGAAACCTTTCTGAGCTACTATTGCTGTCTAAAGAGTTGCACCAAAAACAACCAATAAGAGCCAGGAGGCGGGACTTAATGCCGTCAATCACACTTATGCACTAAATATATTATTTGTAGAAAAAATTTGGAAATTTGAGTTACAAAAGTAAAAAAATATTTGACTTTTCAACCTAAAATAAAAAAAAAAATTTCTAGAAAATTTCTGACATTAATCTCAAGAGTTGGGTTTTCTTCAGAAATCAGGAATGTTCTTGTTTTTTCCAAAAAAACATTCTGAGATCTCAAAATGTCACCATCTAACTCGCTGTCATACATACATTTTTTCACTCAGCTTCTCCATTCTTCTTCATCGTTCTTTTTGTTAGTGGATCTATTTGTTTTAAGCACTTAAAATAATATTTTAATAGATATAGACTCCAAACAAAACAAAATCAAGGACATACTTTTTTTTTTACCAGGACTGTATGTAAACATTCCCTGCAAAATAAGGACACATAATAGGAAAAATTAATTTATTTGTGTTACAATGTCAAAAACACAAATATGCATAGTGTTATGTGAAATAGTAAATTGGAACCATGTGTTGAACAACAAAAAGTGCATTATTAGATAAACTGAAAATGTTCTCTGTTAACCTGGAGGTCAACAGAACATGAAAATGTTCAGCTGAAAATCAAAGGCACAACGGAGGTGAAACACAAAGCACATGCATCCTAAACATGCTGCCGGGATGGAAACAAAACAAACATGAAGACTCCATAGAAGCTAGAATACTTATAAGTTTTGACAATAAAAACATAAGCAGCTTTGTCTACTGTAGCTGATTTTCATCTCAATGATATATCCAGACACCATTTTGATTACTCATAAGTCTTAATTTTAGCGATTCCCTTCTTGTCCGTCGTGGCGCAGCTTAAGGCCGGCTCTTCGCTGCGGGTTTATCCATGATGTTGAGCACGTCGTCCAGGATGGACGGGCCCAGGTCCAACTCCAGGGAGAGGAGCGACCCCGTGATCTGGCTGAGGGAGTCCTGCGAGCCGCTTTTCTCCTTGGAAAGCTCAAACTCAAAATCGCTAATGCGTCCCTCCTCCACGCCGCTGTCCCTGTCCACCCAGTCCTTGTTGCACTTGGACAGCTCCTGCTTGAATCCCACGGTAATGTCACTGTTAAAGTATCCGTTTCGGTTGAAGACGTCGTTGTTCTGGAAGTCCATCTTGTTGTCAAAGCTGTCGTAGCTGTCGCTGCTAGCGTTGCTGTTTAAGCTACCATTAGCTTTACGCAAACTATCGTCGCTGATGAAATATGGTGACTGCTTCCTGCCCTCGCTCTTGTTTAGCTTGTTGGCCTTAGCAACCGCCTTCAAGGTTGACTTGTTTGCGCCTTCCAGCAGGTCCAAAAGGACATCAGGTTTCGACTGGAGATCGGTGAAAGGCGACGAAGGCTCGCTGTCGAAGACGTCCATGGACCTCAGCAGGGCGTCCATCTGCAGCATCTCTAGCTCATCGGGGTTTTCGGCTTTCAGAGGAGGCGACGGACTCATAAAGTCCTCCAGCGGATCTGCTGGCACCGGGAAGACGGTGGAGGAGATCAGCGGGAGGGTGAGCGCTTGGCTGCCTCCGATGGTTGGGAGTGAGATTGCATTCTTGAGGACCGGTGAGGGCGTTTCGGCGAAGGAGGCGTCGCTTGTGCTATGCGCTCGCAGATACTCACTTTGGTTGCCATAGTGAGCGTTGACGTCCTTTTTTCCAGGCAGAAGCTCATACTTCCCCTGGAGGAAGGACATGTCTCCGAAGGCGTCTCTTTCTCCGCCTTTCCCGATGTGGATGGTGTGGCGGAAGTCGCCAAGCGGAGGGCTGATCATGTCAGGAGACAAAATGTCTCTCAGCCGACATTTTTTCCCCTTCTTGCTGCTGATGGGTTTCAGGTAAATGGGAGCTTTGGCCGGCATGGCTGTTTGTTGGGAGATTGCGTTGGATGTTTAGGATGAAAACGCTCTGTAGGTCTGAACGTTACGGTTCCCCTGCGGAGAGGGGCTTCAGTTACATTCTCAGAAACACTCGCTGCACGCAGGAGTCCAGGAATAATAATCTGGAAACGGCTGTCAGGCCAGCAGCAGAGAGGGGACACTTTTCTGAAATCAGACAAAACAAAGACAAAAACGTGAGTTTTCAAACGTTTACAGAGAAATCTGAGAAAAACTTTCATGACTGTCATAAAACATGATGTAACATCATCATGAAAATGACCATTTTAATGTGTGTTTTAATGGAGCTTTCCATTGAAAGTCCCATTATTTACCAAATAATGACACTGATGTTGACTTTATTAACATCACAATATTTCGACTTTATTCTCATGCAACTTTCATCCATCCATCCATTTTCTTTACACCCTTGTCCCTCAGTGGGGTCAGGAGGGTTTGCTGGTGCCTCTCCAGGTAACGTTCTGGGCGAGGTCACCCTGGACAGGTCACCAGTCTGTCGCAGGGCAACACAGAGACACACAGGACATGCACACACACACACACACTCACACCTAGGGGCAATTTGGAGAGGCCAATTAACCTGACAGTCATGTTTTTGGACTGTGGGAGGAAACCGGAGTACCCGGAGAAAACCCACGCATGCACAGGGAGAACATGCAAACTCCATGCAGAAAGACCGGGGCCGGGAATCGAACCCAGAACCTTCTTGCTGCAAGGCAACAGCTCTACCAACTGCGCCACTGTACAGCCCTCATACAACTTCATTTCTGTAATAAAGTTGAGTAACTGATCAAATATTACAATTTTATTGTTGTAATATTATGACTTTATCCTCATTACAACTTTATTCTTATGATTTTATTTTAAAAATATCACTTCACTCTCATTATTTCCCTTTTATTTTCATACAGTTTTCTTAAAATTATGACTTTATTTTCTAAATATGACCACTTTATTCTCATTATTTTTTATTTTCATACAACTCTATTCTTGTTATTTTGTGACTTTATTCTCATAGTTTAATTAGTTTTTTTTACTCTGTTGTTCATTTCATCCCCTTTTATACGATTACATATGAAATGCATTGATCAGATTGGGGATGTTTAAAGTATCAGGAAGATGCTACTGCAGTTTTAGCTACTGTTTTGCTGCAGTATGACGTATTTATTGGAAATAAATCATTACCAAACGCCCCAGAAATAAACTTTCAGCATCCTTAAAGAGTTAGGAAAAAATCCTCTTGTCTCGCATTTGAGAGCAAAGGAGGATCAGGCCTAAATCTGCGGACTTTGCTGCTGCATTCACACATCTTCTGGTCTGCGCCAGCTCTGGATGTGCTAATGTGGAACAGCTGGGCTGCAGATTGGGGGCGAGCGGCGGCTGAGAGGGGGATCAGGGCAGGGCAGCCTGTTTTTGGAGCGAGCTACTGCTCCAGCATGATGGAAAGAGCTGCACCAGAGGAGGGCAAAGAGGGGAAGAACGGGGTTTACAGGGCTTTACGGGGATTGTGTGAGAGATAAGAGTGAAGAATTACAGAGCAAAGGCATCTTAGGAGGGAACAGGATGCAGAATGTGGACTGGTTTTTCTTTGAGGAGCAAATCTGTTGTAACCATAAGATCAGAGGTGGGTAGAAAGTCCCAAAACTTTACTCAAGTTAGAGTAACACTACTTTAACATATTTTTGTTCAAGTAAAAGTCAAGAATAGCCGCCCAAGTAAGAGTAAAAAAGTATTTGGTAAAAGGTCTATTCAAGTACTTAGTAACTGATCAAATCATCAGTCATTTAATATTTAAAAATTACATTATTTATATGAATTATTGTCATTTTGGTCCTTAAAATACCAAATTGTTCACTTAACTTTGTATCTTGGTCCATCTGCACTGCAAAAACATAAAATCTTACCAAATATTTTTGTCTAGTTTCTAGTGCAAATATCTTATCATACTTGAAATAAGACTAAACAAACTTGAACGTAACTTCTCAGCAAGAAACGGGAGCTTGTTTTAAGTAAATAATTCCTTATTATTGATGAAAAAGTATGTTTCATTGGCAGATAAATTAACTTGTAACATGGGAAAAATGTCTTTTTATAAGTGAAATAATCTGCCAGTGGAGCTAGAATTGGGTTGCTAGGCGACGGCCTGGGCTTGGCTGGCGTTGCTAGGTAACGATTGTGAAATAAGTTAAATAATCTGCCAGTGGAACTAGCATTTTTTCAACAATATTAGGAATAATTTACTTAAAACAAGCCTCTATATATATTGCTAAAAAGTTACTTTTATGTTAATACAGTTGAAATGAGACAAACTAAGATATTTTCACTAGAAACTAGACCAAATAAGTAAGAGTTGTATTTTTGCAGTGCAGATGGAACAAAATATAGAGTTAAGTGAAAATTTTAAGAGTGACGAATGACACTTAAATGTCATTCTTCATTCTTAAATCACAAGAATTCATTTAAGTTACAAAAAATAACAAAACCAGGCAAAAGTAAATGTTTGTAAATCAGTTTGTTTCAATGTAAAATTTATGAAACTTTAACAAAAACTGCAGGTGTGTGTCTGTGTCTGGTGAATTTCTGGTTAAAACATGTTTGTTTGTCATTCAGTGGGGAGAAAATCCAGAAATTTTACTCAAGTAAGAGAAGAAATACTTAATAATAAAATTACTCAAGTAAAAGTAAAAAGTAAAGCATAGTAAAAATACTCCTACTTGAGTAGATGTAACTGAGTAAATGTATCTAGTTACTACCCAACTGCATCAGCTAGGTTACAGAAATGGAGAATTTGGTCAAATTGAGGAGATTTTCCTTTTCAAACCCGTTGGAGAATATCACCAAGTTTAGAAACTAATAACAGAGTCAATAAAACAGCTTGTGGCTGAAGGGAGGTGACAGCCTGTGAGTAAGACGAGCGCTTTCCCATTTATAGGCATATTTAATTAGCAGAGAGTGGCTGGCCGGACTGGTCCACACCTTACATTTCACTCAGGAAAACATCCACATTCCTGCAGCAGCCAACCGAACCGCCATTCCCTCCTTATCTGAGTCACTTAACAAGTTTGTGTTTGTTCAGGAGGGCCATTAAGGGACACACACACACACACAAACACACACACACACACACACACACACTGGGTGTTTGAATCCAAACGGCCGCCGCTCTCGTCACAAGTCCTCCGTTATTTGAAAATGAGGTTTACGAGGCGAAATCTCAGTTTATCACTCGATGAGCACATTGGTGTTAAATATAGCTGTGACAGCCGGCAGGATGTGTGTTGAATGGGAACTTAGGGTTGGTGAGAGTGTTTGTGAGAGGCGGCGGTGAAAGGCGTGACACGTGTGAGGCAGAAAGTAGGATGAGGTAGAAGTTAGTAGAAGGAAATACAGCAAAAACTGCACCTGGTTGTTTGTTTTTAAATTCACATTTTTATTTAGGAACAACGTGAAGATGTGAATCATTATTCTCATCTTGTAAAACAATATTTTATAATTCTCTTTCCATTGGACTGTATGAATCCTGACGTGTATTCAGAGTTCCCAATCTGAAGCAGAAGTGATCTGCACCATCTTGGGTAGTCAAGTGCATGCAGTTAGAGACCAACAAAAAGAAAATATCTTCACCAATGTGTGAGAGAAAGATACATGAACAAAATGGCTGCTGTCGGGATCGGCCCGTATGAGACGGAGAAGGAAAACATGTCAGACGACGGCAGACAATCTGCCTTCGATCTCCTACTACAAAATAGTTACCTACTTAGTGAAGAAGAAGAGTACGTACAAAATGGATGAATACAATCAACGTTTGTAAAAGATGTACAAACTCTGGTGACTGGCAGAATAAGTAAATGTTGTAACAAACACATAGGCTACATGTCCGTCTTAGCTAGCAGGTAAAAGTTACATTAGCCTAGCTAATTTTGCTAGTTTAGCAGTAAATACTACATACAGTAAATCACTGATATTTATCTTAGTATTACACAAAGGTGGGTTGGACTACTCAAAAAGTGTAATTGAGTAATTGTTGTAACATATTTGTTTATGTTATAGGATCGAAGCGAGAGCTACGCTTGTGGCTTGTTCATTGTTGTCAGAGCAACTGCCTGCCAAGATGGCTGCCAGTTACAAAGTTCACAGATATGTAACGCCTAGTGAGAGCTATGTATACTCTTTCATGTGGTTAGTCAATATCTAGTACATTTTATTCTTTTTGTTTTATTTTGTTTTTGCTTAGAACAGTTGAAAAAGAAAAACAATGAAACAAAACTTCAATACAATAAAACAGATTATCTTAACAGAAGAGAGAAGCTAAAGAACGTTTTCATCAGTTTCAGATGAAAATCTACTATATTGTCCAACATTCCTCAAATCCTTTTTGTTTCGGTCTTAATGCAAATGTCAGTTCTTCCATTCAAAGAATGTTCATGTAGTTCAGGTATGTCATCATTCATTTCCAAATTATTGCTTTTTTACTGGCAATTAACATTATATTAAAGATATATGTTTTATAAAACGCTTTCACACAACTTGGTCGTTTGTCCTGAAACAGCTTAAAAGTTTGGAGTAATCCAATATGGATACTCTAAGGTTTCCACTTGCCGTCTATGAGAAGGCAACTGATACAGGGAAAGCCTGAAGGACTGACCTTCGCGTCAGGCTTCATGCTGGAGGGTCAGCTGGGCTTTAACGGCAGGAATGACTGGAATTCAAGGGGACATCAGCAAAACATGAGAGAAATTATATATTAGGTGTCAGTCTTCAATGCTTTAATGAAACCTTAATCTGTTAAAGCTGGTCTCAAAGTTTCCTATCTCACCATGTGAATTAGGTTGGTTTAAGTGTAAAGTAATGAAGCGGATTTATGGTTTGATAACTTTATTCTTATATTTAAGAATCCTTTGACCATTTGAGGATGAAAGAGTCCCCCCACTATTTAGTCAAATTATCGTTTATTAAATTAAACAGAAAATAGGTCATGCTGCCGACAGTTGGAGCCGCTCCAAGCCTTCTTGGTGAACAGATTTTCAGCAGCACACAGTGTCGGCATTGCATATTTTGGGATTAAATTATGTTTTCATTGTGTTTTTTCTGCAAGACTTAATGAGCATGGCCGTTGCCGTGCTATGCAGTTTCCACTAGATTCACATCTCCCATCAGTTTTCCAGCTTTGATGAGATGAGATTTCTCCCATTGAAGCAGATTTCTATGGGTAAATTTCAACCAATGCTAAAACGGCAAAGAAGTTTGGTTTAGATTTAACATTAACACTTGCACTGGAGGATGCAATTTCTTGTAAGCCTTGTAGTGTCGAACTAGAGCATTACGTTAATGTTAACGATTGGATAAAACTTAAAACATCAGTACAGTTGCAATGGGGCTGATTTTTACCAGGCTAGTATTCAGCTAGCATTTTTATAAATCACGTAGCAATCTTAGCAATACAATATGTTCAAAAATAGTTTGTCAACCTTGATCAAAATGCAAATTCATAATTATCAGATTGATAAAAATGTGACGCTGGAGACCAATATGCTGAATAACCGACAAAGTTAATTGAGGTTGCTGACTGAGTGATTTCACGAGTCACTGTAGGCTATTAACAGTTGAACAGGTGTATTGTAGCAAAACAAGCCCTAGATTCACACCATGCTTTTGGATCGACTCCAAAACTTAAACCAACTCGGCACGTGCTGCGAAGTGCAATCTAAGTGGTGTCGCCACCACAGATTGCAGCCCTGGGTTTCATTTACACCTCCTGGGAAGATGGAAAGCTGATGGCAGCTTCCTCTTAGAAATGCTTGCCCAAGCATTCATGGAGTCATAACGGGAGTGGTGCAGGAAGAAAACACTGTGTCATTGGGTCAGCAAAGTGTCTGTCTGGACATGCAGGGATCTGGAGCCACTCCAGCCTCTTTAAAACTGGAAGGCGAGGCAATGCATGTATGCGAGGTGATGAAGCTTTGAGGGTGGAGGCCGATAAATATAGAGCCGATATCGGGTAATTAAGCTAATGGCTCGTGATCTGCCTGGGTATTTCTGGACACCTTAAAGGCGCTTGTGATATCAGCGGCTCGGTGTTATTCTGAGATGCAGCGTAATCTTACTGTAGTCTAAATAAACGCTTCAGTTTGCTGATGCTTTACAGTCTGCAAGCAGCTGCTACCTTCTTTTTAAAAATAGATACAGTGCACTTCCCAAAATATCCATCGAAGGATGGCCAGAGTCACCTTTCACACACAAAAAAACCACCACACTTTAATCTACATGTTGCCTTTTTTGGGAGCATTTGGAAGTAAAAAGAGTCCAGCTCCTCCCATGCTCTCTGTAAAACAACAATGATGCTACCAAATCCTCCTCTTGTCAAACTATGACCTTGACTTGGGTCACGCCTTTGCATTTCAGAAAGACCCTCTCTTTGGGGTTGTTATAAAAAGAACATGCCACAGAGGCTAATGGCAGCCTTACAAAATACAAAATGCAATGAGCTGTTTCCTCAATTATAGGCAAAAGCCTTGCTTTCAAAGAGTCCAGTGGCTTGGATGAATAGCAGGGTGGAGTATTTGTTCTGTTTCTTTCTCACTCCCCTCGTGCCACCCGCATGTATGGCCAGCACTTGCCAGAGTTTTGCTTGGCAGATGCAAGCAGGGGAACTGAATCAAAGCGCTTGAAACATGAAGAGAATGTCAACATGTGCCGGCAAAAATCAACACTGTTCTTGTGTATCGCTAAAGGCCTCTTCAAAATCCTTGACTTGGTAGAAATAAAAAGCAAGAGCAGCTCTGCAGAGCAAACAAGCTTTCTTTACAAGCGTGAAGCCAGAATATGAATGTCTCCTGGAAAACAGGGATACTAGAAAAATTGCTGTTCCTCGCGAAACAGCCATGAGAATGCTAATGTGCTGAAGGGAGCTGAAAACAGCTGAAGGGAGACAAACCGAGGACAGCTGACTAGACGGACAGAGCTGAAAATATTATATGGAGCCCAATGGAGGAAGGGGAGACATGCCTGCACTCCGGAAGTGCTTGAAAGTAAACCATAAAACCTACATCACTGATTCTTGCATTTACGCAAAGCAGATACCTCTGGCTACATTTTGATGCATAAATTATATCTGTAGAGTGAAATATGTACGAACAGCAGCATTTTGTTTGTGAAGAATTGCTAAAAGCTGAAAAAGCGTACGTTGCTAGAGTGCGCGCTCTGCCAGTTGAAGAATTCCGCCATTGGATTTCATTGTAAATCGGAAAACGGCGAAAGATTTGCATAAAACTTAAATCGTGAGTTTAGAAAAACCGTAAAAGATATCAAAACGCTGAATAGCATGAAGATAGCTTTACATCTTGCAACTTGTTTAAAAGCTAAATGGGGGTTTTAGGTTGAAGTTTCCAGAAGTAGGAGAGTGTTAAAGAGCAGAAAGTTTTAGCTGAATTTTGTGGAGTTCTGAATATTTTATATGGAGCCCAATGGAGGAAGGTGTGACATGCCTGAACTCCAGAAGTGTTTGAAAGAAAACTGTAAAACCTACAGCAATGATGCTCATATTTTGACAAAGGAGACAGCCATGGCTACATTTTGATGTATAAATTATTTCTGTAGAGTGAGATATGTATGAACAGCAGCATTTTGTTTGTGAAAAAGCAGTGAACAAATCCCACAGTCAGTTTAAGAATTCTGCCATTGTAAAAAAAAATCTGCATAAAATATAAAAAACTCTAATCAAAAAGCTGAATAATATGAAAATAGCTTAACATCTTGTGATTTGTCTAAAAGTTGAATTAAGTTCCTAGACTGAAGTAGGCAGAATTAACAGGCTGATTAGTGGAGCCAAAATCTGCATAAAAGTTAAAATATTATAAAAAGTATGAAAGTTGAAAATGCAAAAAGATACAGCAGAATTCTCCTGAAGACGCTGAACGTTTAGATATATGAAACGTTGAATGTGCAGAACTAGTATGGAAGATGTAGTAATAAAGAAGAGCACAATCTTAAGAATCTGATGCGGTTTTACTGTAAGGCTACATAAATGACAGCAAAGCAGAGATTTTTATACATGCTTCATCATAGTTTTATGGTTCAAACCATTTTCTCAGAGGAACCCCCACAGACATGCATGTCAGCAGGAAATCTCCTGCAGCATCACTCGGATCATGTTAGCATCGCAGTGTGAGGTCAAGCATCTCTCCCTTACCTCGGCTGGATCTGAATCCCGCTCCGGTATCCCTCAGGATGAAGTGTGAATCTGTGTGTGTGTGCCGCAGTGCTGCTCCTGCGGTGCGCTGACACTGTCCTGTCTTCTGTATCCGCCTCCGGGCGCTGCGCTCCGGATGACTGGGACGTCTGCTGGACAGCTGTTTGGGAATTGCTCTCCCACTCCTTTTTCCTTCTGCAGTCTCCTCCTCCACCTCGCTTCACTCCCCCCACTGGCTCCCTCCTCCTCTCCCTTCTTGTCTGTTTCTCTTCCTTCTCGGTCGTCTTTCTCCTGCAGCACCTGTGCACGTCTGTCCACCCTCTTGCAGAGCTTTTTTTTTTTTTTTTAGCTGTTCCTCAGCTCTGTTTCTGAAAAATAAATGTGTGTTATTGGTGTGTTCTCTGACTCTGTCCTCGTTTAACTTCCCACATCTGATAAGATCCAATCTGAGACTCACCCTGTCAGTCTTTGGCGCCTGTCCTGATTTTCCTTATCTCTGTAAACACGCATACTCATTATTTTCCCAAACACTAATTTTGCAAACTCACTTCATGATGAGATATGATTTTTTTTTCTCCCCTAAAAGCTGCAGCACAGCGAGGCGTCATCGACTGAACAGACTAATTGTTGCAGAATACTGCAGCACTGCAGCACGTGTATGAAGAGCACATGGCCAGCTGCTGCATCACACCATGCTCTCGCTCTGCCTCCCTGCCATGATTTCTAAATGAGACACAAGGTGGTGTGTGGGGAAAAAACGGCTTCAAAACTAACACAACTCACAACAAGAACACCAAGCAGAGGCAAATCCACCTTTTTTATCCTGAAAATTTCCATCACCGTGGCAACCACTCTGCGTCAGGGGTGATGGGAAACTATTTTTTTCCTGTGAGAAGGGCAAAAGGAGAGGTGTGAGACTCGGCTTGCTCACTCTTTTTTACATGCTGGGGGGAAGGGATCCAAAAAAATCAATCAATCCTCATCGTCACCCTCCTAAAATAAAGGCCTGAGTTATTCTGTGCCAAAAGTGATTTTGGCAAAAGAAAACGACATTTTTTTAGGAAGGTGACTGTATTCTTTTTCTGCTGTCTACATCTAAGTTCTGACTGAAGGTGAATTCACACCAATTGTGCCTGGTCCACTTTAATCAAACTCCAGTCCGTTTGCCTAGGAAGTCCGGTTTGTTTGAGGAGGTGTGAATAAGTAATTAAACTCTTGACTTGGACCATAAAAAACAAACATCGGCCTACAAGCCTGGGTCTTCATTCGGTTGAAGTGAACCCTGGTGCATTTTGAATGCATATGCAAATGGAAAGCGGACCAGAAACTGCTCCAAACGGAGGAAGTGGACTGCAGCACAGGGCATTCTGGGTAAATACAACCAAAACAAACGCTAGCTAGCGCTACCTGGAGAAACTAAAGACAGAGAAATCCTACAACCGCTAAAATCTGACACCACTCCATTTTATTTTTGTTTACATTAAAGAAGAAGGAAGTTATGCTCTGTGTCTTCTTTAGAGGGTTTTATGTCGTTTCCTTCAGGGGTTCATGGTGTAGTGCCCCCTCAGGCAAGGAGGGGAACAGGTTTTTCAATAGTTTGGTTTGTTTGACGCAGTGCATTGTGAAAGAAAACCATGGCAACTGAAAATGCAACAAATGTTGCATTTGAACCGAGTCAATCAGACTATTGGGTGTGAAAACAGCCTAAAACTCTTCATTCATTGTTCAGAATTAAGATATGGAGAAGTTGGGAGGGGGACTTATTTATTTCATTCATTTTCTACCTTACTTGAATAGCCTGTTTTCTTGTTTTTCATTTTGGGGATTTTTAAGGAAACCTTTGATTAATAATTAAGAGCTCCAAGACGCTAAAAAGTAATTATTCAAAAATCTCGAGTGGCATTTATATTATAGAAACGTTGAGGTGCCAAAATAGTCCTACATTAAATTTTTATTGCACTACATTTTTTGCCTTCACTGAATAAATCTACTTAAATTAAAGTATGATTTTTTTTTTTTTGCTATGAAATTATTTATCCATCCATCCATCCATCCATTTTCTTCCGCTTATCCGGGGTCGGGTCGCGGGGGCAGCAGCTTCAGAAGGGAGGCCCAGACTTCCCTCTCCCCAGCCACTTCTTCCAGCTCCTCCGGGGGAATCCCAAGGCGTTCCCAGGCCAGCCGAGAGACGTAATCCCTCCAGCGTGTCCTGGGTCTTCCCCGAGGCCTCCTCCCGGTGGGACATGAACACCTCACCAGGGAGGCGTCCAGGAGGCATCCTTACCAGATGCCCGAGCCTCAACTGGCTCCTCTCGACGTGGAGGAGCAGCGGCTCTACTCTGAGTCCCTCCCGGATGACCGAGCTTCTCTCTCTAAGGGAGAGCCCAGCCACCCTGCGGAGGAAACCCATTTCGGCCGCTTGTACCCGTGATCTCGTTCTTTCGGTCATGACCCAAAGCTCATGACCATAGATGAGGGTGGGAACGTAGATCGACCGGTAAATCGAGAGCTTCGCTTTTTGGCTCAGCTCTCTCTTCACCACGACGGACCGGTACAGCGCCCGCTTCACAGTAGACGCTGCCCCAATCCGCCTGTCGATCTCCCGTTCCCTTCTTCCCTCATTCGTGAACAAGATCCCCAGATACTTAAACTCCTCCACTTGAGGCAGGACGACCCCCCTGACCCGGAGAAGGCACTCTACCCTTTTCCGGCTCAAGACCATGGCCTCGGATTTGGAGGCACTGAGCCTCATCCCGGCCGCTTCACACTCGGCTGCGAACCGCTCCAGTGAGAGCTGCAGATCACGTTCCGATGAAGCCAACAGGACCACATCATCCGCAAAAAGCAGAGATGCGATCCTAAGGCCACCAAAACGGACCCCCTCAACACCTCGGCTGCGCCTAGAAATTCTGTCCATAAAAGTAATGAACAGAATCGGTGACAAAGGGCAGCCTTGGCGGAGTCCAACTCTCACCGGAAACGAGCCCGACTTACTGCCGGCAATGCGGACCAGACTCTGACACCGGTCATACAGGGACCTGACAGCCCGTATCAAAGGGCCCGGTACCCCATACTCCCGGAGTACCCCCCACAGGGCCCCCCGAGGGACACGGTCGAACGCCTTCTCCAAGTCCACAAAACACATGTAGACTGGTTGGGCGAACTCCCATGCACCCTCCAGGACCCTGCTGAGGGTGTAGAGCTGGTCCAGTGTTCCACGAATGAAGTTATTTATTAAAACGTAATTTTAAGACTTTTCTTTTAACAGGTAAACCAACATGGGTGGAGGTCCCACCCAATGTTATTTCTTACACGATGAGTTCATAATAAGTCTTGTGCTGTACTGAATCCTGGCCTGTGTCTGTTTGTCATGAATGCATCCTCTGTCTAACGTACACCAGCGTTATTTACCACCAGTTAAAGAGCAGTTGTGAATGGGCTGCTTTGGTGTTGTCAGATTGGCCCGGGGTGATGTCATAGTGGGACCCATGTGGCCGCCACATGATCATTACGGAGGACGCGCAACACTGTCCTTTCATTTACTATAAGAAGCGCGCTAAACCGTGGAAACTCCAGGATGGCAGAGGCTCTAATAAGCAATGTCGCCTGGAAGATTAATCACTGGGAGATTTTGCTGCTTGGTAAGACAGCTACACACTCATCATTATGTAGCTTTAGAAAGTTACTACATCTATTTATTTGTTGCTTCTAGACCATTTGTGTTTGTCTAGTTCCAGGGTTTGCCCTCAGCCAATAAAACTAATTTAAATCCTCAAATGTTACATGACCTTTTGAACAAAGACAACATGGTTCATGAACATTGTCTATGGAAAATTTGTCATTTTTAAAGTACTGCCATTTTGTTTCTACTTTGGGTTCTTAAAATAATTAGAAAACACATTTTGTAAAAAGAGAATGGAGAACGGCTTGTTCAAATTTGTGATGTATTATGTTCATTACATTACTTTTGCAGAAAATTGTTTTAGTCTGCTCAGAGCTGTTTTAGGGCCTCTTGCCACTTTAAATCCACCAATTTAAATGTTGTTGGCCAATTCAACGATTACACTCACATGAAAATGGCTGCAAGCAGATGAACAATTAGACCACCTTACATCTTTGAAAAGCATTAGTAGAGCAGAAAGTTTTGTCTTTTCCAGCAGCCATTGTGCAACGAATACAGAGATAAAACCAACTGACCTAAGATGCTGGAACTCTGCTTGGATTGCTCAGTAATGGGGCTGAGCTCGCCTGGTGTTGCTAGGCAACGGTGCAGTGACTTAGCAATGGGGAAATTTTTAAATGGCTCATTTTCCAGACACAAAAAAAAACACTAACTTATTGCCAAAAAACAGCTGTTTTTGAAGTGCTTTCGCTGTTTTTAGAAGCAGTCGAAACCCAAATAGAAGTACAAAAACATGCAAAAAGCGACTTTTGCATAATATGTCCCCCTTCAATGATGTAAACAGACAGATTGTTTCCAATCTAACGTAAAAAAAAAAGGGATCTAAAAATGACTGCTGGTACTTTTAGTGCCATTATGATGTGGAAATTAAAAACTACTACAACTGCAAAACTCTCGGCTAGTTTACCAGAAATGTAGAGTTGGACTCAATCAGCATAACTGTGGAAATGCAGTTATGTGACGGAGAAAATTTGGTTTTTCTATCGTATTTTAAATGTAGAAATTGTGCCACTTCCTGTACGCTGTGGGTGGTCCACAGCAGTTGGACAAATACAGGCATACTTGATGCAAGATGGCAACAGTAACGGAAGCTTAGAAGCAAAAATAACAATAATTTTAATTAAGTTAAAGTAAATGTGCTTTTCGACTCTTGCTTTGTGGTCTTTAGGTATTTGGAGAAACTCATTTTACTTGGCAGTCTACCTAGAATCAGAATGTTTTGCAACTTGCTGCAGCGTTTCACAACTTGTTCTTCAACAGATTCCTCCAGAGAGACCAGGATTGAGCAGCAGAATGGAAACTACATTTCTCTTTTATGCTCAGCAGAAAGGCCCTTAGTTTTCCTTCAAACTCACCATTGTCACTTATACTACGGTTCCTCTGTATTAAGTTGCGAGGTTGAATATTTGGTTTACAGCATTCAGGTTCAGTCAGAAGTTTACATACTCTGATAATGGATATTAATTTTTGACCTTGAATGATTTATTCTAATTCTTTTTTCAAGTTGGGAATATTGTACATCGGTGGTGCCAAAATAATCTCCATTTTGGACCATAACAAGATAACAAATGCTAAAAAATATGAAAAAATAGATTTCCTGCATTTGATGACTACATCTTAAAGCTAAATAAAATTAAAGATCATTTCACTTGGATGTTGTGCACCATTAATATGATGTTCAAATATTGTGCACTGCAAAAACACAAAATCATGCCAAGTATTTCTGTCTAGTTTCTAGTCCAAATATCTTATCACACTTGAACTGAGGTAAAACTAACTTACAAGTAACTTTTCAGCAAGAAACAGGAGCTCATTTTAAGTCAATAATTCCTTAATATTGATAAAATAAAGTACTATTTCCAATGGTAGATTATTTCACCTGTAACATGGGAAAATGTTTTGTTATGAGTGAAATAATCAGCCAGTGGAAATAGAACTGGGTTGCTAGGGAACCGTGCTGGGCTTGGCTGGCGTTGCTAGGTAACGGTGTTGGGCCACTGGAACTTTTTTATCAATATTAAGGAATTATTTACTTAAAACAAACAAATATATCTTATTGAAAAGTTTCTTGTAAGTTATTCCAAATATTCTAAAATATTTGCACTATAAACTGACAGAAGTACTTGGTATGATGTTGTGTTTTTCAGTGTCATTTAATTGTAAATAAATACTAAAAATTGTATTTCCCTACTCTGGATTATAACTCCAGTATTTGTCGTGCAATTCTGTTTTTTACTGTGAGCAGTGGAAGAAGTTTATCATTTTTTAAAGTTAATTCCAATATTCTTCAAATAAAAGCTCTCTGTCCGGTTTTAACCTCAGTTTTTCTCTTTGAGGTCCAAACTGTTCCACTGATGTCACCGTTCCCAAACGGAGACGCTGTGAACTGGTCGCCTGTCAGGTAAACAAGCCTCTCCTTGTCCGGTGAAGTGAACACATGGAACAGAGACCAGCCTTCAAAAACAAGGCACTTCTTGTCATTTTCTCCACTTTTGCTCGTGTTTTTACTCACAAGGTTCATGGTGGCTTGCTCATAATTCACAGGTTTAGCTCCAGTTGTGTGCAATGTTGGCACAGTGCTTTACCCGCGTTCACGCCCATTCTTGAGTAAGCTGCATCATTATCACTCTGCGTCTGTGAGAGCCGGGGAAACGAGGAGAGGAACATGGTTAAAAACAAAAAAATACCAAACAGAAAAACTGGAAGCTGTCTATTCGAAACCTATCATGGACTGCAGATCGTTTATCAGGTTTTTGTTTTAAAACAATCAGTAGAGCTTCTGTCTTACTGTCTGACGTTAATTCAGACTAAACATTTTCCGCTTTAGGATTTCCAACATTATTTTTATTTGGGAAAAATTTCACGCTTTAGACAAAACTGCTAAGATACTTTAAGGTTGGTGATTTCACTCTTTGACTTTAAGTCGGCTGTAGTTGTCATGCCACGCCACTGGAGGGCGCTGTGATTTTGACATATAGTCATAATGCGCATGTTCTTTGGACCTCACTAGTCTCCTTTTCGTAAACAACCCTGCAGCTGTGCGGTTTGTGTCGTCTCTGCTTTCACACCTGTGTAACTTCAAACTTCCTGAAAAGTTTTAACTGGATTCACAAAGTGTCGGCATGAGGGGACATTTACACGAGACCGCTGGCTGGAAACTGCCAGTATTTTCAGAAGTTGATTAGGGAAAAGTTTCACACTTTGTCAAGACTGTAATTATCATGCCGGGCCACGAGATGGCGCTGTGATTTTTGCATGTTGTTGAAACACACAGGTGCTTTTGACACTTCGCTTCCACCTGATTTAACAGTCATTAGCTTCGTTTCCATTGACCATACAGCACAATTTGACTTGGTGATTTTGGCTCATGTGACAAAGACATTCAGTCGTCTTAATCGTCATTTGTTAGCATTTCTAAATCCTTTAAAAAATGGTGTCATCAGCTAAACATTGAACTTTCAGCTTGATCAGTTCTCAGAAAAGTTTTCCTTTCTGAGCTGCCTCTTACCTTTTCTTTCTCCGGCTCCTTAAACTCATTTATTTTCATTTTGACAGTAAAGGTTTCACAAAGCTCGCAGTCCGGGGGCACAGGCCGACCGTCTGCCTGCGGGGGGAAGAGCAGGATGGGATTGTGGGTAGTCTAAACACCGTCTTGCTCTGCGGCTGTATCTCAGAATGCTTTTCTGTGTGAGCGTGGGCGACGGGCCGTCCTGAATTACAGCAGACCACACGCACCATGAGGTAGCGCCTTGGCTTCTGTGCCTTATTTAGCAAGTGAACAAAGTTTGGTCAAGGTGAAGGCTGGAATTTGGGAGGATGGGATGGCGAGAGGCCAAGAGTCAAGATGTTGCCTCCATTGTGCTCCTCTGGCTTTTTGCTTCTTATTAACAGAGTTGGGTAGTAACGAGTTACAAAAAAATTACTTTTAGGAGTATTTTTACTATTCTGTATTTTTTACTTTCACTTGAGTTATGAAGTATTTCTTCTCTTGAGTAAAAATTTTGGATTTTCTACCCACTGAAAGAAAAACAAACTTTTTTTAACCAAAAAATCACCAGAAACAGACACTGCAGTTTTTGTTAAAGTTTCATCAGTTTTTTTATTGAAAGAAACTGATTTAGAATAATTTTTTGCCTGATAATTTAAATATAAATTGTCATTTTTAAAAATACCAAAATTTCCACTTAACTTTATATTTTGGTCCGTCTGATTATACAGTTTTTAAATATTAAAGGATTGATAATTTGATCAGTTATCAGAACATGAGTAGACATTTTCCAAATACAGTTTTACTCAAACTGAGTAATTTCTTGGATAGCTACTTTTTACTTGAGCAAAGATATGTTGAAGTAGTTCTACTTTAACTTGAGCACAATTTCTGGGTACTCCTCTGATTATAGCCAGTGTTTTCTATTGTAAGAATATTTTACTTATTTGTGATCATTTTTAAATACCTGTACTGGGGGCCCAGATTTATATCCTTCTTGAACTGAAGTCAGGGGCCACACGCAATCAGTCCAGAGGCCACAAATGGCCCCCGGGGCCACATTTTGGACACCCCTGTCCTAATGCATACTCACTATTTGCACCAGAACAAGAATTTGGTATCATAGGAGTGTCATTTTAGCGGTTCACTGCAAAAACATAAAATCTTACTAAATAATTTTGGTTTAGTTTCTAGTGGGAATATCTTCATACACTTGAAATAAATAAAAAACTAATTTACAAGTAACTTTTAAGAAAGATAGAGGGTTGTTTTAAGCAAATAATTCCTTAATATTGATGAAAAAGTTCTAGTTCCACTTATTTTACAATCAGCGAGCCTTATGTCGTTATCTAGCAACCCCAGCCAGCACAGCCCTGTTACCTAGCAACCCACTTCTACACAGTAAAAATGCCAGTGTTGAATTAACACCCAAAAGTGTCTATATGTGTCCAAGTCAGCTGGTGTTAAATTCAACAATACAGAGTCACATTAACATTTACAACGGTGCTGGTGTTAAAATATATTAAAAGTAACACCAGTGTAGTGTTGATCACAAAACATAATGTGGTGTTAAAAAAGTAAATAATTGACCCACAAGGTGTCAATATCAATCAAATCCAGGGGAAAATATTCAAAACAATACACAGAAATGGAAAGTTTAACTTTTCTTAAACCCATTTCAGTATTATAGACCAATGTTAATTTAACAAAAAAATTGGTGTTACTTTAACACCTGCTGACTTGGACACATATAGACACTTTTGGGTGTTAATTCAACACTGGCATTTTTACTGTGTAGTTCCACTGGCAGATTGTTTCATTTATAGCAAGACGTTTTTCCCATGTTATCAGTTAATTTATCTGCCAATGGATCTAGTTTTTTTTTCAGGAACATTAAAGATTTATTTACTCTAAAAAGCCTCTACATGTGGCTGAAAAGTCACTTTTAAGTTGGTTTGTCTTATTTCAAGTGTGCTAAGATATTTGGACCAACATTACTTGGTAAGATTTTGTGTTTTTGCAGTGTATCATCTAAAGTCATGATCACGTCACTGAATGAAGGCAGAGTATCATCTGTCATGCCGGAGCAGATCTTCAGATCATTTGAGATGTCCTGTTTTCTGTTTCTGGTTTATCTTCTGCCCTCTGGCAGAGTCTGTACTTTGTTACAAAGGGGCTTCAAACTCTGGAAACTTGTTCCAACATGCAGGAATTCAGAGCATGCACATAGCGAGCGGCCGTTACGTAATTTTCTCTGTAAGGTTTAATGTGAATAAAATGATGTTTGGATGGTGTTGTTGAGCAACAGCTGAATCTTTACCGGTCACAAGGGAAATGAAGACATTATTCCGCATTTCTGAGATATAAAGTAAACAGCTGCCCTCTTCATGTTACATCAGCATTGCATGACAAGTCTGCGAGGAGAGTGACCTTAACTTGTTCTTACCTCCAATCTGGTCAAATGATTGCTTCCTGTTGTTCTCCGTGCCGTCCACTGGGAACCAAAGTGTCGCTGCTGTTTGGTTTACAAGAGTCTTCTTATCTGCTTGCTCAGGAAATAACATTCCAGAGTGTCTTTATTTTTGCTGACGCACCAATGTTTTAAATGTTTTTAGGAGAAAAAGCGTCACGTCAGCATGAGGCCATGAGGTTATGCTTCTGATTTCATTTGCTGTTGCTAATTCTGGCAATAATAATAATCAGTTATGATCCCTGAGTGGTTTTAGGAGTCTGTGTGTGTTTGTCACTATCAGAACTAGATAAAAAGGCAAGGAAAAGGTTTTAATTAAGTAAAACTTCTTCCTAGCGAGGGAGCGGGAAGTAGGTCAGTTATTCTTGCTTGACTTTAACAACCTTTTTGGAATTTGGTGACAAAATAAATATTAAAAAATGGTGACCTTAACACCACCTCTAACAGATTATCGGCAGAGCAGATGTTTAAATGAGCTAATCAGCCACTGCTGTTAGCTTAGCTAATAGCAGCTAAAAGCAATCTCTCTCTTAATAATCACAAAATAAACATCAAGCGTAAAAACACAGAACTGTAGCTGGCTATATGTTCTGTTCTTTGTGTGGTAAATGTTTCGGTGTCCTTTCACTGTTGGATCCTCATACATTTTGTGGCATTGTGGTCAGTTGCTATGGCAACGCGTCTGCGTGTAGCGTAGCCGACAGAGAGCGCGAGGGGGGGTGGCTTTGACTTATTCTTTAACGGTTATTCTGCGTTATTTTTCCGCTTGCTGTGGCTCATAGCACTAAATTAATAATACCGCCATCTCCAGGTTTAATTTTTTTACGGGGTTGTTTTACCGGGGCAGCGCGGCTACGGGCGGCATGTAAAGAAATCGTCTTTCTGCCCTCCACCATTTTGCGCATGCGCGAAATTTAGAACGTTATGGATGTGAACACTAACGTCCGAGTAGTTTCCGAAAAGTTTTACTGGTTTCAAAAAGTACCTCCAGTCACTGATGTCGTGTAAATAGACGGCTGAAACTAATAAAAAAGATTCTCTCATTATTCTGGCATTTATAAAATAGAAATATTCTTATAGTCTGTTCGTTACATCACTATTAGACATTAAATTAAACCAAAATAACATGGCAGACTACATGTAATTTTTTGGTTAAACACTTAATTAACTCTTGTATAATACATTAGTTCACAACCAGGATCTTACGTTGTTTACAGTTTACTACAATATTAAATATAACATCAGTTGGCATTACATTCCAGATTTGAACAACACATTTCTTTTCTGGACATTGGTTCTAACTTTACTGATTTATTGATGTGTCTATTTATTTCCAGAAACAGATTCGTGCTTCATCATATGTTAAAAGCTCAGTTCACTGAATGACTCAAAGGTTTCCAGCTGCTGGTTTTGCAGGATTTAATGAAGCTGCTCAGTTGTTTGGAGTTGGAGTTAGTTTAATTGTGGTGTTTGAAATTTGAAACACATTCTTACTGATTTCTCACTTTAGCAGCAGATTCCTACATGACACGGATCGCTCATTAAGGCGTGTGATTAGTTTTATAACAAGGCAGCAAATTAAAAATCCACCGTCTCCATCTGCTGCCCTTATTATCTAAATAGATTTAATTTGATGATTTCATCATTTATTCTGTTAATTTAACTTGGCGTACACTTCATAACTTCACTAAATGGCCTCAATTAATCATTGGTTTCTTCTAAAACAATAATACTGCATGAACAATGTTTCTTCCTTCTTTTGTTCCCATCCTGAACAAGAATGTAAGGAAAATTAAATTGTGAAAGAAAAACCCTGAAAAGCACAGCATCGTGTTGTTGTAGACCAGGAGTTATTTAAAGCTTTTTAAAGCTCTGCCAAACTCACACGTTCTTGTGACATACAAAAGGAGACCATGAGAAATCTTTTCAAAATGTTTTAAATAAATCCTGTACAATGCAACAAAATATGCACATACATGCTAAAAATATATTTGAAAGAGGAGAGAACCCTACATGAAAAAAATTTGTTGCTTCTTTTTTTATTTTATTTTAGCTCCTTTACTGGCATGAGGACACCAGTGTCCATTCTTTGTATATTTTCCATGACTGGATTTATTTTAATTGTAATTTTTAGGTTGTAACATTTTGCTTCTGTGGTTCACTTTCACAGTCAATTGGAAAAACCTGTTCCCCTCCTTGTCTGTGGGGGCGCTGCACTAAGAACAACTGAAGGACATGACATGAAAACCTCTGAAGAAAATACTGAGCGCAACGGCCTTTTTCACAAAATGTAAACAATCATGGATTTTGGCGTTTGTAGGATTTCTCTTTTGTCCTTTTTGAGCCATAGTCCTGCTAGCACTAGACTCTTGCGTTTGTTTTGGTTGTATTTACCCAGAATGCCCGGTGCTTTAGTCCAGTTTCTGGCAGACTCAGTTCAATTGGGGACCAAAACTCCAACATTTGTTACGTTTTCATCTGCTGTGGTTCGCTTTCTCACTGCACTGTGTCAAACCAACCAAACCAATTGAAAAGCCTGTTCCCCTCCTTGTCTGTGGGGGCGCTGCACCCTGAAGGAAACAACACAAAAACCTGTATAAAAGACATTGAGCACAACATCCGTTTTCACAAACATAAACAGAAATGAATTTTTGCAGATGTATGATATATACTACGCTATTCTAGCGCATTTGTTCTGGTTGTATTTATCCAGAATGCCCTGCGATATAGTTTAGGTCCTGCTTTTGGAGCGGTCTCTGTTCACATATGCATTCAAACCGCACCAGAGTTCACTTTAATGAACCAAACAGAGCTGGAGTGAATGCAGCCTCAGAAAAATACTAAGAGAATTACATTATTGTGTTTTCAACCAGGTTGGAATACATCACACCTGACCAAAATGTTTTTATGCCATAAAACCATCTCTACAGCGGGGTATACCTTTTTTAATCCACTGTAAACATTTTTCTATTGTTTAGAAAAGATGCCACTCTAATTTAATGGTGGGAATCTGTGAAAACTTGGATCCAGAATCCACCAGCACCGCTGGTATGTCTTCTGAAAGAAATCCAGTTACATTGAAACATTCCTCTACTATTCAGTGACCTTACAGGTATTTAACAATGCATGCCACACACAGCACCATATTTTCTGAACTGAAACATAGGAATTACCTCAGAAAGGACAGTGCAGAGGTCTGTAATAACTGCCTGCATCTTTGGCATGTGTGGTAGGAAGATGTGCTGCGGGGGTGACATAAATACCAGGGAGACCTTTCCTTTGATTGTGTCTGGAGGTTTTAAACGCCAAGCCTGTGCGAAGAAACGGAGCGATCTTATGAAAGGAAGGCTTTTGATAAGCTGGAAACAAACCGTGTGCTGCCAACATGAAGAGCATCAAAGAGGAGGCTGATAATTAACGGGGAGTCCAATCTTTCAACTCGGGAATGAACTAGTGTCCCCCGTAAACATCCAATATTCTGCATCAAGAGTTTAGTTAATGAACATCCTAAAAATGTTCCCAGACATTGTTGCTATAAAAATGCCTCACTCGCTCGTTTTCTGCCCTCTTTGGGGTCGCAGGGGTGATCGAGTTTACCACAGCCAATCAGAGAGAGGCGGACGAAACCTGGTTGGGTCACCAGTCCATCGCTAGAAAATACAATAAACAGGATTAAATTATCTCACTTCTAGAAGTTTTTACTGATGGAACAAAAAATGTTTTTATACATATTTGTCTAAACTGTCTCTATGTTATGGCAGTTTGGTATGACATGTCAGACAGTGAAAAAATCAAGCTTCTCCCAGTGCCAACTAGAAACAACTGATCACAGCCAGGAGGCGGGTCTTAGTGCTGTCAATCATGTCAATCCCCAGTTCCTTCTTTAATGCTAAAGCTAGTTAGCATGGCAGCGGATAAATGGTTTTCCTGTAACTGTAAGTTGTTTCTCCTCCATTAGCACATTTAGCAGTGCGTTCATGAGGTTGATTGACAGCACTAAGCCCCTCCTCCTGGCTCTGATTGGTTGTTTTTGGTGGGGAACAGTGCATTTCTTCAGACGGCAATAGTAGCTCACAGATTATCTGTGTCAGATCAAACTGTCACGATTAAACTGTCATAGTTTTAACAAATAAAAAAATTATTTTTAATAAAAATTTTATCACGTCTTCATGACTTGCTTTTGATTTCACCATCTGATCTAAGGTCCAATACAGATGAAAACACGCCAGGGATTATCTGGATCTGTAGTGATAAACTAATCTCGTTTCTGAAAGTGTTACATGTCAACTGTTTAAATATTAAATATTAATTTACAGTACTCTCTGCCAACTGTGCGAATGTTCATGTTTTCATGGATTTTTAAGTCCTGTTGTAACCAGATACATTTAACCCCTTCATTCCACTTGCTAACCAACCCTGCTAGTCAATAAACCGTTCAGCAGAGCCGCAGAAAGTCTTCCCTTCTCACAGTAGCCGGGTCACCTAGAGGTCGAGGGCCGTCGGAAACCACATCTGGAAATCCTGATTCCCACGCAGAGCAGATCAAACGAGATCCTCAAAGTGATCTACACCTCTCCCATGTGGTAAATGTTTGACATGGTTGGGGATGGGACATTAGCTCGGTTCTTGTCCCCGCTGTCATCCTCCCAGACTTGTGGCTAAATCATGCAGACAGGCATATCTGACCTGCTCCATCTGGGCCTGCTTATCCCTTTACGTGGCGGACCGAGACGAGCCATCAGCCGCCGCAGACAGACGAGACTCTGGTATGACGTGGAGGATGGATGGCTGGGAGAACTTCCTGTTTTCTAGGAAAATCTAAAGGCTTCACAGAACGGACAGTTCAGGTCACGTTGAGGTCTGAAAGTCGGTTATTGCTGCTGTACACAGCGATAAAAATGAATAAAGTTGGGCTGGAACGATTAATCAAATTAACCGTGATTAATCGATTATTGAATTAATCGGCAACTCATTTAAAAACCAATTAATCGTTCACTGGTTTATACTCTTGGTTGGAAAAAAAAACATTTAGAGCAGTAATTAAGCCAAAACTGTACAGAAAATATAAACATTTTGCGGTTAAGATAAAAACCGCAAAATGTTTTATTTTTGCGGTTTAGATTTGTCCAATAAACCTGCTAACTGAACCTAAGATTTTTATTTTTAGTAAGCATTTCTTAAAATGGCAAAAAAAATTATAATTTTAGTCAATAAACGTTGCCTACATTTTTAGACAATTTCCTTCATTAATTCCTTGTTAAAAAAGGGATTATTTGTTTATCTGCATCTAGTATGTATTCCCACTGTATAAAAAAGTGTAGGGCTGAAATGACTAATCATGATTAATTGATTATTGAAATAATAAACTATTTTAGCAATTGATTAATCATTACATATACAGACTCAAAAAACTATATTAACAGCGTTGTGTATATAAAAAAGACTGAAGTGGTTCAATTAAAAATCTGTAGGATGTGCCATTTTTATCCGATTAATCTTCAGAATAATCGATTAATCGGTTACTAACGTTGCAGTTACTTCCGGCCTGTTAAAGTTAAAGTGTAAAATGTAAAGAGGGGATCAGAGAACGGCGACGAGCTGAGCTGCAGCAGGGCTGTGGGCCTGATACGGTTTCCAGTAGACATTCCTTTACGGTGAGAGTGCGTTTGTGTTTCGCCAGGTGCCTGGAATGCTTCTGGACAAACACACAATAATTCACTCAAACAGCCTTTTGTGTTTCTCACCGCTGCACATTTAAGTCGGCGAGGAAGACAAACGTTGGACTCTTTGGGCAACAATGGAAATCTCTGTACGGCTGCAGAATTCCCCAACAGTCGGCCATTACATTGTTGGGGATTTATGTTCCCCAGCGGAGCAGCTCACCCAAACGTTCAGATACCAGAGCAAACAGGAATGTTCAGCACTGCGCTCCAATATTCATTAGTCACTGCGTTTGACTTAATCAGTTCAACATAATTCAATGATCAACGGCAACAATGCGCCAGGAATGTCGGCGTTACCGTTAACTGATGGCGTGACTGACGGCACCACAGGTTGTGTTTATTCTCATACCCATAAATAGTCCTCGACTTTCACCTCACTGGACGTAAAAGAAAATAACTGAAGCTACTTTCAGGAATTTTTAGATAATTAAAGCTACATTTTAGGCATTTTTCTACCCTGAGATATTTCACAGCAATGGGGTTAAGTATCAATACATCCATAGTGTAACGTTACAGAACGAGGAGAACATTTTCCACAAAGACATTCAGTTCAGGATAAATTAACCAAACAGGTATCAAGAAAACAGGCAGAGGGGTTTAAAAATGGTTTCTTCTTCTGTATAACCCAGTGTTCGGTCCAGAACATCTCAATGACAGCAAGCTGCTCAGAATAAACCCACATCACCACTACTCCACCACCGTGCCTGACAGGAGGCTGGAGGCATTCGGACTGATCAGGAGTTTAATCAATATATGTACTGTCATCTGGATGGATGCGTGGATGGATGGATGGATGGATATTTCAGGTTCTATATTTAATCAGTCATTAAAATAAAAAAAACTGTCAACCTTTCAAAATAAAAGTGTTAGTCTTTTAAGTGATTATTGCATAAACAGGTTCCATGTTGCTGATTAATTAAAAGCCATTCATGGAAAATGGGATTGTGTTAACCTTTCAAAATAAAATTCTTCAAAACAAAAAACAAAGTTATTCTTTTTTAAAGACAGTCAGAAGCTTCTTCAGATTTGCTGTAATACAGACTGCTACAGGAGGATTAATAAAGTATTTTTGTATGTGAATTTGAAAACTAGTTGTTCAAATGTGCTGGAGTTCCGCTGGGGTTGCTAGGTAACGGCCGAGTTCTGCTGGGGTTGTTAGGTAACGGGCGAGTTCCGCTGGGGTTGCTAGGTAACGGGCGAGTTCTGCTGGGGTTGCTAGGTAACGGGCGAGTTCCGCTGGGGTTGTTAGGTAACGGGCGAGTTCCGCTGGGGTTGCTAGGTAACGGGCGAGTTCTGCTGGGGTTGCTAGGTAACGGGCGAGTTCTGCTGGGGTTGCTAGGTAACGGGCGAGTTCCGCTGGGGTTGCTAGGTAACGGGCGAGTTCCGCTGGGGTTGCTAGGTAACGGGCGAGTTCCGCTGGGGTTGTTAGGTAACGGGCGAGTTCCGCTGGGGTTGCTAGGTAACGGGCGAGTTCTGCTGGGGTTGCTAGGTAACGGGCGAGTTCCGCTGGGGTTGCTAGGTAACGGGCGAGTTCTGCTGGGGTTGCTAGGTAACGGGCGAGTTCCGCTGGGGTTGTTAGGTAACGGGCGAGTTCCGCTGGGGTTGCTAGGTAACGGGCGAGTTCTGCTGGGGTTGCTAGGTAACGGGCGAGTTCTGCTGGGGTTGCTAGGTAACGGGCGAGTTCCGCTGGGGTTGCTACGTAACGGGCAGTGCCTGCTGATTTGTGATGTTACATCTTGAAGGTTTTTGAAACGGCTCATTTTCCAGACACCAAAAATTAATAACTTATTCCCATAAACCGGCTGGATGGTCTTTTTGTTTTTAAGTTTTTAGAACCAGGTGAGACCCAAATGTAGGTACAAAAACGTGTCAATTGTTGCTCAAGTTTATACATTTAAAACAGTCGTCAGAGCTTTATTCTCCATTATGTTGTGAGATACTTGTCATCTCCCAAAGGCCGTACGAGAAGAAGAAGAGAAGCTAGAATTAGAGAGTGGCTACACAGAGGAGGACAGAAATAGCTGAGGGTGTGTAGGCCCGGCTCCGACCACTGGCATGCACGCGGAAGCAGCCTCCATTCCACAGGCTAGCAGATGGTTTAGAGACGCTACATCCCACATGCAGCGCCGGCCGGCCTTCCCCACCCTCGGCTATTCTGGGCCTCTCTGCCACTGGTGGCTTTCACTCAGCAACCGCACAAATGAAGCAGGAGAAGCATGAGAAACGGGAAGGTCTGGAGATGTTTGTTCTGCTCGGCTCCGTCTTTGTTGTTGTTGTTTTTACTTTTCATTATGACGTGTGAAAGCCGCTTCAGAGGAGTAACGCTTCACTGCACTGCAAAAACACAAAATCTTACCAAGTTTTATTTGGTCCAGTGCAAATATGCTAGTACATTTGAAATAAGAGAAAAGTAACTTTTCAGCTTGTTTTAAAAAATACTGTTTCCACTGGCAAATTATGTCTATTTATAACAAAACATTTTGCCACATTAGAAGTGAAATAATCTGCCAACGAAACCACAACGTTTAAAATCAATATTAAGGAATTACTGACTGTAAATTAGTTTTATCTTATTTTAAGCGAACTAAGATATTTGCTCTAGAACCTGGACTAAAACTCCTTGGTAGGATTTTGTGTTTTTGCAGTGTGAAGCAGAAACTTAAGTTTATTTAATGAGTTTCTGTGTTTGAGGAAACTTCAGTTAAAATGTTTGCTATTTGTGAAACGTTTCCTAAATAATTCAGTTTCCTTTTAATGAGGCCAAATACTCGGTTAAAAACAATAATCTGCCTTAATCCCAAATATTTTATTGGTGAATTTGTGAGAAAAAATTGCTAATCTGTCCAGTATTGATGCCAAATTAAATTACTGTATTGTAAACTTTTTATAGTAACTTTATTGTTTATTTGATGGGGGCAGATAAAAGAAACACAATTTAATCCCTGCATCACAGTGTTTGTAGCCTTGCGGGGCCTTTAATTAAATGAAAAGATCATCAGTTTCACAACAAAATGATCAAAAAGATTTGAGACAATTAATTTAAAGTTACAGAGTTAAAACAATTAAGAGTATTTAAAAATTAGAACAGCTCTGGTTCATCTTTAGATCATTTAAATGAATATTTTAATGTCAATTGAAGCATTATTTGTCTCACAAAGATGAGTCAGAAGTTTACATACACTAATGGTAATATGCTCCTAATATCAGCCAATCAGGCTTCTGATTGGTGGATTTTTAAATAACTGGTTCGACTGTTTAGAGCTACAAAAGATACATGAGCAAAAACATTAAATAACCAAATATTATTATTATAAAGAAAAATATTTTTCAAACTTTTCCTTAAAGGAGAAGTAATACATTTTATAGTGGAACCATCAAATGTTATAGAATTACTTAGAAAAAGGAAATAAATGGCCACACACAACAATCATTCACTATAATAGATACATTTGAGAAACTTCCAAGGCAAACATTTATTTCTATCAATCAATCAAATTTATTTTTTAGCACATTTCAGCGCTAAGGCAGGTCATGAGTAAAAAATAAGTTCATTTATTACCATTATATATTTTTTAAATTGAATATTTATCAGAGTTTTGTTTAGTCTAAAAGAGGTTTAAAGGTTAAAAATAGTAGATAATTGTCAAAAATTATTCCTTTTTTTCTTTAAAGATCTAAATGGGGGGAATCTCTCTCTCTCTCTCTCTCTATATATATATATATATATATATATATTTTTTTTTTTTTTTTTTTAAAGCCTAAATTCTTTATTATTTTAGTCACAGTTTACTAAAAACCACAACACAGTTCTATGTCAGTCCTAAAACTTCAGTCTGTTTTGATGTCAGACGTTGAGTTAATATTTTATAGTGTATGTAAATATCTGGTTTCAACTATATTTTCTACAAAGGCCCAAACTTTAATGTCTCCAGCATTTAATTGTAGAAGAATCCAAAGTTTCATTAGAGTTTAAAATGGGAGGAAACTCTTGATCGGAACCAAACGACCCTGCAGCCTTTCAGCCTGTTTCTCTGCACCTGCAGCCACGGTTTCATTCAAAAACTTTGCATTTCCATTTGAATACCAAATCCCAAATGCGGGTCGAGGCGCAGCCGTACCCAAATCCCCAGGAGCTTTAATGTGTTTAACGATTCAAGTGATGAAAGTTTAAAATGCAGCAAATTCTTGTTCTCCTGTTTATTATTACATTAAAATGAAAGTAAAATTGTTGTATTTTAAACTTTTAACTTGAAGAAGTTTGTAATTTTTCTATAAAAATCTTGGCCTTTTGCATCGGCTGTGGTGGATCAAATTAGTCTTGTGGTCAGGAGACTCGGAATCATTTCAGGAACAAAATGGCCGCCAGGCTGGACTTTGGACCGAGTCTTTTAGAGTTTTTGACTCTAAAAGTACAAAAACTTTTGCATCAGAATTCATCCAATGGAAGAACATATTCATTCACTGTCCACTGAAATCTAAAAATAGATGTAGAACCAAAAATAGCAACAACAACAAAAAAAACTATCAAAAAGGTAGTTTTTTTAATTATTATTTCTATTTTAAAGACTTTGTAACTTTTATGACTCTAAATAAGTTTTGCTTAGCTAGGCTGAATGTGAAAAAATCCAAAAATAGGTTTAGACCTAAAAATAGTAGATAATTGTCAAAATTATTAACTTTTGTGACTTTACTGGTTTTGTTTAGATGGTTTAAAACCTTAAAATAGATAGTAGCTAATATTGAAAAATTATTACCTTTTTCTAAGGATTTTGTAACCTTTGTGGTTTTAAATCTGTTTTATTTGCTGGACTAAACGTTGAAAACCTAAAAATAGGTTCAGTTTGGGAGAAAAGTTTATATTTTAAGGCTAAAGTTTCTCAAACAAATTACACAGAACAGCTTTAGCTGAACACTTAATAAAGACTTCTGTCCATCCATTTTGTTGACACCTTTGTCCCTCAGTGGGGTCAGGAGGTGCTGGTGCCTCTCCAGCTAACGTTCCGGGCGAGAGGCGGGGTCACCCTGGACAGGTCGCCAGTCTGTCGCAGGGCAACACAGAGACACACAGGACACACAACCATGCACACACACACTCACACCTAGGGGCAATTTAGACAGACCAATTAACCTGACAGTCATGTTTTTGGACTATGGGAGGAAACCGGAGAACCCGGAGAAAACCCACCATGCACAGGGAGAACATGCAAACTCCATGCAGAAGGACCGGGGCCGGGAATCAAACCCAGAACCTTCTTGCTGCAAGGCAACAGCTCCTCCGACTGCGCCACTGTGCAGCTCCAACAAAGACTTCTGCTGACATTAAAATCATTCAGTTGTTTTTTCAGACGTGACTCAGGCTGTTGTCTCATTGTCGCGCTCACAGGTGCATGCTGGGTAATGTTGTCGGCATAACGTGCAGACTGTGTTTATCTTAATCTTTTTATTCCAGGCTGAGCCGCAGAGATGTTGCGTCTCATTCGGTCCAGACTGCTGATGAAACTCATCGTTTCCACCAGAGTAAAGATTCAGCCCGGGAGGAGCAACATGTCTGCCTCTGCAGCGTCATAATCCTCATCCTGCTGCTCATCCCAACACTCACTCTGACGGCGCCCCCTGCTGGACAACAGCTGCACGACAACAGAAAGGAATGCAGCCGCTTCCGTCTTTTTTATGGCTGAATGTGGAAATCCTTGGAGAATTTAAATGTAAATTGTTTATTGTTTAGACAAAATGTTTTGTTGATAGCTTTAAGGATCTCTTAGAGCGGATGAGTGCAGGAAGTTTTTGTGTTTACTGTTGAACTCTGGGTGAAGTACAGAAGAGTAGTTCAAGGCCGGGAATGTGCTGATGTTACATCTGAGAGGATTTTTACAACTAAAGTATCATTTTAGCTGAGAAATCACATCCGGAAGTGGCTCAAGGTTCAGTAAATACAAGTTTGTGTGGAGCTTTTCTGACTTTGTGATGTTTTAAAGACAAAGAGGAAGGAAGAGATTAAACCCAGAGCGGTTCTCTGATGCAATCTCACTTTTTCTGGACTTTCAGAAGTCCTGAGCATCAGAGGAGAACCCAAAGGTTTTACTCAAGTAAGAGCTGCACCAATTCCACTTCTTTTTACTCAAGTAAAAGTAAAAAGTAGCTGTCTACTAAAAAGGTAAAAAAGTGACTCAAGTACAGCGTAACTGATCAAAACATTATTATGGTCATCAGATGAACCAAAATATAAAGCTGCGTGGTGTTTTATAGACAAAAAAAGTCTGAATTTTTGGGGGAGGAGGGGGAAAAATGAATTTTGGAAAAATCCAGATTGCTGCTGCTTGTGTTCTCACTAAAACCAGTAAGATGGAGAAAATCACCCAGTTCTAAAGTCCTTCATCTGAGACAATAGGCTTCAAAATACTGCTGTTAGTTTATAAATCACTAACAGCAGATCAGCACCAGAAGACCTTTCAGGTCTGGTTCTGCTCTACAGAACCAGAACTAAGCATGTGCATAGAAGCATTCAGCACCACAAATCTTAAACAAACCTCCAGAAAACTGCAAAACAGCCAAAACACCAAGTTCCTGTAAATCTAGACTAAAAACCCTTTAGAGTTGCTTTTGAAACATAACAAATTAAACATTGATCAATAATCTATTACTGCTGCTGCTCCCTCTGTGTGGCGTCCGGCTGAGAGGAGCCTGTCGACCGTATCAGCTCTTCTTTGACCCAGAGGAGCGAGGCCATGCTGCCTTATCAGCATATCTGCAGGGCCAGCCCCAGGTTTCTCTTTATTTTAGTTTTTTTTTTTTTGTGCTGCCATGCCTCTGGGTTTCAGGTGGGCTTTTTGTTCCTGAATGCAGGCTGTGGGCATGAAGAACAATGCTGCGTTCAGAGAGCGAGGCAGAAACTGCACGTAGCAGCATCATTATGTAAGGAAACTCCCTGCCTTCATTCCTCTCTGCAGCTAAAAATGTAGTTCGTTTACGTCTGCCAAAATAAATAAGCACAATTAGAAATACCTGTTTGAAATACGGTAACTGTTGGGTGTTTGAATTTCTCCCACACGTACATAAGAGATAAAAAATAGCAGAAGGAAAAAGGACAAAACTCGAGAATAAACATGTTGAATTTCATGGCAATAAAGTCAAACTGAGTAAATAATAGCTCAACAGCTAATCCATTTAATACCTGATCTTTATTTAATTCATTTATTTACCTATTTGTTATGTATTTATCCTTTTTATTTATTTTTCCTTAACGTGTTTCTGTGTGTCTACTATATTTTTACATTTATTGAGATTTATTTGTTAATTATTTTATTCAGTTATTTGACTTGCCTTCCAGAGTCGCGTTTTATTTAAAACTTCGTTGCTCTTTTGGAAGCTGCAGCTCAGAGGAGGAGCTTCGCCTCAAAGGCGGGGCTAAGTCCACCCAGGCGTTTTGCACAGCTGATTGGTTGCCATGGAGATTAAAGGATTTCTCAAACATGCATGAAAAACATCAAAGTAACACTCCAGGTTTGGCTTTGATGCAGGAAAAATATGATGAAGTGAAGCTCAAAATAGTAAATTTTACACCATACCTTGTCACTTTTTTTTTTTTTTTTTTTTTTTTTGCCATTTTCCCCCGTAAATCACATCAACTCCCTGAACTTTCCTCCACATCAGATTGGACTTAAATCAGCCGGACGGCTCGGTGCTCTGGCTGCAGGTCCAAGGTTGCTCCGATAATGAATGTGTAGCAACATTTCAGGCCACAGTGCACATTAAACCAGAAACGCGCTGAAAGGAAAGACTTTCTGCCGAGGTGAGTTTGTTTCAGCTTCATACTGCAGAGTTAAACTCAGAACAATTAAAGTGGATCATAAAAGCTTTTATGTTTATATGTAGACTTAAGTTTTAATCCAAGGGAGGAAGAGAGAGGTTCAAATATAAAGTTAGAGGTTTCATGCTCTTGCTGTTGTGATGAACTTTGATCATCTGGTTTCTGATTAAACATGAATTGCTGCAACGCATGGAAAGACGATACAAACAGGTTTAGTGGTTGATAGAAATCACAGGACAAAAAATCTGACATGGGGGGAAAAAAGTCCAAAAAAGTGGAAGTAAAATAAAAACGTTGATAAAAAGGTTCCTCGTTTCTTGTGCGATTGTAAAAGTTAGACCTGTTTTTTTTTTAAACACCTCAAATTCAACCTTATAGAAATTTATCTTTTTACACTTAAACTCCTTATTTAAATTTTTCAGCTCCAATAAACCTTTTAATTAATTTAATTTTTACTTTTGGCTGTTTACCAGTTTTTAAAAAATCATCTTACTGTTGATCTAATTAAATAATTCAGTTTATTATTTTATTTTATGTTTTATATTATATTCTTTTTTTACTTTAACTTCAGTTAATTTTTACATTTTTATTTTATTTAGCAAAATGTTTAAGTGAAAAAGTTTCTGCAGTTTCTATGTGTTAAAATTCAGGTTTCTTACACAACAGTAATAGTTTGGAAAGACCTGTTGTTGTGAAATTCCCATTTCTGATGAATACTAATTTATTTAAATACATCATGGGAAAACAAAGCCACATTACCTGAAAAGACTAACATCTAAATTTGTATTTTACGGCTTAATTTTTGTCAAATATGTTTATTTTCTCCATAGTAGACACCATTTATTCAATTAGTGTATTGTTTTATTTTATTTCTACTTAAACTAATTTGTTAAATTTTATTTCACTGTTATTATTGACCCATTCAGTTTAATGTAGAATGTAGCAGCATCATTACGTAAGGAAACTCCCATTTATATAAAAAAAATGTTATATAATTTTTTTAGTCTGCACTGTATGTTGAAGAACATCATTTATTTTGTTATATTGTTTCTATTGTACCTTAAATTAATTAATTTCCTTTCATTTTTCTTTTAATTTACTTTTTTTTATATCATTTTACTAAGCAAAAATTTTATTCACTCAGTGTTTGCTTTATTTTCTTTTTTATTACTTTATTTTATTGTATTTATATTTATTCAATTTTAATTCATTCAACTTATTCATTTCCTCTTATTATTTTAGTTCATTATATTTTTTTTACTTTGACTTTAATTAATTTATTATATTTAATTTTCTTTTAGCGTTCACCCGGAACCTTCTCTTGTGACGCATAATTCCACACGGAACGTTTTGATCGTTGCTCCCGCGAGCTGTCAAGTCAACAGAAGTAGCTCCCATCGTACCATTGAGGTAAGACGTGTCATGATGGAAACTTACGTTTTTGTTGTAAAACTCCCAGTTTCTGAGTGAAGAAGTTGTTGTTGGGTCTAACTGGAAGGAAACCAGTATAAACTGGTTGTGTTAAGCCAAATGCCGCGTTTCAGTGCTAGCTTTGACTTTGCCATCGCTAATTAACGCACCTAGCTTGTTTTGACGCTGTTAAGACTTTATGGAGTAAACCTGTGAAGCTTAAAGCAAAGTTCAGACGCGGTTTGAAATATTTATTTGAATATTTCGCAGCTTTCGTGTCAGCGGAGACTTAACACCCCCTGGTTCATGATTACATGATTAACATGGTGATCCAATTATCTCTGCTAACTGGCCAGACACAACAACAACACTCTGCAAACTGGGCACTACAGAGATTATTCAGCTTGGTGTCGCGTTATTTTTAGACAAAGGTGTCGGAAAGTAGATTAAAATTCAGAAATATGGATCAGTACTGCAGGAGACTGATGGGAATTATAAATACAGTATAAATAAAATAAAGTAATAAAAGAAGACTTTAGTGAAAGTGAAAAAAAATAAAGCAAACACTGAGTGAATAAAATTTTTGCTAACAGTATCTGTAGCCAAAATAATGAAAACATGATCATTATAAGATATATTTTACCAACAATCTGACATTTGTCAAACTGAGCAGAATAGAAATATCCTCTATTGTCCCACAGTAGGGAAATTCAGGTGCGACAGCAGCAAGTCAGAAGGGAAACAAAAGATTATTTGGTTGTTTTTCTGTTGAAATGTTCCTGGATTTATGTCTCAGTAAAGGTTGAAAATGCACGAAAGTCCGGTGTGCTCAGGTGATTAAAAATAGATGATACACGTTGTATTAATATTTACGCTTTTTCTTCAAATGTGCTGTAATACAGACTTCTATGGGAGATCTTCCCTGCCAACAACCATTTGGATTAATATGAGTTACAACATTTAGTTTCCCCTTGGGATCAATACAGTGTTTTGAATTGAATTTGAATAAGGAATAAGTCTATTAGTCATGATAAATTCAAACCAGAGCAACATTTTCCATTTCTCTCTTTTCTCTTTCTTCCTACAAAAACCTGATGACAGAAGTCTTCAATCTGCTGCTTTGGTCTCAACTGCAACAATTTTGTTTACAGAGACGCCATAATTAATTTTATTTGTTGTTTCTGTTGTCTTGTTTATTTATTTTGGCTATTTAAAATGTCTTCCAGTTCCAGTGTTAAATGTTCAGTAGAATTTAAAGGTTATTGAGAATCTTGAGAATGTGTTCCTGCTTTATTATTATGCCATCGCCATTATATTACGTGACAGAAATAATATTATTGTTCATTGTATTTATCATCCAGTTGAATTTTTTTGCCATGACAGACCTCGTTTTATGTAGGCTTTTGCTAAACCTGATGAAAGAAGAGCTGTCACTATGACAAATGTTGCTGGGCGATAAATTGTCCCGGAAGTTCTTGCGATAAACTATAAAACTTGTTTTGAGACCATTTTAACTAATGACATAAAAATGCAAGAACACATTCTCAAAAATAAAAAAAATCTTTGAATGCTAATGAATATTTAACACTGAAACCGAAAACATTTTAAATATTCAAAATAAACAAAACAGCAGAAACAAATAAATTATAAAGTGTAAAGAAAATTGTCGTATCTGAGAGCAAAGCACCAAACTGAAGACGTTCATCATCCAGGTGAAAAGAGACAAACCAGGAACTATGCAAATGGAAATTACTGAGTTCCTTTTGATCATGTGATCAATTGATCTATTGATTATTGTGACATTCCTAGCAGCACCGTTTTGTGTGTTTCCCTGCAGGATGGCTCAGACAGACAGCAAGGTTCTGGTTCTGGGAGCGCTGGCCGGAGTGGCCGGCATCAGCCTGGCTGTGGTGTGTTACCGCGGCTTAAGATCCAAGCGAAGAGTCTCCTGGCCGGGATACTACCAGAACGGCACCAACGACCCGGGATCCGGCCTGATGCTGGTGGACGGCCCTGTTCTGCCCAGGGGTCAGGCCGAGGTGCTGGAGCGCCTGGAGGCCCTGATCCAGTGTGTGTCTGAGCTGAAGGAAGAGATGAAGGCGCTGAAGACGGCGCTTCCCGCCCTGCCGGACCAAGTCAGGGAGGAGCTGAAGGGCCACAGCGAGGCACGGCGAGTCGGCGCCCAGCACAGGACGGCAGCGGCGAGGAGGAAAAGAGCAGCGGGCGCCGCCAGCAGCCCAGAGGGACAGAGCTCAGAGGACGCAGAGAGCGAGGGAGGGTGAGTCTGTCAGGGGCAAAATGATCCAAATATTAAAGCATCTCTGCATGCAATCAGCCCCAAAAGGTCCGAAAACTAACGACCTGGAATATCTGAAAATCAGCTAAAAGTAAGTCCAGATATAGAAGAAGTAAATTAAACAGTAAGTAAGAATAAGTAGCAATATAAGGAGCTTCTACACTGCAAAAACACAAAATCTTACCAAGTATTTTTGTCTAGTTTGTAGTGCAAATATCTTATTACATTTGAAACAAGAGAAAACTGACTTACAAGTAACTTTTCAGCAAACTGTTGGAGCTTGTTTTGAATCAATTGATCCTTAATATTGATTTTAAAAGTTTTATTTCCACTGGCAGGTTGGAAATAAAACAGGTGCTACAGGTGCCAATTACACCTGGTTATTCAGTAGCTTACAGACCAGTTTTAACACCAGTTTTAAGCTCCACACAACATCTTTGTGGAGAAATTTTGGCCACTTTTCCACAACATTTTATTAAACTTTAAACCACTGATTTATGTGGTTTAGTGTCAGTGCATTTTATTTACTGTTAGTTTTGTCAGTTTCCTCCATGTGTCTGAATCTGAATATGATTCCCATCTTAAGTTTGTTAAAATAAATTATCAGTACTTACTTTGGCCGCTTGATTACAACAGACTCCAGAACTTAAAACATAAACAATGAGCCAAGCTAACGTGTCCAATTATGGAGGAAATTATAGCTTCTGTTGGTTATTTCCCCTTTTTAATTCAGCATAAAAGTGAATGGATTTTCTTCCCCACCTGTGGACCCAGTCTGATCGTTTTATGTTTCAAATTACCCTGTGACACATTAGCCTAAGGTGCTGGGTAGAAACGGCAGAATAATCAAGCAGCTTCTTCAACCGTGAACCGGCACCTTGAACCCACGCCAGCCTCAGATTGAGTAAACAGCAGATGGTTTCTTTTTCCTTTTAAAAGGTTCGACTTGTGAAAACAAACACCAGCAGCAAAGTGACAGAGATTAATCCAAGGTCTGGAGGCAGGACTGGAGTTTCTCTTGTGCTTTATTCATTTATCACAAATGAACGACTGAGAAAACAGTTTTTCACATAAACTGCTTTGACGAAAACAGACAGTTTTGCTAATCATCTTCTTGCAGCGTGACGTCATGCGTGGAGGGCATTTTTATATTAATCCCATCAAATTTCATTTAATCCTCATGGTTCTGGTTTTTCCAGCAGCGGGGAATCTGGACGATTCCTTTTGTCTTTTCTCGTCAGAAATTTTCCCATTTCTAGTTTAAAGAGAAAAGCAGCTTGATAAATTTGATTGGATACCGATCAGAAAACCGAGCGTGGAAATTAAGAAGGGTGGATCATCAGAGGCTATTTCTATCTTCGATCTCCATTTAATAATCCAATAATGACTGAAAAGCAGATTACATTTGTAAAAAATAAAAATGTACTTTGAAATTAGATTTTTCTTTCTCACCTTCACTTCAACTCTCTGAAAATCATCGGGCTGAAATATTCAAAATGTCATGAATTGTGTTTTAGACGCCAATGTGACTTTTAGCCCGTTGAACCAAAGCTCAACTCAGACATATTCATCCAAAGGTCAAAGGTCACAGAGTGATGGAAGAACTGATGAGAAACGGGCATGAAGAAAATAGACAGATATTGTTGCAATGATGCAGCTCTAGTCATGTCTGGTAATCAAATAAAATGAGAAACTACGGTTGGCATTCATTAAATTCGTTTTTTGAATAAAAAATAAACATTTTATTGCCTAAAATGCAACAACACAGGATTCCTTTAGTGAACAAAAAGAAAATCCTTTCTACCTGACTCAACATCTATACAGTGTAGGATTGATCTGGTTATTATTTTAGATTATTTGGTGAATAATTGGACAGCCAAAGGTGATTAATAGATTTTTTAAAGAATTTGAATCAGGTGATGATAACATTATACATTTAAGGAGTTCTGGGTAGAAGACAGGTTTTTTTTATCTTAAATTAAAAATGTTCAGTTAGTTGCTGCTCTGAAGGTTTTGTCCTTTTATCAAATAGCCTTTTCCAGAGTCTTTCTACTCCAGTCGCTAAATTAATTGACTATTATTTTAACAATCGATTAATTGTTTTGGTCCTACATATTATGATTTCCAGAAACACAAAAGTAGTATTAGTAGACAAATTTGTATAATTTTTGAATATCAGGTGGGGGGGCTGCACAAAATCAGTCCAAGGGCCACAAGTGGCCCCCAGGCCTCACTTTGGGCACCCCTGGCTTACATCACTACCTGAGTGAATGTTGCGTAACCCGACTGAAGCCGGGCGTCGCCCAGAGCCTGCAGCTCATTTAGTTTCAGGTCATGCATGTTTGTTGAAGTGGGATCCAGACGGCTGATTGGTGGAAAACGGCTACACATCATAACATTTCAGGAACATTTCAGCTGCGACGTTACAACCAGCCGTGCCACTGGCTGCCAGAGCAGCTGCGACGCGGTTCGCTGGTGTCTGCTTGCAGCCGGCAGCCACATCAGGTGCTTTTAATTACAGCTCAGGTTTAACAGAAATCACCAAACACACACACCTCTCATAATTAAAGAACCCTCCCTGCCACTCTGTTATTTCTATGGACTGTGTGTGTGTGTGTGTGTGCGTGCGTGCGTGCGTGCGTGCGTGCGTGCGTGCGTGCGTGCGTGCGTGCGTGCGTGCGTGCGCGCTGATGAAAGGGAGTGTGTTCTGTTCGCCTACCGGAGCGAGACAACGTCTCTAATCCTCTGCATGCTCAGGATTTGCTCACACTGCAAAAACACAAAACATAACCAAGCATTTCTGGTCCAGCTTCTAATGAAAATATCTTAGTTAACTTTAAATAAGACAGAATTAACTTAAAATAACTTCCCAACAACAAATATGAGCTTATTTTAAGTAAATAATTCATTAATTAAAAGTTCTAGTTCCACTGACAGATTATTTCACTTATAACATGGGAAAAATGTCTTGAAATAATCTGTGTACCTAGAACTTTTTCATCAGTTAATCAATCAACAAAAGTGGCTTTTAATACTATTTTAGTACACTTAAAATAGTTCTAGCTTATTTTAAGTGTACTAAGATATTTGCACTAGAAACTAGACTAAAATTATTGGTAAGATTTTGTGTTTTTGCAGTGTGGTCATCATTTTTAAAGCACATTAGGTAACATTAAGTAACATTAGGTTTTACCCCAGTCAAACCTAATGTTACAGTCGAAGTTTACGGGAAGAAAAAAGTATTTTCATTCGAATTGTTTGGAAATCTTCTCCATCTTGGCAGCAGATTACCAACAGGGGGCGCCAGTGAAATAGAAACAGCAGCATGTTGTGTTGTTGCTGAAAATGATGGATGTGTGTGTGAAAGCATGACTTTATTACACCCTGGAAGTGATCAGTTATGCAAGCCTAATGGTTTTTGTTGCTTTTTTTCCTTGTCTCTTCAGACCAATATTGTAATTATTATTTTATTACTTCGGTTTGTCCTTCGTGTTTGCAGAGGTCGCCCACCTGTGACCAGTGTGACAGTTTAAGCCTAACTGCAGGGTCACGATGCACATCAGTTCTGCAGAACTGTTAGCTGTTTATGTCACAGAGACTCGCTCTCTGTTCGAAAGCAGATCCATCAATCGCGCCGCCACGAGCCAAGATGTCAGCGCCCCCATCTGAAGACGTCTTGTAGGAACTTGTAATTCAGTTCCCACTGAGTTTATTTGGATCACATCGCCGTAGCTCAAGGACATTACAACCTCTCTTTTTTCTCTTCCAAAAAATAGCATTTCTGACACTGGATAGTTGATTTAAGCAGATGTTAGGCAGAGTTTTGTTTGTGTGCGGGGCAAGCCTGTTCAGAAATGCTAAGAAGGAGGAAAAAGGCGCTCATTGTCTGCTTTGTGATTAAAAGCTTTAGTCGAGCTTCCACATGACGCCATTCAGGCTCTGCTCCACACCTGTCAGATCGCGAGACGTTCACCTCCGTATCGTCGGATTAATTGGAGGCGCTCAGCCAAACAAACACATTTATTCACCTTTGTTTTTCCGGGGGCCTCTGTGAACAGAGGAATAACATGTTTGAAGAGTCTGACCACCCACAGCTGTGTTTTTAATTGATTACTCAACATTCAATTAGGGCTGGACAATAAACCAGAGCCAATTTCCAAATGTAATTGATTTTTTTTTATTTTTGTTTTTTGTAAAAGTGGCTTTTATTCAGTCATCAGTTGTAGGACAAAGTATTAGGGTTAGCCTAAAAGAATTACGAGAAAAAGTTGTTTTGATGAGAAAAGCGCTTATAAAGTTATCAAAATATGTCGTGACCAGCTCAGTCTGTGTGGGTCTTTCTTTGAAATGCTCATTTCAAAGTCTTCCTGCTGATAATAAGTTGATGATGTATAAAAAGATTAAAGGGGAACCTATTATGCAAAATTCATCTTTTGCATATTTTTAATTATGCTTCCATTTGAGCCTCAACTGTTTTTAAAAGCAGCTAAAGTGCTTCAAAAACATCCAGACAGTTTCTGGCAATAAATTAATGTCTTTTGGTGTCTGAAAAATGAGTTGTTTCAAAAGCCTCCTGTCACACTGAGCCGTTACCTAGCAACCCCAATGAAGCCCACCCCGTTACCTAGCAACCTAAGCTGAGCTCCAGCATGCATGCACTGTACAATGGCTGCTGGAAAGGACAAGTGCTTTGTTGTTGACTTTCCATCCAGAAGCAACTCGCTGCATTAGTGTTGGTTGTGCAGGAGGCTCCACTTCAAACTTTCTATTTAAGAAACCTTTTATTTTTATAAAAATTTTGTTCAGTTGAGCCGAAAATAATTTGAAAATTAGATGCCTTACTTTTAATACAGCAAACGTGCAAAATCCTTTAAACGGTTTGGATATACGATGAATATAATCCCTTACCAGCAACAAGAAAAATAAATGTATTGGGCGACTTTAATTGCTTCATTTTAGTTTTTAGTTTTTTTTCTTGGCCTGTGAAAACGTGACTCTACAGTTCGGCTGACGTGACAAAACGTTTAACAGACTCTCATTCTGCAGGTGGACGTCAACAGAAACTGCCACGTTCAGTGTATCTTTCATGGAACGTTGTTGCCGAAGGTATTTTTTCATATGGGATTGTGTAAACTCAGTTTCCACTCCGTTTTTCCCCCTCAGCTATTTCTGGAACAAAGTTTCACCACATCCAAGCAGAGATGCTATTTATAGCCGTACAGTAGAGACGAAACCGGCAGCAATTAAACAGCCACTGCTTCCTTCATTACCGCCTTGTGATGTCGTCTCCTGGTTGTCACAAACAGGTGACAGGTTTTGTTATTCACCTGCTGAGGCGAACAAAACTTTCTGCTTCACAGAACATTTCATCAACTCGTTTGTCCTCGTATTTAACGAGCGGCCTGAACTTTTGGATAGAAAATGCTTGATAAATTAATCTTTTCAAGTTGAGTCAATAGGGCTGCACAGTGGAGCAGTTGGTGGAGCTGCTGCCTTGCAGCAAGAAGGTTCTGGGTTTGATTCCCGGCCCCGGTCTTTCTGCATGGAGTTTGCATGTTCTCCCTGTGCATGGTGGGTTTTCTCCGGGTACTCCGGTTTCCTCCCACAGTCCAAAAACATGACTGTCAGGTTAATTGGCCTCTCCAAATTGCCCCTAGGTGAGTGTGTGTGTGCATGGTTGTGTGTCTCTGTGTTGCCCTGCGACAGACTGGCGACCTGTCCAGGTGGCACCAGAAACCCTCCCGACCCCACTAAGGGACAAGGGAGTAAGAAAATGGATGGATGGATGGATGGATGGAAGTTGAGTCAATGTGAAAAAGTTAAGTATTAGACTGGCCAACAAGTTATCCCATAATGCATTGTGCCACAACTAATTAAGCCACTTTTTTCATTTTGTCACAGAAATGTGTTTTAAGATGTTTTAGGTAGACTCCAAAGCTTCATCTGTGCCAGGGGTGTACAAACTTTTTGTCATGTATCCAAATTGTTGAGTGAAAATTATTTACAGGCCAAGAAGAAAATAAAACTAAGATCAAGCAAATGGTTTTTTTTTTTAATTGGAAAAGGATTTTATTCATCATGGGTCCAAAATATTAAAATGTTTTTAAATGTTTTTGTGTATTTAAAAATGTATCTAATGGAATAAATGTATAGATTTGTTAAAACGGTTAAAAACCGTTTCTTAGATGTGACTTTGAATAATTAATTGAGCGTACTGCACTGTTTGATCACAAGGATCAATTGGAAAGTATGATTAAATTTAAATTTGTTTTTTCTTTGTACGGTTCCTTGTTAAATTAACTGAAATTATTTTCAGTTACAGGAACAGGATTTGAGTCACTTTCCTTCTAAATGCTTGCTGCATCTGGCCAAGTTAAATACGTCTCAATAAAAGCTGATTTGAGTGAAGCCAAGTTGGATTTTCAGTAAATTCTCAGCATTACGACAATGGGATAGGAAAAAGTTTAGATTTAAAACAAGTGGCGAGGGGAAGGGCAGTAGGCCAGTTGCGCTAGCTTGACTTCGACAACCTTAACATGTCGATGTGTTGTGGAATTTTGTGTTTCGGTTGATTTAAAAAAGGCGACGCCAGCTCTCTGTCTGCGGGTCGCATCACAGATGTTTAAATTCGCTAATCAACCACCGCCGTGTTAAACTAGCTAATTAATAGCAACGATCAACGTCAAGCCTAAAAACATAAAACTGTAACGGACTGAATGTTCTGTTCCAGTGTTGGAAAGGTTTGCGTGTTTTTTTGGTGTTGAATCCTGATACACCAGTGGAGCTGTTGTCAGCCTGTTGCTATGGCAACCAGTCTGTGTGTAGCAGCCGACACACAGAGAGAGAGAAAAAAACGAGGTTTTCAGTTGTTTTTTAACGGTTTTTCTGCGTTTTTTTCTCGCTTCGCTGTGGCGAACTGCACTAAATTAATAATATATAACTCCAGGCGTTATTTTGTTAGTTGTTCCACCACAGCAGCGCGGTGACAGACGGATGAAAGAATCGTCTTTTTTCCGGATGTAAACAATAACATGAAACGTTCCTATAAGCAGTTTCAAGTCTAAAACATGAACCTTAGGGTGTTTGTTTACAACATAGTCACATTTATTAAGTTACACTCATTGTTAACTTAAGCTAAACATTTTGAGGCAACAGGTTTGAGTATATTTTTTAAGTAAAGACAACTACTTTTACAGCCAATTTTATGTCATTAAACATGAAATTATCAATTTAATCAAGTTGTGTAAACTTAAGTTGTACATTTTTTCAAGGCACCCAGTTTTCTTAAGCTTTTTAAGTAAATTCCACTCATTACGTTTTACAGTGTAGGGGTAAACCCTGCATTAGAATCCCTGTTCAGCTTTCAGGAAGGGATGGGGGCTAAATAACTGGACTCCCTCCAGTCAGTCAGGCATTGTTTAAGGCAGCCTTTCATTGATACTGTCAACAGTCGATGAATAAGCTGGACGGCATGTTCCCAGGCCCAGAGATGTTGGGATGGTAACTCTTGTTTGTTTTGAACAGGGTAACCACAGAGACTGGCACCGCTAAGCTCCTTTGAGACATCCTTTCTTTGCCCCTTGGGGTCTTCAAACCGAGTGGCTGATTCCCAGCGCCGGTAGAAAATTAGAGTGCGGCTCTTCTAATCCTTGACTTTTTACAAAAGGTGGAGTGTTGCAAGGTGGCATTCAGTCGCGGCATTTTGAATGTCTGCTTGCATCTGAATACGGAGCAACAAAACGGGATGAAGAAGAAAAGAGTTTTAGTCCAGAACTGAAAACCTGAAAAGGCAATAAATCAGTAGCAATATACATCAGGATGGACACGTGTTCAATATCAATAGATGATGATAAAGTCTGAACCGTAAATGATCCGCGCCATCTCAATAGGCAAACGCATGTGCTTGGGGACAAGCAAAAAGAAAATATGTGGACACTCTTGACCAATGTGCGAGAGAAAGATACGTGAACAAAATGGCCGCTGTCGGGATCGACCCGTATGAGGCAGAGAAGGAAAATATGTCAGACGATGTGGACAAGCTGCCGCCGATCGTAGAAAGCGTAGAAAGTGGAGGAGCTTCACGGCCTGATTGGACGAATACAATCAATGTTTAAACGGATTTGGGAAGGAAATGCAATCTCTTCATGTGAATAACAAGGTTCTGTCAGTTGCAAATTTCCCGGAAACATCGTTCTCAGGTGATGTCACACTTCTGGGAAATTTGTAGCAGACAGCCATCTTGGTAGGTATCTGTAACTAAATGTCATGGCAGTTGCTATGACAACAATAAACAGGCCACAAGCTCAGAACTAGCCCTCGTCTCGTTCCTCATAAACAGTATAACTACATTACAATTATTACAATAAGTACTTTACCCACCTCTGTGAAATACTAAGAGGTAAGTACGACATTTACTGTCGTACTTACTGCCTTAAGAGACGCTAAGACAGACGTGTGGCCTTGTTGGTTTACGAAAGCCTACACTGCAAAAACACAAACTCTTACCAGTTTTGATGTAGCTTCTAGTGTAAATATATTAGTTTAGTCCTATTTCGAGTTTGCTAACTTAAAAATAACTTTTTAGTGACATAAAAAGTTATTTTTATGTCACTAAAATAACTTTTTATTTTAGTGTTTTAAGTAAATAATTAGTTATGTTACCAGATTATTTCATTTGTAACGACATTTTTCTCATGATTTAAGTGAAAAAACTAACATTTTTCATCAATATTTATGAATTATTTATCTAAAACAAGCCTCTATATCTTGCTAAAAAGTTACTTTAAGTTAATTTGTCTTATTTCTAGTGTGCAAAGATATTCGCACTTGAAACTAGACCAAAATTTCTTGGTAAGATTTTGTGTTTTTGCAGTGTATGAGGCAACATCATTTCTGATTTTTTTTTTTAACTGTTGTGAGCAAATTATCTATAGATATTTGACTACACAGAGGAAAACAGAGTTTTATATGGTGATGAAACGCCTGGTTAGCGATAAAGTTCATATTTAGCAATATTTTGACATCTTCTATCAGAGGCGGTCACTTCCAAGGTCTCTGCAAAGAAAATAATGACTCCAAAACAAGCTAACGCACATTACATAAACATGGTGATACAAAAACATCCTTAGTGTCTTCTTTCTTTCAACATACGAGATTCATGAGCCGTGCAGTGGCGTGACAGGAATGCACCGATCGCTCGGTCCTGCGCTGCGTGTCTCCAGCTCCACTAAGTAAATAACTGGAGGGAGGCAAAGCCGACTGCTGAATGAAGAAACATGAATGAATCGGGGAATGAATGGGCGAACGACGCAGCTCAACAGAAGATCGGCCACTTTTGTTGCAGCTCCTTGTGATTTTGTGTGACTAGACTAAAACGGGAAAAAAAGCGACCACAAGAATGAGGATAAACACGAAAGCACGCCCATTTAGATGTCTTTTAAGCCGAGGTGTGTCGGCCAACGAATAATTTGAGTTTTGGTTTTAGGGTTTATTTGGGGAGTTAGCATAAAGAGGAAGGTTGTTAAAAGGATTTAGCGCTTTACCGAAAATTCTAGAATGAAAACAGACGGAGATTAAAGTTCCTGATAGCGTTAAGTCTGGATGTTCTTCCACTCTTCTGCAGAAATGCTGCGTGTGAGGAAAATGAAGGCCAGTAATTAGCTGCTGTTTCTTCTGCCGAGTCTGAAAATTAACGTGTGGCCTTTTACAAATATGTAACTTTGGATTAAATGACACGATTTCAAGTTCCTGACACTTCCTGCAGCATTTCAATCGGACTAAGGACTAAACTTTGACTAGACCATTTCAAGACGATGCGTCTTGAATCAGCCATGCTGCTGTCGTCTTGTTTCTGTATTTGGGATCATTGTCCTGTTGATGATCCAGTTTGGGTCACATTTTCCTTCAAAATGCTGTTGAATACAGAGGAGTTCATGGTGCTGTGGCTGCACAACGAGCCCAAATCATCACCCAGCCACCGCCGTGCTTAACAGGACGAATGAGGTGTTAGTACTGAGATGTTCAATCAAATCAATCTATCAAATTTTGATACATGGTGTTGCAGGTGAATCCTCTCCTTATAAATAAATAAGATAAAAGTGACACGTGATCTATGCCAGGTTCACTGTGTCACATTTAAACCTAGCTTAACCTGTCTTTACTATCACTGATACTGATGTGTTTTTTAAAAAAATATTTAAAATAAACAAACAAGCAACACTTAGCCTGGCGGGGGGGTCAACTAAAGCCTGGCAGCCCGCCAGGCTTACGATACATTGGGGGAATCCCTGGATGTTAGTAACTTTAGAACCTGCTGAACCAGATTATTTTATTCTGCTCTGATTTGTAAATCCTCCAATTTAAACTGGCTGTACTTTCTATCTTATCATTACATTATTTAGACGTTGAACTCTGAGGTGATTCCGGATGCATTTCCTGCCTGGCGTTGTGCTAACACTCCTCAGAGCTCCACAACGGCAAACTGCCAAAGCACCTTCGTGCATGAGGCGGCCCGCTTTTCTCATCAGTTGATAAAAGTTTTAATCAGGAACATTTGGGTGCTGCTTTCCATCTTTAATCCAATAGAAGCGTCTCCATTGTGGCTCTGTTAATAAATAACGTGGTGTGGAGCAGGATTTCTTGATCCCAGAACACAGGCATGTCCCGATTCGTACTGAATAAAATGAATAAAACCGCTGCAGTGCATCAGTCAGAGTGTGTGTTATTGGGTGGAGTTAGCATGCGGCGTTTGCATGAAACACCTGTCGGACCTACATTGTTTACGTCTGCGACCCGCTCTGACACATCCCCTCTAAACCGTGCCTCACGGCCCCAAATATTCTCTAACCACCAGTGACGCACATGCAGCTGCTGCCAACACTTAATAGACGCTTTTCATGGTGTCTGCATCTTTGATTCTTACCTTTAACTTTATTACACCTATATTTCTACCCCTGGCTTTCAAGTGTTAGCTTTGGGTGTTGGTGCAAGTTTGCGCCTCCGATTGAAAAGGCTCCTTAAAAGGTGTAATGCGAGCGTTGCGTGCCGTACCCTGCTGAACAAGTTCCCCCATGTTTCTGGAAACTCTTCAAGTGTCAGACGTCAGCCACTAAAAATTATAAACAATTAAGTTACCCACTTATGTAAACATACCAGGTGCCATTTTTGTGTGCAAACAAGACGTGAAGATTGATCTGGTATAATCACCACCTGGTAGCATGTGGTTTATTGAAAATGCTCGTTATGACAAGATTGCTCTGAATGTTGATTAGTGAGAAGAAAAAGCTCATAAGAAGATTATTGTTTCTTCATTGAGAGCAAGAAGGTGGAAACTTTCAGCCTGTTTGTTGGTTTACCAAATTTAGCAGTAAAAGCAGTTTGTATTAAATCAGTTTCTCAAACGTTTGTTGCCGACTCATGCAGATCACATTAAGTTAAATTGCCCCTCAGATAAACGGTCGTTTACATGCAGTACCTTTCTGACCACCAGGGGCGCCCAGGGAACCACAGTTGGAGAAAGACTGTTCTTCCTGCTTTACTGCTTTTTTCACTCAATATAAAAGATTACAAGTCAGTTCTTTGAAACTTGTCCAGAATCTTTTTTATTTGTATTTTTAATATTTCTTTTGTTCATTTCATTGTAAGATATGTAGAAGGAGAAACAAGCACTTTGTGTTCACGTAAGTCCTTCTGTCCCAGTTCAGTTCCCAAAATAACCACATGCAGCCTCAAAGTAGAATAAAAACTTGTTTTAGGTGTGATGATCCCCCTAATATAACCAACTTTCAACGGGGAAATGGGTCAATTACATTTGAAAATGCCAAAAATAATAAAAATGCATAAAAATCAATGTTAGAAATTTTCAGCCTAGGCTAAAACACCCCCATAGTTTTCCTAATAGTTTTATAAAGTGTATCATTTTGGGACATTTAAAGCTTCCCCAGAGCTTAAAGCACCTTTCTCATCTACATTAGCTACAAATTGCAGCTTTGAGTCGATGAAACCTGTTATTTCATTGATTGATTGTGATTACAGGTACATGACGGCGCTGACAGACTCCGAGGATGAAGAGCAAAGCGATGAAGAGCAAACTCCAGACAAGCTATCCATCCTCCTCGACAGAATCGACCGCTTGCGTCAGGGCGGCGAGTCGGACAAAAGGGAAAGCCTGAGCGTCCTTCTGGAGCAGAGAGACGAGGTGAGTTTACTTCCTCTGCCAGTGAGGCAGGAAACATGGCGGCGTCTCATGATGCGGTTCACTTCTGCAGTTTGGGCAGAACTCAGAGTTTCTGTGGCGGCTAACCCGAGCGTACTGCGACGTTCACGACGTCAGCACCACTCTGGAGGAGAAGAAGACTCATGCAGAAAACGGTAACTTAAACATCACAAGACTCACTCTGAACGTTTAACATTTTTTAACAGTAATTACGTCTAAAATGTTAATCAGCAGATTATCTGAAGGTTTTATAGAGATTTATTTGGACTTTAGCTCAATTTCCAGTCCAGTCCTAACCAAAGTGAACAGATTCCCAAGTCTGAACAGATTCTTTAGTCCGAATAGATTCTTGACTTTGAACAGATTCTTTATTCTAAACAGATTCTTGACTTGAACAGATTCTTTACTTTAAATGGAATCTTTACTCTGAACAGATTCTTTAATCTGAACAGTCTTGACTCTGAAGAGATTCCTTACTTTAAATTGAATCTTTACTCTGAACAGATTCTTTACTTTAAATTGAATCTTTACTCTGAACAGATTCTTTACTTTAAATTGAATCTTTACTCTGAACAGATTCTTTACTTTAAATTGTTTCTTTAATAATTTAACACTTTAATTTTTGACTGAATTGATACTCATTTATTTATTTTATGGTATTTTTTTAGGCTAGAAACTTAAAACTAAATTGTTGTTTCTCTTAATCTGCTTAAAATGCTGAACAAAGTATTACAACTACCATTAAATGTCTGTGAAATTAGGAATTTTAAAATATGCAATGATTACGCTTAAGACTTCACTTTTCCACATTTTGTTCTGCATCATCAGCAAACACCAGCGTACTTTTTGGGTTTATACCTAATTTATGGCATTATTATATATATTAGTTGAAGGAAAACGATGCAGTTTTTTTATTTTCCATTGAACCGTCTATGCAAATGATTCAATCTGAGTTTTTTCCAGAGTCTGTGACGAAACCAAACATTTTCCAGTGACGTCCCTGAACCTTTTCCTACAGACAGCAGCGTTTGTTTTTCTTTCTTCCCCTGAAGAACAGAGACTATTTTTACGAGTCTTCTCTGGTCCAAACTGGACGGGCCTGTTCCTCTGAACTCTAATCCTTCCTCATCTCAGCCAGCAGACACCTGGCGCTATTTTAGGAACAGTTTGACACAATTAGATGCGACATTTTCCAAGGAGCGCTGACAGATTTAAAACTCCTCCTGTTTCATCATCTAACTTTTGTTTTCATCGCTTTTATCTAAAACCCAGCTTGTTGATTCATGGGCGTCTTTTGGTCAACAAATCATTTATTGCACCAAATATTCTTCATTTTTTTCTGTCAAAAAGAGAAACTAAAATTATTTATGCATGTTTATAAACATTTTTACTGATACATCCACAATGCAACCTTTAGAAATAAATGCTGAATTTGTGTTTAAATGGAAGTTAATATCTTTTTACCGTTTTGTTTTAGGTAAAGCGGTTGGTGAAGAGGCCATTACCGTGAATCCCAAATGTGCTGAAAGTCATCAGTGGTAAGTTTTAACATTTTCTCCCTTTTTTTCATCATTTTATTCTGGTAAATGCTTGTGCATATCATATTAAAATATAATTGAGTTTATTAGCTTACTTAATTAAAAATAGGAAGCTCATGTATGGAGGTGGTTAGAAAACACAAACATTTACTCGAATAAGAATAAAAATACTTCAACTTATTTTCACTCAAGTAAAAGTAAAAAGGTATTTGGTATTCATATACTGAGTAACTTATCAAATTATCATTTAATATTTAATAGTTACATCATCAGATAAAGTTAAGTGGAAATTTTGGACAAAAATGACAGTAATTTATTTAAGTAACAAAAAATAACAAAATCAGGCAAAAGAAAATGTTTCCAAATCCGTTTCTTTCAATAAAAAACTTTTGTTTTTCATTCAGTGGGTAGAAAATCCAGAAATTTTACCAAAGTAAGAGCAGAAATACTTCATAATAAAATTATTAAAAGTCCAGAGCAGTAAAAATATATTTTTTCAAAAAAGTTCCTCAAGTGAATGTAATGGAGTAAATGTAACTAGTTACTACCCAACTTTACTCATGTTTATTTATTGATGTATTGATTGTTTATTTCTTCTGTTTTTGGTGATTTTGGCTTAAATCTAATAAAATTCCAAATGTCAGGTTGGCAGAGGGTAAAAATATTAAAAGATATTTTCAAGACAACGAATGTCAGACATTTCAGTGGCTCATTGATTAATAGTTTCTTCATGTTTAGTTTTATCAATACTTTCTGCTGCATCCGGCCGTTTTCAGGACCTTTGTGATGTTATGGCCCAAAATGAGAACGAGTTTGGCAGCCATAATTTATGGGGATCAGTAAAGAACTGCAGCCAAACACAATGAATCTAAGCTATCCCTTATCCACCTTTTTCTCAACCACACGTCTTCCTTCCACTTAACTTTCCATTATTATTTTTATTTTTGTTCCTGTTCTGTCCATCTTCATTCTGTTGATTCTTTTGGAGCCAAACTGAAGCACAAGATGTTCCTCCGAGTTTGTGAAGCAGAAACCTTAAGTACAGTAGATGACAAAGATAATACATTTTACAAAACAAGACATCACCCAGTAAACATGGACTGGTCCCAAGTTAGATGCTGGGTGGTCTTCTAGCTTTTCTTTCAACCAAGTAGTGAAGAAATAAGTAAATAAAGAAACATGAACTGCCAGTGCAGGTGATCCGGTGGAGCATATTTATGAGATAATGTCAGCTAACTTCCCAAACATCAATCTGATGGAATCACATCCAGTTTCAGGAATGTAAACAGAGCCAGGGTTAACCCCGCTGACATATACTGACAGTTATACTGGAAGAACTGGTGTGATTAATGTCTGATATTACAGTTGTAGTCCTTCATTCACTGTTTACACCTGCACAGGTGAACTGCTTTGGGATGCGAGGGAGAAAATGTCATTTTTATCCAGAAATATCTGTAAAGTCAGTCTAAACATTTTGCCATGTGCTTGTTGTAAAAAAAAATTTAAAAAAAGAGTCTTGTCTCCTTTTAATTAGGTCTGGAAGGTAAGACTCCTGTTTGCAGGGCCCTTTGTGTTTCACATCTAAAAAAATCTGCTCATGTCAAAACTTGACTGCTGATTAGATGAAGAAATGTGTCCCGTTACATAAACTGAATAAAAAGACTCAACGGCTTTTTCTGGCTGTCTGAAGTTAAATCAGACCAAACTTGTTTTAGTATCTGAGAAGTTGCCTCAGACATCCTTCTGTACCTGATTAGATGCCATTATTATTTATTTTTCCTATATTTACTATACGTGTATTTCTCGTATTTTTATGATTTTTCATTTATATATAATTTTTTTTTTTTTTACTTTTTTCCATAGCGGTTCCCTCTGTTTCCCTTTTATCTCCCTCCTGAACTTTATTTTAAGTCAATAAGTCATTAATATTGATTAAAAAGAACTAGTTCCATTGGCAGATTACATGGGAAAATGCTTTTTTTGTGTGAAATAATCTGCCAGTGTCACTTTTGACTTCAAACAAGGCTCTATATAGCTTGCAGAAAAATAATTGAAAGTTAGTTTTGTCTTATTTCAAGAACCGCTGAATGAAACATTAAAATCTCTGAAGGAGACACAGATCAACTTCTCCAAAAATGGAGTAGAGTCAGATTTAACGTTTGTAGGATTTCTCTTTTTTCTTTGGTAAAAAGACCATGAGCCATTTCTCCCACTAGCTCTAAACTCTCTCGCTCAATTTGGTTCCATTTACCCAGAATGCCCTGCGCTGTAGTTCACTTCCTGTGTTTGGAGCGGTGTTCGGTCCGCTTGGCGTTCACATGTGCACTCAAACCGCACCACGGTTCACATCAACCCAATAGATTCAGAGGTTTGTAGGCGGACCAGATTTCGCTTTTTTGGGGTTGGATTGCGTAATCACACCTCCAGAAAAACGAACCAAACTTTCTAGACAGATGAACTGGACTCAACAGGACTCGGCATTTCCTTGTCGACGCAGGCCTGAAATGGTCAAAAACTTTCCTGCTTTAGAAAAACGTTCTAAAGTGGCGCCTTAAGTCAAAGAGAAATTACACCGAGAGTTGCTGCTACTAAATGCTGTTCCTCAAGCCTTAAAGGCATCAGTGTACTTTGTATTTCCAACGAATGCTTTGTTACCCAGAAGATCCTCCTTTGTACTATTTCTGGTTATAATTTGCTTGTTTACATTACATGAATTCTTCCTCATTCTGAGTGTCAGAAATTCTTAACACATTTTCCTTTGCGGCTGAGTTCATGCAGGTTCGTTTGGTTTTTGCAGACGTTTCTTTGTCTGTAAGACTGAAGCCTTGTTCTCTCAGTAGACTAGTTAACAACTGGCCTCGGCTCGCGATGTCAACCGAAACACAAAGCCTCGTTTGTTTAGCTAATAAAGCGAAACGGCTTAATGGGTAATCTAATTTTTGCTAATGGGATTAGTGAGATTCTGAATTGAAGCAGTAAAAGAGTCCGACTTGAATGAGCAGGTCAAATTAGGTAGAGCTGCTCTGAGAGGGGAGGAGGGTGGGACTGATGGAGCGCTGCCAGGTGTTGAAAGGAAGTTTATGTTGCAGGTAACTGTTTACTTAGAGCACAGATGCCGTGAGAAAACTTGTCACCGTTTTTTTCTTTTTCTATGAATGCTGTTCATCTTGTCACTTTGGCAGCTGCTGTTTAGATGCAGCGCAACTCACTTCCTGCTCCACCACTGAAACTACTTACCAAGCTGGGGTTTTACCCTCTTCGCCCAAAAGCACGATGAGGGATTAAAGGTCACCTAATATGCTCCCTTGAACAGGAGGACTATGGTCTATACCAGGGGTGCCCAAAGTGGGTCCTGGAGGCCCGGCATCCTGCAAGTTTTAGTTCCCTCCCTGATGGTAGTAACAACCTTTTTAGCTCGTCATTGTTCTTCGTAGGCCATCTAACGAGCCAACATTTGATCCAGGTGCTTTAAACCAGGGAGAAAACATGCAGGATGCCGACCCTCCAGGACCCATTTTGGGCACCACTGGTCTATACAAAACATGTTCAGATTTTAGTTTGTACAGTTTCAGATTGGGTTGTTTTAGGGACTCTCTCACTTTAAATCCAAATAACTTGCTGCTGACCACACCCCCCAACTCAGCGTTTCAACGTTTACACTCATACCTAGAAATGGCTGCAAACGGATGCGCAGTTATACAACCATACATCTTTGAAAAGCATTAGTAGATCCTCCTGCACAATCAAAAACAATGCAGCAAGTGGTTTCTGGATGGTAAGTCAACAACAAAGCACTTGTATTTTCCAGCAGCCATTGTACAGCTGAAAAGCTGAATGTACGAGAGCAGGGGTGGGCAATCCTGGTCCTCGAGAGCCGGTGTCCTGCAGCTCTTAGATGTCTCCCTGGTCCAACACACTTGAATCCAACAGCTGAATCACCTCCTAAACGTCATTATTTGACTCAGGTGTGTTGAAGTTGAGACGCATCTAAAAGTTGCAGGAGACCGGCCCTCGAGACCTGGAATTGCCCACCCCGGTGCTACAGCATAGCTTGGGTTGCTACACTACAAAAACTCAAAAACTTACCTAAATTTTTTAGTTTCTAGTGTAAATATCTCAATACACTTGAAATAAGGCAAAACTGACTTGCAAATAACTTTTCAGCAAAATATAGGAGCTTGTTTTTGGTTACTTAGTCATTAATATTGATGAAAACAGACTAGTTCCACTGGCAGATTATTACTACGTAGTACTTTTTTAAATCAATATTAAGGAATTATTAACTCGTATCTTACTCAATATCTTATTGAAAAGTTACTTGCAAGTTACTTCTGTTTAATAACAAGTGGATTAAGATGTTTTAAAGTTAAAAGTAAAATTTTGTATATGCAGTGTAGATAACTGGCCAGGCTTTTCTGGGGTTGCTAGGTTACGAGCAGAACTCTGGTGGGGTTGCTAGGAAACAGGCGGAACTCTGCTGGGGTTGCTAGGTTACGAGCGGAACTCTGCTGGGGTTGCTAAGTAACAGGCAGAACTCTGCTGGGATTGCTAGGTTACGAGCGGAACTCTGCTGGGGTTGCTAGGTTACGAGCGGAACTCTGCTGGGGTTGCTTGGTAATGGTAATGCTGATTTTTGATGTTACATTCCAAAGGTTTTTGAAACTGCTCATTTTCCAGACGCCAAGACATTTATTAATTTATTTCCAAAAGCAGCTGGTTGTTTGTTTATTTATTTATTTATTTATTTATTTATTTATTTATTTATTTATTTATTTATTTATTTTTAAGCAACCGGGTTGTTTTTAGAAGCAGTAGAAAGTTACCCAAATGGAAATATAAAAACTGGCAAAACGTGAATTTTTGCAAAATGCATGCCGTTTAAACTCTGCATTACCACGCAGTTGAAATGAAACATCGCTAAAGGATTGGGAGGATGTTAACCTGTTCTGTAAAGCCAATCACATAAAAATGACGTTTAGATGTTAATGAATGCACACAGAGAGGGAGTGAGTGACAGCTTAATAGGCTGGGTGAGGAAGGCTAGCTGAGCAAACCTGCTTTGATGATCCGAGTGCAGCAGCAGCAGCTATGAAAGGTGCTGCTGTTCTGGCTCCGCACCGCTCCTGCGTCTTATCTTGCCGATGAAGCTCAGATGTTCTTTTGAAAAAAAAGAGAGAGACTTGTGAGCTCTTTTGTTGGTGCTTTAATGGAAGAAACGGGTTTGGCATGATCAGTGGGTCGTCTCAGGTTCTGCTCTTTATGGTCTGCACCTTTTTACACTCGCTTTTATTCACACTGCAAAAACACAAAATATTACCAAGTATTTTTGGTCTAGTTTCTACTGAAGACAAAAGTAACTTTTCGGTTTCACTAGCAGATTATTTCACTTATAGCATTGGAAATGATCTGCCAGTGGAACTTGAACTTCTTAACAATATTAAGAAATGATTTACTTAAAACAAGCTCTTTAATATTTTCTTAAGTTAAAGTTTTGTCTTATTTCAATTGTACTAAAGTATTTACTTTGGAAACTAAAATGGTAAGAATTTGTGATTTTTCAGTGCACTGGAAACATTTTAGTGGATGCTTTCCTCATATTTATAGCCAAACTTTGCAGAAATGCCTGTTTCTTGCTTGCACAATTGTAGCAAACTAACAATGCACACAATAAAATGCATATTTTGCTTCATTTCACAGTTTTTCACTCATTTTGGTGCAAAAACTTGCAGACTTCACTCCCAGCAATCCTCTGAGACGGTAGAGAAAACAGAATCACTTTGTTTTTGTCCTGAGCCAATTGTGTCTGCAAACTGCACACTGTCTTGAAACATTTGGCAGTTCCTCGCCCTGTTTCTGTACAAGTTTTAGCCTGGAGTCCCGTCTGGCAACTCTCTGCGTTTGGCTGTTCGTGTTTGGATCTGAAGGCTGAAATCTATCTGCTGTTTCCGCCAAGCACCTGTCTCTTTGGGCTCTTTGTTTTTGCCCGGTAGATTAGGGGATTTCGTGGAGATGTTATTGGAACATGTGCACCAACTTTACGCAATAAAGCGCTCTTTCGTCGCCTCTTCTTCCCCTGTCATTTATTGCGACTTCTCTCCTCCCTTTTTGATACTTTCCTTTTCTTATTAGGCAGGATAGTGTTTCGGCTCTCAGTTTACAGGAGCGGGTTAGCTTCAACAGTTGGGGCCCTGAGGCCAGACACACCTCTACATCCTACCTCTTCCTCTTCCCTGCTCTGTGCCTCTGAAATGAAGTAGCATTGCATAAGAGCAGTCCTTTGAACAATCAAGTATTCATGTTAAAACCGTGGCTCAGCTGCTTCTGCATGCACTGTAAAACATTTTAAGCTTGTTGAAGTTGAAAATGAAAGTCCACCTGCTGCCTTGAAAATGCTGTTTAAGTCAACAAGAAAATAGTTTTTTAACTCGGTCATTAGAAGATAGTAGACATGGCTAAATGTGGCTCAGATGTTTTACAGTGCAGGTGCTCTCTGACCCTTGATGGCGAACGTTTTCGCAGTCAACACCAGCCTGTGGTGGCCAGGATGTCTGCCAACGTCTCCTGGTTGTCTTTACGATCCCTGATCCCAGTGATGGTTACTGTTCGTCTCTGGTATGTCGGTGCAGCAAGTACATGAGTTGATTGACGGCACTAAGCCCCTCCTCCTGGCTCTAATTGGTCTTTCTTGGTGCATTTATTCAGACGGCAAGAGGAGCTCAGGGATGAGGTGGAAGAGATTGAGCTTTTCACAGATTATTTGTCTCATTTTGACACAACATGATGGCAGTTTTAACAATTATTTTTAAAAAAACCATATTTCTGTAAAAAATACGTACTCCATCTTTAAGAGTAACTAAACCTCAAATCAGCTGTTTTGCAGATAATCTGTCTTAATTGGTCTTTAAAGGTGCTAAGTTTTGACATTTTTGTGTAAATTTGTTTAATTCTGCAATATTAAGCCTCGTTTACTTGAGTAAAAACATCGTGATTTAGTGCTACTCTTGAGTACAGTTTTTGGGTTCTCTACCACCTCTGATCATAAGTAACTTTTCGGCAAGAAACAGGAGCTTATTTTAAATCAGTGGTTCTTAACCTTTTTTGAGGTACCTAACTCCCCCAGTTTCATATGCGCATTCACCGAACCCTTCTCATTCCTACCCCCCGGAAACACACAGAGTACTTTGCGGTATTCTGATTTAGTAAAGTTATTATTTGCAGTGTTACCACCCCCACACCACTAGAGGCAGTAGCAACCCCGAAAAGATGCGACTAAGGAGCAGATTTAGACTATAGGATTTGGTAAAAACGGTGAGTTTTGCTGAAGTAATTAAAGACACAAGTTCAAATCCATGCTGAGAGAGGAGCTCCTTCAATCAGTGCTCCTCCGCAGCTCTAATTGGTTAAGCAATGTAACGTGATCCTCTGATTGGCTAAGCAATGTAACGTGATCCTCTGATTGGCTAAGCAATGTAACGTGATCCTCTGATTGGCTAAGCAATGTAACGTGATCCTCTACAGCAAGTAATGGCAAAGCGGGGCGTCGTCACGACTTTACACAAGTGAGTCTTTACCTCCGCAGCAGAGGCTCCGCCAAACCCCTGAGACCGACTCACCGAACCCCTGGGGTTCGATTGAACCCAGGTTAAGAACCACTGTTTTAAATAAATAATTCCTTAATATTGATTTAAAAATACTAGTTCCATTGGCACAATTTTCCTCATAACATGGGAAAAATGTTTTGTTCCGAATAAACTGCCAGTGGAAATAGAACTGGGTTGCTAGGCGACGGGCCGGGCATGGCTGGCGTTGCTAGGTAACATCACAGGGCCAGTTGATAGTGAAATAATCTGACAAAGAACTAGAACTTGTTTGTGACTTAAGACAAGTGTCTATATTTTACTGAAAAGTTATGTTTAAGTTATTTTTGTCCTTTTTCAAGTGTCCTAAGATATTTTCTCTAGAAACTCGACCAAATGTACTTGGTATAATTTTATGTTTTTGCAGTGCAATGTTCTCTCTAGCTAAAGTTGAGAAGATCTGATGACTACGTTGCTAAACTCTTTGAGGGACTTTCAGCTACTTGCATGAAAAAAAAAAAAGTTGAATCTAGGATTAACACACGGAGGCGAATAATAAGCCAACCACTGTGGCTTTCAGCAGATCTTTAATCAGAGCTGATGGATCTGTTCAAAGCCTTTGCATCCAGCTGCCTGTTTTCATTGGAGCTGCTGGTGACAGATAGCATCTCAGCTGGAAACCCGCGCAGAGCAGCGCCAGCCACTGGCTGTGTGGGCTCGTCCCGCGCTGCCTTCGCTAAATAAACACCAGGCTCTTTAGTCACAGTAGCCCACGGTTCTTCTTCTGGTGTTTGCCTTTCAGGGTAATTTGAGGTAGTATTTGTCTTATCAGTGTTGATTTTCCATTAATGATTGTTTCTCTGGTGTTTAATTATTTCATGCTGGTTCCCCTCCACTTGACTTGAACATGTTGTTTTTTAATTTTTATCCGTCTGTCTGGGGTTAAAAGTCTTGAGAGATCGTGTTTCCTAGCAGAGCAGGAGAAGCTTTAATGTTTTACTGAAACAAAATGAAGTTTAAGACATTTAGGGAGAATTTGCAAAGCAGTGCAACATCTTCAGTGTTTGCAACCTTTTGGCACACAGTATGGAAGAAAGAGAGCATAATTAGTCTGATGTTTTTAGGCAAGGAATTTTTAACCTTGGCGTTCTGTTTTTCACCTTAAGGAATTTGCCTATAAAAATTTACCTTCAGGCTGCACAGTGGTGCAGTTGGTAGAGCTGCTGCCTTGCAGCAAGAAGGTTCTGGGTTCGATTCCTGGTCTTTCTGCATGGAGTTTGCATGTTCTCGCTGTGCATGGTGGGTTTTCACCAGGTACTCCGGTTTCCTCCCACAGTCCAAAAACATGACTGTCAGGTTAATTGGCCTCTCCAAATTGCCCTTAGGTGTGAGTGTGTGTGTGCATGGTTGTGTGTCCTGTGTGTCTCTGTGTTGCCCTGCGACAGACTGGTGACCTGTCCAGGTGACCCCGCCTCTCGCCCGGAACGTTAGCAGGAGAGGCACCAGCAACCCTCCCGACCCCACTGAGGGACAAGGGTGTAAGAAAATGGATGGATGGATGAATTTACCTGCAAAAATTGGCCTGCAAAAATTCACTTGTAAAAATTTTCACCCACAAATATTCGCCTTACATTTTTGTGTATTTTATTCTGTAGAAAGAAGCCTGAATTTCCACGTTAGGCCTTAAAAACAACCATAATCTTTATTAATAAAAGTTTGATCAGCTAAGCTTGAAAGCAGTCAAATTTTGCAGGTTTTTTGCAACATTGTTTCCTTTCTGCTCGGCATATTTCTTCTTTTTTTTAAACACTTTATTTAGCATGAAAAGCTGCTTAAACAAAAACTGATTTCTGAGTTTTATTTTGTCTTCACAGGTACGCCATCATGTGTGGAATCATGGCAGAATACGACTCGATACAAAACAAGATAAAGAACGGTTACATCTTTAAGGTGAGCTACACAGATCTAAAACTGTTCCGGCATTTTCACATTTTGCAATCAAATTTCTGAAGGTGTTGAGTTACTTTAGATCTTTCCGGGAAATTAGTTGTTTAATCCTGGAAATGTTCTTCTGGTGATAGAAGGCCGACTTTGTAACTGTCTTTATGTGGCTCTGGAGGTTCAGGTTCCACTCATGCGCTTACATAACCGGAGCATGGAACAACGGCACGTAGCATTTTATCTCTTCTCAGCAGTTTTCACAAACACTGTGTACCTTCAGAGCTTTGACAGGTGAATGAGACAGAGAAAAAGAGAGAGAGAGAGAGAGAGAGAGAGAGAGAAAGAGAGAGAGAGAGAGAGAGAGAGAAAGAGAGCTGAAGAGGGCAGAAATGAAAAGAAGGGGAGGGTCAGTGACAGCGGGGGGAGTGTGTGGCAGGTTTGCGTGTGTGAGAGGTGTTTGTGAAATACTTGTGGGTTGGTGAAGCGGGACAGAAGGCGGTGAAAACAGCGGCCGTACCACGAATCAGCATTAAAATCCGTCTCTGCTGAACCATGAGTCGGCGTTAAATCCTCTTGTTTCTCTGCTTCTGTCCCAGGATCACCTGGATAAAGCCATCGAGTTGAAGCCGCAGGACCCCCTATCCTACTACCTGCTGGGTCGCTGGTGCTACGCTGTACGTGACCTTTCCCTCCTGTCTGACCTCAGAGAGTACGGCAAGCCGTTAGTGTCAATAATGACATGTTCTGAGTCTGATCGCAGAAAATGTAAAAATGTTACAGGAGGACATTGTTGACAGTACGTAAACACACAACAACAGAAAATACAATTAAAATGAATATCTAAAATAATTTTGCACTTCTGTTAAATCCCAATTAAGTAATCAGATCTTAAAACGTCACTTAATGAGGGTCATATTTCGAGCATAAGTGAACTAGCACAGATGCTAACATTTTAACACAGAGCAGACTTACAATTTTAACATTTGTTTGTGAATGCTGAATGTGAAAGCTGCTAAATGTGATTTAATGGTTTCATCATTGATAAATTATAAGATCTTGAATTTATAAAAATTAAGATTTATAGGAGGTGGCAAGTTTACTTTGTAAACGTTCGAAGATCAAGCTTCCTAGTTGGATGATTTTTGTTACCATGGTTACGATGTGAGGCCAGGAGTTTAGTCTTTGTGTTTGAGCTAATTTTTTTCATGAATGCATCTCAGCAAGTTACAGATTATACTAAATCTATGGACACGTTGCATGTTGTTTACATGTGGAAATTTGCGCCTCCACACGGCGCTGGTTGGCAGAAAGACGATCTTTTACTTGCATATCAGATGCTTATTTTACATTTATTAATAAGTAATTGCTGTGGTAGATTAGCTACCGCTGCTATCAGCTAATCTAATACAGCAGTGGTTTATTAGTTAATTTAAACACCTGCTGATGATCTGTCAGAGTTGGTGTTTAGGTCGCCTTTTTTTATTATTTAAATGAACCAAAACACATTGAATTTTCAGTACATCTACATGTCAAAGTTGTCATAGACAAGCTAGCATAACTAACCTACTTCCTTTTCCTTTGCTCTTTTTCTTAATTAAAGCTTTTTCCTGACCTTATTATATAGTTGTAGTTTTGATAATTAGTACCAAAGCACTGCATCCCATTTCTTTTATATATCAGGTGAATATTTAAGATTTCGGGCGTTCTGTTGACAACTTGACAGCTAAACCTAGTGCTAGTCATCGTTGGAAAGCAGCTTTTTGGGCATGACAGTAGATACTGATCTTTTCCATTTGGTGACTGTTGAGTTTATAATAAAAACCAGTTTAGAACAAGCCGTTAATGTAGGTCTAATTATTGACAGTGACGGCTTTCCGTAGTGTATGTGGAGTTCAGTGTGTTTTTTTTTCTGCCTGTGTGATTCTGGCAGGGCGCTCTCTGGACGGTTGACAGCAGCCATTGTTGGCTTTAAATCAGATTGCAGCGCAGTGGCAGCTCCGTCCTGTTTCTGTTCGGCTCGTGTTCTTTCCGTTCTGCCGTTTGTTTTTGATTCAGATAAAGGCTGTTTTTATGGCCATCACGCTATGTCTTTACTCTGAGTCATCGCTGCTGCTATATTTAGACGTTGGATCTGATTACGGGGTCCATTGGTGCATTTTCAGATTTTGTTTTCATGCAACGTGTTAATTTGGTGTTAAAAAAAAATAAAAACAAAAATTTTGAACTAAATTTTAATTGAAATATAAAATTATTGGTCGATTTAAACCTTATAAATGACTTTGATTCCTGCAATGAGTAGGAAAATAAATTAATCTTTTTTTCCCAGTAAAAACACTGGGATATTTTTACTCTTTGTGAAAAATATAAACTTTTATATAATGCTGTTTTATAAAAAAAAGAAGCACTATCCATGCTTTTATTTTGAAGTCCTTAAAAAAGCTTGATATTCAAACCAACGTTTGATTAAATTTAAAAACATTATTTACAGTGGAAACCAGATATTTTTATACACCTAGTAAAAAGTTAGATTAGATTAAACTTTTCTTGTTTTAGGTTAGCTAGAATATCCCAAATTATTTCTGTTTTCATGTTGAAAATTTAATTTATCAGCGCATAGAAACGTTTAATTATTCATGACTGCATCATGTTGGGGGTTGAATATGATGCGACGCAGAGGCTCTTTTCTCTTAGCCACTCTTCATAATGGGAAAGACAAGAAAACATGATGATTAGGCTTAATGTGACTGTGAATTATTTGTGGAAAATTTGAGGATTTTTCTTAAATATTCTAACTAAAATGCAGCTTTGAAAACTAAAATGATGATTTGCAAACCAGCCAATCCAGGAACACCGTTTAATTTACCTTGGCTCTTATTGGCTGGATGGCGCCGATGAGGAATAATGTGGATTTTAATGATTTTAATGAAATTGTTGCCAGTCGTTATAAATTCCTCTGTATCTTTCTTTTATTCTTTAAATTTTTTGTCTGTCGTTTTCCTGTTTTAAGCCTGGTTATTTGGTTATTTTCCAGGTTGCTCAGTTGTCGTGGATTGAGAGGAAAGTTGCTGCAACGCTGTTTGGAGAACCTCCGAGCGCCACAGTCGAAGACGCACTGAAGAATTTCCTGAAGGTACGCTGTTTTAAAAACAGCCGCGTTTTCATCCATGTTGTTATCCTGGAAAATTTCATTTCGGTGTTTTTAAGGTTTGGAAAGTTCTTGATTTCTGTAAAAAGTCCTTGAAAGTAATTTATAGACAATAATTAGTAGTAAAATCTAACGTTTGATGAAAAGCTTAAATGTGGGCACCAGATTTTTAAAGATGATAAAAATTTATTTTTTTATGTTTGAAATTAAATCAGATAAAAATTTTTTTATTGTTTTAGATTAGTGAGAATATATAAAATTATTTCTATTTCCTTGTCAGAAGTGAGATTTTTTTTTTCTTTCTTCAAATTCAGAAGTTTGTAAAGATGCTATATTGTGCTTTACATTTAAAGGTTTTTTACTTTAACACAATTTGTTTGAATTGTTTAAATTATTATTCCTAATAACTGTGACTTACTGATCTGTGGAAATGAAATAAAGATTAACTTACGTTTTATACGTTAAACTTTATTGAAATTGATGGATTTCTTTGCTCTTGGATCCATCAGTGTGAGAATAAAAAACATAAAATTTAGTTCCATTTTATTTTACTTTATTCCTGCTGTAGAAAGTAAAATACCATCACAAAACATTATTAATAACCATAATAAATAATATGTAAAAGTGAATTGAAACTGTCTTTTTTTCAGTTCATTTGTATGTTTTTATCTCCAAAGTGATGCTGGGAAAGTTTGAAAACTTACCGTGAAGATGCTTAAAATGCTTGAATTTTATGTGGAAATGTTTACAAACCCAGATGTTTTTAACAAAGTGACGCCGAAGAGTGAAAATTAACAATTAATTATGCAAGAGAGTCTGTTTGAGGGTCTAAATACTAAATAAGGTGATAAAATCCACATGTAACACTTTATTTGAAGGGGGGTGAATAAGACTGTCATGACACTGTTATAAACATGTCATAACATGTCATGAACATGAATAAGCCTTCATGAATATTTATGACTGTTGTCATAAAGTGTCATTCGGTAAATTATGACACTTTTAATACAAAGTTTACATTATTCAAAATGTCTGGTATGACAGCTTGACATTAACTAAGAAATTATTACTGATATAAATTTGTTATAAAAGTATTACTGATTGCACTTTAAAATGTAGGTAACTTTATGTTATTAAAGGTAAAGTTTAATCAGTAATGATTTATTGGTAAATGTCAAGTTTAACAAAGACATTTTGAATAATGTCAACTTTGTATTAAAAGTGTCATAATTTACCGAATGACGCTTTATGACAAAGGTCATAAATATTCATGAAGGCTTATTCATGTTCATGACATGTTATGACATGTTTATTACAGTGTCATGACAGTCTTATTCACCCCCTTCACATAAAGTGTTACCAATCCACCTTTTGTTGGTGCAGATTCCTTAAAATGGAGCTAAACATTACATTAAATTCACAGGAAACTGCTTGAAACCCATTATTGATATAGGATTATATATAGATATTGATATTGATAGTGGTATATTTTTAAATAAACAACCTGTTGGATTAACTTTTACTGTCTTGATGTCGAAACAAAATGTGGGTTAATCATAAGTGGTTGAAATGAATTAAGAAATACTCTTAAATAACACAGAAAGTTGAGTTTTTATATAGTTTTGTTAGTTTTTGCTCTCACAATCAACCAGAATCGAGTTTATTTTGTGCCGCAGTAGAAATTTTGCCTCCAGGTCGGCTCCTGCGCTCCTTTTTTCTTTTTCTGTTTTTTTAATCTGTGTTTTTTCAGAGCAGTCTTATCTGCGTTCCCACATTTCAACTGTTTATACAGCAGAGAAAATACTTTTGCTCCTGGCCAATATTCCTCTGCATGCCTCTTCTCATTAGCTCGGCTTTAAATGAGTCGTGCTGCGACTCGTCGGCGAAAACCTTACAGCAGGTCTGCTGCTGAGCAGCTGGAGGAAAAAAACCCAGCACCAACTCAGACTCCCCATAAATCAGCCACAATTTAAGAGCTGCTGCGTGTGGAGTGAAGGTGGGGCGGGTTGCCATGGTTACCATAATTGCACCTGACCAATCACGGTATTCTTTTGACGTTAAAAAAACAAATCACATCAGATTGTTTCTTACCGGTTACCCCTGTTATGTCTGACTGCTGCATCCTAAAAGCGCAAAGCATCGTTACGGCAGGTCCTTCCTCCAAACCGTCGCTAGCTGCGCGTCTACTATTAACCTTAAAACTGCGCAAATTGGAATTACGAAAATAAATTTGCTTAATGGAACCACACCAATTACAAAAAATCTCTTTCTTTTTTTTTTTTATAAAAGTTTGTGTTTTCTTTTTACTGTTCAATATTGAACCTTTTTCTTTTTTTTCATTCTACACTGCAAAAAATCTGCCAAAGTATTTTTGGTCTAGTTTCTTAGTAAACTTGAAATAAGACAAACTAACTTAAAAGTAACTTTTTAGTAAAATACATTAGCTTGTTTTAAGTCAATATTTCATTAAGATTGATGAAAAAGTACGAGTTCCATTGGAAGATTATTTCACTTTTTTCACAATCGTTACCTAGCAACGGCAGCCAAGCCCAGCCTGTTACCTAGCAACCAAGCTCTAGTTCCACTGGCAGATTATTTCACTTTTAACAAAACATTTTCCCCATATAATATATTAATTTATCTGCCAATAGAAATTTTTCATCAACATTAAGGAATTGTTGACTTAAAAAAAAAGCTCCTATGTCTTTTCTGAAAAGTTACTTTTAATTCAGTTTTTTTTATCACTTTTTTACCTTTTTTGTGCCTCTTTGCTGCTGTTATATCTTTCACTCTGTGGAACAATCAGGAATATTTCTATTCTTCTGAACTCAACCTGTTTTTTTTATCTGTTTTATTCTGAGATGAGTCTGGCGTTGCAGCTCAGAAATGAACCAGCTTTCTGTTTTTTTCTACAAACGCAGGTTGAAGAGATTCATCCTGCGTACTCGAAGCTGAACTATGTGTTCCTGGCGAAGGTCAGTGATGCTTTCTGGTGATTCTGTTGGCTGTAAACTGGATTTATCTTAACTGTACTGTTTTGTTTTGTTTTTGTGGCAGTGTTATAAAGCTTTGGGGCAGAGCGAGAAGGCCAGGAAGATGTGTGAAGCTGCATCTACCATGAACACCGTCTCCAAAGAGGTTCACTTCACTTTAGTTTTATTTTAAACCCAAAACTTTTCTGTTTTAATTTGATTTTGTGCCATAAACCAACAGAATGTGGTGCAAAGCTGTGAAATACAAAGAATTGAAATTTCTGCTCATCCCTCAATCACAGTCACATTGAAAATCAATCATTTCAGTCTGGACTTTGTCTAGGCCATTCTAGCCTATCAGAGGCTTTCCTCCTGGATTGTCCTCCATTTATCTTTCCATGAATTCACCACAGAGCAGTAATTAATCCAAAAATGTTAAAAAAAAATAGACGTTTTGCATTTAAGATAAAGACTTATTCGTCTGTAAATATGTTTCACCCAGAACTCAACTTTTAGTTCTGTAAAAAAATCCTTTTCTGTCCAATTATTAAGTGGTTTATCCAAAAATATATTTACTTCTAATATTGTAGAAAACAGAGTTATTTGAAAAACCTACAGAATGTGCCTGTTTTTTTATCAGTTTAATTGATTAATCAATAGATTAATCAGTAAGTAAAATAATTGTTAGTTGCAGCTTTACTGGCAATTTAGTTTTATAGTTTCGTCATCATGATTCGCTTTTCTTAATCCAATCTAAATTGAGGGTAAATTTGTCTTTTTGTGTCTTATTTTGTTTTATGTTCTATCAAATAACAGCCAAAACTAAATTTTATGATTTATTTTAAAGGCTGAGTGCTCAGGGTTGCTCAGGGGTTTTTGGTGACATTTGTCCTTCTTACCAGTTGGTGGCGCTAATGCTCCATTATGATGATTGAACACCAAGAAGAAGAAGAGGAACTATTCGCTGAGACTACCTGCATTTCCATGCGCAATTTGACGTTTTCAAAATAAACTTGCTTAATGGAAATACGGCAGTTAAAAAAAATTTAAAAATTTGTGTTAAAAAGCTTTAGCACTTAAATGAGGTGGGTTTTTGGCTGCATCTAAATTGGTCTATTTTACAAAACTACAATGGAAACACTTTTTTCACATCACACGAGTCACATAATCAAGAACTGGACGTTACTACTGCCGGAGACGACAAAAAAGACGACAACAGGAAGTGGTTGAGGATGATGCTGCTGTTTTTTTAATGACTTATCTCCTGAACAAATTTATTCTTAGTGATTTTAATTGTGTTATTTATTGGGGGGAAAAAACCACAACAGCGATATTTTTTTTTTTCAACATTAGCAGAAAATTGACAAAGTTTTACACACATTTCTACTTTCACTTTACAATAATGCACCACTCCCAATAAAAACCACAGGAAACAGAATGGAAAAAAGTATGAAAAAGCCACCATTTGCTTCAGTTAGTGGCAGAAAAGTTCAAAATTAGCCAACAATGACTTTAAAATGTTTTCCTTTGTGCAGGATGAAGAAGCACAGAAGGAGCTGGATTTACTCTTCCCTACAGTCTGAGTGTGAAAACGCTAAGGAACCATTCTGAAGTTATTTATAATTATATATATATATATATATATATATATATATATATATATATATATATATATATATATATGCAGGGGGAAACGGTGGGTGAAAATATCTGTTTGATTCACTCTGTGAGTGAAACAATATAATTTTTTTTTGTCTTCTTATTCTAACGGTTAATTTTTGTTTCTAATCATGAAAAAGTTCATATCAAATTTTTTTTCTATATGTTATAATCTGAGTTTATTCATTTATATGCTGTGATTATGTATGTGTTTTTTTTTTCTTGTACATGCTTCAGACTTTATACATACGGGTGACACATTAGCGCCATATACACTGCAAAAACAATCTCACCAAGTATTTCCGGTCTAGTTTCTGGTGCAAATACCTTTAAGTAAGACAAAACAAACTAACGAGTAACTTTTCAGCAAAATGAATAAGCTTGTTTTAGCTCCTATATCCATATTTATAACATAGAAAAATGTTTTATTATAAGTGAAATAATCTGCCAGTGGAACGGAACTTGGTTGCTAGGCAATGGGCTTGGCTGGCGTTGCTAGGTAACGATCGTGAAAGAAGTGAAATAATCTGCCAGTGGAACTAGAACCTTTTCATCAATATTAAGGACTTACTGATGTAAAACAAGGTCCTGTACCTTACTGAAATGTTACTTGTAAGTTAGTTTTGTCTTATTTCAAGTGAACTAAGATATTTACACTAAAACTAGACAAAATAACTGACATAAAATGTTGTGTTTTTGCAGTGCGTGGCTCTGCTGCGAAAGATAATTTCATGAAATCATCTTCAGTTTCCACCTGCGCTGAGAGAAATGTGTCATATTTTAGAGGAACCCACACAGTTTGAGGCAAATGAAAGCGTTTACCTGCAAACAGAAATGAACCTGAAAGATCCTTTTTCACTGTAAAAAGTCATTCGTAACAGAATCTCAGCAGTTTTCCCAGCAAGTTTAATTTTGTTGCGCCAGATGAATCATTCAGATCTGCTTCTCACTTTGGAAAACTCAGTGTAGCGTTACCAAACATTTTCTGATGTTTTCATTCAGAAGCAGTGAATGTTCTGCTGGATGTGTGAAGGATTAGGCGGTGGAATTAGATTATCACACTAAATCAGTTATTCATTTAAAGACCAGAAGATTATTTGAAACAACAGCAGAGATGGTGAAACAGCTGAAAATGACTTTCTTTTAAGAGATGGAAAAGTATGACGGCGTAGATTAAACAACCGTTATGGATGGAAATATTGAGAGGTGGAGCAAGTTTCAGAAAACTCTAAAAATGGGAAACTTGTGAGTTTTAAAAGTCAAAAATCTGCTCCAAACATGTCAGAAAGTTTAAATTCAGACATTTCAGACCTCCAAAAGTTGAAAATTTTCTTGGAAATAATCAGAAATTATGAGATAAAACTTGGAAGTTTCAAAAGTCTGAACTTTCCAAGGTTTTTCCAGAAAATGTCTGAGATTCATCTGACCTGAAACTTTCATTCTGAATCTGCACACCTGGGTTCACATGATTAACATGAACTCTCCCATGTTCTCCAGCCGCTTAGAAACTGAAATGACTTCATGTTTGTGGGGGGAGGAGGCGAGCGACGGGAAAAATCCCCCAGGATCTCTGGGAAAATACATCTGTGAATCACCTGAACCCTGATTTACATATTTTCTCTTGAAGCAAAAGTAGAAGTTTATGGAAAGTGATTAGGGAGACTGAAAAAAAGAAAACATTGACTTTATCCTCAGAATTCTGACTTTAATCTTCTGAGAAAAAAGTCAGACTTCTGAAATTAAATTTAGAATTCTGAGGGGGAAAAAAATCTGAATTCGAAAAAAAGTCAGAATTCTGAGATTAGTTAAAATTCTGAGAAAATCGTCAAAATTTTGAGAGAATTCTGAGGAAAAAATTCTGAATTTTGAGATTAAAACGGTTCAGAAAATAAAGTCAAAAGTTTGATTTTAAAAAAAAAGTAACCAAATTCTAAGAAAATTCAGAATTCTGGGGGGATAAGTTAGAATTCTTAGAAATGTTTGAATTCTTAGATAAAAATAAATAAAAATTCTGAAATTAGAATTCTAAGAAAAAAGTCAAAATTTTGAGAATTTTAAAATTATTTTTCAGGGGTTTTTTTTTGTAAATGTTTTATGTGAAGGTGATTTTCTACATTTTACGTATAAAGTTCAAATGATGCTGTTTGAAGGTCAGATAAGCTGTAGTTTACAGGTGATGTAAAAATTATGTAACAAAAACATGAATATCAGGGTTTCTTTGTTGTGAAGGAGAAAAGTAGCTGTTTCTGTTGGTGTTTTTATTAATCTGAATGTATTTGAGAGACCGTTACTGTTTGATGCTTCATGCTGTTGGTCATTCCTGGATACTTTATTTATGTTAAATCTCAGACCGATTTTATTTCTGTGACATTTTGGCACCCCTGACTTATAAAACAGATTATTATGAATCATTTTGGTATTGAATTATGCAACTTCAATATAACTTATGTTTAATTTAAGGCTTTTTATTCAACTTTTCCAGGGATGCCAACATGTACGGAGAGCTTTGGGTCAAATGTTAGACACCGAATCAGGACCATCATAGATTAAATAGAGAATCAAGAAAAAAGAGAAAAAGGCACCAAAAAACTCAGAAAGCTTATTATTCAGAGTAAAAGTTACAATTTTGCTAGAAGCAAAATCAGAAATTTTGAAATCTCAGATATATTTTAGAAAAAATATGGAAATTTCTGTTTGAAAAGTCAAAAATGTGTTGGAAAAAACTCAGAAATTTGGTGATCTCAGAAATTTTCTAGAATTTTTTTACTTTTTAAACTGAGAAATTTCCTTGTTTTTATTTAGAAAATTTCTGCGTTTTTTGATGGAAATTTACTCTTTTTCCCGCTACAATGACCCTAAAACGCCGTCATACAAACATTCACATCCTTTTAAAGCTTCTTTTCTTTACATGTATCTTTGTATTGTCATTTTTTACCAGTTGAATGATTTAAATATTTTCTGACTGAGTTGAAGCTGTGGCTCAGTGATTTCTGAAATGTTAGTAAATCTACAAATTGCTGACTGAAGGAATCGTTTTCCCGCCTTGTTTGTGTTCTTTTCTGTTTTATTGCTGTTTATTAAAAAAAAACAGTAACATGTTTTGTAATCTCCAGCGTGTAATTAAAGCGCACAGTTTATAATTTTTTATGTTGAACCAAATTGATCTCCATCCAAAGTCATCATGGAGTAACAAGTCCGGTCGTGTCGTGCAGAATTCGCCTCTGAACATTGTGTGCCAGGGCAGCGGGGAGTTTGTTGCTGCGTTAGATTCGGGCCGGCCTCCCACTGGTCTAGTCATGTTTCATCTCTAAATAGGTGCTTCCCAAATCGGCGCAGGTGTTTGTTTATACAGTAATGGAAACTTCACCTTTCGTGCCTGTTTTTATAAGCCTCCTTTAATCGAGCACTTCGGTCGAGACGGCTGTGGTGTCTGCAGATGCGGGGCCAGATGTTGCAAACGGACTCAGGAGCTGCACCATTAAACTTTTACGTCCCATTTTTTCTCTGCTGCAGCACCAAATTTTCATCCAGCGGCCATATTTGATTGGTCGTTTGAGGTGCGTTTGTCACTCGCCTGTTTCTGTCACATATCACACTGGCTGCATGGAGAAATGCACATTATTCTTCTTTTGGCCATATTTTGTGCGAATGCATTTCAACACTAAAATAAATTTGCTGACTCATTTATAGGGGCAGCGTTATGCAAAATCCACCTTTTTAGCTTTACATCATGTTTTAATGTTATTCCTTCAAGAACAAACCTTGATTGTTTCATGCATGTTTGACAAAACGCCTGGTTGGACCAAGCCCCGCCTTCAAGGTGCAGCTCCTCCCCCACTCAGCTCCATCAGACTAGCCAGCAGCAATTAGCAAACATCTGGTGGAACTGAGAAGCTGCTGGGCTACATATGAGCTGCTTCTCAGAGCATCGCTGGTAAAAACGTTGATAAAGGGTTAATAGAGGAGCCATGCTCGGATGACTTCCTGAAGGCGGAGCTTCAGAAAGGGAAGACGTTTTTAAAGAGACAGAGGTCCAATTTTAAGGCATTAAATTACGTTGTTAAATTTCTTTAGTCATATTTGATATATGCAGCATTTTTTACAACTAAAGTTACTTAATTATGCTATAATTTTTTTTCTATGTGCCTAGAATTACACAATGCTGTCCCTTTAAGTTGTATTAACTTTACCTGTTGAGTTCAAAACACTAAATAAAAGCTATTACTTAAATTTTAATTTAGTTGACTTGGCTGTCTTTAGCATTTATATTAAACTACAAATGAATAGTTAAGAGATTTTTTTTTAAAGTTAAGTTTTTACCTTACAACATCAAGTTGACTTAACATAAAATTTCACATTTTTATCCCTGTTAAACTAATTTCCAAGTTTATTACTCTGAATTTTTTACAGCTTTAGGTTTATTTTTTTATTGTGATTGTGAGTCTAAGGGTTCGTTTACACTGCAGCCTGAAGTGAACCGATTCCAATATTTTGACGTAATGCGACCTGTATCTGATCTTTTCATGGCAGTGTGAACAGCACAGGTCGGATTCTTTTTCGAATGTGACCCGTGTCCGATTCAAATGCGACATAACGTCCAGGTCGCATTCATCAGAACTGAACATCACTGATTCTCAACAAATCAAACTATTCTGCGTCAACCATGACGGACTATAATGATGATTAAGTTGTTAATATGCTGCTCCGGTCGAACAACAACTTCAAACATGTAAGCTAAGCTCCACCGTTAGCCTCCGTGTTTACTTCCGCAAACACTGAGCTCTTCTTCTTTTTATGGCGGTTGGCAGAACTGAGAACTCTGACGCTATGGCGCCCTCTACTGCGCATGCGGGACACTTTCAGGTCGCTTGCCCGTTTACACTGTAGAACACATGCAGGTCACATTTTCTGGCAGTGTGAACGGCTCTGGCAAAACAATCGGAATTGCCAAAAAATCGGAATTGAGTCTTTTCAGGCTGCAGTGTGAACGCACCCTAAATAAGAAACAAAAGGAAAATTTCAAAATTCATACAAAGTTAAAATTTTACAGATTCCTACCAGAAAACACAAAAATTCATTTCTAAATATTGAAAATTCATGCCTTCAAATATGTTTACATTTTTCTGAAAAAATAAAATTGGATAAAAAACAATAGACACACTTGCATTAACTAAGTACTGAAAATTAAAAGAAAAATTTCTTAACTTTTCTAAGACACATAACTTGTTACAAACATTCTTAAATGTATCCTTAAAACTTGTTTAAACAAGGTTTAAAATTTCTATATTTTTATTTACTTAAAAATTTTTTATTTCATGCTGTAATTTGCTCTGTTGTTTTCAATCTGATTGTTTGAGAAACAAACATGTAGTATCTGAGCCATACTAAAAAAATAAATACAATTTTGAGAGTAAAGTTATAAAATTACAAGAATAAAGTCGTAATAATATGACTATACTTTTGTTATTTTTATGGTCTATGGCGCATTTATATATTTGACCCTATCTGTTAAAGATGAAAACAATCAATTCACTTACAATTAATGGTTTATTAGGTTAAAATTAGTTCCAATTAAGTCCGTTTAGAGTGTTGCAGTTTGGCCGCCATCCAGCAGAGGGCGCCGCTGGTCTTCATGAAACGAAAAAAAACAAAGATGGCGGAGGCGCCAAACTAGAACGGTTAAGAGAAACGGTCCGAACAGCCTAGTGTCGGGTACAACATGCACTTTATGCCGTTTAGAAATATTAAATCCTCAAAAACCTAAAGTTTCACCTTTATAGTGCTTTATTCAGCCGAGCTGCTGACGGAGTAGCGTTAGCATGTTATGAAAAATGTCGCTCTTTTGTTATGGTAAGACTTGACGACAGAGAAAACTCGGACTTTTAAGAAAATGTCCGCTTATCAATTAACCGTTACTCGGTCGATAAGATCAATCCACTTTAGATTAACTCGTTAATTATAACTTACATCCCTGCTTGTGTGTAGTTATGTCCCTGTGTGAATCAGAGAAAGTCCACAATGCAGTTTGCCTTTGTATAATCACTCCCCCCTGAGAAAACAGCAGTGCAAATAAAATAAAATATGACAGTAATGCTCATAACGAGTGTATTCACGCTTTGAACTTGACCCAAAGTCAACCCCTCTGCTCAGCTTTGGACTATTTCTGGCTAGACCTGCTGTTTGTTCAGGACTCACTTCAAATAATCCCAGTCTCAGCCCTGCTGTGACATTTCTCAGCCTCCATCAGCCGCTGTCTGAATACCACAACCTCATACCCTCCATCATTCATACGCTGCACATCCACACATTCAGTCCTGAGCTGAGCTCTGCTGAAGTTACACAACTTGCATGTGTTTTATCTCCAGCCAATGCAAGATGCAAGCGTATATCAGACTCTCATGCTAATCTGGCTAATGCAGACTTGACAGGTTTAAGCTGTGATGACATAGGATGTGTCTAACAACCAATTCATGCAATATCATGTCAAGTTGCTTTGCAATGTAGCGCCACAGAACGGCTTTGTGTCTAAACAGTAAAATGTTCTCTGTAATCTTCATTGGGGCCTGTCGTAGCCTGGTGATGGTGCAGCAACCCCTAACCCTCATCCTACTGGTAGCATCAACCTGCTAGTGACTCAATATGCTAGTGATAGCCCTCATGCTAACAATAGACTTACACCTAAGATACGCATTTTAGCTCATTTAAAGCTATGTTGTTGACGCCATACACACTACTACGGACAGCCTTTAAGGTGACCTTACCATTTTGGCTAATTGTAGCTAATGTTAGCATACAGAATGGAGTAAGTCCATGTTAGTCAACACAATAATGATTGGAATTAGAAAACTGGGCTCCAAACAACACGCGCACTTTAAACTTTTTTATTTTTAAATTTTCTATTTTTAATCCATCACCTCTCTTAGACGTTCAAGTTTTCCATCTGTTTTACTTTAAACTATTGTTGCTTATTCTGTAGCAAACCTCTTTTTTTCTTTTGTTTTTTGAAACATCTTTTACAGATTCGATTCCCTTTGATCACATTTCAACCACAAACTGAGGTGTATTTCATGTAACAAACCAACAATAAAAAAACTTTTATTTTTTCACCATTAAGATTCTGAAAAGTGCATTTATATTCAGCTCTTTTTACGTTACGTTAAACATTACTCTTGATCAGGGCCTGCCCTGTTTCATTAAGCACTAAATCAATCACATGATAAATTAAAACAAACTCAATTATTTCCTTTTGCATGATTAATCATTTTTGTATTTTCTCTCTTTGTACCAAAAACTGGATTTAAAATGTTTTTTGCCTGTTGCTTTGGTCTTAAATAAACCTGTTTTATTATTATTATTTAGTTTACAGCGACTTCATAATTAATAGTATTTCTTTTTGTTTATTTTGGATATTTAAAATGTCTTCCAGTTTCAGTGTTAAATGTTAATTAGAATTTAAAGTTTATTGGTCTGTTAGAATATAATGACAGTTTCAAGAAAATATGCAAAGAAATGTGTTTCTCATTAAAAGTTATACTGCAGCTTTAATGGAAACACTACAATTGCAAAAATGTTTGACCTTTGTCAAACTTTTGTGCACATTTGTAATAGAAACGCAGCTTTTGACCTTAAAAACACACAATATACAAACATAGTGTAAAAAAGTCAAAGGTGTGGGAATACTTTAGCATCCAGAGTAAAAAGTTTCCATGTTTCAGCTCAGCATTTTGTAATGTATTGCAGTTTGACTAATGAAAACAATGTTTTCACTCCCATTCATAAAGGTTATGCTTGGAGCGCTGCCACACATGACTCCAGGGGCTGTTTAGTCCTGGGAATTACTTTTGGATTTGTAAAAATGGGAAAAGAGAGAGAGAGAGAAAGCTGCTCGGTATCAGCAGCCATCTACTGTCTGATTCTGTCACGCTCTGGTTAGTCGGCAGCTACGTGCCTCACTTTGAACGAGTACAGGATGTTCTAGCAGGCTGAGATAAAAAAACAAAACAAAAGGCAGAACAGGCAGCAGGATCTTAGAAACATTTCCCTTTCTGTTCCCGCCTGCAGCTCAGCACTTCTTGGAAAGCATCAAACATGACAGTTTTGGTTTTATAACATCTAAATTCAGGTTATTTCCAGTTGACTTGATGAAAACTGAAATGGAAACAAGCTGAATAAATTTATTTGGATTAAAAGTAGAAGACAGAACTGACCTACACTGCAAAAACACAAAATCTTACCAAATATTTTTGTCTAGTTTCTAGAGCACAGGTGTCAAACTCCAGTCCTGGAGGGCCACTGCCCTGCAGCTCTGCTCTGCTGCACCATCTGAATATAATAATTAGGTCATTAGCAGGACTCTGGAGAACTGATCTGCACAAGAAGGAGGTAATTAAGCCATTTCCTTCCAGTGTTTTGTACCTGAGGCACATCGAAAAACTGCGGCACAGCAGAGGACTGGAGTTTGACACACCTGTTCTAGAGCAAATATCTTGAAAAAAAGATTAAATTAACTTGCAAGTAACTTTTCAGCAAGAAATGGATGCTTTTTTAAATAAATAATTTTTTAATATTGATGGAAAAAAATATATTTCTATTGGCAGATTATTTTGCTTATAACATGGGAAAAATGTCTTAGTGAAATAATCTGGCAGTGAAACAAGTCATTTTTCATCAATATTAAATAATTATTTACTTAAAATAAGTTTCTGAATCTTTCAGTAAAGTTATCTTTCGAGTTACAAGTTAGTAAAATTAAATAACACGTTTCAAAAACCTTCTGAAGGTAAAGTTACAAATCAGGAGGCGCTGAGCCGTTACCCAGCAACCACAGCAGAGCCCAGTCCGTTGCCTAGCAACCCAAACTGAGTTCCAGGATGTTTGGTTGGCTGGTGTGACACTTTTTGAATAAAAGCACATTTTTTCTATGGCGACATCTTTAAAGGAATGTCTAAAATCACTTTATCTGAGGCTCAAAAATGGAGCAGAGTGTTAGCAGAGCTGTTAGCTTAGCTTTGCTTAGGCCTCTGGTTTCAGATAAGCTTTAAACAGAAAACATTTAAACTGTCTAAAAACCAAATTGTGTCTCCAATATTTTATTTTTGTGCAGCATGGGTCCAGAAAAAAGAAGCTTACCAAACAGGCTGTAGATAAAAACATTTTATTTGGTTTTCTCTATACCTGTAAATGTTTACATTTTGCAGTTACACTGAATTTACATGAATCAGGTTGGCTTCTTCAGGAGCCCGTAGATCTCTGCGTCAGCCTCTGATGTGTGAGACGTTCAGAATCAGATTCCTGTGCAAACGTACATGAAATGCCCAAAATGAGCCGAGCTTTAGCCAGGAGGTGAAACTCCGAGGAGGTGAAACTCCGAGGCCTGGACCAGATTCCAGTGTCAGTTTCACATTTTCTATCATACAGTTTCTGCAGTTTTAATGCCCTGCACTCCAAAAAATAACAAAAACAAAATCTCACAAAGTATTTCTGGTCTAGTTTCTAGTGCAAATATCTCAGTTCACTTGAAATAAAACAAAACTGACTTACAAGTAACTTTTCAGCAAGAAATAGGAGCTTGTTTTAAGTCAATAATTCCTTGATATTGATTTTAAAAAGTGCTTATTTCTGCTGGCTGATTATTTCACTTCACAACTGTTACTTAGCAACGCCAGCCAAGCCCAGCCGTTCCCTAGCAACCCAGTTCTAGTTCCACTGGCAGATTATTTCACTTCACAACTGTTACCTAGCAACGCCAGCCAAGCCCAGCCGTTGCCTAGCAACCCAGTTCTAGTTCCACTGGCAGATTATTTCACTTATAACGTGGGAAAAATGTTTTGTTGTAAGTGAAATAATCTGCCAGTAGAACTAGTAGTTTTTCTTCAATATTAAGGAATTACTAACTTAAAACAAGCTCCTCTAAATCTTGCTAAAAAAAAATCACTTTTAAGTTAGTTTTGCCATTTTTTCAGTGTGCTAATATATTTGCACCAGAAACTTACCAAAAACCCTTGGTATTATTTTCTATTTTTGCAGTGCGTGCCTGTAATGTGTATCCATTTTCCTGACTGAGCGAGCGTCCAGCTAAGTAACACTGCTTTAATATCTGCTTACATGCGAAAGCTGACCGTCTCATCACAACAGCATCTGTAAAAAGTTAAAGAATATATTAGATTAAATAGTATTTGAGTCTTTCTTCCTGAGTAAATACACCGGCATATATAATATATTAATTTACACGTTGCTACTGAACATTCAGTGTTCGCAGAGCTGAAGCTAGGAGCTCATGCAGCTGCAGCTCGTCCCTCAGTCTCTGCAGTTTGGCTCATCACAGTTACAAAGATACACGATTGAGAAACATTTATATTGTTATTTAAGCAGATAAAGTGTCTTTTCTCCAGGTAGCAAAGCAACAATAAAGGCTTCAGTGTGCAGTTTCTTTCCAGCTTGCAGGGATAAATCATGCAGCAGCTCAGTATTGTTTATGATCAGAGCTTCGTTGTGAGCGTTGTGCTTTTCCAGACTGTCTTCTGGTTGTGAAGCAGCTGGTTGCAGTCCTCTGCTCTGACGAATCAACGCTTTGCAGGCGTTCGCTGCGGCTGACTAATGTTGAGAACAGATGTGCCATCGCAGAAACACCCAGAGTGCAGCTACAAATTCAGATGCAGACGCATTTATCAGCACCTCAGGTCAAAGTCTGAAAGTCAAACTATCTGTTCCTGCAGCCGCTAAAGGATTTAGAGAAATCCTTCCTTCAGCTCGACTACAACTCTCCCACATCAACCAAATTAGCTTCTTAATGAAATCAAAACTATCCCTGTGAAATAAATTAAGGTGTTTTTTTCTTAAGGTTACATATTTTTTAGCATTTCTAAAGCCTAGGGCTGCAATTAATGATCATTTTAGTAAGAGATTCATCGATTATTCTGATGATTAATCGGATAAAAATATTGGCATATTTTTAATTTAATTGTAGAAATACATTAAAAATGCAAGTAATCAAATAATTAAATTCAACATTTTATTCGTTTAGTAAATCTGAACCGAGTGAAGCCAAAACAGAAAAAGGTGTTTTTTTCTAAAATGTTAAGTACGGTGGACGAACTGTCATGCTGTGGGCCTCTTTTTCTCCCAAACACCCTGGACACCTTGTTAAGTCATGGCAGGATTTCTACAATGTCAGATGATTTTAAATAAAAACGATGATCTGAAATCTCTGTGGTGAGAAAAACGGGTAAAAGTCTGGATTTTTCTACACTTTCAAGTCCGATTATATTAACATTTGAAATATTTTGTTTACATATAATTTACTAGAGGTGTTAATAAATGTCTGCTTCCACATATCTTCCACATATCTACTGCATATTTATTCTTCATTTTCTGAGTCCTTAGACCTGCAGCCTCTCAGAACAGCCAAAAAAATCATTTAAAGCCGCAAATGTTGCACGACTTTAGAAAAAACAACTAAGAAATTTAGACAAATATCTACTTTAGGGAATTTGTTGTCAGTTTAAAGAATCACCGATTTATTTATATTTTTATGATTTAAAATGAAGCTGATGGATATACTTTTTTTAAACGATGGAAAATGCAATTAAATTAAATTTTAAAAAACTGACCTAATCTGGTACTTTCAGTGTCGTCCTGTTTGGAAATCCAGAAGCTAACATCTATACACTGCAAAAACAAACACACAGTGTTACAAAGAGTTTTTGTCTAATTTCCAGAAAAAATCTGCTGTAGTTTTGACTTAAAGCAAGCTTTTATATTTTACTGAAATGTTACTTTTAAGTTAGTTTTGTTTTATTTCAAGTGTACTAAAATATTTGCACTTAAAATTAGACAAAAACTCTTGATAAGATTTTGTGTTTTTGCAGTGTAGCTTCTAGCTTTGGCTGCTATAGCTACCTGGCTAAGCTATAGCTAGTTGGCTGAGCTATAGCTAGCTGGCTAAGCTATAGTTAGTTGGCTGAGCTATGGCTAAGCTATAGCTAGTTGGCTGAGCTATAGCTAGTTGGCTGAGCTATAGCTAGCTGGCTAAGCTATAGCTAGTTGGCTGAGCTACAGCTAGCTTCAGCTGACTTCTTTTCTCCATTTTTTGCAGGAATAAAATGGAAATCTATTAAAAATTCAGCATTTGTTTTTATATTTGTACTAAAATGGTTGTTTTTCATTTTTGGTTAGTTTTTAGGTCCGATGAGCCATTTGTGGCTCCGGAGCCGCAGGTTGCAGGCCCTGCTGTGGCCTTTAATCTTTAATCTTTTGCCTGTAATTCTGCTGATTGTTCGTTTGCCTGAGTGGCACCAGCGTCCAGCAGAGTCATGTCTTCCCGCAGAGACACGGCGATGGCGTAGTCGTGCGGTTTCAGCGTCAGGCCATACTTGTAGTCCAGGGTTAGCGTCTTCGCCGGGTCGGTGGCGATGCGGCACTGGTGCGCCAGCAGCGCCGTGAACAGGAACAGCTGCATCTTGGAGAGCTGCTCGCCGATGCACCGCCGGCGACCCAACGAGAAGATGAGCACGTTGGCGGTCAGGTCTTTGTTCAGCGCCCCCTGGGGGTCCAGGAAGCGCTCGGGGTCGAAGGTCCCCGGGTTGGACCACGTGGCCGGGTCGTGGTTGATGGACCACTGGTTTATGAAGATGACGGTGTTCTTTGGAATGGCGTAGCCCATGATGGAGGTGTCTGTGACGGTCGAGTGGGGGATGGTGAGCGGGACGAAGCTGGTGAAGCGCATCACCTCGTAGAGGAAGGCCATGACGTACGGCAGCTCGGCCTGGTCCTCGATGGACGGCAGGCGACTCCGGCCCACGACTCTGTCCACCTCCAGCTGAAGACGCGTTTGGATCTCAGGATACCTGAAGGTGAGACGTCAGCGTGTAACTTTTACAAAAAATATATGCTTTTTTACATATTTGTTAAAACTGCACCGCTCCAGACCAAACACAACCAATCAGAGCCAGGAGGCGGGGCTTGATGCTGTCAGTCAACCTCGTGAATGCGCTACTAAACATGCTAATGGTGGAGAAACGCATGTCCATTACAGGAAAACTGTTTTCCTTGCTTTCATTAGCTAGTTAGCATGCTATGATATGAGGAAGAAGCTGTAGTAGCAGTGGAGGAGCAAGGATGATTGACAGCGCTAAGACCCGCCTCCTTTCTTTGATTGGTTGTTTCTTGTTAGCAATGGCAGGAGGCAGAGGAGCTTCAGTTTTTTCACAAATTATCTGTCTCATATCAAACTGTTACCACATAGTGACAGTTTTAACAAATATGTGATAAATATGTTTTTTATAAAAGTTTGATTCTGCAGCTTTAACCCGTTTTTCTAAAAACCGATAACATAAACGCGCTAGCAGTCCCTCACTGCAAACAGCTGACTGTTCACTTTGACCAGTGTTCAGTTTCACTCCTTGCATTAGACACATGCAGTAACACTTCCTCATGTCTCTGCAGGGTTAGCAGGAAGCAGCGTGAGCTGATCAGCTGCTGCTCCCCGCAAAGTGAAAACAAAAAGACTGAAAACTAAAAACATGTCGAGAAGTCTCTTAAAATGTGGTTAAAGTTTATCAAATCAGGCCTGACTTGACCTGCACTGACCTTCATCTAAAACACATGGAATTAAACTTGCTTAAATTTGCACCAAGTGGCTCAAAGTGAGAATGCACTAAATGTGACGCATAGGGGCGCTGCGGCGAGAGGGGGCGCCAGAAAAAAAAGGCGATTGGAGTCATGCTGAGGGTAAATATGGAGGCAGAAAAGAAAAAACAGAGGAGGAAACAGGCATAGAGATGTCATAGGGATGAAAAACGCTTTTCAAAATACACGGTAATTAATTTCAGTCTATCAAGAGGAAGCTTGTAAATATTCAGATTAGTTTAAGTTACTAGTAAATTGACAGGATCGTTATCGTCTTGCAGGTTTATAGTGGTGCTAAAATGTGTCACACATCTCAGAGTAGAAAATAACTGACATGTTAAATCTATGATTAAATCAACAACCAAAGTCGGAGTAAATATCTTTTAAGATGCCGAGTTTAAAACACCTAAAACCTTAAAATCAGGGCTTGACAAACAGATAAACTTTCAGATTTCTTCTTTTAAAAAAAACAAAAAAAAAACACCTGTTTCCTGAGTTATGGAAATTGACGCAGGTATGTTCTGAGATTTAAACAAAACAGATGCTTTTTATCAGTTAGGGGTAATTAATGTTCATGTTTCACAAGAATCTAGAAAATCAAAGTAATGAAAACTGATTTTAAAGCCAATCTGGACTTCCAGGTTATTTTTGTTTCAGCTCAAATATCCAGTATGTAAAAGTTTCTTACTTGACCAGTATGAGGACGATCCACTGTAAAGCCGTGGACAGCGTGTCCTGGCTGGCTCCAAAGATGTCCCCCATGGTGGGGGTCACGTAGTCCTTCCCGGAGGAGAGACCCGCGGTCTCCGTGATTTGGTCCAGAGCCACGATGAAGGCGTCCGTCATGTCCCTGATGGCGCTCGACTCGATGGACTTCCTGTGCTCCATGACTTTATCCCGGATGAAAACCCCAAAGTCCCGGTTGAGGTTCTTGAAGTCCTCGAAGATGGTTTTGATTGGGTTGGGGAAGTACTGGAGCCACGGCATCACGTCCACGATGCTCCCCGCTCCCACGGTCTTGGTGAACTTGTCGTTCCTGCCCACCACCTCCCGGAACTCCGCATCCTCGTAGGTGTACCTCCTCCCGAAGCAGATGGCGCTCATCACGTTGGCCGTGGACACCACCAGGTCGGTGCCGGGCTGGAAGTACCGCTCCGCCCGCGTCTTCTCCACGAACCTCCGCAGAAGCTCCCTGAACTCGGCCAGGACGTGCTGCTCGAAGGTCCGCTTGGTCTGCGGGTTCCCGGTGGAGAAAGTGCGGACGGTGGACTGCGCCAGTTTGCGGTGCGTCTTCCACGAGTCCGAGACGGTGCCGAACGCCATGCTCTGACCGTCGGAGATGAACCGGAAGGAGGTGAAGTCCGGCCTCCCGGCGAAGTCCAGACCCTGCTTGATGAGCGCCGGTCGGATGGCGTCGCCGTTCAGCACCACCACGGTTCGGCTGCCCAGCTGCATCTGGAACACGTTGCCGTACTTCCTCGCCATGCGGGTGCAGTACAGGTGCGGCGTGTTGCCGAGCTGCGCGGCGTTCCCGATAACGGGCCAGGCGAAGGGCCCCGGCAGGCCCGGAGCGGCCCCGCGGCGCCGGAGCCACAGACACACGGACAGCAGCAGAGCCAGGCAGGCCGCCAGCGGGGCGCCGGGAGGGAAACGGTTAACTGAGGGCAGAGACGCTTCCATCACGCAGATCCTGCGGGACGAAAATAATGAGGTCATTAATAATAATAATAATAATAATAATAATAATAATAATAATAATAATAATAGATTTTCTGGAGGTAAATCTGAAAGTAATTCAGATTTTTTTTTTATCTTTTGATGAATCACCTTAAAAGCAACAAAAATCAGATGATTCCTCTATATTTCTACTGCGGAGGTTTTGCAGCCGCAGACTTCCCGCTGCGCGTTTTCTGCCTGCAGAGCGGCGCTGCGGGTCTTTTATCTGCGGGCGGCTGCAGCATCACGGCCCGTCGGCGGCTCCGGTGCAGTGGGCAGGTTTGATGCGAGGGGGGGGCACCGTCCTCCGCTTCTCCTCCCACCATCACCTCCTCCTGAAGCTGCCTGCTCTGTGAGGCAGGCACCATCATCATCATCATTACTGTTATTATTAGCACCACTATGGTGGTTATTGTTTCATTTATTTATGGTTATCATTTATTTCGCCTGAAAACTCCCATTGGGGTTTTAAAAATCGCTTTAGAACAGAATCTGACCGACATTTGCAGAAAATTCAAAGCAAAACAGAAAAAATTAACAAAAAAGACATTTACAGACTGATGATTCCTCCCAAAATCAAATAGAAAAAAAATGCTTTAGAGCATTTTGTGACAGTATTTAGTGTTTTATTATTCAAAAGTAACACCTTTAGATGAATTAAGTCAATGATTAATTGATTATTTTTAAAGTATTTTATTATCAAGTTGGACGAAGTTTATCATCAGTATTGCAAATGATAAGAGAAACATTTTAATATTGCAGAATTGATTGTATTTTTCTTAGAATAATGCATTTAAATGAGTTAAAATCAATCTCGACTAGAGCATTTTTTATATTATTATAATAATTATTATTATCCCGATGACGTATTTTGAGCATGATAAATTATAGGACTTGAACAAAATCATATCTTCTTCTTTTTTTTTATTCTATCATACTGCTGGCTTTATTTAATTAATAGTTTATTTAAGAAGATTCTCATATAAAAACATAAACAGCAGCGACTCTCCAGCCGGAAGGGAAACGTGACGCCGACATCCTGCAGGTTCAACAGAGTTCATTCCGTCTCATCTCGATCCGAACAGAAACATTTTAAATGCTACATGTTTTAGTTCTCATTTCAAATTAAAAGCTTTGCAGATTCACGGAGAGGCATTAAAACACAACAAACTGAAAATGTTTACGTCCTTAACTCTAAACGTCAGTTTCAGTCTGGATCGTTTCGGTTTTAAAATCTACATTTTCTCCAACAAATATTTAAAGCCTGAGAAGATTTAAGTCTGGGTTACAAATAAGGAAGCCGTGAGATCCAAAAAGGATTTAGCAGCGTTAGTACTTTTGAGACGGAGTTGGTTATTAAATCCGTTCATATTTTCGGATTAAATCCCCGCCAGGCTGCGTTTTCCTGCGGAGCCACAAGGAGGGGGCGAACCCGCAGGTTTCCTCATCAACGTGCGGCGCCGGCGGCGCGATCACGCAGGACGGGCGGGGACGTTACTATAACCCCGGTCCAACTGGAGGAGTAATAACGGAACAAAAACATGAAATGTGTTTTATCGTCAAACATCTGATTCAGATCAAACTTACAGCTGTAAAATTAAAACCTGCTGCTAATCACATGAATCTACTCTGAAAGTGTTTTAATGTTATTTCCTTCTCGCATTGAATTATTATTATTATTATTATTTGACTTCATCTTGATTCTCTGAATGTTTTTCTGCAGGAATGATGTTTATTTCTAACTTTGTTGCTCAGATTTGATGTTTTCTGCGCTTCAGCACCGCGGACAGCGGCTCAGACCGACTGAACATGTTCGACCCTAGAAAAACACATTTAACTTTATTTTTCACCGGTCCTAACTTAAAAAAACTAAATGAAACCAGCATAAAGCCGCACTAACATAAAAGAGCATAAATATAGCGACTTATCCCGTCGGTTACGGCCGTAAAGATGTCATAATAATTTTTCTAAAATATATTCTGATAGGAGATATAAAAAAAACAAAACAAATGTGTCTCTTTGAATAAACATAAGTCAAAAATTTTACTCTTTTTAAATTCCCCAATACGTGAAGACAGTCTTGAATATATTAATCCAATTAAATATTAATTTATTTTTATTTATTTTTTTAAAGTTACTATATCATAAAATAATTTAAATTATAATTGAGATTTTTAAAAAAAGTCATTTTAAGTTAAAAGGACGACGGGAGAAATTTGGCCTTTTGTATATTTTAGTTTTTAGCAAATCAACATCAAACGACACGTTTCGCAGCTCTGAGGCTTTTTATTTTTATTTTTAAAATGCATTTAATAGAAAGCGAACTCACTGCGTAAAGACCCTCAGGCTCGACGTCACCCTGATGACGTCACTACGACCCGTCACAGTGTCCGCTGCTGATCCGAGGCTGGAGACAAACCAGTGGAAATGGTTCCCGCCTCTCTCCACATTTAATCTCCTGTTAAGCGAATCTCTGTCAGAGAAAACTGAGGCGGGCCTCGTCATTTTTCCGTTTCCTGTTTTATTTCTCACCTAATATCTCAAACAAACGTCTTCAGGTGTTTCATGTTGAACATAAATATCATTTATTTCAGCAGCTCAAGTCAAAATGTGGATCTCGTAGAATCACGGAGTGGCTGACAGTCATATGCAGAAAACAAGAAAATAAATGTAGTTTTAATGCAGAAATGTTCTGTAGCGGCACTCTGCACAAGGAAAGTTTAGTGGAAGGAAAATCTGTGATAAAACCGATTGGAGGGTTTGGCAAACGGTAACTTTTGGGTTGAGGTTCAGTTTGACGTTTCCATAGTTAGGAAGAAACATAGAAATAAATGTTTACGTCTTTAATCTGTTAAATCAGGGGCCCCCAAAGTGGGTCCTCGAGGGCCGACATCCTGCATGTCTCCCTGGTTTAACGCACCTGGATCAAATGATGGTTCGTTAGATGGCCTAAGAAGAACATTGACATGCTGAAAAGGGAGAGAAGTAAACCATGCAGGATGCCGGGCCTCCAGGACCCGCTTTGGGCACCACTGTGTTAAATGAAGGCTGTTCCCTCTTTCAGTCGGTCGTCATTGTCAAAATATGAGTTTTCATTCTGGTGTTAAATTTATTGAGTTAAATGTCGCGAGCGACACTTAAAAGCAATAAATACATTTTATTTGACTTCACATTTCCTGATTTCTTGAAATATATCAAATTTACTCTCCATTAAGGACTTCAAATATATATGGATTAAAAAAACAACTTTAACTCTCATCATTTTCTTCATTAACTTTTAGCATTGGCGACCCCACAGGGTGGACAACGGGGGCCCTGGCCCCATCGTGGATAGATAGATAGATAGATAGATAGATAGATAGATAGATAGATAGATAGATAGATAGATAGATAGATAGATAGATAGATAGATAGATAGATAGATAGATAGATAGATAGATAGATAGATAGATAGATAGATAGATAGATAATACTGTATTGATGACCAAAGCGGATTTTTTCCCCACCATAACACACAAAAATCAAAATACAAAAAAAAAAATATATATAAAGTAATCTTCAATCAAGACATGAATGTAAATTAATTACTTAATTTACAAAATTTAAAATAATATTTATATATTTTTGGTTTATCATCTTAAAATAAATTCCTCTTTTAATGCAGTTGTATAATCTTGCAATTATTTCATTCATTTATTTATGCATCGTCCACGTCTGCGCCTCTTTAAAAATGCAGGGGAAGTTATTTACACTTCTGACAGTTTCTGCTCATTAAATGAATCAAACACTGTAAATATTCAGCCATATTCCAGTAAAACAAATGAAATAGATCAATTCCACACTGACTGGTATTTCTAGTTTGTACGTGGTTTTTAAACAGGGTTCACCAATAACAATATGTAAGGTAAGGTCATTTTAAACACATTTTCAGCAACAAAGCAATTCAAAGTGCTTTAAATGAAATAAAAGGAAAACAGAAAAAGTTCATATAAAGAAATAAACCACTGCGCCCCCTCCTGGTGGCGCCCATTTTCGGGAGGTCCCAAATCCTGGCATTACCATCTATTATTAGTCACTGCTGCAGTTCCCCTCCTGCACTAATCGCTACGTAAACTCTGCGTGACTCTTGAAAAGCGCCCCAAATCCGCTCATTTGCTGGTGTTCGGAGGCAGAGCGGTTCGGTAATCCTGTCCGGGTTCGCAGCGCGGTGACCTCCAGCAGCTGCAGCGGACACCGTGACCCCGCCGGGTCCCTCCCTCCCTCCCGCCGTGACTGACAGCTCCGCCGCTCATCGCGTGTGAACGAGCATGGAGGTCATGCAGGAGCGCAGGAAGGCGTGTTGCAACCGACAGTCTGCGCTCACGCTAATAAAACAAATAGAAACGGCGCAGAGTTGTACTGCGGAAATTCCAGCCTGATGTGATTTCATCATGTTTCTCATTCTGCATATTTTCTCTACCAGGAAGTGACATCATCTGCAAACATTAGGCTGATTTATGAACGTTATTAGTGGCACATTTCACAAGAAGATATTATTTTAGTAAAGTCTGAGGTAATCCTCTGTGGTTGCGGAGCTGTCACGCACACTACTCCCACTTAAAAACCCGCAAAACCCACCTGACCCATGGCAGTGGTTTACTGCTTTATTGTTTCTGAAAGGTTTAATATCAGAGAAACATTCAGGTCAAAGTGTTTCATGGCATTTTCTCACTAAAGACAGAACAGCTGATCCAACTTAAGCACGTTGTGTTAATTTATCACAAGGAAACAAATTAAGTTTATCCAACTTAATGGTCAAAATAACGTAAATAAACTTCATTTCATTAAGTTGGATCACCTGTTGTCTTTAAGTGTTTTCTCCCTCCTCGTAAAATGAATTAATCTTTTATTGCAGTTGAATAATCATGTAATTATCTGAGTACTGTTTATGTCTGCTCCTCTTTAAAAGGGCAGTAGCAGGAAGTTATTTACACTTCACAGTTCCCGCTCATTAAATCGGTCATAAACAATAATATACAGGCATTTCAGGAAATAACACACAGACTGATGTTTCCAAGCCTTTATTAGAATATTACATATAACCAATTGTTAGAGATTTTTTGGTATTATCATTTTGTTGTTACTTTAGTTCATATTCAGTCTAATGTTAGAGCAGATTAAAATGTTCTCTTCTTTAGTGTGTGTATTAACTGACCTGGGGGGTCACAGCTGCCTGTTCATCTTCAGGTGAAACAGTTTGACCAAGATTTGAACCGGGCTCAGGCCGTAAATCAGATATCGCATCTGGAACTGGGTTGCTAGTTGTTTAGGTAAATTGTTTTACGACCTTTGCTGTGTTTAGGTAAAATGTTTTACGACCTTTGCTGTTTTTTCTCTGCTGTCTATCTTGCCTATCCTCCCTCTTTGAAGTTTGAAAATAAAAGACAAGCTTTACCCAAAGATTTTCAGAACGCTCTATGAACAGCTCGGAGGAGCAATTGATAGAGTTTGTTCTCCTTTGCAAAGTTTGTCATAAAATTCATATACGTTGTCTGTGGTTCTTTTATGTAGGTTCTAGGAAAATACCTATCATTTTGGTGCCGAAACCCGGGATCTCTCATACCGACCGCTGTCAGGCAGAGGAAGACGCGCTGAATCCGTGCACGGCCAGAGTCAACTGGACCTGGAAAGAAAGACCCAGGAAGTAGAATTCTTCGCTGGGCCAGCGACGTAGGTCCGACTTTGTCTGCCAACGGCGGAGTGACGAGATCCGACTGGACAACCCGAAAACTACAGAAACGTAGGTGAATTTTAAAATGGCTATTTCAGTGGTTTGAGAATCCTTGTATGATGTCGCTCTGCTAAAACTCAGTGGTTTGAGAATCCTTGTATGATGTCGCTCTGCTAAAACTCTGTTCGAGGAGACCCCATAAGGGCAAGTCCTCAGGCGGATAGGAAGCTTGTCATTGCTGTGTGGTTTTGATTTTTGATGGGTAAAATATCACTGGTGCTGAGTTATCTGACAAGGCAAAAACAGATAATGTTGCCATTACTGTGCTGGTATTGCTGGTTTGCTGCTACTTTGATGTGTGTGTGTGTGTGCGTGAAAGAGTAGTGTGAGAGTGGTTGGAGGTTTAAATACCGCTTTGTATTTTACCTCATATAAAACAGTGGAATTAAGCAGCAAACCTCTTGTGGATGCAACAGGCAAGATTCTCCCACTCGAAAGAGTCGAAGCGGGGAATACCACAACAAGGTATTTTAATTGCTGGCCCACTGAAAAGATCTCCAGTTCATAGGACTCCCTAGGAGTCAACGAACCTGGACCAAATTTAAATAAATTCAAATAAATAATATTTTCAAGCTGAAATTGCAAGTGTTTTAAATATGGGAAATAAACATTCTTGTAATTCCTCACTTATTGAGGGCCCCGATGGAGATGAAAAGTACATGCTGTCCAGGTTTCCTGGTAGCACTGTACACATGGAAAAATGGAGAAAGAAATATAAAATAGACGGAAAGCTAAAAATCGATAAATGGCAAGCAATTGTGAGAATTTTGGAGAATAGTGTAGCAAGAAAAACGGGGATAAAAAAGATTAAAAAGGAGGATGAGTTGAGATGTGCTAAAATATGGTTAAAAGCAGCCACAGACCGGAAAGAACAAATTAAAAAGATTAAAGACAAAAAGCTTGTAGAATCAAATAACTTATTTGTAAGACCAGAAGACAATGAAATGGTGCTATCCAGACGGAATGCTCCAGCGGGGCAGGGAGAGCAGGTACGGCCGACTGCTCCTCCCCCAACCGCTGAAGCAAGTTCGTCTGCCTCTGTCCCAGTAGCAACAGCCCCGGCAGACAGTCTTCCGGACGCGCCCGCTACTGGCAGTAAGGAGCCCCAAAGTAGTCTGTATCCCTCACTGGAAGGTTTAGATCCACCCCCGTATGCGGGAGACAGAAGTCAAACAGAACATATGCCAATTGAACAGCCACATTACAATTTAAGGTTAAATCCTAAAAAGAAGATCCAATATAGTCCTGATTTCCACGGGGGACATGTTGAAGAGTACCCCATGATACAGGTACCAAACCCTAATGCTGGTGCGGATGATTCACCACATACATATGTTTTTAGACCCTGGAATTTAGAGGAAGTCCGGAAAGCTGTGGAAGGAATAACACCTGCAGCAGAGGATCCCAATAAATGGATAGAGGACATGACTGGATTAATTCATTCTTATAGACTGAACGGAGTTGAAGCGGGGGCAGCAGCCATGACCTCGCTAGGAAAAGACTGGGCAAAAGTAAGGGGAAACTATACGGGAAAAAATAGAATAGGCCCAATACTATACCCTGATGGAGAAAACCCAGAGCTGAGTAACGAATACAAAGCACAATGGGATCCAGTATGTGAAAGAGTTAGAACAGTTTTCCGTAAAAAGGCAAACTACAATCACTTAGCGGGGATAAGACAAAAAACTGGAGAGGACGTAGACGACTTTCGTCTGCGGTTTGAAAAAGAGTTCAAAGTTCACAGTGGGATTACCTATGATGAAGGGCCCGACAGCGTATATCAACAACAACTGAAAAACGCTTTAATGTCAAGTTTCCGCCCTGAAATTGAGGGCTGGATTAGAAAACACCTGGTCGAATATGATGCTGCCTCAGTCCCACAACTGATGACATGGGCACGTCATGCAGAAAAAGTAGTAAAAAAACCAAAAACAGGGTCAGATGTTTTTCATCTGGAGGATTTTGGAGAAATAGAAACCTCTGCCTTTTTCCGTGGCCCTCGAGAGGCCGAGGGAGAAACAAAGGCAGGAGAGGTCACCCTGAGCAGCGACCCATAAATCACACCACACAAGACGAAGATGTCTGCTGGCGTTGTGGCAAGTCAAACCATTGGGCAAAAGATTGCAAAGCAAAGAACGTAAAGGACTATAGAAGTAGCAGATGGGAGAAAAAACAAAAGCCTAACTCCTCAGTATGACTAGATTCTGCCACACCCAAACAAAACACACCACCAGATCAAATTGGTGTAATGGTGGACATATGTGCAGCTTGGGATATGTTAAATGCATTAAAAGAAAACCTTACATCACACTGAATGTTTGTGGGGAAGAAGTTGAATTTCTATGTGACACCGGTGCATGCAAAACGGTTCTTAAAACTAAAATAAAAGGTGTAAACCCCACAAACGAGTCTATTTGGGTAAAATCTGCCGATGGACAAACGCATAGAGAAAAAATGTCAAAAAGTACATTTTTTAAAGACCCTGAGACAGGAATTAATGTAAAAGCTTCTGTTGTGATGTCACCTAAATGTCCAATAAATCTGTTAGGTAGAGACCTAATGACAAAATTAGGAATAGCAGTAGTCCCTGTACAAGATGGGATGAGAGCTGTCAGATTAAAACATTCTGATATGTACACAGTTCAAAAAATGAACAAATCTACTGTTCATATGATTTAAAGCCAGCTGACAATCCTCATGTCCCAGGAAAGCTTCTTAGAGAAGCTCGTGAACAGTTGGACTCACCTGAAACGGAAATGAACTACAATCAGTTGCATGTAACAATGAACATCCTAAATGATCCACAGGATGATTATGTTAAAAAGTTTTTAGAAACAAATCCTGTGACACTGGCTGTGACCGAAATGTTCACAGACCGACGGTCTTATGCAGCTGTGACTGTGCTCCTTCCGACTAGCCAAATAGAGCTGTATAAGTTACCGGCTAATCCACACATTTCATTATTCAAGCCACATAATATCACATGGGTAGATGTGGGTAATAGAACTAAAATGGCTGGTGAAGCCGCTGATTTCAAAGAAGGTGAAGACGGTTGGAGCTACAGCCCCAGCTGTGACGTCTGGAAACAATCACTATGTGAAGTAGTCACAGGCACAGCTCAAGTCCACGCGTTTGAGTGACACACAAACATATTTTTGACAGGAAAGGATGTAGCTGAACTAGCTGAACTTCCAGAAAACTTGTGGACAAAAGGTCCCTCTGATGTCGGGTTGCTTGGTTCAATTCCCCCGGTGCAAATTAAAGCAAAATCTAGCTGGAGGCCTAGAGTAAAACAATACCCTATAAAACCAGAAGCACTAAACGGGATTAAACCAGTAATTGAAGGTTTGTTAAAAGGAGGAATCATAAAAAAGTGTTCAGATTCTCCTTGTAACACACCTATTTTTCCTGTTCAAAAGCAAATAAAAAGACTGGCGTATGATTCAGGATTTACGTTCAGTAAATGAAGCAGTACAAACAAGAGCACCTAATGTGCCAGATCCACACACACTGCTAAACTCGCTTAAACCAAGCAATAAATTCTTCACAGTAATTGACCTCAGCAACGCATTCTTCTCTGTACCCATTCACCCAGATTCACAGTTCTGGTTTGCTTTTACCTACAGAGGTCAGGGGTACACATATACCAGATTACCCCAAGGCTTTGCAGACAGTCCAAGCATATTTTGTGAGGCAATTATGACCTGCTTATCTGATTTCCAAATGTCAGACAAAAGTCAACTTTTGGTGTATGTTGATGATCTATTAATAGCATCAGAGAGCGAGGAAGCTTGCAGAACAGACTCACTTGCTCTGCTGCACCATCTCTGTCAGACAGGGAACAAAGTAAACAAAGATAAGCTGCAGTGGGTGAGAGAAGAAGTAAATTATTTGGGACACACACTGTCTGCTGAGGGAAAGCAGATACAGAAAGCGAGAAAGGAGACTGTTTCTGAAGCACCTAAACCAGAAACTAAAAAACAAATGATGTCATTTCTTGGACTTTGCAATTACTGTAGAGCCTGGATTCCACACTATGCTGAGAAAACTCAGGCTTTACAGGATTTGATTCATGGCACCCCAATGGCCATGACTGATAAAATAGCTTGGAATCCAGAAGCTGAAAAAAGATTCACTGAACTAAAACAAGCACTAATGCAGGCAACAACTTTGATTCTTCCTAACTATGAAAAAACTTTTATTCAAACTGTAGATTGCAGGAATGGATTTATGACGTCTGTGTTACTACAAAACCATGGTGATAAGCTAAAGCCGTTGGCTTCCTACTCAAAGAAATTAGATCCAGTAGCACAGTCTCTACCAGACTGCGTCCAAGCAGTCTGTGCAGCAACATTAGCTGTACACATGTCGGCTGACATAGTCTTGTTTCACAAGATGGAGCTGTTAGTTCCACACGCGGTAGATGTTCTACTTTTGCAGAGCAAAATGAATTTGCTCTCACCAGCGCGACACCTTTCGTATACAGCAACGCTTTTGTCACAACCACACATTGTAATAAAGCGGTGTACGATTCTAAATCCAGCTACTTTGCTTCCATTACCAGATGATGGAACGCCACACAGCTGCATAGAAGCTACAGAGCACTTGCAGCTTCCAAGGCCAGACCTACAGGACACCCCATTAGCATTGGGAGAGGTCTGGTTTGTTGATGGGTCATGTTCAAAGGAGCCTACGGGTAAAATCAGACAGGTTATTCGGTTGTTGCTTTGCCAAATGAAATAATAGAAGCAGAAAAAATTTCCAGCACTCATTCTGCACAGGCAGCAGAATTGATTGCTTTAACGAGGGCATGTGAACTGGCAGAGGACATGCATTTGACGGTGTACACAGATAGCCAGTATGTTTTCTCTACTTTGTTTTATTTTGCAAAACAATGGGAGCGTAGAGGAATGACAACATCAACTGGGAAACCAGTGACACATGCATCTTTACTTAAAAATCTTTTGCAAGCAATACAACTCCCAGCTAAACTAGCTGTATGTAAATGCACGGCTCATACAACAAGGACGGATGAAGTTTCAAATGGGAACAGACTAGCTGACAAAATAGCTAAAGAAGCTGCAGCAGGGAAGCATGGGAAAGGAACTTTCTCAGCACAGACTGAAGGAGAACAACAACTGATAGACAAAAAAGTGCTGAAAGACATGCAGGACAATGCACCACAGGCCGAAAAAAGGATGTGGATAACTAAGGGTGCGAAAATTAATGATGAGAGCATTTTTGAAGTAAAGGACAAACCAGTTCTACCTAAATCTTTATTTAAAGCTGCAGCAATTGTGACGCATGGGCGCTGCCATGTGTCAACAGGGGGGATGGAAGCCATGATACAGCAACATTTCACAACGTATGGTTTAAATTCCTACCTAAAAAATTTTTGTACTGCATGTCCAGTCTGTGTGAAACATAACCCACAGGGAAACATAAGGCCAAAACGAGGCAGGTTCCCGAAACCATCTTATCCATTTCAAACTATGTATATGGATTTTATTGAGCTTTCACAAAGTGGGCCATACAAATACTGTCTGGTGATGATAGATGCTTTTTCTAAATGGGTTGAAATAGTACCATCAAAGTATGCAGATGCTTTGACAGTAGCGAAGGCTATTTGCAAAACTATTATCCCAACGCATGGCATCCCACAGACTGTTTACAGTGACAATGGACCACATTTTGTAAACCAAGTGATACAAAACATGGCATCTCACTTGGGAATGACATTGAAAAACCACTGTGCCTATCACCCACAGAGTGCAGGGCTTGTGGAAAGAACAAATGGCACGGTGAAAAGCAGATTAAGAAAGTGCATGGCAGACACTGGCCGACCCTGGCCAGAATGTTTAGACTTGGTGAAGCTCTATATGAGAATCACCTCAACAGCAGATGGTCTAACACCTTTTGAAATAATTCATGGGAGAGCTTACAGACTGCCTCTGTTTGCTCCTGACTTACAGAAAGCTGATGAAGAACAAACATTAGCAGATTATATGATCAGGACTCTTAAACTGAAGAAAGTGTCCAGTGCGAATTTACTGCCTTCTGACTCTTCTCCTCCACAGGAGGCACCTCCCATTAAGCCAGGTGACTGGGTCTACATAAAGGTCATCAAACGGAAGAACTGGGCAAGTCCACGGTGGGAAGGACCATTCCAGGTGTTGATGACCACACCAACAGCTGTAAAAATCGCTGAAAGACCCAGCTGGATTCATCTCAGTCACTGTAAGCTGCAGAGAGTGTTGGACCCCTAATCCGGAGTAGAGAGGAAGGTGGGCTTTATTGCCTCCGGGCTGCAAAGGGGTGCTACTTTTAGTGTGGTTCGTCTCAAACCCGGTGAAGAAACGCTTAAGATTCTCACTCTTTTAGTTTGGGGGTTCTGACATCTCTGTGTGCCGAGCAACAATGGGGACTCCATATGCCAGATGGATTTTCTACGGCGCTGTGACTGCAGCATGTTTGATGTTTGGAGAAGGACGTGAGCCTGAGTTCCACAAACACGACTACAGCACCAACCTGTGGTGGAAACTAATGAATAGAACCGCGTACGAGGGACATGCTGTGAACTGCTACGTGTGTGCGCAGCTGCCGGTTTCTATTCACAACTCAGGCCTCCGACCAGGTGACATTACTGACAACAAACAGATGTGTCTCTATGTTCTAAGCACCAGACCACGGCGCGTCCCACCCCTACGGGGAGACAGAGCGCGCGAGAAGGACTATTCAGCTGACCTCCGAATGGGAGAGGCTGTGCAAGGTCTGTTTGGATTTTTAAATTGTTCACTCGCAGACGATGTACTTCCTTTTGCATCATCTCAACAAACTGTATGGAAGATACCAGAGATCATTTCATTAGCAGGAGCTAAACCAGGATCTCTGGGGAACTGTGTCTACAATAATGGACATGTTATTCTAGGGACGTTGCCCTGGAACTTGTGTAACAGAGTTTACACCTACTGCGAACCGACACAGGATTTCATCGACTGCACAGCCTGCAGGGGTCAAAGGATGACTCCACACTGCAAAGTCTGGAAGGACAACCCAGACTGTGACAACTTGCTTCAGGAGAGGAGTTTCAACATCACGCATAAGACAAAGAGGAAACAGGAGACAACGCTGTGCAGTGCCATAGTGCCAGGAGACTATGGTTCACGTATGTTGGCAGATTGGTACTTCATATGTGGAAATGAAGCATACATGTTTTTACCAAAAAATTGGGGAGGACTGTGTGCTGTGGTTCCGTTAATCAACCCGATTGCGTTCATCAGGAAAGCACAAGATGATCCACGTACCCGCTCCAAACGAACAGTTATGTCAGAGGTCAAAAAATGGGGAGGCCTAACTACACACACTGGAGTTCCATGGGAATTCAGGATTTGGAACGGCGGAGAAAAATTCATGCAAGGTTTGTTTCCGTGGGTTGGAGTAGGTGAGATTCGGGACCACGTAGAGATAAACAGGTACGGATTACTGCGACTAATCAACATCACATACCAGCTGGCCAATGGCACCGCGAAGGAGCTGACTGAACTGAGAAACATGGTCATGCAAAATCGTGTTGTTCTGGATTTCCTCACTGCCCCTCAGGGAGGGGTCTGCAAAATTATTGGCCCAACGTGCTGCACTTTTGTGCCGGATGAAACAGGCACTGGAGGAACTATTTCTGATGCTCTATATGAGCTGGAGGATCTTAAAAAATATGTGGAGAGTGGAACACGCGGCTCATCCTTTTTTGATTTGTTTTCATGGCTCACGTCTGGTCCATGGTGGACTTTATTGTTAAAGCTCGTGACACCTATTCTGATTGTTTTGGTTCTGTTCTGTCTTTTTACGGGTTGCATTATTCCTTGCCTACGAAGTATGTTGTTTAAAACAATTAACACAACTGTTGTCAGTTATCAGCTAGCAAAGGCATCCTATGAGACAAATGAAGATGACTTGTTTCGAGGTTCTGACGATTTTCTGAACAATGATGATGTTCTGTAATCAATAAACAGATTAATTCATTTGCTGAATGATTCCTACACCGAAAATGTGAAAACAAGTGGTGTTAGAGATGAGAAAACTGCATTTGATTTTTTGCTGTTTCTTTCTTTTGTTTTTGTCCATTTCATTTATTCATTATATTAATTTAGTCATTGTGTCATTTTTATGTTTAGACTAGGGAAAAAAAAAAACATTCTTGCATTTATTGGTTCTATTTTATTTCTTTTCTTTTCTATGCTTGGCTTTTGAATAGGGTTTACACACGTGGTAAAATGATAAAAAGGGGGGAATGTTAGAGATTTTTTGGTATTATCATTTTGTTGTTACTTTAGTTCATATTCAGTCTAATGTTAGAGCAGATTAAAATGTTCTCTTCTTTAGTGTGTGTATTAACTGACCTGGGGGGTCACAGCTGCCTGTTCATCTTCAGGTGAAACAGTTTGACCAAGATTTGAACCGGGCTCAGGCCGTAAATCAGATATCGCATCTGGAACTGGGTTGCTAGTTGTTTAGGTAAATTGTTTTACGACCTTTGCTGTGTTTAGGTAAAATGTTTTACGACCTTTGCTGTTTTTTCTCTGCTGTCTATCTTGCCTATCCTCCCTCTTTGAAGTTTGAAAATAAAAGACAAGCTTTACCCAAAGATTTTCAGAACGCTCTATGAACAGCTCGGAGGAGCAATTGATAGAGTTTGTTCTCCTTTGCAAAGTTTGTCATAAAATTCATATACGTTGTCTGTGGTTCTTTTATGTAGGTTCTAGGAAAATACCTATCACCAATAAAAAGTTTAATAAGTGGGGTCAAAGAAAAGTATGTTTAATATTTGCTTAAAGGTCGTTTTTTAATTTATGTCTGCACACCTTCTTATCAGAATGCTGCTTAAAATATGTTTTATTAGCATTCATGGCTAACTGTATTTAGCCTGGCAGCGTTTTTTCTAACTTTCAGCTGAAGCAATTAAGACGCCTGCGATACGGGGCTGAAAAATGGCTTATTTGTCATAAATCGATTATTTAAATAATCCTAAACTAGTTTAGTAATCAATTAATCCTTAACTGAAGTCAGACTCAAAAAAAAGACCATTTGCTGAAAGAACATCGTCGTCGGAGCAGAAATTAATCTGAAACCGTACAAAACGTAAACATATTTTGCATTTAAGATGAAAGAAATATGCTTTTCCTGTAAATATGTTCTACTTAGCAGCTCCAGCCAAGCCCAGTCCGTCACCTAGCAACGCAAGCATCATTTTACCTGTTACCTACCAACCCAAGCTGAACTCCAGCACGTTTGTTCAGCTGGTTTTATCGCTGTATGCTCTGTATAATGGCTGCTGGAAAAGACAAGTGTTTTGCTGTTGACTTACCCTGAAACCACTTGCTGTATTCTGGTTGGTTGTGTAGAAGGCTCCACTTCTGCTTTTCAAAGATGTATAGTTGCATAACTACGCATCTGTTTGCAGCCATTTTCACGTGAGTGTAAACGCCGAGCTGGGCGGTGTGGCTGGAAGCAGCTGATGTGGATTTAAAGTGACAGGAGGCTCAAAAAATACAATTAACAAGTTACAAAAATGTTAAAAAATGTAACGAAAATGTTTTGTATAGGCCATAGATCTATTTTCACATGGTCTCCTTTAATGGGAGCTACTTATTTCCTCTATTTCTGAAAACTGCACAGCATGTTTCAGTTATAATCTTGTGTGGAGCTTCTTATTCCTAATTTAGCTTGATTGTTGTTTGGTTTTACATCTTTTTAATCTTTTCGATTCAGTTGTTCAACATTTCCAGGTTGTGGGACAATAAGTTTATATTTCTATCGATGCTCCTCTGTCACAATCAGGAGGAGGTTTGGTTTCCGAGTCGTCTGGTTAGTTTTTATTTCTCTCTGTTCGTTTTCCTCGGCTGCTGTCTGTCTTTGTGCTGCTGGTTCCTCCCAGCTGCAGCTGCTGGTAACCAGGCCCCGGTTCCACATCCCTCCCAGTACAAACTGGGTTTCCACGGTTCATTTCCAGGTTCTTCTGCTCCGTGTCCGACTCCGTTTGTTGCATTTCTCCTCCACTTTGGCTACTGCTGTTTCCAACTTTTTAAGTTTGGCTTTTATAATTAAATTACAAAACTTTTTACATTTTTGCAAAATGATTTCATAAACCTTTCCCCACAGTAAAATTCAAACACTTTTCAAGGTACATTTTCAAATTTTTCCAGCACCAAATTGGTGATACAAACAATACAAACGAACAAAAGACAGTTTCAACTCACTTTTATATGATATAATTTATTACTGTTATTAATTACTTGTGATTCTACAGCAGGGACAAAATTAACAAAACTTTATGTCTATAAACATGACTGGTCTGAGAACAAAGCAATAATTTAACAAAAAAAAGCCCAATTTCTATAACAAATCATAAGACGATCAATAAGTTCTGATAAATTAGCAGTAATAAATATTCATTACACTGAAACAATCCAAATTTACTCAAATTAAATGCTTAAACACAATATACAAAAAGTTACAAAAAATGTTCTTGCAAAGTTTTCTGGCATTTAACAAATATAAATAATTTAGCAAATTTTAACTAAGTTAAAACAAGAAAAGTTTAGCCAAATTTAACTTCAGATAGTGATTTAAAAAAGTATGTATCGGGTGAAGCACTGAAACAGTCAGATTAATCATGATTAATCAATTATTGAAATAATCAACTAATTTAATAATCCATTAATCGCCAAGCAAACAGACTCAAAAAAGGCCATTTGCTGAGTAGACAATATTTTCAGAGCAGTAAATAATCAAAACAGTTGGTACACTGCAAAAACACTAAATCTTATCAAGTATTTTTGGTCTAGTTTGTAGTGAAAATATCTTAGAATACTTTAAATTAAAAAAACAGACTCACAAGTAACTTTTCATCAAGAAATAAGAGCCTGATTTAAGTAAATAATTCCTTAATTTTGATGAAAAAGTTCCAGTTCAACTGGCAGATTAGTTCAGTCAACACTGCACCGTTACCTAGCAACGCCTGCCAAGCCCAGCCTGTTACCTAGCAACCCAGTTCTGGTTCCACTGGAAGATTATTTAACTACTAACATGACATTTCATTAAATAATCCGCCAATGGGACTAATAATGTCATCAATACTGAGGAATTATTGAGTTAAAACGAGGTCTTACTTCTTGCTGAAAGTTAATTTTGTCTTATTTTAAGCGTTTTAAGATATTTGCAGTAGAAACTAGATCAAAAATCTTTATGAGCCCTAATTAGATATATGAAAACATCTGGTTTAAACTGTGAACATTTTCCAAATTTAGGCTTTTAATCAAACACTGGATTGAACTTTATTTTAAAACTGCAGTTTGAATATCAAGCACTTTCAAACCTTGAAATTTAAAGGGTTTCAAACACCCACACACACACATCCTGTTAGACGAAGCGCCGAGCAGAAACACACACACACACACACACACACACATCAGGAGCGTCTGTACAGCCCTGTCATGTTGATTACCATCCAGTAGAGATGAATCGACCTGCCGCCGCGTGATTGGTCCGACTACCACCAAACTAAACCGGTTACTGGCGACGAGTCAAAGAGAGTTGAGCGGAGGGGCAAAACCTTCACTTTGGTCCGACCGCGAGAACGCCTCATTACGACTGGATGACCCCGGCGACTTCAAACGTCAAACTGTCCCACAACAAACCCCCCCTCCCCAAAAAACGCTCCTTAAATCCTGTTGTTCTGTGAGGTTTTCCATCTAAGTTCATGAGAACGATGCTAATGAGAGCTGATGATCCTCAAACATTGAGGTATCTCCGTGTTTTTTGTTTTTTCCCGTCTGAATAAGTGCGACGGAGGCGCTTGCCAAAGCGCAGTCAGCAGCCCGTGAAGGCGTCTCCCCTCCATTCTCACACTAAAAGGGCATTTTGCCCTTAAATCCTGAATCGGCGAGCTTGTCCGAGACCCGCTCCGGGTCGGTCGGGTCCGTCTGAACTGCTGGTGCTGATTGAGAAGAATAGGGAGGCTTTTGACGCGTTCCGCCGCATGACTGCGCTTTTCAAATCCAGGCTAACGGAAAACAGCCATGAACTCTTCTCTGGCTTTTTTCTTGAGAGGAATCCAATGGAAAATAGGGCCAGAACACTGTAAAAATATAACAATCTAACCAAGTATTTTTGGTCCGGTGACTCAAATAAAAAGTCTCCATCAACTGATTATGCTGGACGGATCAAATTTGTGTTATTCTTAAAATTGTGGTTGGGAAGGGCCACACAAAGTGACCAAGGTACGCAAATGGCCCCTGGACCACACTTTGAACACCCGTTATTATAAGTGAAATAATCTGGAATTAGGAATTATTTACTCTAAATATTGCTGAAAAGTTTCTTCCGAGTTAGTTTTGTCTCATTTCAAGCATACTATATTTGCACTAAAAACTAGATAAAAATACTCGGTAAAATTTTGTGTTTTGCAGTGAATGACTGTTAAATCAAGGCAGACGGTTTTGTCTCCTCTTCGTCCTCCTGATGAGCCCTGATCTCACCCAGACTCTGCAGGAAGACGATGTTTCACCCAAACCGGGTCGCTCTTTTAAAGGCACTGAAGCTTAGAAGTCCCCCCTTCGTGTTTATCTCTTCCCCTCTGAGAGACGTCAAAGGTGAAGCAGCACTCAAAGGGAGGATAAGCCTGTTCTCATACCCCCTCCTGACGCCTGTCTGCGGTGTTTGCACAAGAGATTAACGACGACAAACCGTCATGGCCGACTGGCTGAGGCCTGTAGAGCTGGAAGTCACGCAAAGCGCCGCCTTTTGTCGCACGTGAACCTTAGGATGCAATTAGTCTGGACAGGAAATGATTAGGACGTCTTTAAAATGGCTTAATTTATTATCTTACCCCAGAATAAAATGTGTTATACATGTGTTTTCCAGTTTGCTTTGAACAGATTACAGTAAATACAATGAATAAAAACATCCTTTTTTTTTTCTCACTGAAGTTAAAACAGACCAAACTTTAATTTAGGTTAGATAAAAATACCCAAAGTTTTTCTCATTGTTTAAAGAGACAGAAAACATTCTGAGAACTTCTGATTTTAAGACTTTAATAAATAAATAAATGTTCTTAATATGTTGTTTCTTTATTGTGGCTTTTAGCAAATAGAAATACATTTGGTAACCTAAACTGACCTAAAACTTCAGAAAGTGAGGAAAAAATATTTGTCTTTTTATTATATGTATGGCTAAAATGATTAATCAGATTAATCGATTATTAGAATAATCAACTGATTTAGTAATCAATTAATCGTTAACTTTTATACACAGACTAAAAACATGTAATTTGCTGAGCACATAACATCCTAGCAGTAATCAAGCTAAAGCTGCACAAAAAATAAACACATTTTTGCATTTATGTCTTTATTAGATGCAAGGTTGAAATGATTAATCGATTATTAAAATAATCAACTAATTTAGTAATTGATTAATCATTAACTGGAGCATATAGACTAAAAAAAACCTATTTGCTGAAATAACATCCTAGGAGCGGCAATCAAGTTAAAACTACGCAAAAAAACACATTTTTGCGTTTATGTGTTTTTATTCAGTGTATTCAGTAAATGCCTGGTTTCCAGGCCCAAAGCGAAACGTTATGGCTTCTCTCTTTCCTCATTTGATTCAAACAGTAGTTCATGTTTGAGTTTGTTCATGTTCATGTGTGAGAAACAAGCTAAAAGAAAATAAAAAAGGTTTTGTTCAAACGTGGGATGCTGTCATTTTATTTCTGACTTTATCAATATAATTTTCAGGTTGTGGTCACAGTATTTTTCTAATTATAGGAAAATGTGACACGCTGGCTGCAGGACAGTAAATCGGAGATGCAAACGTTTGGCTGGTTGTAGGTTTTGTTCTCAGTCAATGAAACCCATTGGAGGCATAAAAATAGAAACTGTTTGTTGTGGTGAAGTAAATCAGGTAAAAAGGGCATCGTGTTCCAGCGGGTCTCGAAAAAGGAAGTCCCAGGGGCTGTGATCTAAGTCCGCGGCTCATTGTTTCATGAGACAGAGGCATTTCCTTTGGGCGTGTGGCTGCTGCTGATACAGCAGTCACAGTTTGTCACATGGGAAATATGAAGCCAGATGACATCATGTTGTAAAGTACCTTACTTCACTCCAACGGCTTGTAAAAGCATCTCCTGTCTTTACCTCTAAATGTTTCCCCACCACAAACGTTGATGTTTTACAGTGTACATTTATTCTTGTTTTCCCAAAAGGTCTCAGCAGGCCCACAGCAGCTAAAAACAGGATAAAAGTACCTACAAAGCGTACAAACAAATGTTAAAATACACTTTATGTAGCTTAAAATAAACAGTGATTAATCTATCACATTATAACTGACAGCCATCTTAGCAGGCGGTTGCTATGGAGTTGCTATGACAACAACAAACAAGCGTCTGCCAGTCACCAGAACCTTGTTTTTCACATGAAGAGTTCGTAAGTCCTTTACAAATCCGTTCATCATTGATTTTACGTGTCCATGGATTTCAAGCCATGAAGATCCTCCATTTTGTACGAACTGTGTGTTAGCTAGGTTAGCTAGCTAGTTAACTACATTGTAGTGGGAGGCAGCTTGTTCACATTATCTGACATATTTTCCTCCTCCGTCTCACATGGGTTGATCCCAATCACCGCCATTTTGTTCATGTATCTTTCTCTGTGGTCAAGAGTTTCCGTATATTTTGCTTTTGTTGAAGCCGTGGGTCCGTGATGCTTTGCGAATGCGTTTGCCTACCAAGATGGCGCATTTCACTTCAGGTTCAGACTTGTTGAAACTGTGCAAACAAAATGGCTTCCATCCATCCATAGTTCAGCAGTGGTGGGCACACTTTCACTAATGCGTTAATAGTGGAGCTAATCTTTTGAAAACGTTTAGCGCACTTAGCTTCCCATTTTCTAAACTTTCAGTTGGATAACGGTAAACATTTGTGTTGGAATTTTGTTAATAATTCTTCAAATGGTTAGATGTTTATGTTCATGCTCTTATTTTGAAGTGAATGAAGACTGTTTAAGCCTCTCCTCATGTTTTCCACCCGTACTGCAGGTTAGCGTTAGCAGAACTAATGTTAGCTCAACTAAGTTTTTAGTTAGCGTTACATGCCACTGTACAGAACAACTTTAATTTCTATTTTGTGTAATTTCACAGAAAAAAAATCTAAATCTTCTCTCCAATATTGAAAAATTTGCTCATCATGCTCATATAAATATTCATATGAGATGTAAATGTTATTTTTAAATTGTTTGTAAGCATTTTAATGATTTGATACCAGAAAATTATGTTGGATTTTTGTTAGTATAAATTTTCTTCAGTGTAATTGAGAGCTTTGTTCATAGAGAAACGTCCTGTGTAAAGTACTTTGTTTTCTTAAATCTCTTTAATGTTATAATTAGGACATAAGTAATTTACAACATGTGAGAAACAGAAAAGCAAAAGAAAAAAGTGAAACCATAAAGTCTGAAACCATATTAAAAACACCAACCTGTCCTGGAGGGAAAACAAAACTTCTTCCTCTCCACCCACGTCTCCATCCGAAAGAAAAGCATAAAACCCCCCGACAGAAATAAAATCCGGTCCCAGAGGATTTGATTTTACAGCGAGGAGGAAAAACCCGTCAACCTTATTACTGGCACTAAAAACAAACATGCTCTGTTTTTATTCTCCCTTCTGAGCCAAAGTCAACATAAGTTGCCACATTACATGACTGATTAAAAGGTTTTCCAGACATGTACTATGGTATGTTCAATAGTTATCCAAGTTGGTCATCAAAGAGTCTGGATTACAGATCTGCTTTTCTGATTCATTTCCTTAAATAAAAGAAAACAAATCTTCCATACATCCAGCTATTGTCTGCTTATACTTGCAACCTCCACGCACAAAAACACTCAGAGCTAAAGACACTTTAGAGTGAACAATTAACCAAACAATTAAACTCTGTACAGAAAGACGACATGCTGGGATTTGAACCAAAGACCTTTTTGTTAAACAGCAACCAACTGCATGACTGTGCAGGAATAAAATCCAATTTCTCATCAAATTAGTGTTCTTCTTTTATTTGGGACTTTTTTGTTTATCTTTTTTCACTCTTTTCTTTTTCCCATTCTAATATCTTAAAGCCAATCTCAAATTACTGAGGCGTGTTTTTAATTTAGCTTAATCTTAAATGCAGATTTGTAATTTCAGATTGAATAAAAATACAACATCTTTACTTTTGAGAGCTTTAACTCTCTAAAGTAAAATCTATTTTGAAATTTTGCCATTTCCATCAATCTTTTCTAATGTGATTCTTCAAAATGCAGATAAAAAAACCTTGATGGAAACACAAAAAGCACAGGTCCAAGGGGGGAACCCTGAGGAACACCTAAATCTATCACAGGTTGTTTCTGATAACTATTTTAATCAAAACAAAGTATTTGGCTGTCAAATTTACTAGACATAATTATATTTGATGCAACTCTGAATTGTTTTACCATGAGGTTTGTGATTCATCATAACTGTCTGTAAAATAATTATCTTTTAATAGTGAATAAATAGTGAATTATACTCCTTGTTTTTAATAAAGAAAATGAAATTATCTTTCTTTCTAAAGCTCGTGTCCCATCTGTCGGAGAGTATGTCCTTTGTAGACACATTTTTGGAGCAATTTTCGTGGCTCCAGTTCAAGCTGAGGCGGCGACAACAAACCTCTCAACCATAACATTCTGATAATGTTGGCACAACAGAACCCCCATAACCTGCTGCAGAGCGAGGGGCAGGGATTCTGCTGCTCCAAACTGTAAGGAACGGTAACCAAAAGGTTTAGTTAACTGAAGAAATGAAGATAGTTCTGGATGATTTCTATCACAGATCTCCTTTTCAGCATCCAGCAGCGACGTTCGGTTAATTCCTCACTGATCCGCAGTGCTGAAAGCAGAAGTGGTTTGGCAGCTTGCCTCGTTGCGTTGTCAGCCAGGTTTTGGCAGGTCTAGTCGTCAACGTTTATGTTTTTACGACGAGATACACGTGTGAACCTCGCGTATGTTTCAGAAATAAAAAGTGAAAGCCCCTAAAGGAGCCTGCGGCGCCGAGTGGACTGAGGTCAGACGTATGCGGACGCCGCGGGCTCAACGGCCGACATGCTCCAATAACTCAGACTGGACTCCAATTAGATTCAACGCTCTCATCATTCAATGCTCTCAGCCTTTCACACAATGTTCATTTCTCTGAGTGGTTCATTAATGATGTGATAAACAGTCAGACTTCAAAATATGTTAGGCACACACACCAACAAGACGAGGAAAAACTCATCACCACAGTGTCTTCACAGGTCTGCCAGAGTCCCTCCGCTGGTTCCCTGTAGCTCAGACAACAGACTTTAAACGGGACATTTTTATACTTCCATCTGGGTTTCAACTGCTTCTAAAAACAGATGTAAAAAACAAACACACAGACATTTTCTGGCAATAAGTTAATGTTTATGGTGTCTGAAAAATGAGCCGTTTCAAAAACCTTCCAAATGCAACGTCACAAATCAGCAAACACTGTCCGTTACCTAGCAACAGCAGCCCGTAACCTAGCATCCCAGCAGAGTTCCAGAACATTTGGTCAGCTGGCTTTACCACTGCATTTACTGTATAGTGGCTGCTAGAAAATACAAGTGTTTTGTTGTTGACTTAACATCCAGAAACCACTTGCTGAATTCTTGTTGGTTGTGCAGGAGGCTCCACTTCTGCTTTTCAAAGATGTACGTTTGTATAATTGTGCATCTGTTTTAAGCCATTTTCACATGAGTGTAAACACTGAGTTGGGGAGCCGTGGCCAGCAGCAGATTATTTGGATTTAAAGTGACAAGACGCCCTGAAACAGCTCATAGGCCGAACTGACCAGGCTAACATCTCATTATCTAGGAAGGATTTTGTGCAACAAATGTAATGAACATGTTATGTATAGACCGTAGACCGATCCTAACCTTTTGTAGGAAACTTTTTTAAAGTACTTGCATCAATTATAAATCTGAGTGGTTTAGCACTAAAACACATTAAAGCTCTGCTTACTGTATCAACCTTGCAGAACCGCTCAGGTCTTCTGCTTCTGGTTCTTGTTCTGCATTCCCAGAACCAGAACAGAACATGGAGAAACAGCACTCAGCTTCTATCCGCCACAAATCTAGAACAAACTTCCAGAAAACTGCAAGACAGCCGAAATACTGAGTTCCTTTAAATCTAGACTAAAAACCCACCTGTTCAGTTGGCTTTGTGGAACACTGATCAACATGTCTGATGGGTATTTGCTTGATGATTTTGAAATAAATAAAATTGTTATTGGTCGTTTTATAATATGTTACTGTTTGACGTTTTTATGGTATAAACATCAACACAAATAAACTTAGAAATATGTTAGAGGCACAGAAAAGCCTCTTGCCATCACAGTAAAACCATCTGAACAAACGTGCTGGAGCTCTGCTTTGGTTGCTAAGTGACAGACGGAACTCTGCTGGGGTTGCTAGGCAACGGGCAGGGTTTCACTGAGGGAGATTTTTCAAACAGGCCATTTTCCAAACACCAAAAAAACATGAACTTATCTCGGAAAAAACAGCTGGGTGTTTTTTTGTTGCTTTTTTTTTAACGCGTGGTCTTTTTATAGAAGCAGTAAAGACACAAATAGAAATGCAATATGTCGCCTTTAAACTGTGTGTTTTTGTGCCTGGTGCATTTAAAAGTGAAAACGTGTTTGTTTTTCATTTTCATAACTGGTTATTCAGTAAAATAACCAGTTGGAAAAGTAGACAGAAAGAGTAGCGTTACTTCAGACAATACTATTACACTAAAGCAGTGGTTCTTAACCTGGGTTCGATCGAACCCCAGGGGTTCGGTGAGTCGGTCTCAGGGGTTCGGCGGAGCCTCTGCCGCGGAGGTAAAGACACACTTGTGTAAAGTCGTGATTTGAACTTGTGTCTTTAATTACTTCAGAAAAACTCACCGTTTTTACCAAATTCTATAGTCTAAATCTGCTCCTTAGTCGCATCTTTTCGGGGTTGCTACTGCCTCTAGTGGCGTGGGGGTGGTTACACAGCTAATATAATTACATTACTAAATCAGAATACCGCAGGGTTCAGAAGGGTTTGGTGAATGCGCATATGAAACTGGGGGGTTCGGTACCTCAAAAAAGGTTAAGAACCACTGCACTAAAGTAAATGTAACTAGTTACTGTCCAGCTTTGTACCTTCAGTTTTCCAGTTTGGATTCAGTTGTTCTTCGCATAAAGATGTTTTATGAATGGGAAGTGAGAACAGCCTCGTTCATTCATGAGGTCGTCTCTTCTTTCTTGTACGCCGAGTGTTTTATTGTCACTCTTGGTAGTTTACATTCCTGTCTGAAGCCAGGAAATTTGAGTTTGTGTTGGGCGAACAGAAGAAGAAACCAAACAGGATCGACGAGCCTGCAGCGGCTGAGGCACGCAACGCTTCAGAGATCATCCTGCAGCTCCAAATGCACTCAAAAAAACAATTTTACACATTGCATATAGTGAATTTAAATGAATTCAGGCTGAATTTCAGGCGTGAAGCTACCTGTGCTCCCAGAAAGGCTTGTGTGAGACGGAGGGAAGCGCAGGGTGGTAAGATGAGCTGTGGAGGATTTATTGTTGCAGTGCAACCATCACGTGTCGAGGTTCTGCCCCGACAGCTCTGTGTTGCTCCGACTTCTCACGAAAAGATGGAGAAAGGGAGGGGAGGATGTCTCTAAATGAAGAAACCTTCAGGAGCCGCTACAAAAACCTGTCACATCAGATAAGAGGAGAGGATGAGCAGATAAACATTTTGTTATCTAGATAAACTCATCATTAGATATGTTTCAGTGAGTTACTTTCAGGCGTGGGAAGAGTACACTCAAAAACCGTACCACAGTAAGAGTACTTCAACACATTTCTACTCGAAAGCAAAAAGTACTTGGTCAAATGGATACACAGTAACTGAGTAACTGACTTGAGTAACTATTTTAAAAATTAAGGGTCAGGACAAATATGAGTTTTCCTGTCATTTTATAGCATCAATATAGCAGCAATCAAGTAACTATTTTACCTTCAGTTACTATGAAAATGTCGATATCAAATATGAGTTAAAAGAAACATTACTTCCTCAATAAACGCCTTAAAATTGGGCCTCTGTCTCTTTAAGAAGCTCCTGCTCTGCCTTCAGGAAGTCATCACAACATGGCTCCTTTATTTAGGCTGTAGCAAGGTTTTTACCAGCGTTGCTCTGAGAAGTAGCTCAGCAGATACTCAGCTCCACCTGCTGTTTGCTAGTTGCTGCTGACTAGTTTAATCAAAGCAAAACTCCTGTTATGCTTTGATGAAGGGAAAACATTATAACATGATGTAAAGCTGAAAAATGTCGATTTTACATGATACTGCCCCTTTAAAAACAACTGTAATCAATTAATTACTCAGATAAATGTAACTAGTCACTACCTGGCTCTGTTTATTTTATTCTGTCTTGCAGCATAGTGTCATATAAACACATTTTAAATGTTATCGGCTCCTAATTGTTTAATGTGCACTTATAACTACATCAAATATCAGCTGAGTAAATTATTATTACGACTAAAGTGGTGAACATCATGATGTTTTTCCTTCCGTTTTATAATTATGTGCTCATTTATGATGTTTTATCACAAAATCATAGCATAATTCACTCAGATAAAAAAAAAATCAACATATGGAAAAGAACAAGGTGCAGAAATACTTTTTTGAAGCTCAGAGTCTAGACATATAATTAAAACCACATGTAAAGCTACAGTGAGGTCTGTAATTTTAATGTGAGTAATATATTTGTCTGTGCCGAGCCTGAAAACAAAAAGCTAAACCAAAGCACAACGTAATTAAGATTTTACCGTCTTTGATGTGATGTCCTCCACAGACAGACTTTTCACAATTTTATATTTATAGCTTTCAACCATTGTTTAGTTCCAGCATAATCTGGAATCGATCATATAATGGCACAATTTTACATTTTGAAAATAAATTCTTTCAATAGAAACAACAATTTGGAAAACCTTAATAAAAAGTTTTAGTGCTGGGATGAGGGATTTTTGCTGAATCGAAATTGATTTATTTAATAAAACTGCAATGGAAACACTATTTTCACCTCACAAAAGTCACATAATGAACAACAGGACGTTACTACTGGGAGAAACGACAAAGAAGATGAGGACAGGAAGTAGAGGATAATCGTGTGGAATGTTTTTAAAAGACTTAATCATGTGAACAAACTTATTCACATGTGACTTCAATCGTGTTTCTTATTTAATGGAAAACGAAATATAAAGTTCCCACAAGTCTGAACTGCAAGTGATCCGCGCCATCTTAGTAGGCAAGTGTAGAGCAATGCACAGCAGATTCATGGCTTCGAGACCAATGAAAGTAAAATACCTGGAAACTCTTGACGAATCTACGAGAGAAAGATGCATGAACAAAATGGCGGCTGTCAGCATCGACCCGTATGAGACAGAGAAGGAAAATATGTGAGACGACGTGGACAAGCTGCCTCTGATCTCCTACTATGATACGGCTAACTAGCTAGTGAAGAGGAAGCGTGCATACAGCATGGACGCATACAATCCATGTTTAAACAGATGTATAAACAACGCACAAACTCTGTGAATAACAAGGTTCTGGTGACTGGCAGAGTAAGTACACGTAGTAACAAACACACTAAGACATCTCTGTGTTAGCTAGCAGATAAAGGCTACATTAGCTAAGCTAAGCTTCAGCATTAAGTACTGCAGTAAATATCACTGATATTTACCTTACTATTACACAGAGGGGGGTAGAGCACTCAAAAATTGCAATCGAGTAAGAATTGTAATGTTATTCCAGGTTAGATGGAAACGAGGCGAGAGCTACTTCTAAGCTTTGGACTGTTTGTTGTCATAGCAGAAGTTTTGCTCACATCTGTAATGGAAATGCAGCTGCTATCGGCTGCAAGAACCCAGAACATTTCTTCAGAAATCCTCTGGTTTCTCTTGTCCTTTTCAGATCCAAATGTGACTTTAATTAAGCCGATTTGAACGACCATCGCTGTCCGTTGTGCTGTCCAATTCCCTCTGAAGCTAGCCTGTGCTAAATCTGACACTTTCCACAGAAGTCAGTGACTCACTTCTGTTTGCGAATGTTTGCATTTGAACGTATTGTTTCCATTTTGCTTAAAGCTGCGGCTTCCCAGTAACCATAAACGTGTTTTTTTTACAGTCTGATCCTCCCTGTGAAATTTGGCAGCTCAAGTGGAACCTGCTGCGAGAATAAAATTAGCTGCATCTCTTGGCATCCCACCCACTTCACGCACCACTTCACAATGATCGTCTACCTGTTTGGTGCTACGTGATTCGACTATAGGTTTATTTTTAACACTGGTGCATGGCTGCCATTGTGTCTGCGCTCTTGGCTCCGTGCCTCTGGTGTTTCGGTTAGACTAGGGGGGAAAAACCAGGTTACAGGTACGTTTCTCAACAATGTGGTGCCATTTGGTCTGATGGGTTTTTGTTTTTTTAAATCAAACCATTTACCAGTTTCCTGGGTTTTGATTTATTTGTGGATCTGGAAAAACAAAACCGTTTATCAATCTCACGTTCCAAGCTATAAAAAACTTTCTGTGTGCATTTGAAACTAAACAGTTTTGACCTAAAATATCTCATAATGACTGAATTCCCAATAGAAACAGTAGATATATGTTGAAAAGACTTTTAATGTATTTAGTACAGTTAAATCAACATTTTATAGGTAGAAAAGTATAAAAAAAATAATAGCTTATTATTAAATTCATGCAATTATTATCAGATGTGAATTAACCTATCAGAGGCTTATAAAGCCATGACATGACCATCATCTGGGCTTTTCCAAAATTTTCCCAAATAATCCTGTGTAAATAATATCCTAAGAAAATCTCTCTCTCTGTTCTGGCATAATTTTGATCATCTTACCAAACTTAAAATAGAGTTTCAGTCTGATTTAGGGAAGTAATTAAGGATTGTTTTATTACTCAATTAATTTAATGATTATTCTGATGATTAAATGATTAATTGGATTATTCTACAGATTATTTATTCACATAAGCCTTTACATACAATATTAGAAAGATGAAGATAAACAATTCAATTCCCCTTTAAATGCGATTATAAACATTTTATAACATAGTATTTCTTTAGTTAATCAGAACCGGATGAAGCTAAAACATGTTTACAGAAACAGGTTTGTCATCTTAATTAGTTCGTTTAGTTTTAATACTTCTTATACTTTTTATGATAATTGTATTGTAGTTTCCTAATTCTGTACTTATTGTCTGCATTTATATTTATTGATAAAATGTGTGCAGTTTTTTAACCTCATTTATATATCCTTTGTTTTTAGCCAATTCAGAAATCCCCTGACAAATAAATAAAAAATAATAACAACTAAATGCACAGTTAATATTTTTTCATACAGTTTTGCTGCTCTGATTTTTGGACATTTTTTGAGTCCGTGTCCCCCAGTTAACAATTAATCGACTGCTAAGTTAGTTGACGATTATTTTAATATTCGATTAATCACGATTATTCGTTTAAGTCTTATTCTGATTCAGAAGGAATCAGGATAAAGATCGCGTGTCGTTTTGTACAGTGTATGTAGCTTCGGCTGAGGGCCACACCGAGGCGGTGAATGACTGAAATGATTTATCATGACCTGGCGCTAACAGAGGTTCCCACCTTTATGGGAGCTACCGGTACCAGCTAATGTGAACATGAAGTTCTTCTGAAGAACCATCTGACTCACTGTGCTCATCACAGCACAACCCCTGCGGCTGATGTTACGCATGAACACAACGTTACTCACCGTCATGGAAAACGGTACCAAGATCTGAAACTGTTTTTATATCTTTTTTATATCTTTTTTTGGCACATAACTCATCCGCCCACACATTACACATCTTTCCCAACAACACAGCTAATGCTGACACAGAGTGAAAATGAAAGGCTGCAAGTCAGATATTTACGTCCACACGTCAACATGGAGCAGCAAATGGAAGTCATCTCATACATTCATGTCAAAACCTGAAAATAACACTAGTTATTGATTATCAAAAATCCGTATTTACGGAAAGTTTTCGACAGATAGGTTGTAAAAACTTCAGTTCTGGAGCATAAATCTAAACAAGCAGAGAGATGACCGCAAATGACAAACTGCTACATTTAGACCAGCGCACGGCGGCCATTTTAGTTTTGACCAACAAGAGAAGTAAGCGGGAAACATCTGTGTGGCTTTGTGATCGGTTATTGATATGCACAATTTAATGCTCACCAATAGCTTCATCAGCTATTGAACAGTTCTTCATCAACTGAAGCTAAGAACTGTTTTTATGACATGATACAGTGACGGTGCTAGTTGCTCACAACAGTGTTGCTCACCATGGAGATATAATCGATTCACAGGCCTTTTCAAATTGATATTTAATTGGAAAAATGAATTGCAAAGCATTGATGAATCAATATTTTTACCTAAACCAATTGCCGAGCGGGAACTTGCCAAGCTAGGCCCAGATAGCTTAGTGCTAGCGAGTGCTAACTACCGCAAAGTCCATAACCAGAAACAAAAGACCTACCTTTAATCCAACGCTGCTTTCTTAATGAGTTCTCTGCATTATTTCAACCATCGTTTACATTTTTCCACACTGAGCTTCTGCACTGAACAATATTGAAGAAGCTCCAACCTGCTCTTCACATGTCGTCATTCTGTTTGTGCTCGTTTGTTCGAACATCCGGGCACCAGTGATGTCATTTGCGATGAGCGCCAAAACCGCAGTAAGAATGGAAAGCCACAAGTGCCATAATTTAGTTATTTTAAAACTCACAAATTTCATATTTATTAGTGGTGGGGGCTCGATTAAAATTTTTAATCAACGTAGCCCTTTCAGACTTTTATTTACAGGGCAAAAAAATGTTTTACTCAACAAATTTTTATATCGTTTCAGAATTGAAAATGGGGGTGTGGGGGAACGGATTTTTTTTAAAGCTTTTTAAGAAAGTCTGACTTTATATTCATAAAAACATAAAATAACCAAATGAATTGTAAAATCACAAATAAGCTATAAAATGATTACAGTTTTTTCCATATATTTTTTATATCCCAACTCCGTATATCCATTGGGTTGGACATTCATTAAAAAAAATAAATAAATAAATAAATCCTAAATTTAATAGTAAATGGTAAATTCTAATTCTAACACAGTAAATATTTAAAATTACACAGAATAATTTTATTAGACTACCATGTACTCAAATTTGTATTTTTAACTGAAAACAGGCACTTACTCTTCAACTTCTGTAGTTTCAGGGCAATGCTTGTGCTGAAGTTCACACATACACAGTAAAGATTTAAACCTCAGTGTTATTGGTTAATAAGAAACTGGCAACAAGAATAATTAAAATGTATTGTTTTAAACCTAGAAATATACCATGTTCATTTCAGTGGACGTTGGGTCTGAAGCCATTAATTGAAGGATCTGTAATTAATTAAATCTAAAATTAGATTAAGGAACTTTGTTTTACATTACTGTTATTTGTGGACGTTGCTTGTGCTTTAGATTAACGGACATACTAGAAACACGCACATACACCTTCGACATGTTAAAAAAATTACAATTACTTGCGTTAAAATCAGTGTAATTAATTAAAATTAACAAGTTGAAGTTCTGGCCCTAATATTTAAGCATATGAATTTTTATGCATCAAAATAAGCTCATTAAATTTTTTTATATTGAAATTTTTAGTAATTATTTCTAACATGGGCTGCACAGTGGCGCAGTTGGTAGAGCTGTTGCCTTGCAGCAAGAAGGTTCTGGGTTCGATTCCCAGCCCTGGTCTTTCTGCATGGAGTCTCCATGTTCTCCCTGTGCATGGTGGGTTTTCTCCGGGTTCTCCAGTTTCCTCCCACAGTCCAAAAACATGACTGTCAGGTTAATTGGCCTCTCTAAATTGTCCCTAGGTGTGAGTGTGTGTGTGTGTGGTTGTGTGTCCTGTGTGTCTCTGTGTTGCCCTGCGACAGACTGGCGACCTGTCCAGGTGACCCCGCCTCTCGCCAGGTACGCTAGCTGGAGATGGGCACCAGCAACCCTCCCGACCCCACTGAGGGACAAGGGTGCAAGAAGATGGATGGATGGATATTTCTAACATAATTAGCTTTTCCATTAACTTCCTACGCAGTTCCATGAAACTGTAAATGACACAAAGACATTTAATTATCTTTGCAAATAGATACGTCTCAACAGATCCAAACCCTGTGACGATGATTTTATGATTTAATCTATTATTTTTTACTTCCACATGAACTTTAAAGTCCAAGAGAAAATGGGCATTTCAGGACTTCCATACATCACATCCACAGTTTATGACTAGTTAAAATGATCAAATAAACTTAAAAATACTGTTGTAGATAATTTCACAGGACCGTGATGATCTCAGTTGAAAACCATGAGAATAAACAAGCAGGAATGACGCATAAAATCCATATGAAGTCATGTCTTTGTTTAAATCAACATCTGGAAAGCCTCCATTTAACCTCTGCCAGGGATACGACAGTCATAGGAAAAAGACAGTAACTGACATGAACGCATGCTTCGTGTTTCAGAAGTACACAGACACTTGATTTTTACTTGGTCTGCAGCAGGAGAAACTTTAATCCAGCTCCTTGTGTGATTATCCAGAGGAATGCGAGGTTGCACAGCGGGAATATTGGGAATGCGGCTGCAGGAACATATTTTCAACCCTAACGTGTCTCTGCAAAGCAATCAGGCAGATTAAGTAGCAGGAGGATGAGAGGAGACATTGTAGGTAGTGTTTGCTGACAATAAATGATGTAATCCATGACATGTTAATAAGAGGGAGCAGCTCTGAAGGCCTGATATTCATTCGGCTGCTGGCTGTGAATTATTGTTGTTTGCAGAGGGTCAACATGTCCAAAGCTGAAAAACACTCCAACAAATCCTTCGGCAGTGATTTGCTTCTGCGCTTAATCTTGGATTCATTTATGTAAAAACACAATATTTAAATTTAAATTTGGAAACGGATCGTTTACGGTCCAGATTATCGAAGATGCATAAAAAACTTTGAAATTTACTCATTGGAGATGGATAATCCAACTTTTTACTTGATGCATAAATGTAATCTGAAGCAGTTTTTCCTGGCCACTCTTCTAAAGAGGAAAGACAAGGAAACATGTAGTACATTTTGGGAGTAATTTATGTTTGCAACAGTTGAGCCCACATTTATGCAGTTTGCTATTTTTCATATTTCATTTTTTCAAATTCTTTGTTTTCTTTTTCAAATTTTTTTTCATTTTATTTTTTTTTTAAATAATTTTTCAGATTTTATTTTTTTACATTTTTAATATATTTTTTCAGATTTTATTTCTTCAGTTTCCTTTTCATATATTTTTTCCAAACATTTTTTTTTTCAGATTTTATTTTCTCACATTTTTATATAGTTTTACTTTAGTTTTTTTCAGACTGTATTTTTTCAAATCATTTTCTCATATTTTATTTAATTATTTTTGAAAATTTATTCTCTCAATTCCTTTTTCAGATTCTATTTCTTTTGCAGATTTTATTCTTTAATTTTTCTTACATTACATTTTTTTCTAATCTGGATTTGTTAGACAGATTAATCAATAACTAAAATAGTCGTTAGTTGCAGCAGATCAGCGGCTGATCCTCCTCGCTGCTCCCTGCTGCTGCGGTTCAGTCGCCGGTCAGAGCAACTCAGGTGCATCAGAACAGCAGCAATGGCAATCTGCCCAACAACCATGGGAGGTCCAACCTTTTCATTCCCTCTTTTTAGATTACATCTTTCTGCTAAGAAGATGTGCAACTTAAATGCACCTGGATTGGTGCAGAGGCAGTTACTGATGCATGCAGCTGCAGCAGATTTAAACATTCACATCTCCAATGGATGGTTTATATAGACCCAGCAGGAAGGATATCAGCGCTTTATCAGCGAGCTTTACATAACCGTTCTGTTCTGATTCTGTTTATGTGTACGTGCAGCTTGACGAGTGGCGTCCGACACACCAACGCTTCTGTATTTAAACAGTCGACATTCCCTGACTTTGATTAAAATCTGACATCCACAGTGTGTGGCCAGAGTTTGTCTCTGTAGCAGAATAAAGTTCTGATTGGGCAACAAAATGGCTGCCAGAGTTCTGGTTATCACCTTCTTCCTCTCACAGACAAGCAGGTGGCAGAGAACCCAGAAATATTAAAAAGTAAGAATAAAAATGTATTTGGTAAAAAGTCTACTCAAGTATGAGTAACTGATCAAATTATCAATCCTTTAATGTTGAAAAATTACATCATCAGGTGGACCAAAATATAAAATTAAATGGACATTTTGGTATTTTAAAGACCAAAATGACAAAAATTCATAGAAGTAACAAAAAAATAATAAAATCAGAAAAAATAAAAACAAGTCAAAATCAGTTTCTTTCAATTAAAAAACAACATCTTTAACCAAAACTGCAGGTGTGTGTCTGTGTCTGGTGATTTTTTGGTTAAAACATGTTTGTTTTTCATTCAGTGGGCAGAAAATCCAGTGCAGAAATACTTCATAATAAAATTACTCAAATAAAAGTAAAAACTACAGAGCAGTAAAAAATTATCCTAAAAGTACATAAAAAAATAATAAATATGCAAAATTCTGAAATTATGTTCAATTTAGTAATAAAGATAATACAGTAGAAAGCCAACAAATAAACTGTATAAACAGAAAACACACGAGTTTCCTGAAAAACGACTAAATGTCCGGAGAAAAGAGGATGTATGTTGTGCTAATAGCACTTAGCATTGCTCCGCAACGAAGCAAGAGCCTTGTGCAACACAAATAATTGTCCGGCAGGAAACACAACAGTAAATAGTAAAACATAATTTAAAGAAGCTTCGGGGATGATAATTTGTCTTCACGACTTTTAACAATTGACGTACTCGAATCATTCAATAAATCACTGCAGCTGTATGCCACATCCTAAGCTTTTTAATTTCTTGTGTGTCATTTACTCACGTAATAACCGTCTCCAGCTGAGACATGGCGGCACCATGTAACATGGTGGCGGTAAGTTTGCGATTCGCCATAAAAGAAGAAACTGGCCACCCACCGTGATAAATGCAAGTATTTCCGTGCGGACAGCGAATCTCTCCGTCCCTGGAAGTAATTACAGTCAATTTAATAGATGAACTCTAAGTTTACAACACCAGTTAGAGCTTTTGTGCACATGTGTGTACGCACAAAAACACTATACCTCAGAAAAACGATGAAAACCCGGGATTAAAGAAGATTTATGCTATGCTAATAGCACTTAGCACTTAGTTCGGCGGAAGTGAGAGCAACAAACGATAACTATCCGGCCGGAACATATGGTGCAAAATAGTAAAACATAAAACATAATTTAACAAGATTTCAAGGCAGATAATTTGCCTTGAGGAATTTTAATACTCTACATACTCTAATAATCGGATGAATTGTAAACTACACGTTAAGTTTTGTCATTCTTGTGTCGGTGACACTTCCATCTCCAGCTGAAATGTCAGACTCGGCCCCTCACCCTGATACACGCAGAAACGTTGCGGACTCGGATACCGAACCTAAATGTTTAACAACCTCAGCTGACCAAAGTGCATCACAACATTTTCATCACAGGTAGGTAAATGATAAAACAAAAAATAAAATTAAGCGGTGAAAAACATATAACATTGGCAGAAAATGCCAAAAAATGATGCTACAGTTCAACTGTTTCTCGGAAACATGAAGACATCTCACTTTTGTTTCCCCCTTCACATTAGAGGGGAAATCCCACATTTCCAGTTTTATGTTTTCTTTTCAAGCATCCACGTCTCATCTTTCACTTCCATTTTTTAAGTATTATTTTTTTATTAATGCCAATAAAAATAAGGCTTTAATTTGCAGCGCTCTTTCATTTAAACTTCCCTTCCCATGCAAGCAGCAGGTGGCATGTTTGAATGTTCCAGAGATATTTAGGCCAGTTTCTTTTTGTCCTACAGGCACCTGCGCTGGAAGAACACCTATTTAATGTGAGAAAGGCTTGTTGTGGTATCTGATGGGAAGGTTTTGCAGCTACTCTGCACGGCGTTGCGTGTGAACCTCTGGCCCGCTGCCAGATAAGAGGCTGAGTTAAAGCGCAGGTTGCATAAGAGCTGAGGAATGTTTTTATTTTTGACAGGCTGCGTGTCACGGAATATGCTGTTTAAATTGGCACTATGCGTGCTCAGGAGTCACGTAGGGGGTTTTATTGTTACTGTTAGTAGAATTGCTCTTATTATTTAGAAAAGTGAGACTAATACTTTAAAATAAGCGTCTGGGACAGTCTGTGATGCTCAGTCACACAAAAACCAGCGGATTCATTGTTAAATCCTGGAAACCAATGAAAATAATTGTTACCTCTCTAAACTTTAAAGTGCTTGATATGGTAATTTTGTTGAATTTGTTGTTCAACTAAAAATGTTTCAGTTAATTTGTTATGTGTAATTGAATTAAATTTGTCAAACATTGTTTACATTTATTTAACTGGAGGTGGACAGAAAACCCAAAAATTGTACTCAAGTAAGAGTAATTAATAATTAATAATAAATGGAACATTGATCAACATGTTTGATGTTTATTGATGATTTTTGATGATGGCATTCAACAAAATGTAACGTTTGTGACTGTATGATGTTTTCAAGCACTTTTTTCTTACTTATAACAAAATTAACTCTTTTCTTAATTTGGATCACCTGTTTTCTTTGGGTTTTTATTGGGAATTGGTCACAAATTCTTAAAAACTTTAAGAGACACAAAATTTTAATGTTTTAATCCCAAACCTACTTAATTACCACCTTTTAAAAAGGTTTTCTTCTTGAAATTTTATTAAAATTAAGGGTTTGCATCAATTCAGGCTAAAGAAAAACTGGTGCATTTTTAGTAGGCTTGTAATGGTGTTTTTACTAATAATATGCTATAATATTTCCTATCTGACTGTCTAGCTTATATTTAAATAGATGGCTAACTAGATATTAAAAAATATATAAATTCCATAAACATTTAGCTAGCTAAATATTTAGTTTACAAGCTTCATATTTTACTGGCTAACTAGATATTCAGTTATCAAACTAAAAGCTAAATATTTTGTCTGTAAACTAAATAGCTTGCAAACTAAATATCTAGTTTGGGAGCCAATTATTTTTGCTTGCTAACTACAGCAATTGTAGTTATTTCTGGACTAGTAAACTAGCATTAGCAAACTAAATAGTTTAATATTCTGGACTAACTAACTAGTTAGCAAGCTAAAAGTTTGGTTTGCAAGCTATATAATTTGCTAACTAAATATTAAGATTGACTTTAAATATATAACTTTCTTACTAAATATTCAGTTAGCAAGTTAAAAACTAAATATTTGGTTTGTATCCTGGTTTGCTATTCTGGACTAATTAGTTTACGAGCTACATATTTTTGTTTGTAAACTAAATAGCTTGCTAACTAAATATTAAGCTTGCAAGCTAAGTATTTAGCTTGCAACCAAATTTTAACTACATTGACAATGTGAAAGTCCTTAATTAAGCAAGCTAAATTCTATCTATCTATCTATCTATCTATCTATCTATCTATCTATCTATCTATCTATCTATCTATCTATCTATCTATCTATCTATCTATCTATCTATCTATCTATCTATCTATCTATCTATCTATCTATCTATCTATCTATCTATCTATCTATCTATCTATCTATCTCTTTTAGTTTCAGTGTACGCGTGGCGCCATCTAGAGGAAAAATTTAGAAAATACGTCATTTTGTCAATAGAACTACAAATCCCATGAAGCACTTCACTTCGCACCGCTTCCGCAAAGCTGTGTTTGTTTTCCTGGTTAGCGTTGAATGACGGCGTGCTTCAGCAATGGAGGGTAGAGCTGTGAAAGCGATCCTGTTTGATTTGGACAACACGCTCGTAGACACGAGTCTTGCCGGCGAGGTGGCGCTAAAGAAGGTGATGACAGCTAAAAATGCTTTTCTCCGGGGACTTCAGTTAAAACTTCCGCTGCTTGTTGATGTCGCTAGCTAAAGTTCTCGGTTTTAAAGTCAGCAACCCTCGCTTTACTTGTTTTATGGCGAAAACCCGTTAATGTGCCGTATTTTATTTAATTTACACGGCATAAATAATGAGTCGATATTTCAACGATCTGGGAAGTGAATGAAGACGTGGTGTCCGCTCCTTAACGGACTGCCGGCGCACGACCTGGAAAGGAGTTATGAAGACCGGCAAGGGAGGAGTTTTCCTCCTAAAAGCCTGGAAAAACTCTTATTTTCATGAGAGGTGATAGCTTATTAACACAAAGCAAATTATACATAGTTAATGTGTATCTTTGTAAAACAAAATTCTAAAGAGTTGGAACAATTTAATGCAAAAAGACATTATCTAAAATCAGCTGTTAAGACTTTAAAACCATCCTGGTCATTTTAACTTTTTTCATATTCTTGAAATTGTTGTTTTTTAACGCAGAAATACTCAAGCACAGCTCTTTAAACAAAATTAAACTCAATGGAACATTTCTTTAAATCCAAGTATTTAGTTTTTTCTCTCGTAAATTCGCCTTTGCTGTACTATTCATTATTTTTATTACGATTAATCACTTCAGTCCTAGTTTGATTTTCTGTCAGACAGAATCAGAATAAACATTGTGTCTTCTACTGTGTGTCTAAATATCTTTCAGTCAGTGGCCTTTGTTTTGTTCTTTTCAATTTATGATTGATTACTAAGTTATTTAAAAATCGATTAATCACAATTAATCGTTTCAGCCCTAGTCCGATTTCTGTCAAACAGAATCAAAACAAAGCTTAAGCATCTTGATATAAAGATCTTTCAGCAAATGGACGTTTTTCCGTCCGACTAACGATTAATCGATTACTAAATTACTTGGTGATTATTTTCATAATCAATCACGATTAATTGTTTCAGACCCATTTCAGGCTTGGTTTGTGTATTTTGCAGACTGGGGAGCTTCTGAAGTCCAAACTGAACCTGGACGACGACACAGTCCGCAGCATTTGTGATAAATTCAAGCTGAAGCTGCTGCGTGAGAGCCCCGACCGGCCGCCTGGCACCTCCCAGGACGACATCCGCATGTGCCACTGGGCGGAAAGCATCGCAGAGACTGCAGGAGGCAGCGCCGCGTCCGATCTGGCTTCTCAGTGCTACTATTTGTGGAAGAACAGCCGGCTGGAGCTTCTGTGTCTGACCCCGGAAGTGCGCGCCCTGCTGAGGCAGCTCCGCGGCTGGTACAAGCTGCTGCTGCTCACCAACGGCGACGCTCAAACTCAGAGGGAAAAGGTGGAGGCGGCCGAATGCGAGGAGTTCTTCGACGCGGTGGTGATCGCCGGAGATCACGCGGAGCAGAAGCCGTTCCCGTCCATCTTCCAGCTGTGCTTCAGCATGCTGCAGGTGGAGGCGCAGGACTGCGTCATGGTGGGCGACTCTCTGGACACGGACATCCAGGGTGGGGTCAACGCCAAAGTTCGCGCCACGGTGTGGATTCACAGAGCGGACGGGTCTGAGCTGGACGGTCCGGTGAAACCAGACCACACTGTCCCGTCTGTTCTGGACCTGCCGGCCGTGCTGGCACAGCTGCAGTGATGGGAATGTGAACAGATTTGTTTTTTAACCTCCATATGTTTACAGATATTTTCATATTTTATCAACTTTTTAACACTGTATATAAAATTTAAGACACTACAATGAGTGAAGCGTGACGGGGTGTGCAGACGTTTACCTCCATAATGTGGGCATTAGTTGTTGACCTGAAGATTTAATTATTTATTTGAACTGTTTTTGTTGAGGCTGGAGTGATTATGCAACATAAATTAGTAAAGCAATTAAAAATAAATTTGTAAAGCATCCTTGGGAGAACTGGAATAGTTCATTTGAACTCGTTGATTTCCTGGCAGAAACTCGGCTCTTGTATGCAGGGTTTCCCTCGGTGTATAATTAGCCTGGCGGGCCACCAGGCTTTATTTGAGCCCCCGCCAGGCTTAGCATTGCTAATTTATTTTTGGTTTTTAAAAGATTGACTCTTTTAAAGACTTTATTGTTGGTGTTTAGGTATTAATCTTCAAGTCTTCCAAAAATGCATAACTATCAAATGATGTTTTTAAATTTCCTGTCAACTTCAAACATTTTTTAACTCAAAAACACGGCGGGCGGCTGGAGGACTGAGCACCGGGCTTAGCAAGTTTTCTGGGGGAAACCCTGATATGGGGTATCATTTGGAAAGTTACACTGTAAAAATGAATAAGCTGGGTTATTTAGTCATAAGAGAAAAAAACTGGAGTTAATTTTTCAACATCTTACCCATTCATAAATGTCAGTTTCAATCTAAATATTTAGCAAGATGTAAGCTCAACTTGCCAACTAAACTTTAAGTTCATAAGCTAAATTTGTAAACTAAATAGCTTTGAATTCTGGACTAAACCTTTAGTTGACAAACTAAATATTTGATTTATAAACTACATACCTTCAAATTAAATATTAACTTTGCAAGTTAAATATTCAACTTGCAGACTACATATTTAGTTAGCAAGCTGAAAGCTAAATATCTGGTTTGTAAGATAAATAGCTTCGTATTCTGGACTAAACATTCAATTAGCAAGATAAATACTGTTTACAAACTAAATATATTGCTCTTCTGGACTTGATTAACAAGCTAAACATATTATTTGTAAACCAAATAGCCTGATATTTACACTAAATATTCAGTTAGCAAGTGAAATGTTTGGTTTTTCAACTAAATTAATTTCTATTCCGACTAAACTATCTTACTGGACTTGTTAGCAACCTAGATATTTCATTTGTAAACTAAATAGTTTGTATCTAAATATTTGGAATTGCAGTTTCTGAAATCTTCAGCTCGACTTGCTGCTACTGTCCTCAGCCACTAAAACCATCATGTAATAAAACTGACAGTTAAAAATCTTTTATTTAAGGGTCAAAACATTCAAACTTTAGCGCTACCTGATAAACAGCTGCAGAGGAAAACAGAGGCTTTGATTGTTCCTTTCACTTCACATCCAGTTTGACTTTGATGTTCATCGCTGCCAGCTCGGCCACGAAGTAACGGAAAACGTACGGAACAGACACGGAGTCCACGGAGTCGCTCTTCCCGCACAAACTGCACACCGTCTTCCGGTGGCGCATGGCCGACCAGGACGGCGGCGGCTTCTCCAGCAGCGGCGACAGCAGGCTGCCGCAGTCCACGCACACCTGCGCCACGGAGCGGTCCGAGCAGTTGAACAGCCGGTCCTGCAGCAGGAAGGACGAGCCGTGGGCCAGCAGCGCGTCCCGCTCCATCTCCCCGAACCGAATCCCACCCTGGATGTTCCTTCCTCCCACCGGCTGGTTGGTCACCTTATCCCGCGCTCCCGTCGTGCGCACCTGGAACTTATCGGACACCATGTGGCGGAGCCGCTGGTAGTACACGACGCCGATGAAGATGTCGGCCTCCAGCTCCTGGCCGCTCAGCCCGCTGTAGAGCCGCTCCGTGCCGTAGTAGTTGTAGCCGCCGGCGCGCAGCATCTCCCCGAAGTACTCCAGCGCGGAGTTCTGCTCGGAGAAGCTGAACGGCGTGGCGTCGTGGCTCAGGCCGTGCAGGGCGGCCGACTTCCCGGCCATGCTCTCGATCAGCATCCCGATGGTCATGCGGGACGGAAAGCCGTGCGGGTTGAAGAGGATGTCCGGGCTCATGCCGCTCTCGGTGAACGGCATGTCCTCGGCCGGCCACAGGCGGCTCAGGATGCCCTTCTGGCCGTGGCGGCTGGCGAACTTGTCACCGATCATTGGGTTACGCGGCACTCGGACGGTGATGCAGACGCGTTTGAAGCGACCCGATCCCGTGTCGTTGCTGCAGACCTTGATGTTGTCGACGACACAAGCCTCTTGGCTCCTACAGACACAAAACATGCAGTTAGACGTGTTTTCACATCTGATGGTCCGGAAAATTAAAACATTTTTTACATTTCAACTGCTGTGGTTCTATTCAGAGTAGCTCTACTTCAAAATATCTTTACTCAAGTAAAAGTTAAAAGAAATTACTCAAGTAAGACTAAAAGTATTTGGTAAAAAAAACAGTCAGTCTGGTGAATCTCTGGTGAAAACATGTTTTTCATTCAGGGGGTAGAAAATCCAGAAGTTTTACTGAAGTAAGAGTAGAAATACTTCTTAATAAAATTACTCCAGTAAAAGTAAAAAGTACAGAGTTGTAGAAATGTATTTTTTTTTAAAAGTTACTCAAGTTTGAGTAATTTATTAAATGTATATATTGACTATCCCACCCTGGTTCTCTTTCCCACTGCACTGAGTCAAATGAACCAAACTCAAAAACCTGTTCCCCTCCTCGCCTGTGGAGGCGCTAAGCCAAGAACTACTGAAGAAAAAAACACAAATTTCTGGAGAAATATAAACAGGTCTTTCTTTTTCACAAAATGTAAAAAAAAATGGAGCAGCGCCAAATTCAGCAGCTGTAGGATTTCTCTTTAGTCTTTGTTAAAAAAAAAAAAGAACAAGTCGTTTCTTCTGCTGGTGCTCAACTGGCACATGTGTTGTGGTTGTATTTACCCAGAATGCCCTGTGCTGTAGTCCACTTCCTGCTTTTAAAGGAACCGAACCGAGACAGCAGTTTATAGGCGGACCAGCAATCGCTTTTTGGTCGATTATGTGTTCGTAATCGATTGATCTGTTCACAGATTATCCGTCTCTTATTAAACTGTCACATTATGGTGACAGTTTTAACGAGTATTTGAAACAGTGAAGTTTGTGTTTGTTCAAAGCAGTGACCTGTAGAAGCTGACGTGGCTTTGTCCCGTGTTCAGGTTGATGTAGCTGTAGAACGGGTCTCCGTACTGAATCACCGACCCGATGTGAGGCAACCCGTCCACATCCAGCTTCCCGTTCACTTTCGGGTCGCCCGGCTTGGCCCCGAACACGACGCCGTCCTCTCCCTTCACCTTCTCCGCCAGGTCCACCAACTCCGTCTTGTAGATGCTCCCGTGAGCGAAGCCTCTCTCCCACGACGACTTGTTCACGATCTGAAGACATTGAGAAGCGTCAGCGTTTCATCCCTAAACCAACGATTCTCAAACCTTTTCAGGCTGATTAACCCATTTAACGAATAAACACGGACCACCTAACATGAAACTACCCCACATGTTAATATATATAACCTGAAATTAGAAGATTAGCCTTTAAAACAGTTACTGTCATGAACAAATCTACTGGGGCCATTTTGACTTATAGATTCTGAAAATGTGGAGTCTATGCTTTCCAATGATGTCAAATACATAGAAATAAAAAAAGAAGTTGTTCAATACCAAATGTTGTATGCAATTATAACATTTGACGGCTATTTGTAATTTAGAATCACAATAAAAGAAAAATAGACATTAGCTGCTTGGCAGAAACAAAAACCGTCTTCTGCACCATTAAATATAAAAATAACGCCCCCACTTCTATCAATTGTATTTATTTTCCAATTAAATCATTTTAAATTAAATAAAAAAAATAGCAGGAGCGTTATAAGCAAACAAAGACGTAAAAATAAAGAACAGTTCTCATCTACAGAGACTCGTTCACGGCTTAGAGCCGATCAAAACAAATCTAATTGTTCGTGAACGACACATCGATACTCTCAGCAGGTTTAACTTAGTTTCCTCCGATCATAAGTATTCCCGACGTTGTTTTCTTTCCAGCGGTATCTTCACTTTTTCTGACCTAGATTTCAGCCTTTTACCCATTATTACTTCTAAACACAATACTTTGGTAAGCTAGCGGTGCGAGTTAGTGTTGGGCCATCTGAATCCAGGCTTCGAGGCTGGTACCGAGTAAAAAGGGGGCGTGTCCGATGAAGCTCCGCTTCGAGGCTTGTGTCGTCTTGCTGAAAACCACGTGACTGGCAACAAACAAGGCCTCGCATTGCATAGACATCAATACGTACACGCCTCATGGAGCGCTGCGTCATACGTAAACGCCTCATGGAGCGCTGCGTCATACGTAAAAGCGTCCGCCATCTTCTATGAGGCAGCAGGGCAATCGGAGCATTTACTTGTATTAGCTTACTGGCTTACTGACGTCACAGCGTCCTTCACATTCAATATGGCGGACGCTGTGACGTATCTCAGCAACGGGCCGACCCGCTCCATGAGGCGTCTACGTATTCATGTCTATGTACATGAATGTGTCGTCTTGCTGAAAACCACGTGACTGGCAACAAACAAGGCCTCGCATTGCATAGACATCAATACGTACACACCTCATGGAGCGCTGCGTCGTACGTAAAAGCGTCCGCCATCTTCTATGTGGCAGCAGGGCAATCGGAGCTCCTTAAGTCCTGTGCTGTGTGGACTTGTTTCAACCGTTTTACGAAACAAACTGGATTCATTGGCATTAATTTTTACAGGCAAGGATAAAAGATCAGAATTACTTGACTTTGCAGCCAGAAATTAGCTTCTGAACAACCGAAAAATATTTCCTATGTAGCTAAATTGGCCCAAAATAACAGCTGATTGTTAGCATAGCAGCTAACGTTTTCATACTGTTTTCTAATGAGAGAGCTGATGAAAAACCGCTGTTAGAGGAGAAGTTTATTAAAAACCAGAGGATTTAGTGAGTAAATATCAGTCAGGATCAGAGCTGGAGCTGCTGCTGTTCTTCAGTCTTTCCCAGCTTCACCATGTCGGTATTTAGCTATAAAGATGCTACGAGTCCGAGCCCAACATGCTGAAAATGGCTTTTTATGAATGTGAAGGAAACATATATTGATGATGTTGATTTCTATTTCACTTTTGGATAATTTCTCTTTTATTCTTGGCTTTAGCCTGTGAACCAGGACGTCTCTGAAGTCATTGAGTTCTCCCAGTATGACCAGCAGACTGAAGACTATGACCAGTGTTCCCAGTATAATAAATACATGTTCTATTCTTTCACTTTTTGTGTATTTTTAAATATCTCAATCTGAAGTATTAGTGTAATAATACAGTTTATATAATGAAATAAAAATAATTTACTCTGTTAGAATTATTTTCACTCTTTGCTGTCAATAGCAGAGTTGACAAACTGTAATAAATATTTATTCTCTGGAAAAAAAAAGTAAGAAAAATATGTAGTTTAATGTTTGACAATAACTGATTTCTCAATAACATATAAAAAATAAATACAGGAAAATTATTTGTTTCTTGTCTTGAAATGTTAAATGTACATTAAATTATGGAATTATGTAAATATATTCTTTAATAAAACACTGTAAAAGTGTGTCTGTTCATCAATTTCAATATAAAAATTATCAGAATCATTTCTATCAAATAAAAACCTTGTGGTCTTTATTCAGAAATGCCCCCAAAACAATTAATAATCACATCAAAAGTTAGAAACTCTGTCTTAAGTAATTTCTTTGATTGCCAAATATATTTGTGTGTGTGAGAAAATGTGTCAATGACGGGTATTAACTTAAAATACTTTGTAGAACGGCACTTTATAAAGTTCGGTCCATTCACTTGTATTAGCTTACTGGCACATATTCCACATTCAATATGGCGGACACTGTTACGTATCGCAGCAACGGGCCGGTCCGCTCCATGAGGCGTTTACGTATTAATGTCTATGTCACATTGCCTGGGTCACGTGACTGCTTCATTTTGCGTGTGGGTTTTCAAAATAAAAGCGCGATGAGCCGCGCTGCATCATGGGTTGTTGTCTTTTTGGTCTCGCACCAGAGGAGAATATTTGTCTTCAGTGGCCAAAATAAAATGAACATTGACCAACATATTTGATGTGTATTGATGATGTCACTCATCAAAATGTAATGTTTGTTACTGGTTTTCTCAATTGTAGATTATGTTTTTTTATGACTTTATATTTTTGTGATTTTATGAACTGCTTTGTTGCTTAAATGTGCTACAGAAGTAAACTTGATTAATTGTCTGAAATGGAGCCAGTAAGAGGAAAATCTCTGACATCTGGGAATACTTTGAGATTATCCTCACAATAAAATTCTTCTTAGATAATAATTAACCCTCCACATCCCAATTTCTCACCTTCTGCAAAGTTCCACTATTATTTGTAGTCTGATTAGCAAAGATATATCAGTCTTTCACAGCAGAAACAGATTTAATCCTGTTGCAGAACTAAAAATTTAACATCTAGCCAAATATAAGGGATCAGGGATAAATACAAGAAAAAGCAAACGCCCCAACATGCACTGCACTCCCAAGACACTAAAACATCAAATGTCTTTATTGTCAAATCTGACCTAAAAGAAAACCCAACACAACCACTGACGTTCAACATAAACCAGGATTAGATTGGCTACAAATCATTTTAATAATTAAAACATATGACAATTAAATATGGTTTCATTGATTCTCCTGTTGCTAAATATGAGTTTGATGAAAACATTGTGACAATATTTACTATTTACTAATTTTTGGCAGTATGATCCAACTGAGTGACAAAGCTGTTAGTTTCACCAGCAGATGTCACTAGTGAGTCCTGAATGGAGCATCGAGTAATGAACCTTTTTGCAAAGCAAAGGGCTGGAAAGCTTCACTGCTTCGTGAGGCTTCATTTTCCCATCACTAGTGCGAGTCGCACTTTTAGCTGACGTCACGGCAAATAAATGGTTGTTTACATGCAGTACCTTACAGACCACTAGAGGGCGCCCGGGGACCAGAGTTTGATAACGACTGCTCCAGACACCAGACCGTTAACCGGCGCTTACCATGGCGTCCTCCATGTCGTAGCCCGTGTAGGAGATGACGGCGACGACGGCGTTGGTGCCGCTCGGGTAGTTGTCCAGGTTGTAGTGGTCGTACATGTAGGGCCGGACCAGAGCGCTCTGCGGCGTCTGGAGCCGGTACAGCTTGTTGTCGGAGCGATCCGTGAACGAGTGCAGCGGGAATCCCATCGTCTGCTTCCCTGCAGTGGAAAATAGCCGATTAAACGATTCCTCAACGCTGCGCAGTCCCTCCAGGATGGTTTATTTATGATTTCTGTGGCTTAAAATTAGAGATGGACTTAAAAGTTTTACCATAATATTTTGTGGTACTGATGTGATAAAAAATAAAAGTGACAACTATTTAACTCTATGGCTGTGAATCACAATATACACATTCAATAACAGTCAATATCAGTAATTACTGATTGTTTTTTGTTTTGTTTGAAATATCTGAAATACTACAAAACTGGTGACATTTCCTGCTTCAGCCACAGTTTACTCTCCATGTTGTCATTTTTTTTATTAAATCAGGTTTTAGGCATGGTGGTAAAACGTTAAACTGCTGCTGTGTTAGTTACCCAGCAGATTGTTGCTAGGTAACCAGAGAATGAGCGAGTTGCTAGGTAACTAAAGAGTGAGAGCGTTAGTTAGTTTCTCTGCTAGCTTAACTAGCAGAGTTAACCTAGCAGAGCTTAACTCTCTGCTAGCTTAACTAGCAGAGAGATAAAACTTTATTGATCCCACAAGGGGAAAATTGATTTGTCCCAGCATAGCACACAATAAAAAATTTAAATAAGTTAATAAATACATAAAGTAATAATAATAAACATACGATAATAAATAACAATGAGAAACAATCCAGACTGGCAAACTGTCGTCACGCCACAAATTAATATAAAAGATTACAAAGTCTGTTTCCCAGTAAAATCTTGCTGGATGCTTGTGGCACGACTTATTATGAAATACAAAAAAGGATAGCTAAAGAAAAACTTGTTGTGTTTTACTTGACATTTTCCGTTTATTAAGAACATAAAAAGTCGTCATGGAAAATCTCATCCTAAAAAACATTACAAAAAGCGTTGGATGGTCACATTTGTGCCGTTCTTGAATTCCAGTCAAGGGTCACAGAAAATCAACCAAAGGGCCACAAATAGCCCCTGGTCCACAGTTTGAACCCCCCGGTGTAGCTGACTCACCCATCTGGCACTGGTACATGTTCCTGGGGCTCTGGTTGTGGTCGGAGTAGGGGATGAAGTTGGCCACCACGCTGAGCATGCTGTGGGGGAACAGCTCCTGGTGCGTGCTAACACCCGGCTCTATCTCCGCCTCCAGGATTCCCACGTTGAGGTAAAGCTGCAGGCCAACAGCGTGCAGCTGGTTTAGTGCTGCAGGTTCCCCAAAAACAGTTTAAAAATATGTCCATAAGGCATAATTTACCTGTTCAAACGTGCCAATCAGCTCTTGCTTCCCAAGAGCCAAATTCTGGACGGGTCGCATCATGCGGCACAGCGTAGTGAAGAGGAACAGGCCCGGATACAAACTGGGCTTCCCGGTTTTAGGAACCAGGACGATCTCAGTCCAGGGAGGGACTTTTTTCTGTCCCAGAACCTGAAGGAAGAGTTCAGAGGTCAAGTTTACCTGGAAAAACGACCAGCAGGACGAGGAATATTCATCCAAGTCACCTTAAAGCGGCGCAGCGAGTCGGCGACGGACGGAGCCAAATCAGCTTCGACCCAACCGACAACGGACCCATCCAGAACCACCGGGTAGCAGTCAGAGAAGGCCTGACCCGGAGAACCGTCCACCGGGGTGACACCTGAAGGGGAGGACAGAAAATAAGAAGACGAGAAAAATTACAGATTGAAAGAAAGAAACAGAAAAAAAAAACAGAAAGAAGAAAGAAACAGAAAGAAAGGAAAAGCAACAGAAGTCCGGCGGTGTTTTCCTCACCCAGCGAACAGAGCAGTCCCGGCAGCGCGGTGGTGTAGGCGGTGGCGGTGACGACCTCGCAGCTCGCCGTCATGTGGTTCATGAGGCCGCAGGGCTCGCCGTCCGGCGTGTGGACCGGACACAGGAAGCCCCAGGACTCCGGCAGCAGCTTCCTGACCGACGTCGTCCTCATCTTGGCGAAGGCGGCGCCTCTGTGGACGCAGCGGAAGTGCGACAGGTAGCGGATGAAGTTCAGCTTGTCAGCCACGACGCACAGGCCCGTGCTCTGCAGCATGCCGAGACCTGGAGGACGACACGACCTTTGACCCCACAGGAAGAGCTTTCTGCTAATGCCATTTCAACTGACCTTTTAGATTTAAAAATGCCCTTTAATTAGATGCAACTTTAGCTATTAAAACATGTTAAAGTCTTAAATCAAAGTAGTCAGATCTCATTTTAGCTTATAAACAAATGTTTGTAAACTAAACGGAGTAAGTCGGTGTTAGTGGCAACATTGAGCTAACATTAGCATTTTAGCTGCTCATCCTCTTCCAAACATTAAGATAATTTCTTTAATCTCAAGTTAAGTAGTTAGCTAGCTGGACTTTGTGGTTGTTGTTGTTGTGTGTACCTGTTTTGGAGTGCAGGTTCCCGGTGGCCAGCAGATATTCAAACGGTTTGGTTAAATCCGACCCCATGCTCAACAACTTCATCACATGCTCAGTGCTCAGTTCGCCGGTCAGCTTGGTCCCTCGCTTATCGAAGGAAAGCTTCACCGACGTTAGCCACGCCGTTAGTTTCTCCTGCGAGAGATTCAACTGTGTTAAATGAAATCTTAACGAAGACGAGAGGGAGGGAGGGAGGGAGGGAGGGAGGGAGGAAGGAAGGAAGGAAGGAAGGAAGGAAGGAAGGAAGGAAGGAAGGAAGGAAGGAAGGAAGGAAGGAAGGAAGGAAGGAAGGAAGGAAGGAAGGAAGGAAGGAAGGAAGGAAGGAAGGAAGGAAGGAAGGAAGGAAGGAAGGAAGGAAGGAAGGAAAAACAGGAAAGGAAGGAAGGAAAAACAGGAAAGGAAGGAAGGAAAAACAGGAAAGGAAGGAAGGAAAAACAGGAAAGGAAGGAAGGAAAAACAGGAAAGGAAGGAAGGAAAAACAGGAAAGGAAGGAAGGAAAAACAGGAAAGGAAGGAAGGAAAAACAGGAAAGGAAGGAAGGAAAAAAGAAAGGAATCAAAATAGAAAGAAAGGAGACAAACAGGGTAACACAGAAGGAAAGGAGAGATGAAGGAAAGAGGGGCAGAAAGAAGGAAGGATACAGAGCAGACAGGAAGAAGCCAAATAAGGGCGGGCGGGTCTGACCTTCAGGAACATGAGGTAGAGCTGACCCGGAGTCAGAACCTCCTGGCACATCAGGCTGTCCGGGTTCTCCTCCATGCACTCCTGCTTGGCGAAGTTGAATAGCTTCCGGGTCGAGAAGCACAGCAGGTAGAACTTCTCCAGGTCCGACTTCAGGTGGATGCAGAGGCATTCGCTGCACACAAAACGCAGAGTCTCACCATCATTTTTATTCATTTTTATTTCCTGCTCTTCCCAGGAAGTTGACGTCACGAGCCGGGAACTGAGACAGAGGACAGTTTAGCATGCGACACAGGACTCAATGCTGCACCTCTGCAGCATTAAATTACAAAACAGTATTATCTGATAAACTGGCTTGCTATTATTCTTTAACTGAAGTGAAGGGCCACACACAATCAGACCACAAATGGCCCCCGAGCCACACATTGGACACCCCTTCTCTAAGCACTAATCCTCAAAATTACAATAAAAGACATGAAAGCTTCTTAAAGAGGTTCTTTGTACATTATAATAAGTGCTTACTTTAGCAGGAAGTTGGCGCATTGCTCGTTGGTGTACCACTCCGGTATGCTCAGCTTGACCCGGAAGCGCTCGCCCAGGTAGTCGAGCACCTTGCTGCGGGTGGTGCAGCCCTCCTCCGACACCATGCGCAGCATTTCTGACACGCAGGTCTTATAGAAGGAGTTGTCCTCGCTACCTTTGATCAGCTCCTGGTAGATCTGGAAATCTGTGAAGTCCACCAGAGCCTGAGCAGCGAGAGGCAAACAAAATACAAACTTAAAATGAGGAGGGCACCCACCCACTTTTCCAATTCCAATATCCGACGTCTAGTATTCTAATTTATTTGTAGAAAATTTTTTAAACTAATCCCAAAATTTCTTTGTTTGTCGTAGCAAAGTTTATACTTTCAGAGCTCATAAATTTCCAAGTTTTCCTACCAAATTTCTGAAATTAATCTAAAAAAAATAGTTTTTTTTTGCGCCGTCATATAAATGCACTGGATTATAAGTTATTTGATCATTCTTGAACACACCAAGAAAGTGCAATTAGGAATTATAAATACAAGGTAAAATAAACAGAATCAGAATGAATAGATCTGCATTCATGCATCAGACACATGTAGTAGAATTGTATCTTTACCGATACGGTTATCGGATCGGTACCGGTACTGGATCGGTGCGTTACCTTCAGAGCGAAGCCGAGCGGCAGGAAGAACAGCTCCTTCTGGTAGATGAAGTTCAGCATCACGGTGCCGTTCTCCAGGTAATGGAGGTTCATGTTGATGGCCGAGTGCTCCTCCCTCACGCAGTGCATGGAGATACCTGCCAGCAGAGGAGGGCGGGGCTTGTTCTTAAAGGGGCGGCGCTCGTTTTTAAAGGAGGAGTGGCTCTGCGTCCTTACCGTACTGGGTGTATCCCTGACCGCGGCTCTTCCACTTGGGCCTGCACATGGCGACCGGATAGTTCCTCCTCTGCTGTATCAGCATGCGGACGACCTTCTCGATGCCGTTCATGATGAAGTAACCTCCCATTTCCTGCCAGGTCAAAGACAATTAGCGGGATTTGACTGGAACAACTCCTGCGCTTTTAAAGCTTGAATCTGATTGACCGTCATGGTTGACGATGAATCACGGATGGCGTAGCGAACCTCTGCCTCTTCATGATGCTTTACGAGCTCCTTAGGCGACAAGCCGTGGAGGTTGCAGAGCTTGGACTTCACCATGATCGGTACCTGACCCAGGGACTGCTTGATGATTCCTTTTGGGATGCCGTTGATCGCCCAGCTGATGTCCGCCTAAAACGACGCAACGCGCTGTCAAACAGAGGTCAAAGGTCTCCATTTTGATCCTGGTCTGAGGGATGGGGCCTTACCACCAGCTTTCCTTTGTAGGAGCACCTCCTGCCTCGGCACTCTGCGGGGTAAACCTTCATCTCGGTGCAGATGCTGCCCTTGGCGACCACTGGGTTGTGGATGGAAGCTTCCACAAAGGCGAGGGTCACTTTGTTCTGTTTGAACATGAACTCCATGGGCGGGATGGCCTGAGAGGAAACACCGGGTAAAATCAGACATGGACGACGCCCAGCTCATAGCTAATACATCAATAACAATATATAGCGGGATAGACATAATATCAGTATAATACGTCTAGAAAATATTCAATATTCACTGAATGCCAATTCTGAACTGCACAGCATTCTGGGTGATGTAGGCAGAGGAAAGGTAGCTAAGCTAGGTTGGTGGAATCAACTAACTCTCTCACTCTTTGGTTGCCTAGCAACAGCCTGCTGAGTAATTGGCACAGCAGCAGTTTCCAGTTTCTCCTCCGTCTGTCACAACTGCGTAAAAATAAAAAACAACAGAGTAAAAGCCAGATGAAACAAGAAAGTCCAGTAACCTTTCTTGTATTTCAGATATTTAAAAGAGAAAAACTAATCAATAATTATTGATAAAGACTGATATGAAATGCTAATATTGTGATACATTTTACAGCCATATCGCCCAACTCCGTTTATAGCTTTCTGTTACGGCTGAATCTCAAATTAAAATAGTGGGGAAATGTTATTTAATTAGTTATCAATTCAGTTTAATAAAGTGTACACTTTACACATTAATTTCACACAAATATATACACTGAAACAATCGAAGCAAATCGTGTTATTGTCACCAAACAAATCACCTTCCTGCTCAAATTAGATGCTAAAACACAATAAACAAATTTACAAAAAAAAAAAAACAACTAAAAAATTTTCTCACAAAGTTTTCTCGAATCCACCAAATAGAAATAATTAAAAAAATTACCCTAAAACAAGTAAAGTTTAGTCTGACAGAGGGGAGAACATAAACTGGAATAACTTTATAAAAAATTATGTTTGGGTTTCAATTTGCTCTAATTTTACCCAGAATGATTTCACCCGCTTGGCATATAGCTGAGTGACAAATCGATATAATTTAGCATCTTAAGCTAAATAACTCCGTATTCAATGTCCGGCGACCCACCAGGACGACCCGAGAGAGTCCCTCGGTGACAGCCTGGTTAAAGGACTCGATGTGGGCCTTGGTGAGGTCCTGGACGGCGGGGTGCTGTTTGTCCTTCAGTTTCCCGAAGCCTCCGTCCGTCAGGTTCTTCAAACTCGGTCCATGAGGCAAATTCGTCCACTTATCAGAAGGCTCCATGTTTCTGCTTCAGCTTGTTTACCACATGGACCTGCTGACACCGGAAGCACATGTCTGAGGCACCGGAAGAGAAGCAGGAAGGTTCGTTGTGCCTTTTCTGCCATCTTGTGGTGGTTAATAAACTTTCACTTGCGACTCCATTCGGTCAATACATTAAATTAGTTTATAGTGGAAACAAGTTGGCAAATAATTTTATAGTCAGCGAGATGAATTCATTCTGAGAATGGTTAACATTTTTGGGGTTTGAAATTTGATCAGACTGTGACATCTTTGTTACAAACAATCTTTGTTATATTGCCGTATTAACAGAAACATAAGCGGTTTTTCGGCATTGTTTTCCCTTTGCCGTGGCGGACCGCACTAAATCATTAATATGGAGGTTTCAGTTTGTCTAAGTCATTATAATAAGTCAGTACTTGAATACTTTTTACAAAATTCTTTTTTACTCTTACTTGAGTAAATTCTTGGACGGCTACTGAGTAAAAATATGTTGAAGTAGTGCTACTCTTACTTGAGTACAATTTTTGGCTATTCTGCCCACCTGTGATATTAAGGATATTAAGAAATACTGTAAGTTTAATCTTTATACCTTTAATAAATGGTAAAAGGACCGAACTTGTATAGCGCTTTTCCGATCATTTTGACCACTCAACGCGCTTTACACATGTCACATTCACCCATTCGCATTCACAAACGCGCGCACATTCATACACTGATACGCAGATTTACCGATCAGATTAATATTAATTTAAGATTAATACTAACTAAATATCAAAATAGTTTTTAAATTACGCTTATTTTATTTTCTTATACAGATTTCTCAACAATGATTATTTTTGTAAGGGTTTTTCTCAACAAAAAAGCAGTTTGACTGTATTGATGTGGAATTGTGTTATTTGCGTTGCTGTCCAGTTGGGGGCGCTGTGGAACCAAGAAGTTGCAGTGGTTTTGAGAAGAAAACGTGAGGTTCTTGTTGCTAAACGTGAGGTTCTTGTTGCTAAACGTGAGGTTCTTGTTGCTCCTGGACGCGTTATTGCTGAGGTTGGGTAGCAGTGAGTGAGGCGGTGTAAAAACACGAGGCGTGGATGCAGTAAAAAGACTGAGTCTCGCTGTATTACTCAGGCTGCGCTACAGCGTCTATTCACAGGCGCGATCCCACTACTGAGCGGCACGGGGGCTTTGGCCTGCTCCGTCTCCGACCTGGGCCGGTGCACCCCTCCTTAGGCGACCTGGTGGTCCCGGGCTCCCCCAGGAGCACCATATCGATACCGAGCTTAGTGCGGACACCCGATCGGCATAGTCCACTGCAGCTCAGAGCTCCTGAGCTCAAGCGATCCGCCAGCCTCAGCCTCCCGGTAGCTTGGATTACAGGCGCGCGCCACCGCACCCGGCGAAGGCTGCCCGCGCTCAGCGGACTTTTAGCCTTCAGTACGGTGACGTCATCGCGTACTGCCGCCGTCTGCTGGATCGCAACAATCAATTTGCTTTATTAAAGACAGTTAACTTACGACAGCGTATTAGGGCCATTGTAGATAGAAAATGAAGGAGTACATTTCCGCCAAACAACTCAGACATTTTCTATAAAAACAAGTACAATTCTGAGCTCCAAAAGTAAAATATTTGCTAGAAAAAACGACAATTTTCTCTTTTTTTCAAATGGATTTTTGACTTTTCAAACTAAAATTTTCACGTCTCTCCGATTCATATAAAATGTCTGAGTTTGTTAGCGGAAAGATACAAATTTTTCTATTTCTCTTACATGTCGGAGTTAAGTGTTTTAAATGAATGATAAATAAGTAGTAGTCTCCTGTTTCAAGTAAGAAAAAGGAAAATGTTTGATTGTTGCGATCCAGCAGACGGCGGCGGCAGTACGCGATGACGTCACCGTACTGAAGGCTAAAAGTCCGCTGAGCGCGGGCAGCCTTCGCCGGGTGCGGTGGCGCGCGCCTGTAATCCAAGCTACCGGGAGGCTGAGGCTGGCGGATCGCTTGAGCTCAGGAGCTCTGAGCTGCAGTGGACTATGCCGATCGGGTGTCCGCACTAAGCTCGGTATCGATATGGTGCTCCTGGGGGAGCCCGGGACCACCAGGTCGCCCAAGGAGGGGTGCATCGGCCCAGGTCGGAGACGGAGCAGGCCAAAGCCCCCGTGCCGCTCAGTAGTGGGATCGCGCCTGTGAATAGACGCTGTAGCGCAGCCTGAGTAATACAGCGAGACTCAGTCTTTTTACTGCATCCACGCCTCGTGTTTTTACACCGCCTCACTAACTGCTACCCAACCTCAGCAATAACGCGTCCAGGAGCAACAAGAACCTCACGGTTTCTTCTCAAAACCACTGCAACTTCTTGGTTCCACAGCGCCCCCAACTGGACAGCAACGCAAATAACACAATTCCACATCAATACAGTCAAACTGCTTTTTTGTTGAGAAAAACCCTTACAAAAATAATCATTGTTGAGAAATCTGTATAAGAAAATAAAACAAGCGTAATTTAAAAACTATATATTAACTATTAAAGGTTTAAAAAACATCATTACCAACAAATTATGTTTTAGTATTTGCAGGTGGTGTGTGTTGTGTAAAAAAATTGGTATCACTGTTAATTTTGGTAAGCAAATATTTAAAGAAAATATGAGTTTACTCTCTTTTAATTACATATATCCAAATAATCTTGCGTTCAGTTGATGTAGATCAGCAGCAGCTATAATTCTGGCCTGAACCCAAATAGAGTAATGTCTAATCCTGAAACATAAACTTTTAATATCAAATTTACACCAGAGAATGACAAAATAATAAATCACATTGAAACTGTAGTTTATTTGAAAAACAGAACCATTTTGAACAGGAGTCAGTGGCACAAAAAGCTGAAATTCCTCTGGTTAGTTTAAAAGACGAGACAAATAACATTAGCTACCAAATGTATTACATTCACAGCATTAACATCAAAAGTTACACAAAACATAAAAAAATAATTTACATTTAGATTTTATCACATAAAATATGGAACATGTCATATTTATTCATCTGGAACAGAAACATTCACATCCACACATTTTTAATACCATAGACACAAACTACATATTCTTAAGAAGGTCGGTGTTCAGCAGCTGAACACCTGAAAACAGCAGGAAGCAAATACTTGAAGAGAGTAACCAGAGCTAGCTTTTAATGCCAATTCATTTATATTTCATAATTTCTGAACTTCTGCAGCAGACATGATGGGGAGTCGGAGGCCCAACGGAAACGCTGATGATAGAAATCACCTAATTGGGAAAAAAAAAAGATTATTTTAAGGTAGACAATGATGTGAAAATGAAGATAAATATTCCTTCATCGTTCCATGTTTGCGTATTTTATTGCACTTTTGTCTGATAGACACAAAGTAGCACCTAACTATGAAATGGAATGAAGAGTACTCATTGTTTTCAGACATTATATGATTATTTTCAAATTAAAATCTGAAAGGTGTGGTGTGCATATCTTAAATTCCACCATCCACATTTATTCTTTGAAGACTCTTGGTTCTTGGTCACAACATGAATTTGACTTAAAAATAAAATCTCAGTTTTTTTATTCATTCTTTTCTAAAAACAAAATAAGAAATGACTTTCAAAAAGTGGCTTTTATTTCAGTCGTCCATTTTATGGATTATATGGTGCCATGTCTATGATGATTTTTTTTTTTTTTTTGCTTAATTACAAGTAATAATATTGAAGGAATAAAGATGCAATTTTACCAGAACATCTAAAAATTGTGGGAAAAAAAGTTGTTTTAATGAGAAAAAAAGCTTTGATAATCATTTTATTTTAAAGTGTTAGAAAATTGAGTATTTCCTTATCTGTAAAACTGATACCAAAGCTTAACTTCACAAAATGCTCAACATTTCTCATTTTTATTTTTTGTTGGTTTTTGGAGTACGGCTTTATTCTCACATTATTTAAAATATAATTATGGCTGTATTTGACTGTATTTTTGCAATATTTTGACTTTATTGTCACAGTTTTAAAAAAACGTATCCTGGCTTTAACATTTTGTTGTAGAATTGACCTGAATTCAAAGTCCATATGATTAGAACACTCGTCACACAAGTTGGTGGCCAAGATGATTCTTTTTCTGTGTATTTAACTGTCACTTGGACTAGCAGACAAGTTTAAATATATTTATTAAAGTAATAAAAAAAACACCTGATGTTATTTACTTACATAACGCTGCTTCGTTTGAAGGATTCTCCAATGTTTCGTCGGTCTGTGAAGCAGCCGGATCTTCCGGTTGGCAGGACTCCAGCATCGGTTCTTTCTTGGTTCTCACAGCCCAATGCATCGACTGCAAACACAAAAAAAGCTGCGTCAGTTAGTCAACTGCAGCTGCAGCGAAACCTGGAAACCTACAGAGATTGAAGACGGTTCGTACCGTTTTTACCGAATCATTCAGGGCCCGCCATTCCTGGAAGGGAATACTAATCCCACTTCTTTTCCACAGGTCGTAGTTTCTCCGTTTGGCTTCGTCGCACAGAACCTCTTTGGCTTCTTGCAGCTTTTGGAAATCAACCACTGACCAGAAGAAAGAAAAGTCTTAGAATAATTATGTCTATGACATGTTAATACTTTTCTTGTTATTAGGCTGGAAACTATATGCAAATATCAAATTATTTATTATTTACTGTAGTTGATAATTTGTCAAAAATTATAAGATGTCTTTTTTCAAAGAGCCTGGATTAACAAGGACATTTTGTGTCTTGAAACTCGTAAATGTGGCTCTATGGATTGCAAAGGTTGCAGAACACTGGTGCATCTCATACAATCGCAAGAAAACCATTGAATTAACAAATATTTTCAGTTGAAGAGAAGTTAATCTGAGATTCACCTGCAGTTGGGTTGTCCTGGTGTTTATCTGGGTGACATGCTAAGGCTCTGATCTTGTATTCATTCACAATTTGCTCAGTCTTTAAGAAAACATACACAAAAACAGAAAAATAATTCAGATACATTTCAATAATACTGTGGAATATTGTCTCTGATGCCTGGAAATTGAGTTGCTAGTATCATCAGACCGTCACACAGCAACGGTCTTCAGTCAGAGGCCTCTTCAGATTCATTGCAACACTGACTGCTACGAGAGATGGTTCCTGGACAGAGCATCACCATCCACGACTCTAAGCAGATACTAAGATGATGAATTCAAACTCTAGTTTAAAAACTACAAAATGCAGACTTTTCAAAACAGGATTAAATTATTCTCTTCTAATAGCAGAGTCTTTCAAATCCAGTTTTTGATCTGTAAAAGGTTTATTTGATTTGCGAAAGATCGATTCTTATGTCGTGAAGCAACAGGTTTCACATAAATTCACTTTGAACAACAAACTGAGTCTTTAAATAACAATTTATCAATAATATTCGTCCAATACTCTATGCTTCTGCATTAGTATTTAAAGAAACGTGTTTCGATTTGTCATGCGAAGATGTAATGTTCCAGCAAATAGACAGAGCCTTGAGTAATCCACTGGGAACTTACCGATGACAGTTCATCACAACCTAACAACCCATAGTAATCCTCCAAGTCTTCAGGTTTACGACCCAAGATAGCCTCCATTTACGAGTGGTTTAGAAAAACGTTTATGATCGCTTTTTATCGCAGCCTCATGCAGCTGCGTCAGATTACAACTGCTTATTTCAAGGACTGGTCTAGCTCGGCCTCTCCCCAAACGTTTTATAGCATTGCTGATAAAAATGTTTACTCTAAAGAGACATTAAACTGATAAGAATGTCAATCAAATCTCTTAAGTTGAATAAACGTGTCTGTCCTTTTCTCGAGTGACGTATGTTGCATTCAAGTGTTTCGGTAAAACCTCTGAACTAAAAGTGCATTTAAGATAAATATGTATTTGTCATTAGTTTTCTGCTTAGAAAACCAATGTGTATGTCCGGGCAACTGAAATCAATTAAAATATATGAACTCAATCACCATTACCTCAACAGAAGGCTAGAATTTTGCGCTTCAATCCCATTTTAGCGATTCGTTTATAGTTTTTACGTAATTTTTCTTTGAGTATTTGAACGCAGCACCAATTTGTTGTGGTTTAATGTCACCGACGCACAATGGGGACGTTCCGCTCGTCCTTACTGGCGGAGAGCAAGTCACGTGACGCCAGCTGTCCGACACGAAGGAGCTGCGCAGCGGGTCTGTGGGCTGAAGATGGCGGACAGAGAGAACGCTCTCGGAACGGCTTGTTCAGGCACCTCTGAGATGGACGAACCTATCGCAAAAAGGTCAAAAATCTATCCGGTGACCAACCACGGACCTAGAGCCATAGAAACGGACACAATCTCCTGTGTTTCGGCGGCCATTGGGAGCCTGGAAGAGGCGGGGAATTGTGCCGAGCCAGCGGAGAAGAAGGAAGCGAAGCCGGTGATGATGGCGGTGGAGCAGGCCCCTGCATCGCGAGGCGGGGACAACAATGGACTGAGTCTGCCGGTCTCCGAGCCGCTTAAATCATCTGGGAAATTAGGCGACAGCACCGCCTTTGGTGCAAGTGAGGAAGGTGCCGGTATGTAGAGCGATGGACATCCCTTCTACGGCAACGCTGGTTGGCTTACCAACTCAATCAAATCACCGGCTAGCTACTTAGATTTTTACGAAAGCTAAACTGTGTTTATTTTCTTCTCTTAATTAAGTTTTATATTGGCATTTTTATTATTTTTATTAGGTTTTCTGAGGAAGAACGGAAAGCTTTCAGCAGCGCTTGTGATTTAGACAACTTTTTCAATGGCAATAAACTTGGGTACTAACTTTGCGTCAGTTAGCCGGTGTAGCACTAAATTCTGTACACCATTCATCTGAGATCCGCCTTCTTCAAGGCATCCTGCTGCACTGCCTTTGCATAAAGGTGTTGTAATTCATTCTCATAATTTGGACACTTTTAGGATATTGTAATTATAATAGTTTTTATCAATTATAAGACTATTTTACTGCATATTCTAATATGTCGCTGCTTAATTCGCCTTTTTGTAGCAGTAGATGAGCCATTTTGTAATAGATTAAGTTATTTCATTGTATCAAACTATGACCATTTCCAGTCAGTTTCAGCCTTTCCCCCTCCCTCCTTTTTCAGATTTTCTTGGACATGACGATCTGCTTCGCAATGGTCTTGCTGTCACACCAGAGCACATTGATGAGGAAGATGACAGATCTTCACATGCAAGCTCCAGTGACTGGACTCCTCAACCGCAAATAAGTAATTTGGAGAATTTTACTGTCACTTTCTACCATAAAGTTCTAGTTATTATGTTTATTACTAATCTAAATGACATTAACCCTTGCTTTTCTGTCATGTTTCATCTGTTAACAGGTTCGTACAGTTACATCCAGCAGCACATCAGAGAGACGGATCCACGGGCCATTCTGAGGGATCTGCTTCCTGAAACCATCCTCCCCCCAGACCTGGATGATATGACGTTATGGCAGATAATCATCAACATCTCTGAGCCTCCAAAAAGAAGAAAACGAAAGGATATCAACACCCTGGAAGATGTGGTGAAGCTGCTTCATGAAAGCAAAAGGATCCTAGTCCTGACTGGCGCTGGTGTATGTACTTGTACTTATTTTAAAAATGTCTAATTTAAAATGTTATTATTAAAAATATCTATTTTGTGTCTGTTTTTAGGTGTCCGTTTCATGTGGAATACCAGACTTTCGCTCCAGAGATGGAATTTATGCACGACTTGCTGTAGATTTTCCTGATCTTCCAGATCCTCAATCAATGTTTGATATTGAATATTTCAGAAGAGACCCTAGACCCTTTTTCAAGTTTGCTAAGGTTTGTTCATGCCTTCTCATCTTTTTATTACAATGATAAATGATTGCTGACAAGTTTTATCATTCAACTTGGTTAAATTTAAATGTTAGAAGTTAGTGGAAGGTAAATATGGGCTTTTATATTCAATTAATGTTGAATTTGCTCTTTTTCTTGCAGGAGATCTTCCCCGGTCAGTTCCAGCCGTCGCCCTGTCACAGATTTATATCCATGCTGGATAAACAAGGGAAGCTGCTTCGCAATTACACTCAAAACATTGATACGTTGGAGCAAGTGGCCGGAGTCCAGCGAATCATCCAGTGCCATGGTGAGTTTTTATTTTGTTTCCTGCTCTGTAAGCCGTTTCTATATGGTGATTTAAAAAAATACACCGCTTTTTGTCATTTCAGGATCATTTGCTACTGCATCGTGTCTTATCTGTAAACACAAGGTGGATTGTGAGGCGATAAGGGCTGACATCCTCAATCAGGTATTTATTCATTAAAAACTGGTTCAAGTCTGTTCAAAAATGCCGCCTTAGGCATTACAAATAAATTAAATAAAATTACTATCTGTGAATTTGGAAATAAAATGGGTTAAAAATTGAACTTCAAATATTCATATGCAGTTTGGAAGAAGTGAGCTGTAAAAATTAACACAAAAAGGTAAATTCATAGAAATTTTGTTGACTAAAAATGTTGAAGTTAGCAGATTAACTTCAACAACAGATTAATGTTGAAGTTACAACAACAGCTACAAATATTTTGTAGCTGTTTATATAGATTTTGTGTGACCCCAAATTTGCTGCTGTAGCAAATGAAGCTGATGGAGATGGAAACTTTTTATAATTTATTAGGATGAGCTTTTCAGTCACAAGTTTGTAGTATTTTCCTTTTATTAGCTATGTTTTATTTTTGCTTTTAATATTATAGGAAGTAGGGCAACAAACATTCAGCAACTACTTACTGATTCGTGTAATAAAGTTCTTGTTTTTGTTCTGAGGAATAGACTGAAAATATTTTCAAGAAGAACAAAATTGAAAATATTCGACCCGTAAACTTATGGAGCTGTTCAGCTTTATTTTATTAATGCAAACATCTGATCCACTGTAGGAATCTAAAATAGTTTTTTCTCTTGTTTTATTATAATATTAGCAGGTAGAAGGAAATAATTCACAACAAAATCATTTTGTGTTTTTAATTTGGCATAAAAATGTTTTCGACTTGCCAGTTTTGGTCTGCAGTGCAAAAAGTTTGGTCCTCGCTGTCATAAACAGCGTTTCCATCTATGATTTTTTGTTTTTACCATTTAAATTTTTTGTAGCGTTGCATTAGAAAAGTTTGACGTAACAGCAACATTTAAAATAACTTTTTCAACTTTGCAGAAAAAGTTTTTTACACCTGCCTGAAGTGATTTTAAGCTTCCCTGAACAAGAGTTAATGACCTTCCTGTCTACTGGTCTGTGCCTTACCAGAGGCACGAAACTCAATCATTACTTCCTGTTTATTCCACCATGCGGAGTGTCCTCATTTTTTGTTTATGTTTTGTGACATTTTTAAAGTTCACTCGAGCTTTGCATGATAATTGAACAGAAACATAGCTACTGTTTCTGTGGAGACGCATCAGTTCTACCCAGACTCATTTTCACAGCTTCCATATTGAGAGCCGTTTAAAAAAATCTGTTGTGAACTCGTCTTGTTCATGCTTTAGGGCTAAAAGCTGCAGTGTGTATCTTATATAAAAACTTTTTTTTTTCATATTTGTTGAAACTGTCACTATGTTGTGACAGTTTGAGACAGAAATGTGAAAACAAAATTTAGCTCCTGTGTTTTCTCCCAGTGGTAACCAGAAACAACCAATCAGAGCCAGGAGGCGGGTCTTAATCCTCCCTTCATCTCTGCTACGCTGCAGCTAGCATATCATGTTATGAATGCAAAGGCTGGTTAGCATAGCTACCAGTGTTGGTGGATAAACAGCTTTCCTGTAACGGTAAGTTGTTACTCTGCCATTAGCACATTTAGCAATGAGTACACAAGATTTATTGGCAGCGCTAAGCCCCGCCTCCTGGTTGTGTTTGGTGCGTTTCTTCAGCTGTTAATAGCAGCTCAGGGAGGAGGAATCTTTTCACAGATTGTTTGTCAATATGGTGACTGTTTCAACAAATATGTTAGAAACATTTATATAAAATATGTTACATACTGCAGCTTTAACCAGCTAATGAGCTGCAATGAATAACCAAAGTCTTCCTGCAGGTCGTCCCCCGTTGCCCCCGGTGTTCGGACATTCCTCTGGCCATCATGAAACCTGACATCGTGTTTTTTGGAGAGAATCTTCCAGAACTTTTCCACAGAGCCATGAAGCAGGACAAAGACGAGGTCGACCTTCTGATCGTCATCGGCTCGTCTCTAAAAGTCCGGCCGGTCGCCCTCATTCCGAGTACGTCTTACCGGAATCTTCTTCCTGCTCTCCGTTGAAGGTTTTTGGTGCCATAATTTCTGTTTTTTCGTTTCCCGTCTTCGTCCAGACTCCATTCCTCATGAAGTGCCTCAGGTTCTGATCAACAGGGAGCCGCTGCCTCATCTGAACTTCGACGTGGAGCTGCTGGGCGACTGCGACGGCATCATCAACGAACTCTGCCACCGGCTGGGCGGAGACTTCGAGCAGCTGCGCTTCAACACTCTAACCCTCAACGAAATCACAGAGAAACCGCCGCGGTTAGCAGAGCCGCCGCCGCCCGACGAGGCTTCCACTGACCCGGCGGACAAACCTCCAGAAGAGACGGAGAGCGAGAATGTCACGGAAACCGTAACGCCGTCGGAGCCTTGTTCGAACGCGGCGAGTCGAAGCGCGGACGCCGCCGAGTCGCCGGAGCCTCAGAGAGAGGATGCGGCGAAAGACGAGGCAGGCGAGGCGAAGAGCCAAATCTCAAAGCCGGACAATCGAAAGCGATACTGGATGAGTCGGGTCAGCAGGAGTCCAATCAGCAAACGGCTTGAAGGTGAGTTAGAGACATGCAGCAAAGATCATTTAAAGGGGCGGTGCAGTATTTCACTAACAAATATTTTATAGAAAAATCAATTAATTATGTTACCTTCAGTTGTTCTACAAAATATTATACATATGAAATTTGACTTTAACGTCTTGAAATCGGGTCCCTGTCACTTTAAGAAGGTCCTGCTTTTTCTGAATGAACATTTAACACTGGAACCAGAAGCCATTTTAAATATCCACAATAAATAATAAAATGAGTTATGGAGTCTCTGCAAACAACAAATGGGAAGTTGAGACCAAAGCACCAAAATGAAGACTTTTGTCATCCAGTTTTTTTAGAAAGACGAGAAAAAAGAAAAACAATAAATCATGCAAATGGAAATTGTTTTAATTTATCATGCGAATAACTGATTTATTGTAACAGGTCTACTTTTCTTTTAATGTATTTTACCAGTGCTGCACTTAGAAGTAGCTCATATAATGATTGTTATTCTCTCATTTGGTTAAAAAATAAAATAAAATCAGAGTAGTAAATAAGCCAAAGCAGCACAAAAAATTACATTTTATACTAAAGGTAAAAACACATTTGTCTGTAAATATGTTTTAGGCAAAAGTGTCATAATTTTAGCTCTACCTATTTAATATCCTGTTTAAAAAGTTAAAGTTATGCATATTTAGCTATCTAATCAGTTAAACCAAAAAATAATAAACAGATCAGCTCTACTTTGTATTAATGTTAAGTCAAGTAGAGATTTTTGTTTTTTTGTTTTATGATCACTCACTAAATGAATGCTGTGTTTTTACATTTCAGGCTGTAAAAGTTTATTTTTTATTTAAAAGGGGGAGTTGTTTTTTATTATTTGCATATTTTTGTGTATTTTTAATATAAAATAATAAACTTAAAGCTGCAGTTTGTAACTTATTTAAAAATTTGTTGTTTTTTTTTACATATTTATTAAAACTGTCACAATGTTGTGACACGTTTATGAGGCAGAAAATCTGTGAAAAGGTAAATCTTCTCCACCTCCTTCCTGTGATACTATTGCTGACTGAAGAAACCCACAAAAAACAACCAATCGCAGCCAGGAGGAGGGGCTTAGCGCTGTCAATCACTCTCATGTATCCCTAATAAATGTGCTGACAGTGGAGAAAGAACTTAACTGTATATTAACTAGCCTTAGCATTCATGACAGAGGGGAGAGGAAACTAGCAGGTAGAGTGATTGACAGCGCTAAGACCCGCCTCCTGGCTGTGATTGGCTGTTTCACATTAGCACTGGAAGAAGGCAGAGCAGCTGGATTTTTTTCATAATTTTCTTCTACTATACTGTCACGACATGGTGACAGTTTCAACAAATATGTAAAAATATTTTTTTATAAAAGTTACATTTTGCAGTTTTAAGGGAATAAATAAAAAATCTTCAGATTTCATCCGATTAATCATCACAATCATTAAAATAATGGGTCATATGCTGTAATATGATGCATATTTTAGGCACTTGGATGGGAATATTCATGAAGAGTTGTAATATTTACTTTAAAAAAATCCAGATCATCTCTAAATGTCACTCTGGACGTTGTGTTGGTTTTCTGCAGGCTGTCAGTACCTTTTCCAAGCACCGAATCGATACATCTTCCACGGCGCCGAGGTCTACTCCGACTCCGAGGAGGACGAGACGTCGAGCTCCTGCGGGAGCGACAGCGACGGCTCCGACTGCAGCCAGGACGGGCCGGAGGACTGCAGCGAGGCCGAGGACGGCGCCCGGCCCGCGGGCGACGAGGCGATCCACAGAGACACGTTACCGCTAAACGAAGAGGCCACGCCCACTCTGCAGACAGACTTCACATCAGAACACTCTGAGAGGACCACACATCTTTAGGCGTACATTTCACAAAGCACTAACTGTCTTGTTGGGTTTTTATATATATATATATATAAATATAAATATATATATATAAGACGCATAAATATGTTCCTATATTTTTGGTTGTCATACTTACCGTTATTTTTTCATGAAATGGCATCACACACGTGTGCGTTAACATAGCAGGTCTCTTCTTGTTCGGGTTGGTCGAAAGCTTCATGAGCTGTTTGATTTCATTGCATCCATTTTTTCTCTCAAATTCACCCACTCTGTTCCTGCAACACTTCGTTCTGTGACGCCGTTTTACAGCCACAGTTGATGGGAAAAAGATGGAATTTATGACTAAACAACTCGGCAATTTCTGAGTTTGGAAAGTTTAAAAAGATCTGAAATTTTGAGATGAATCCCACAATTTTTCTAGAAAAATCAATGATATTTCTGAGTTTGAGACGTTTAAAATTTTCCTGAAAAAACTTTTTTGAGATTAATCTCAGCAATTCCTGAGTTTGGAAAGTTGAAAAGTTACTAGAAAAAAAAATCGGAAACTTTCAGGTTAATTTCAGAAAATTTCAGGAAAAAACTTGGAAAATTTGAGTATCAAAAGTTAAAAGTTTTTTACTTTAGGAAATTTTAGCCCAAATTCTAGACATTTCCAAGTTGATTCTAGAAAGAATTTGAGAGTAATTTCAAAATGTATGACTTTTCTTTATAGCAAATTTTCAACTTTTGAAACTCAAATGTCCAAGTTTTACTTTTTATTTTTATTTTTTTTATTTTAGAAAATTTCAAAGATTAATTTTAAATTTCAACATTTTTCTAGCAATTTTTTCAACTTTTCAAACTCTGAAATTGCCTCGTTTGTTCTTTCTAGACAACTTCTGAGATTAATCTAAAACTTTGAGTTTTTTGGTGAAAATCTACACCTTTTTAATGTTTTATTACCCATCTACAATGGCCCTGATTCGCGGTCATAACGCTGAGCTTTGGCTCCTAAATCACTCTGATTATGTCAGTGGTTTCTGATTAGGAAGCATGTATGTTTAGATGCCTGCTGCTTGTTTATTACTGGATTCTCAAGAGTTTCAGGCACATTTTTTGCTCATTTGTTAATCTGCATGCGATATAAAGTTCAACTTTCCCTTTTTTTGGGGTAAATTATGGAAATGAGGAACAGTACTCTTTAATTTAAAACCAAAGAACATTTTACCTGCACACTCATCTGTGGTTTTGTACGTCCTGTCCTTTAAAATCTTCATTGGGCAGCTACTTTTCTGGTCAAGCCTCTTATTTTTATATTTGGGAATGAGACATACTCATCAACGGGTAGACGGTAGTTTTTAATTTGTATAAAGTTGTACTAGAGGCTTTATATGGAGGAGAGGTCTGGCTGCATTGAGCTGTAAGCTGTAGAAATATACTCTAATGGAAAACCGGCACTTTTTTCTTTCCTGTACGACATCCGGTTTTGTTGCCTCTCTTTGTTTTAGAGGGAAATGGAGCTAAAATCCTGTTAGATTGGCTACAGCAAAACATTACATATGATCTTTGGAGGATGATGTTTTGTAAACCAGATTTTAAGAAATGTTTTTATATCATAACTGTTTCTTTTCTGGGGTTCTGAGTAAAAAACAAACGGAAAGCTCTTGCGATTTTTTTTTCCACTGAAGGCATCTTTTCTCCGCATGAAAAATACAACTTTTAGAAAATGTGACTGAATTAAAATAGGGTATCCGCGCATCCTTAAGTCTTAATGTATCTTAAATTAAGACATTAGAATGTCTTAAATTTAATTTTAAATAGTGGCCGTTACTATATCTTACATTTTGTCTGACAGAACAATTTAATCTCGCACATTCTATGAATTACTTTTTTTTTTTCTCGGGAATTTTCTGTCAGGCAAACGTTTGAGTCGCACCCAAGATGTGACTCGAGACCGTTGAGGCTAGCTAACTAGCTGCTAACATCAATGCTAACTAGCTGTTTTCCGTCCGTGTTGACTGGACGAAGTTTGTACATTTCTGTGGAGATACAAGTTTTAATTTTTATTCATAATGGTCTTAAAATGTCTACAGAAACCATACAAAAACAAAAATGTAATTATTGGTGGTTAAATCCAATCAAATATGATTTTTAGTTTTGACAAATGTTGATTACTGGTTTTGAGCGGGATAAGTGAATAAACATGGAGGTAATGTTTAGTAAATGTAAAGATGCTAAGGTGCAGGCTCCAAGTTGCAACATTTTTTTTAAATTAGATTTTTAATCGACCTGACCCAGAACTTTGTCATCACCATCTGACAAAAATAAATATAAAATGATTCTTAAAATACCCCATTAGTGATATTTTTACTCATTTTACAGACAAATGCTTCTCAAGAAACAAAATAAATATTAATTAAAACAAAAACAACAAAAAATCCATCTGACGGAGTTGACAGAACTGAAGGTGATGACAAACTAGTGAGTAAAATGAAAAACTTGATACATGTGAAGTAATGCAATTTATGTAAAATACTTTAAAATGAATAAATTGCACATTTAAGTGAGATTTGACAACAATTTCACTAAAAGAGTCGCAAAAACTCTGATGGAGTTGACATCTGACGGAGATGACAAAAAGCCAAACTACCTCAATTTATATGATGTTATTCTGAAGGAGGCCATGTTGTAGCTCATCGGGTCCATCAAATCTTTACATTTGACCAAAATTAAGCTTTTATTTCACAAAATTTCGTACATTGTCAGTTATGGAGTTGACACATCATGGTTGTGACAAACAACTTAGGAATAAAAAGAAGAAAAAACTAAAGAATAACATAAGCTAACCAGATCCCCCTTAGGAAAGGAAGTGGTCATGGGGTCCTCAGAAGTTCTGGTGCCCCCCAATAACGCCTGATTTTTTTTACATTCTTTTCATGTCTGACGGTGTTGACAAAAACTAGGGACACATTTCAATGGAGTTGGAAAATATATGAAAATAATTTTTAATTCAATTTATTGATACTTTTATAATTGTTTATATGACTACTTATACTTAATTGTCAAAATATATAATTTTAATATTTCTTTAATTGTTTTAAACTATTATAATGTATTGAGTTATGCTCCTGGACAAGGGATTTTACAGGCATCATCCACTGACTACAATGTTTAAAATTAAAAAATATTCAGCAAACACCAGGAAAATATACATTGTTGTGCTCACATGACCCAGGTTAGTTTAGTCAGATATTTGAAAAAAATATATTTTGTGTTTATTTTATTCAAATTTTGTGCTTTATCCATAGGACCTGTTTTGTCCCTATTCTCAAGAATCACTGAAATATAAAGCAAGTTATGTTTTTCCTAATTTTTACTTTTTATTAATGTTTTATTATATCTGCAGAGGTAATTTAAGGTGCAGGTACATCGTAAGTAACATTGCATTACATGCTGATTTAATGTGATTCACGAACATGGTTCATTTTTGTCTATTTTTGTCACTTATTGGTGCTACAACGGATGGTCCAACCCAACAGGTTGGAACTACATTTCCCATCGTCCTCTCTGCTGTCCTGCCATACAAACTGTCGTAAAATGTGAGTTTAGAGCAGAAAGAGGGATGCACAGCACCGAGAACGGCTGAGAGTTTTTGTTTGTTTTCGCTTGTTTCTGTCGGAATGTGTCAGTAGTTCTGCTCGGTTCTGGCCCTCAATTGCTATCGTCAAGATGGAGGCCATGGAGGACGACAGCTCGGAGGTTAAAGACGACCACAACCACAACTATTGCGGTGGTAAAGTCAGGGCGGCGCTTAGCAGCCAGGTACCGGATGGAGTAGGAGCTCCTGAGCCCGTTTGTCCAACGGTACCGGGGGGCGAACCGGCGAAGCGGCAAGCGAAACTGTGGTCCGGTAGTCCCCGCGGGTCAAAGTTCATGGACTCGGACACAGGCAGCGAGAGCAGCGAAGTTAGCGAGCCGGACTGCTCGGCTGCTAGCACCGAGGACAAATTCAGACTCGACTCCACTTCCAAGTTTCGTAAGGGCCCGAAGAGCCGCGGTCCGTCTGCAGCTCGGTTCTAGGTTCTGTTTTTACCGCTAAAGCGGTACTTTCAGGTGACTGACCACCTTTCTCTCCCTTGACCCAGTGTTGAATGCGATGGCAATAGAAGACTACCGGAAAAACCACTGGCCCAACCTAGAGGAGGCGATAGACCGCCTGCTGATCCAGAACCTCTCGGACCACATTTCGGTCTCCTACGCTCAGATCTACGGGTAAGACTGGACGCACACCAGGGCCGGTCCAAAATACATTGAGGCCACAGGGAGGGGGGAATTGATTTGGGGGCCCCAACTCTAGTCTATGTTATTTATTAAAACAAATGGAAATAAAATAAATCGCAGGTTATTCCTCCAACTTTCTGAGAACACACTGGTACCAAAATGAACAACAATTTAAAGCTGCAGAATAAGTTCTGATGTAGCGAACTTTCCAATTTACTGGCTCGTCTATGTCCTACCAGAAGCATGAAAATTAGCCTATGGAACCCATGTATGTTTTCTTTTTATCTGGAAATTTGGCAAATGTGCACCACGCTGGAGGGCAAAAAGACGAATCCTTGGCATTCTGCCGTGAACAATCCGGTCAGCAAAAGAAAACCTGGAGATGTAGGTATTATTAATTTAGTGTGCCACAGCAGAGGGAAAGATAACGCAGAAAAACCATTGAGGAACAACAGGATCCGTATCCCTGGCTCTGATTGGCTGTTTCTATTTAGCACTGGAAGTTTGTTTTTTTTCCCCGCAGGTTATCTGTCTCATGTTAAACTATCACAGTTTCAACAAATATGTAAAAAAAAAAAAAAAGATTAAAGTTCCATGCTGCCACTTTAAAACTGTTACAGAACCCCACAAAAATGTGCATCTCGTTGTTTCAAAGTTATTTTAATGAGATGCTAGAGCAACGATGTTCAAAGTTTGGCACCTGCATTGATTTTACGCAGATTATAATTCAAGGATTAAACAAATTAGGACAAAACTACAACTTTTTAAATTAAAATTTACTTGCAAAAATGTTAGATGCAACATAGGGTGGTATTTTTTTTTCAATCTTTCTGGTTTTCTTTGTTGCCATGGTAACTAGGGTCACAGCTGCTCACTGATTTATTTGTTTAAAAAAAATTATAATTAACAGAAGACACTTCTGCAAAGGATTACTTAAAGATTTAAACGGTTGTGCAACCAGATTATTGCAGATTTCTTCATTTTTATTTTCTGGTATCAACCTGCTCTGGCCACCAGGGGGCGCCAAGCTGTCTCTAGATCAGGGGTCACCAACCTTTTTGAGCCTGGGAGCTACTTCACTGGTCCAGAGTGGCTCAGCCTTTATAACAATAATACATATGATTACATGCCGTCTAATAATATTAATGTTGGGGACTATTCACAATAGTTATCAGTAATTATTACCATGGCAGCTATGGTTAATTGCTATTATGTGATCAGAAGCTCTTAGTTCAGTTTTAAGTTTGATTCCCTTTCTTAGCTTTTCTGTGTGATTCTAAATTTCCCACAAGTGACTGACAGTCTGGATTATTGCAGCTGCTAGACGCACTGTGAGATTTTTCTTTAAATAAAAAAAGAAACGTTATTGTATATTTTTATTATCCAACCCTCTTTATTATTAACAAATTGTGCAGAGAAAAAAATGTCAGACAGATAGCACAAAACTATCCCTGCACAAAACCTGTAAGTGCGCATGTCTCCAATGCGCATCATGTGCGCGTCGCGCAAACTTAAACCACTAAAGCAGCGAAGCCTTTTTTAACACAAACGATGCTAAATACTAATAAATACATGGAAGCGGAGCCGACCTGTGATCCACGGAAAGAGGAGGATGCTGATCCAGGTTCAGGTGTCAGACGTGCAGAGGAGGAGAAGGTGAAGCAACAGTGTTTGCGTAGTTTTTACTCTTTTGGAAAACTTTTCAACTAGATTAAATTGTTTAACACACAGTGTTAGTGTGACGCTCAGTAGGAGCAGCAGAAGTCAGCTAACGGGTGACCCGCTAACTGTCCGGTTCGGGAAACATCAAAAAGCTCATAACCGGCGACCCGTCAGAACCGAACACGGAATCCGAACCGCTCCTAGAACTGCGGGAGGTTCAAACTCCGCTCATTCAGTTTTAGCTTACAGAAAAAGCGCCGAGCCGCCAAATAAACAAAAGCAAACTGACCAATAAGATTTAAGCTTTGGGTGCCCTTTGACCCCCACAGACTCAGATGTGCGCTACGTACAAGATGTTTTGACGCATAATATATATTTTTTCTCCACAATTTTGTTAATTGTAAAAAGGGTTCGCTTATTAAAATTTCTGAATTTATTAAATTTTTTTTACTTCAAGTTGAAAACAAAGACCTAAGAGCTGCTCCCACTCTAAGGTCAGCAGAGAGGGAGCAGCAGGCGCTGCTGCCCTCCGATAACATCCTGCAGGCGCATATTCTGAACTTAAACCATAGAAGAGTTTTATGCATAAAAATTTACATTTTTTTTATAATTGGCATTTTTAAAAATTCTGAATATAAACAAATTTTACTACTTCAATGTAAAAATACGAAATAATTTATTTGGCAATGCTCCCTAATGAGAATGGCTATTTTTAGAACTTGCCCCGCGAGCGACGGGGGGCCCGCGGGCGACAGGGGGCCCGCGGGCCCCGTGTTGGTGGCCCCTGCTCTAGATCAACTAAAACGTGAGAATTGATTGTTTCCCCTGACTTGTTTTCTCAGCTACGTCTATAAGTGTGTTTGCCAGCAGCACTCTGAGCTGCTCTACAGCGACCTGACCTCCAAGATAACGGCTCACCTGCAGCAGGTTTCCACACAGCTGCAGGTGAGAAAACCCAAATCCAGCGAACTACCACCAGGTAAAACTGAATAAAACGAAAACATGTTGCTTATTGGCAGGCCAGCCCAACTGAGAACCTGATTGAAAACTTCAACATCGCTCTGACTCAGTACTTGGCGTCTCTTCAGTGTATCGTTCCAGTGTTTATATACTTGGTAGGTATTATCTGTAACAACATAGAAACTTTTTTTAAAGCTGGTTTTAATGTTTTTTTTCTTCAATATTTCCAGAACAAGTTCTATATTGAGTCAAAACTGAACCGAGACCTGAAAGAGGATCTGATGAAGCTGTTTGCAGACCATGTTGCAGAAGAACATCTAAGGAAATTGATGCGTGAGTGAACCTGATTATTGCTAAAGTCTTCATACCCTTTAAACTTTTTCACTATCACACTAAAACAAACTTTAATGTATTTTTAGATTATTTTATGTGATGGAACAAAACAAAGTTGTGCAGTCTGCTGTGTTCATTTGTATGGAGCTACATTAGGGTTGTAAGTTTGTTCAAAAATAATTTTGAAACTAAAAAAGAAAGATTTAAAAACTTCTTGCCGTGTTTGAGGAGAGGCCTAAAGTGTTGGAGGTTTGAAATTATGATTGACATCTATGGAGCTAAATCGAGATTATAAAGAAAATAAAAGGAAATTGAAAGAATTTTGAAACTGGAAAATATCATTTGCAACAGAAAACAATTCTTGAACCCGAAAAGTTTCTTTTCAATTTCAATTTTTTTTGTGTGGGGAGGGCAAACTATATGGTCCCAATATGGGGCTATAAAGTGTTTTTAAAAAAATAGAATATGGAAAAAACTTGAAACTAAAAAGAAATTGTGAAAAAGTCTGAAAAAGAAAAAACTGTAGAATCTTAAAAGTAGTTTCGATTTTTGTTTTTGGTCAAAATTGTAAATTTATTTTTTAATTTTTACCTTTAAACAAGGAGTAAACTATGTGGCCCTAATTTAGTTCCATACCCTGGCTTTCATGATGCTGTTTGTTCTCCAGAAAACCTTTTTCGTATCTAGGGTAGGGGTGTCCAAACTTTTTGGACACCAGTTGAAAAGTAATGCCAGCCCCCAAAAATATAATTTAAAAAAAAAATAAAATCAACAAAATGTTTTTATTTTTAACCTACTCGATAAAGAAGATGAAATTATAATTTTTTTTGTAGGAAAGGGATGACGGATCAAATATTTTTTTTCTAGCTAAAGCGATGTGAAAAGTTTCCTAAATCCTCAGCCGTCCTGTTAATTTTCCAGTTTTTGTTTGTTTCCAGCTCTGCTCATTAAAGCTCACTCCATGCCGTTCCAAGTGCACCCGTCCACGATGGCCAGCGTGGTGAAAGGCCTCTACAGCCTGCGACCAGGTGGCCAGTCAACGTCTTTAGCGGAAGAGATGATCAACTTTAACGTCTTTCTGATCGCTAAATGTTTTGTCTCTGTGTCAGAGTGGGCCCAGCTCGCTCCGGCCCTCTTCTCCAGCTTCATCCCACAGATCCACCCCCCCGCCGTGGAGTCCCAGCTGCACGATTACGCCGACCGCGACCGGAAGCTGCAGATGGAGCTCTCCATGAAAGGCTTTCCACGGCTAGTTTCCCTCCACTTCACACCAATCAATCAAATTTATTTGTGTTTCGCATTTCAGCAACAAGGCATTTCAAAGGATTCTATCATAAAAACACAACAATAAAAATTATTTAAATCAAAATACAGTCACCGGAAAGGTTGTCATAGTTAACAAAAACATTCTTGTGAATTGAAATAAATAAAAACGGCAGTTTTCAACAGCTGTCAGCAAATTACGGCACTCCATACTGGCGGCAATTACGCTAGTTCACAAAAAAGGCGACTGCAAAAGTTGGAAAAAATGTATTCAACAAAAATTTTATATAATTTTTGAAAATGTTCTCATCTGCCGAGTGTTCATTACCTGTACTAATTAATCATAATACTTTATTCCTTTTTAGGTGCGGAATTAAAAAATGTCAAAGTATGAAAAAATTAATAACTAAAAAGATGCTTAACAAATGGTGATTTTGCACTCTAAAAATGAATTAAAACTATCTAAATTAGACAAAAAAAAAGTCAAAACTATAGTGAAAAACCCAAAAATATTTTAACCCTCGTCACCAGGTAAGGCCTTTAACTCACGACTCGCATCTCTATGGAGCTATATTTAGGCCACAATGTTTGTGAAAATTTTGAATGTTGAAACGGAAAAACAAATTTTAAAAAAAGGATTTGAAGGAAAAAATCTGAAACTAACGTTTTTTCTTTGTTTTCCATCTCCAGGGGCGACCAATCTCGCAAACGCGCCAGCGAAGACTCCTGATGGCGCCAACTCTGTTGCAGAACTCTACTGTGCCTCCTACAGATTGATCTCACTCGCTGCTCTAAATACACATTCAACAACGCCTCACGTTCATCTCTGTTGACGCGAGGCCACAAAAACACTGTGAACACAACGACCGCAACGTTTTTCATTTTGATGGACGGGAGGGAAAATCGACACTCTCAGACTTCCATACAGGTTCTTCCCTGAATCCAGCTGCTGTGATTTACGTCTGCAGCTGGAAATCCTGTGAATGTTTGATAAAGAAGGGGCTAATAAACACTTTCTAGTTGCTGCTAACCATAATCTTCGTGTTTAAATCCCACGAATCGCTTGTTACAGAAAAAAAAAAAAACGTAAGACCTCTGTTGTAATTATCTACTTTTATGTTGCCTTTAACACATTACTAACAAAATAAAACGTTTGCCAAAGAGGAGCAGAAGATATTTAACTTTTATATGCGATTCTTTTCATTCAGGCTGCTTCCTCCCTTTAACGTTTGCACCGATCAGCCGTTACCAGTGCATCTTAACATCAGCTGTTAACTTATTTCTATAATTTAAGATGAAACTTGTAAATTATATTGATTCATTCATTAGAGTGATGGATGTAAAGAGTTTAATTCTGTTGATTTAATAAAAGCGTCAAATTAGGTTTTTCTGAAAATTATAGCTGTTTTTATTAATGCTCTCCTGCAACACTTTTTTTTTTCCTTCCACTAAACTTTCTGTTGAATGCAGCAGCTTCTTTTATGCTCATTCACCACAAAAACCCAAATTTTACTGAGGATTTCTGGTCTATTTTTTATAGTGTAAATGTCTTGTATAAGACAAAACTAACTGACTAGTTACTTTTCAGCAGGAAATTGGAGCTCGTTTAAAGTTAATAATCCACACAAAAAAAGAATTATGACTTTGAGCTCAAGATTTTGACTTTTTGCAGAATTCTCATTTTAATCTCAAAATTCCGACTTTTTCCTTCAAAGATTAAAGTCTGAATTCTCTTTTTCTTTTGTGGCCCTAATCTTTCTCCATACAATTCAGACTAACATCTTATTTCCTTTTTTATTTGATCTTTTTGTCTCTCTGCTTTTAGCCTTACATGCACGATTTGCAGATTTTTCCCAGAAAGTGCCAGAAATCCTTGTGAACCTTTTGATATCTCAGACTCCATTTCTTCGTGGATCTGATGAGTCTTTATGCAAAAGTTAAGATGTATAGCTTGTTTATAATGTATATAGTTTGTCACTGCTGCATTTTCCTCTTAAAAATCTGATGAGTGTTTTGATACAAGCTCTTACACTGTTTTAAGTGTAAATACACGCTCTGGTTTCCTCTTTCCGTCTTGTTTTTCTCTAAGACATTTTGATGAAGTAGAGGAAGAGTCAAGTTCCAACACTGGATGTAAACAGTTGTAGTTTTTCCTCCAACAGAATGAGAAACTGAATAAACAGTTTGTGTTTGTGGAAAATGTTTGCAGAGAAACCGACCTGCACGGGGAAACTCTCGTCTGGTTTCAGGAGGAAAACAATGTTTGAGTTTCCAGATATGTTTTTTTTTCTCAGCTGTTTTTACACCATAAATTAATTTCTGATTATCCAGATTGTTTGCTTTTTTTTCTGCCAGGTTTTTTAATAAAAGATGCACAAAGAAAATGTTTGGTTTTTCTGTCAGTTTATCCAGAAAAGCTTCATCTATTGTTTATTCTCTCTATCCAAGTCTTCATCCAACATTTTCTCCATCCATCTGTTCATCCAACCATTAATCCATCCAACATTTTCTCTGCCTACCCATTCGTTCATCCAACAGCTTATGCGTCCATCCATTTAAATTTGAGTTCTAAGATAACCAGAGAATTCTGGGAATTTTGAGTTTGTTAAACTGTAAAACTGGATGTTTTGTGGGAAGATCTCTGACCTCCTAACTCTGGTTCATTCAGAATATAGAGACCCTTTACCCCCCAGGGCCTAAAATCACAACAAAAGATTCATGATGTGTGCAAATAAAAGTTTATGTTTGGCAAATAACTTTTTAAGTTCACAGGACAAAAATTAGTTATTTAATTTTTTTTTACATTTTTTTTAAACAAAACGACTTGTTAAAAAAGAAATCATTACAATTCCAAAAGTTATTACAATTTTATTTTACTTAACTGAGTTCAGTTTTTTTTTCCCATTGGGAAAAAAATGTAACTTCATACTCTGCAAACCAGACCCTAAACTAAAGTCTGGGTTGAGTTTTTTTCCCCTTCATTAATGACACACACTATATCTATTATGGTAATTCAGGGCGAGTTATTTTTAATTCTAAATGAATATCCTTGTTATTTAAGTGTTATTCTCCTTCAAGATACATTTACCTAACGCCTGAATAAATGCAATGTACATTATGCAGCAAAGGAAATTAGAAGATTGGACATATATCCATAATGGAGATGATAAGTTTTGGACGGGCGATGTGCCTCGTACACAGGGAAGAAGCTTTTTAGTTATCTAGTTTTGCTAGCAAAGTCGTTAGCTATCAGCTAGCTAATAGCACAACAACAACAGCCTAATGTCTGTATGATAAAATAGTAAATTGATAGATAAGAACAGTTTTCCTCACCTGGCTGTCTCCTCCTGCTCAGTAGTTCTTCAGAGAAAGGGAGACGCAGAGGCCTGTCAGTGTCTGTTGTATTTCATTACCTCTGCTTAAACCGCGACTCCGAGCTGAAGCAGAAACGATACTTCAACGTTTTCCGTCATCTGACAAGTAGCAAGTTACTCCACTTTATTCACCAAAAACGTTTTTTTATAATTCACCAAAAACTGTTTTATAATCTGTAACGTTCGCTACGTTGAGCTCCAGTTAGCCGCCTCATCTCACTGCGCAAAAGGCAACTGCGTCATGCGTCACGGGCAAAAGGTCAAAGGTAACACGGTGACCGGAGGGCTTATTATGTTGTACAAAAAAAAAAAAAATCATTTTAGTACATGTTATTATGTGTCAGAAGAGGGCTTAGAAAATAATAATACAAAAAAATGTAAAAAAATTAAAAAATTGACCAAAGGGGCACTTGGGGCACGGAGCGAAAAGGACAGGTGCTCAAGCCCCCCCAGGCCCCCCCTCTGCACGTGCCTGGTCTGTTGTCATCAACTCTGTAGAACTTTGAAGACCTTTGCACACTTACCCAGCTCAGCTTTCATTGACCTCACTTCTTGATTTGACTCACCTGACAATTTGTTTCCAAGTTGCTGTAGTTTCCAGTTGCTTTCACTTCGTTATAACCCCACTATTCCAGCTACAGGTGGAATATTTAGTTGCAAGATCATTCCACAACTGGACTCACTGCTGGATTTCACACGTTTGTGGACACGGAAGTGACACCTGAGTTCAATGATTTAGAGGGGTGAATAAAAAGCAAAAAAGTATTCAACACCTCCACCAGACTTCAACAAACGTCTTAAAGTGAACTGCAGTAAAACTCCAGTAGCGGAAAAAAAGAACAAAAAAAAACCCAACATAGAAGTAATTGGAACGTTACTTTCTAACTAATCATAACTTCCATGGTAATATTCCATAAAAACTGTTTAGCATGAGGTACGTGTGTACTGATGCAGAGGTGCTGAAAGTTTTACATTAAATACAATCGCAACGCTACCAGATTTAGTCCATTCATTAAACATGACCTGTTGACTAAAAACTAAAACATTGGCTTAGTGGACACTGTACACAAAAATGCAGCTCTTTATGCTAGTACTTTAAACATTCAAGCTAACAGGCTGTGAGATTTAATCTTTTATGCTAAAACTCATTGGCATACATAAAATCAACGACTGAAAAGTCACAGTAGAGTTCAGGAAAATGTTTTCTGTATGACATTCTTACAGAAAACCAGTTCTTACAGTTCTGCACAGTAGCGCAGGGCTGCACAGTGGTGAAGTTGGTAGAGCTGTTGCCCTGCAGCAAGAAGATTCTGGGTTCTGGGTGCATGGAGTTTGCATGATCTCCCTGTGCATGCGTGGTTTTTATCGGGTTTCCTCCCACAGTCCAAACACATGACTCTCAGGTTAATTGGTTTCTCTAAATTCTCCCTTGGTGTGTGTGTGTGTGTGTGTGTGTGTGTGTGTGTGTGTGTGTGTGTGTGTGTGTGTGTGTGTGTGTGTGTGTGTGTGTGTGTGTGTGTGTGTGTGTGTGTGTGTGTGTGTGCGTGGTTGTGTGTCCTGTCTGTCTTTCTGTGTTGACCTGTCCAGGGTGACCCCGCCTCTCGCCCGGAACGTTAGCTGGAGATGGGCACCAGCAACCCTCCCGACCCCATTAAGCAACAAGGGTGTAAGAAAATGGATGGATGGATTACAATTACTAATTATTCACATGTTGTATTCAATAATTTACACATGAACATGAAAGGTACAACACAACATGTCAAAGAACATTACTAATAAATTGGAAATACTTAAACTACCCACTTGTTCAATGGAACTTGGTTGAACAAGCTCATCACCTGCTTGACCATCAGTTGTTTCTGATGAAAAGTTTTCTGTATTAAGCTATTTGTGGGAGGAAAACATACAAAACCACATTAAAAAAGCATGAAGACTGTTGATGGAGTCTTCAGTGGAGAGTCAAAACTTGTGCAGGTCACTTGGAAGAGAGCGTCAGGAATAAATCATTCTGTTTTCCTCTACCTCTCTCAGCTCTTTGCATGCTCGTACATACGTGGTGGTTTTCACACGCCCATGTGCTCGAAGCTAAGGTTGAACGAAATGACACGCTGGGAACGCCGTCTTTAGGCCGTAGCTTAGACAGCGGCCAACAAAAGAAATTAAAAACTATTGTTAGGTTCCTCATCAAAAAAAGAATTGATGAGAAAAACACTGTTGAGCAGATTTAATGGGAAACCAGGTGATTGTGTTTTGCACATTGTAAAGCCTAAATCAGTTACAGCCACATTGGCTGAATCTTGTCTAAATTGTTGGAAAAAGTTACATTTGTGTTAATATGAATGAGTTTATTTGGAAATGTTTTGATGGGTTGAAACATCTCCTTCACTAGGGAGTGTGAATCACTTCAGAGCTTTTCCTGGTTACCATAGCAACTGTTACACTTCTACCCAACTGATGATGTCACAAGGAACCCAGGCCTTGTGTCATAGATTCTATGACATCAGCTCTGAACCCTTTGAATATCTTGTTACGTGTGTTCTAAAGCCAGATGCGCAGAACTCAACGGATTTATAGAGAAGTGTAATTTTTCACCGAGAGACTGAAACGCAAGATGGAGCCCCGTCGATTCCCCAGGAGGCAAGATACACCTATGCCTATGACGAGAAAGATATTTGACCCAGACCTCCCATGTGATTTTGGATTCAAGAAGAGCGTCAAATTTGAAGATCAGAACCGTACTTTAAGGAACTCGATTTTAAAATTACCTAAAATTAAAAAAGATATCCACCCTACCCCCATACCGCAACAAAAATTAGATATTCAGGAGAATTCCGCCACAACTGATTCCAACTCTAGCAAAAGCTCAGGTTTCCCTCTAAGTTTGGTAGACGGAATTGATGTAGACGGAATTGATATTCAGGCACTCATTAACCAGCATAATAAATTTCGAAAAGTACAGGAGTTGAAAGAAAGACACGAAGCTGCTCTTCCTAAATTACAGGAAAAGAAGCCAAGCCCAACGAATGCCTACGCACAGGATGTGCAAAACTGGAGAGACAAGCCGGAGAAAACTCCATCAAAAACGTTGCAGCAAATTGACAGAGATGTGCAAAAACCTCTCAACTTGTCCACGGATGTGGACAAGTTGAGAGCTGACAAGTTGAGAGCTTGTCCAAAACTCATTGTCCTTTCCAATGAGGATTCTGGAAAGGACAAACAAGGCATGCAGTTTAAAAAGTCTTCGTCACGTAGAAATGAACAAAAACTCAACAAACAGGTTAGAGAGAAGGCAGAGAAACGATTGGTAAAGCCAAGGCAAACACCCAGAGTTAGTGAAGGCAAACGGTCAGAATATGTACATGACGAGAGGGAGAAAAATGTTCACGAGCAGGTAAAATTTAGAGAGAAATGTAAGAAGATGGCCTATGAAAATATAGAGAATATAAGGAGAAAAGAATATGTCAAAGAAGCTGTTGAGGAGAAAAAGCTTAACCAAGAAAAAGCTAAGCAGGAGTTTGCCCAAAAGTTACTTGACAAACAGGAGAAAGAAAAGAAAGTCAAAATGCAAAAGTATTTGACTGATGCATGGGATGATCAAGTTGAATACAAACGGCAAAAGCAGATTGAAATGGACAAGATCATAAATAAAGGGTCTGATTCCTTGATGGAATCAGAGCAGTCGCATCGAACGGAGGACGTTGAGAAGAAGAAACAGAAGAAGCAGCAGACACTCAGAACACATGACAAGACTGAGCCAAACATGAGGGACCAAAAGAAGACAGTGGATGACAATTTACAGGATATATTGAGGAAAGAAGCTGCCTACGACTCTGTTATGCAAAAGAAGCTATGTAACAGCATGGCTAAAGAGAAGGTTGCCAAAATGCTACATGAAGCACATCAGCAGAAGAAGGAAACTCCAAAGCCAAAGACTCTGGCTGATAAAGTGTTTGCTAGTTATGAAAATAAACAGCAACAGAAGAGGGAAATGGACAGGGCTGAAAGGGAAGGGTTGCTTCCTGGATATCCAGCTGAGGAAATTGTAGCCAGGAGACAGAAGAAGGATCCCCAGCAGAAACTGAAGACACAGGACGAGACTAAAAAACATACGGACAATTTAGTAATAATGCAGTGGGGAATACAGCACAGTGTAACTGAGCAAGAAAGAGATGTTCAGTATGAATCTGGCTTTCTAGACTATAAGAGTGACTGCAACATTCCTGATAAGGACAGAAGTCGTGAAATACGTAAAAAAATAGTGTACGACCAACTGTCACTTACAAAGAAGGAAGAAGCTAAAAAACGGGCTTTTGTGGAGGATAAGTTACTGGAAGAAAGGAAAGAGCGGGAATCTGCAGAGCAAAAGCGTGAAAAACTGGAGAAAGAGAAAAAAGCTGCAGCTATAAAGAGTCTGACAAAATCTTGGGATTCACAGATTCAGCTCAAACGGCAGGAGAAAAAGGAACTGTGTGAGATTGAAAGGAAAAACATGCAGACCTTGATCGAATTAGACAGAGTGTGTGGAGCTGAAAACAGTAAGCCAAGCCACCAGACTCTGCCAGGGAGAAGTACCTCCCTGGCAGAGTCTGCAAGAAGATCTGCAAGAAGATCGGTGGGTACTGCTGACCAACATGACGACACAAGAAACAGACCTATACAGAGTAGTCAGAAAGTTAGGAAGCCAGTCACATTACCTTTACTCAAATCCACCTCTGTGCACTTTGCTGACGATCACCAACAGCAAAATAAAAGAGTAAAATTCCCGTCCATTTCCAGTCCCAGATAAAATGTCTGTTTCTCAGCTGGCCAAGGAATGTGATGGGAATCCCCCGGAGGAGCTGACCCAAGTGGCTTAGGAGAGGGAAGTTTGTGCCTCCCTACTTAGGCTGCTGCCCCCATGACTTGAAGAAAATGGATGGACGGATAGATGGATAGATGGATAGGTTTTCTCTGGGTGCTCCAGTTTCCCTTCAAAAACGATCGATTGATCGATAGATGGATAGATGTATAGATAGATAGATAGGTTTTCTCTGGGTGCTCCAGTTTCCCTTCAAAAACGATCGATTGGTCGATACATAGATGGATAAATGGATAGATAGATAGGTTTTCTCTGGGTGCTCCAGTTTCCCTGGAGCACCCAGTTTTTGATCAATCGATCAAAAACGATCGATTGATCGATAGATGGATAGATGTATAGATAGATGGATAGGTTTTCTCTGGGTGCTCCAGTTTCCCTTCAAAAACGATCGATTGATCGATAGATGGATAGATGGATAGATAGATGGATAGGTTTTCTCTGGGTGCTCCAGTTTCCCTTCAAAAACGATCGATTGATCGATAGATGGATAGATGGATAGATAGATGGATAGATAGATGGATAGGTTTTCTCTGGGTGCTCCAGTTTCCCTTCAAAAACGATCGATTGATCGATAGATGGATAGATGTATGGATAGATGGATAGGTTTTCTCTGGGTGCTCCAGTTTCCCTTCAAAAACGATCGATTGATCGATAGATGGATAGGTTTTCTCTGGGTGCTCCAGTTTCCCTACAAAAACGATCGATAGGTTTTCAGCTTCAGAAGGGAGGCCCAGACTTCCGTCTCCTCAGCCACTTCTTCCAGCTCCTCTGGGGGAATCCCAAGGCGTTCCCATGCCAGCCGAGAGACATAGTCCCTCCAGCGTGTCCATGTCTTTCTGATTAGCTTCCCTGTGTATTTAACCCCACCTGTTGTCTCTGTCCTTCGTCGGGTCCTCGTCATTAGTTCATCGTTCGTCTGTCCGTTTCCAGTGCCGCATGTCTTTCTGAGTTTGTTCCTGATTCTTTATTAAATACATTATTTCCTCATTACTACCTGGGTTTACCGGCGTCTTCCTCACCTACAACCATGCACATATGACAGAATGTCCCTAGTATTAGCTACGGCAGATATATGGCCAGGGCCGTACAGAGACCACTACAGGGGCAGGTGCTCAACAACAAGAAAGGGCCCATCTAACCGCCTTCTAGGACAGAATATTAACAGCCTCTCAGCTTTCAGAGTTTAATAAACAATGATAAATTACAAAATTGTGAGACATACAATCAGAGCTAAAGGAAATCTCTACATAGAGCATAACACTATGCATATGTAAGATATTTTATTAGTAATTTCTTTCTGCAGGTCTATTTTGTAAATCAGAGCTGGTGGTCTAGCTCTGGTTTACATATTTTGTCTTTACAGAATTACACTATTAAAAATATAAACAAGGGCACAAAGCCACCTTTATGCCCTTGTAATCTTTTTATAGATTACAGATTAGTGGACTGTAATCTATAAAAAGAGCTTCCTGTTTGCTGCAGTGGAGATGAAGACGGTCCAATCAGGAAAGCAGAGCTGCATCAAACTTTAAGGTGGAACTGCAGAAAAAAGAAAAAAACAAAAGCAAAAATTGAATTGTTAATGGATGTCACCATGAGAAAAGCCTACTGAGTTTTGCTTTAAAAACCTTTTTAAACATTTAAATCACACATTTGTCTCATGAACAGCAGTCTCATGTCTCATGTCTCAGTGATTGTTTTTGTTAAACTTATTTGTGCATGTCATAAATCTTTCCTTGATATTCTAAGTTTTTGTTTGACTCAAAGTTTTGCTTGTGATTCTCACATGACGTTGTGAGCAGTGGCGTAGCCAGAGGGGGGTGCCAGGGGGGCCATTGCTCCCCCTGTCATCTGATTGGCCCCCCCAGTGGCCCCCCCTGATGATTGACATATAACGGCACCAGGTTATTCCTGTACATTATTTGGAATCATTCTAAGTCAATCTATCTAAAGAAGAAAAACAATAATAAATATATGAAAAGAAAATGTATAAAACTTTATATAAGTCCATGTGATGACATAAATAAATAGATTTTTATCAGGCGTGATACCAGCCTCCTTTATACTCATAACAACAAGCTGATATTCTTCCCCTGGATGTTTCAGTTGTGCTGCGCTGTGGTGCAACTCAAAGGCTAAAGCACTTCATACCTGGTGGTTGTAAAACACCAATAAGTTATTTATTGATCCTCCGCAAAATAGAGAAAAAAACGAAGAGGGGCCGACAATGTTCGTAGTTTGGAGCAGAGGTGGCGCTGGAGGTTTTTTGTTGTCCGTCAAAGAAAAAAATCATTTTATTTCCAATTTGTAGTCATCAAACGAAACATTTATTATTTCTCTGCGAGAACGTTTTTAAAATCAGGTAACATTTCACGAAATGACGTGATTAGAAGGCGACAGAACTCTGATCGGTTCCTGATCCCGTCATCACTTCCCTCTTCGGGAGAAAAACCCCGCAGAAGCGGATCAGCTGCTGGACGCTCCAAAGCCTCTGGTCCGTTAAAGCGACCAGATCAGAGATGATTCTCTGACAGATATTGTTCTTAGTCTGATTAATAATGAGCTCCACGATGTTCTCTGTGCGTAAAGTTAAAACTGTCTGAGCACCAAGTGGTCAGCTGATCACAGTCTGGACAGAAACCAGCGAACTGCTCTCTGTTCTCATCAAAATGAGGCTGAGGAGGTAATCTGACATATTAACTCAGTTAAGTTTTTACTGGTTTTGTTTTTAAAACATCATTAACGTAAGCAGTGTAACTATATATTGTATATTTGGCGTTTGTCGTCTCATGTGTGATTAATTGGAGCATTTATTGCCCAGCGCTCTGCGCTTGTTTCTGCTTAACGGATCTGCACTTTAATTTCTTTCCTCTCTCAACAGTCAGCTGTTATTCCTCTACTTAAACTATAATAAGTAGATCCTAATATTCTATTTAGTTTTTCTCTGTGTGCTCCAAACTCATTAATGTAAACTCATCAGAAGCCCGAACCACCATCAGGCAAATAATTCTGGTCCGACCCGAAATATTGTTACCAATCAGAGCTTCCTAACCAAGGTGTCCATAACTCTTCAACACGCTGTCAGCTCCCGGTCAGAAAGACGCATTTAGTTCAGTGTCCATGAGATGATATTCAGAAAGGATCTTTTATTTGATTGATTTTAGTTTCCTCTGCGATTAACTCTTTGCATAAAGTCTATCATGTCTCCATGTGCGCCAGTCAAAGGTGTTAATTATAAGATGTCAAATGACAGAGGGGCTTAAAAAATAACCAAATATTCAGTTTGGTTATTTTTTTAAATTATATATATATATATGTGTGTGTGTGTGTGCACACACACATTTAAAATTTTGCCCTCCCCCCCCCTCCCCCCCGAGAGGTCGTCCTGGCCCCCCCTTAGCCCCCCCAACTTTAAAAGTCTAGCTCCGCCACTGCCTCCTCCGTCCAATGAGGCGGGTCGCCACCCAGAGACACATGGGTCCCGTCCGGCCCCAAAAATAACCCTGCAGCCGCCGCGCTGTCAAATGCTGCCACTTTCTCCGCTGGTCGCGGCTCCTCCGCTGCTGATTTTCCTCTGAACTCCGAGCCGGTGGCGGTGTGAGGGAGAGCAGCTGCCTGAATCCGGGACTTCTCCAGGTGGCCGAAAGACTGGGACCACCCTCCAGCAGCAGCACAGGTGGTCAGAGGCCAGCTGGGTCTATTCTGAAGGTAAACCCGACCCGCCCCCATTTTGTTTAGCCTCTCTCTCTTTGTGCCGGTGGCTTATCTCCCCTCAGAAACAAGCTTGGCTCTATTTCTGTAATCAAACGGGACGGTGTTATCGCTCTCTGCAGCGTCCTGATAATTACACTTCTGTTGGTGTAACTCAATAAATCCAAGTTGGAGCTGATCAGAATCAGCCGCAAACGGATAAAACGATTTTTTTGTGTTGATTTTTTGCTTGTAAACTGACCCCCCCAGACCCACTTTGCTATTATTAGATGTGACGCGCCTGTTTGCAAAGTATTAATGCTCACAACAGCTGCAGCCTGTTGGAAGGGCATCGCTCCTCCTCCTTAATTTGCGCTTTTTTTTTCTTTTGTCAGCATTTGCGAGCTTTTATTCCCACGTCTGTTTTCGATAACTTGCATCATGTATCACGAGGAAAATCTGTGCTCAGTGAAAACGTCATCCAGGTGTCAGTGCGAGGTGGGCAGGGGGAACCGATCCGGTGTCAGGAACCCGATCCCCCCTGGAGCAGGAGGCCTGAGGAAGGCCGCAATCCGGCTAAAATAAAATACTATTTTTACTACACGCCTTCATTTCAGGAGTAATGCGAATTACAAGATTATGGTGTGGTCATTGTACTTCAACTTTTTAATATTTCTGTTTCAACCACAAGTTTTGATGTGTTTTTTTTTTTAGGGTATTTTATGCGAAAAACCAACACATTATGTGGCGTATAATTGAGTGAAAAGACAGAAAATTATTAATTAGGAGTGCTACTAACGATTAATCGAATAAAAGATGTCATTCTACATATTCGAATAATTTTATAAAATGGCAGAATTTTTGTTATTTTGTTAGTTTTAGATAGTAGGGAAAACTTTGCAGAGATGCTGTTTGTTCCCAGTCTGCTGGATCTGATCAATCCGAACAAAATGGAAATGATGAAAACAAATGGGATTAAAAAAGGAGTCAATGAGGGAGAACTGTAAGGAAATGTTTGAACTTTTTATATAATATCCTCCGTTTTCGTGTTTATGAATCCATTTATTAGCGTTTGGAACTGATGTGCGGTCATTTCAGCAGCATGGAGGACGACCCGGAGCAGCCTCCGTCTCTCTCCCAGCTGCTGAGGGTGAGCTACGAGGCCCGAGCCCAGCACCGCCACGGCGAGACGAGCCGCTCCGACGCTCCTTCCTCCCGTCTCCAGATCTACGGCTCTCTGAAAGCCAAAGGCGACGAAACCGTGGGCCACAACGACGCCCAGTTCCCAGACCTGTCAGCCTTCCTCAGCCAGGAGGAGCTGGATAAGAGTGTGAACTTGGCCTGCCAGGCCATCGGACACGAGACCCGCGAGGAGAGAGGCGACGTAAAGGCCGCTGTGACGTCAGGAACCGCCGCCAACAGTGACGCCACCAACCATCTGTCCCAAACCACAGTTTCTTTATCCACCGTTGCTCCGGTCTCAAACCACTTACCTGCGTCTTCATCCGCCAGGTTCACACCTGACAGGAAGACGCACAACAGGCAGAGGTGGGTAGAGTAGCCCAGTTAGAGTAGCATATTTTTACTCAAGTAAAAGTAAACAGTAGCACCGGTACACTGCAAAAACAATATTATCGAGTACTTTTCTGTAGTTTCTAGTGCAACAATCTTATCACATTTGAAATAAGACAAAACTAGCTTTTATGTATCTTTCTACCAAGATGTGGGAGTTTGTTTTAAGTCAATAATTTCTTAATATTGGTGAAAAAGTTCTAGTTCCACAAGCAGATTGACGATCAACTTGCCTTGCGCCGTTACCTAGCAACGCTGGCCAAGGCCAGCCCGTTACCTAGCAACCCAGTTCTAGTTCCACTGGAAGATTATTTCACGTGGTAAAAATGTTATAAATTAAATAATCTGCCAATAGAGGTAGCACTTTTCATCAACATCAGGGATTATTTAAAACAAGCTCCTATGCCTTGCTCATAAGTTACTTTTAAGTTAGTACACTTGAATTATTACAAAACTAAGATATTTGCACTAGAAACTAGACCAACAATAGTTCGTAAGATTAGGTGGATTTGCATTGTGGTAAAAAGTCTACTCAACTACTGAGTAATTGATCAATTATCAGTTATTTAATATGTAAAAATAACATAATCAGACAGAACAAAATAACTGGAAATTTTTGTATTTTAAGAACCAAAATGACTAATTTGTATAACAAAAAATAACAAATGAGGCCAATAAATGTTTTTTCAAATCAGTTTCTTTCAATAAAAAACTTATGAGACTTTAACAAAAACTGCAGATGTGTCTGGTGAACTTTTGGTTAAAACATGTAGTTTTACTTTTAGTGGGTAGAAAATCCAGAAATTTTACTAAAGTAAGAGTAGAAATACTTAATAATAAAATTATTAAGTTACTCCAACAGTATTTTACTGTTGGAGTAAAATACTCCAACAGTACATTTTTTTCAAAAAAGTTAGTACAGAAAACATAACTGAGTAAATTACCCTAGAAACTACCCAACTCTGCTCTCTGGTTACCTAGCAACAACTTGCTTGGTCTTAAGCAGTTTCAAGTTCCCCCAACTTCAGTTACCCAGCCAAAATAGTAAAAATACTCTGAAAAATTGATGAAGTAAATGTAATTGAGTAAATGTAACTAGTTGCTGCATAATTCTGACAACAGGCAAGACAACATGACGAGGAACAGTCTGGACGCCAATGAAGGATTTGACGACAACAACAGTCCGGCGAAAAGCTCCCCGTACGGTCCAGAGACCCAGTCCAAGAAAGAGTTCCTCAATAAGGCGGCGGACTTCATTGAGGAACTCTCTTCCCTCTTCAAGGCCAACAGCTCCAAGCGGGTCCGACCGAGAGCTTGCAAGGCCCACCGGAACAGGATCCAGAGCAAAACCCAAACGGACGATGCGGTTTATCCCATCAGCCCTGACAACAGGGAGCGCACCGCCATGCCTGTGGAGGCGGAGCAGGAGACACCCGGCCCGGCAACGGCCCGGCAGGACCCGGGGAGCGGCCGATTGGAGTTTCAGGACTGCACGGTTCCTAAAGAGGAGCAGTTTGACTGCGTCGTTTCTCAGGAAACGGAGGATCTGGATGAAAGCCTGGCGCAGAGTCCGAATCACACGGAGCCGGCGACTGAACTTCCACATTTCATCCTGAAGTTGAAGAGCAGGGAGGTTCCTGAAGGCACCAAGGTCCAGCTGGACTGCATCGTGAGGGGACATCCTGTCCCTGAAGTCCGGTAAGAAAAAATAATCGGCTTAAAGGGGCAGCATTAAGTGTTTCCAGGTGCATAGTGCCATATTATAGCATAATTAACTGTTATCTTCAATTGTTATATATCAAATATGACATAAAAGAAAATTGACATTATAATTTAACCCCTGATTTGCTGCTGGCTAGTCTGATGGAGCCCAGTGGGGGAGGAGCTGCGCCTCGAAGGCGGGGCTAGGTCCTTCCAGGCCTTTTGCTCAGCTGAATGGTTGCCATAAAGGATTTCTCAAACATGCATGAAAGAATCACAGCAACAGTCCAGCAACACAAAGGACCCAGAAAGTACTCAGTTGGTTCTAGAGGGTAACTTTTAGGTTCCAGAAACATAAATTCTAAGTTCTGGAAAGGTCCTAACAGGTCCAGAAGTTGGAAACTGAAACAAATCTTGAATCAGTTTTAATTATTTTTTCCGTATCAAATCTTTTTTTTTTTTTTTTTTCAGTTTTAAAAAAATACATATTTTCAAGAAACTATGGCCCTGATGTAGCTCCTTATTATTCGGCTTTGTGCAACTTGTCAAATCTCCCATCAAAGAGAGAAACTGAGAATGTTTTACTGAAACTTTCAGAACCGTGTGAAGAACTGACACACATATCTTCCTCTGCCAGCTATCAAATAATCACTGAACGGATTTGGAGTTAGGAAGGAGGATGCTGTTTGTTCCTGGGCCATCCTGACAGAAGTGACATGTGATGATGGCCAGCAGCTGGTCCTGGTTCTGAATGGTGTGTGTGTGTGTGTGTGTGTGTGTGTGTGTGTGTGTGTGTGTGTGTGTGTGTGTGTGTGTGCGCGCTGAGTGGAGTAAATCGTGAAAGCAATCAGTCAGAGTTGTCCACAGACTGCTCCTCCGTACGACTAATCATCAGAATGCGCTAACATGTGACGGGTCGTTATTTCTCACGCTGCGTTCAGCTGGTTTCCCGTCCGTGCCGGTGTTGTTGGGTTTCCTCCCAGAGCTACGGCAGGCAGCAGCTGAGCCGTCGGACTATAGGGGGCATGGGCTTGTTGGTCCTCCTGAACATTGTTGAGCCTCTAACTTATACGTGTCCGTGGAGAATGTAGCGGCCGGCCATTTTTAGACCGGACTGGCAACGCGAGCTGCAGTCCTGTCTGATAATGGACCGGCTCGGCTCTTGACGGAACTGTGAGGCGCTCGGTGAGATTACTTGAATAGTTTTTGCTCAGGTGATGCATTTCTGAGTTTGTGTTGACATTCATGTGACCTCTGTTTCACAGTTGGCTCATTTTCATGCTGAACGTTGTGATGTTGACTGACTGTAGGACAGCAACTAGCGATTAATCGTGTAAAAAAATTACACGATCTGCAGAGTTTTCATTTAATTTTTATCAAAATTTATTTTTTGTAAAGTTTTGGCTTAATTACTGCTATGACTATGTTGTTTTGTCACCAAATAAATAATTGCTTACTAAATTAGTTTAGTATGATTATTTCAGTAATCGATTAATCGTGATTAATCGTTTCAGCTCTGCACCAAAGCGTTTTTATGCATTTAAAATACAAAGATGCAGATATCCATGTTTAAATAATAAAGTAAACATTTTATTGCCTAAGATGCAACAACATAGCATCCTTTTAGTTAATGTTTGATTCTTTGAAGCCAATTATTTATCTGCAGCTAAATAAATACTTCAAACATTAATGTGAAAAGATCTGCCCTTTCTACTCGACTTAACATTGATACAATGTATGGCTGATCTGTTTTGAATTAACCAGTTAATTGCAATTAAAAGTGTTTAATAGATTTTTGAACCAGGTGAAGCTAAAACTGCCACTTGAAGTCCTATAGGTAGAAAATACTGACAGAAAAAAAATATTTTCTTAAACTTAAATGAAAAAAATTGGTATTTTTGTACAGTTTTGGCTTAAATACCACTCTGAGTGTGTTATTCTTTCAACAAGTTGTCTTTTTTTGAGTCTATATACTCCAGTTAAATAACTGATTTAAATAATCGATTAATCGTTTCAGTCCTAGTTGGCTGTTTTTACAGTTCTAGCTGTGATTTGTCTCACTTCAAGGAGCCGACGTCGTTGTGAAGCGCTGTACTGTGTGTCCTCATTCTGCATTGTGTGTACTCTGAGTCTATGTTTAGTGTTGTGCGTAAGGTCAGTGAGTCGGAGAGGAAACCTCCTCTCTGGTTCTGATCTCAGGAGGGAAAATAGCCCGGACAGGTGCAGCGAGGCCGGGTCTTCGTCTTCATGGGCCAACCGCCTCCTCCTCTGCTACTCATGCTTTCAATTTAGCCCCTTACTCATCATAAGCGGCTCCGCTCGGCCCCTCCAGCTGTTGTTTTGGGATTGAAATTCCGCGTGTCTGGCTTTTTCTCTTCCTGCTACGACAGAACCTTAAAAGCTTGGATCACTGTCCGGTTTTTTGCGCGCGGACAGGTTTATTGCTGAGCGATGACACCAACATCAACCATCATACGTTTCTTGTTTGGCCATTGGTTGGATTTTATGAAGTATCAAGGCCTCATCCTCTGAAAATAGACGCACGCTGACGTAGAGGTATGTTGCTGCTCCGGACGGAGGAGTTTGATGTTTACCGTTATAGATTTACAATTAAAAGAGCGCAGCAGAGGCTTTATGCTACATTATGTACGTCAATATTTCTCCTCCTCTTTCAAATTTCACTTGGTTTACCGTTGCCGGTGATGCTTCTTGTTTTGCAGTAAAAAAAGATGCGACTTGCTCATGAAAATCTTTAACTGTTTGCTGATGAGAATCCAACCAGAAATGGTTAAATAGGAGCAAAAAAAGACACAACAACCACCAACATCTTATTTGACACACAAAACTGCATTAGGGCCAGTTTGGTGTAATTCTTGCTTATTTACGAGAATATAGTCACAATAAAGATGCAGTTTTACCAAAGAAACATCTTAAAATTATGAGGAAAAAAATTTGAGAGAAAATTAAGACTTTATCCTTGTATTACTATGAGAATAGTCATAGTAGTACGACATTTTGACTATATTTTTGCAAAAAATAAATAAATTTAAAACAAATATTTAATTGTAGATTTGACCTGAATATGAAGTACAAATATACAAGCTGTAAAACATGGTTCTCAAGCAAAATGTCCGCCCTCAGTGCTGACATCACTCTGAACTGTAGGGAAACCCAAGGAGTGCATTGGTGAGGAAAAAAAAATCAGATTTTTCAAAAATTTACTCTTTAAAATCCAAAAAAGAATGATTGATAAAAAAAACAAACAATTTAATCGCCCAACCCTGCCTGAAGCCTTCACAGAGCAGATTAAATTACATGAACGGTTTTACTTAGAAGTATCAGAGTAAAAGTGTCTGAATGCAAAATTATGCCACACTTTTCAGATTTGTAATCTTAAAAGAATTTCTGAATAAGTTACTTTCCAGTGAGATCCTGAGATGAACGAATAAAAACGGAGGTGGTTCACTTTTCTGCTGACTTCCAGGTGGTTCTGTGAGGGAAAGGAGCTGGAAAACAGCCCTGACATTCAGATCATCACCAGCGGTGAGCTTCACTCTCTGGTCATAGCAGAGGCGTTTGAGGAAGACACCGGCCGATATTCCTGCTTCGCTTCCAACGTCTACGGGACGGACTCTACGTCGGCTGAGATCTATGTAGAAGGTGAGGCTCACGTTTATTTAAAGCATCAGATAATCACCTCTTCAGGGCTTTATTCACACGCCTGTCTCATCCTTCAGGTGCTTCCTCTTCAGACTCTGAGGATGAACAGCGATTTGATCATGTAGCCCTGTGAGTTTTACTGTCATGGCACATCAATCTGGTCAGAAATTTACTTTCTGATAATAAATAAATAAAATAAATGTATTTATTTAGCTGCCAATTTTTTTTATCCATTAATCATCATTATTCGTCATAAAGTAATTAATTAACGTAATCAATTTATACCATGAAGAAAATTTTAAAACTATGCCTATAACAGTTTATAGCAGGGATGTAAACATGTCTGAGTTTATTGGGACCAGTGATGATTATAAAGTCTAAAAGCTGGTTTATTAGATTAAGATTAGTTTGAATCGATTACCGTCTTCCAGTGTTGTAGTTCGGCCGCCATCCAGCAGAGGGCGCCGCTGGTCATCCTCAAGCGGAGCCAGTTGATACAAGATGGCGGCTGAACAAGAACGGGAAAGAGAAACGGTCCAAACCTGCTCCGAACAGAGTCCGCTGTGGGGTGAAAAAAATCAGCTATTGCGGTTCTGTTTTGAAATAGAAACACTCGACAAACTCCTTAAGTTTCACTTTCATAGCGTTTTATTCATCCGAGCTGCACAACGGAGCTGCGACAACTTTACCAAAAATTACCGATGTGCTTCGAAGGTTAATAATGTGAGAAAACCACAATTTTCTGTTTATTCAGTAAATATTTAATACCGCTGACACAAAATAATGTTAAAATTTAATTATGTTTTTGTTAAATTTAGCATGTTATGACAAAATTAACGTTTTATGTTACGGAAAGAGCCTGGATTCAAGAGAAAACTCAGGTTTTCAAGAGAATGGCCGCTTGTCAATTAATCAATAAATCAATCACCTTTATATTAACTCGTTAGTGGATACGAACGTCTTCAATAAAAATAAATTTCTGCATCAGATTCCTGCTTTTAACAACCAAATCTGCGTAACCCCGTTCTTGCCTCACATCTGTTTCGTCTGTTTTTTAAAGGTTGCAGCGGAAACCAAAGTCATCTCCATCTTTACCCCAGTCGTCAAACCAAACTCAGCCTGTGAAGGACGACGACTCGGCGTCGTCTCCGCTCGCAGCAGCCGCAGTGGAACCGGATCAGGATTTGACCCAAACCGCTCCAGAAGCTCCTGTACCGGTCCGGACATCTGCCACCATACTGCAGGTCCCTGAGCTCTGCAGAGTGACCCTGGCTCCTCCTGCGGGGGAGGAGCGAACAGTGCTACCTGTGCAGGTGTTTCCCACTTCAGCAGAACCAACAGAAACTGAAAACGCTTCAACATTGGCTTTAAATCCAGCCGGGTCGTCCATACTGTCCACTGCAGCACAAACGCCACAACTTCAGGTAAACAAACTGCAAGGTTTCCGTCTGCAGCCTCATTTTTATTCCAAATATTACAACCGATGTATCTTCCTGTGAAGTTTTCCAAAACGGGAAGCAAGAAATGTGATTATTGTTGCTCCAGAACCGAGTTAATTTCTAAAAATGTATCAGTTCAAATCTAGCAGCATTTCTATTTCAGCGTTTATAAATGTTTAAAAATTACATGATCAGATGGACCAAAATATTGGTAATTTTGGCATTTTCAACACCAACATGGAAATAATTAATATAAATAACAGAAGGTTAGAGCATTTTTTTCCAAGTCAGTTTCTTTCAATTAAAAACTTCTGAAACTTTTACAAAAACTGCAGGTGTGTCTGTCTGGTGAAATTTAGGTTAAAACACGTTTGTTTTCATTCAGTGGGTAGAAAATCCAGAAATTTTACTCAAGAGCAGAAATACTTAAGAGTAAAATTACTCAAATAAAAGTAAAACGTAGCCGTTCAAAAAATGTAGGTAGTTCCTACCCGGCTCTGGTTCTGTGTTTTCCTGCAGACTCCAACCTTCAGCCAGCTCTACTCAGAGGAAAGAAGCGGGCCGCCCGTCATGGCCGCCCCGGTGTTCACCAAGGTAGAAACCACAAGTTTACATACGCTGAATTAAGACACAAACATTTATTTTCTTCCTGTTTGAAGTAAAATCAGACCAAACTTCTCTTGTTTTCAGTTTGAATCACCAAAATTATTCTATTTGCTAAATAACATAAAAGTTTGAGAACATTTTTAGATGTTTATTTTTTTGTAAATTTCTTTCAATCCAGAAGTTTACAAATATCCCATCAGTATCATTTGGGTCAAACCTGTTGGGTTTCCTGCTGCAGCATTTAGCAAATAGACATAACTTTGGTCATTCTTACATAAACGCTTATGAGAAAAAAAATGAATGTATCCGTTTATTGTGTGTATGTAAATATGCGGTTCCAGCTGTGTTTATGTGTCCCTCTGTTTCCTGTTTTGTGTGAAAAGAGCCTGCAGGATCTGAGTGCGTCAGAAGGCCAGCTGGTGGTGCTGGAGTGCCGGGTGAAGGGAGTCCCGTCTCCGCGGGTCGACTGGTTCAGGGACGGACAACTCATGGAGGACTCCCCTGATTTCAGGATCCTACAGAAAAGTAAAATCCGTTTTCATATCCGTCTGAATAAACATGCAGAAGAAGAAAAGGTGGAGGCATTTAAGAGCAGTTTGTTTTTTATTTAATGTGATTTTCAGATGTTCACACTTAAATAAATTTTATTATCTGTGAAGCAGAGGGGATATGGATGACTTACAAAAGGTTTTTACAAGAAAAAAGACTGAAAAGTGTGGCGTGCACATTTGTTTTAATGAGTTTCTTGTTCTAACGAGACAAGTTGTATACCTATTCATAAAGGGAAACTTTCTTGTGATAAGTTTTATGAGTTTTTTTGGTTTAATGATATCTTTGTATATCACTCTAATTTCTCATAAGAAAGCTTCTCGCTATATTGAGAATGTTTTCCGTTTTAAGACACGTTTCTTATATAAATGAGTTTCATTATTAGACGAGTTTTATCGAGTCATAACAAGAGAGTTTCTCGGTCAAACGAGACGCTATTTGTTGTAACTATAAAGTTTCTTGTTTAAATGAGAATGTTTTGTTATGAAGCAAGTTTTATGTCTTGTTATGACAACAAAGTTTCTCTATGAAGTGAAATTTGTAACTGGACAAAATGAACTTTTACTTTTACTGCAGCTGGAAAAGGTCAGAAACTAAACAGAGAAAACTAAATGAACCCTGTGTTCAATTTAAATGTATTTTTCAAACAAAAATCATCATGAATTTGTTAAAAAAGCTTTTTATAGATCAGTTTGTGACCAAAGTTGGTTTCTGTCCTTGTTTCAGAGCCCAGATCTCCAGCAGAAGCAGGTATGAAACTCATTCAGTCTCTGAAACACGTGAGCTAGCTTCAGCAGAGCAGCGCTTAGAGGAGCTGCAGTGTTTAAAGTCCTCAGCTCTTCTTCTGTACATAAGCCAGGCTGCTACTCCCACAGACTGGACCTTATAAGGTATCCCCCATCCATGGCTGATGTGGTCCTCCTGCAGCAGCTGCACACAGACTCCCAGCTGAAGTGATGTGCAGAAAAACACGCTGCAGGGCTGTTTGAAGTGATGCAGGGTTCTTTGTTTTGTTTTTCTTGCAGAGGAAATCTGCACGCTGGTCATAGCTGAGGTTTTTCCAGAGGACTCAGGGATGTTTACTTGCACAGCCAACAACAATTATGGAACGGTATCCAGCTCTGCTGCTCTGAGGGTCAAAGGTAAAACTCCTCTTTCTTTCAACAGAATGAAAAATGTGGGGAGTTCTGAGGGTTTAGGGCTAATGATTATTTTATTAATCGATTAATCTATTTATTATTCTGATGATTAATCCAATAAAAACGCAGCATATTCTGGAGAATTTTTACTTAACAATTTAAAGCTTTTTTTTTTTTAGAAATACATTAAAATGCAAATAAACAACTAATTCAATTCCTTTTTAAATAAGAAAATAAGTTTTTTATTCCCTAAATGTATTCCTTATAAAATCTGAACCAGGTGTTTTTTATCTTAAATAAACAAGATATTTATTTATATGCAGTTTTGGCTAATTTACTGCTCTGACCAAGTGGCCTTTGTAAAAATCTGTATTCTCCAATTAACAATTAATCGATGACTAAATTAAGCGACCAGTTCAATAATCGATTAATCGTGATTAATCGTTTGAGCCCTATAGTATTTTTGGGTAAATTTATCCGTTTTTTCTCAGCTAACAGCAGCACCAGCAGCCATGCGAGGCCTTTCAGCGGGTTACTGACAGAGTCCCGCCGAGGCCCGGGCTTCACCCCGTCGGCTCCGGCTGTGACCTCCCAGCCAGAGGTCATGGTGAGCAGCAGCATCCGCCTTGAGCCGCTGGTTTCCAGCACGTTACGCCTCGACCCGTTAAACACCAGCACCCTCCGTCTGGAGCCCTCCGTCCTGAACTTGGACGGCGTCTCGGGGTCCAGCGGTCCAGGCGTCGACCTCCAGAACCCCAGGCAGATTTTCTCCAGTCAAAGGCCTTTCACCGTTTCTCCTGCGGCGGCGAAAACGTCTGAGCAGAAAGCGTCCAGACCATCGGATAGAAATGCCAAGGCAGCCCCAAACCGGCCAAACGGCGGCAGCGGCGTGGTTCCCCTGCCTGACCCTCCGCCTAACTCCTGCCTGAAAACAGGAACCCTGACGAACCACAGAGACTCCCGATCCGGCGCAAGAGTCGGCCTGCGCGTCCACTTCAAACTCCCAGAGGATGAGGAGGACGAAGAACAAGGCGACTACGACGAAGACCTCAGTCTGGCATTGTCCGGCAAAGAGCCGCCGCCAGTGCTGGCCAAGCCCAAACTGTAAGTAGAGCCAGGATGAAGTTAAATCGATTAATAAAGCTGATTGACCAGCTAATTTATAGGCGGCCATTTTCTTAAAAACATCAGTTTTCTCTTCCATAAAGAGGGCTGACCGTCTGTCCGTAACATGATGGGCTAATTTTTTATAAGATGAAATTTTAAAAAACAAAAAATTGTTACAATTCGTTCTATCAGAAAAAAATAAACAGAAAATTGTGGTTTTCTCACATTAAACGTAGACCTAATTACCAAGTCAAAGTTTATTTATGTAGCACATTTACAGCAATTCAGCTGCTTCACAATAATGTCAACATCATAAGCAGATATGACAAAACAAGAAATGAAATTTAAGTTTAATGAAAAAATAATAAAATTGGTAGTAAATTACCATAAATTATGAATAGAAAACAAAACTTCCAAACTCAAATCAATTAATAGTAAAACATAGCAAATCAGCAGCCTTTTTAAGTTACTAAGGAGATTTTAAAAGAAACTCTTAATTGCCCATAAACAGAGATATTCATACAGAAGTTACTCTTGAAGGAAAGTTAAAACTTGCATTAACTCGCCACAGCCCTCAAAAACAACTGTGCGTTTTGGCGCCATGTTTTTTCATCATGTTGCGATTTTTCTCCGTTAAATCAGCCGCGTTTCCTCACCTTGTTACATGACGAAGCTAAACCTCACATCAACAGGTTTAGCTTCGTCATGCAGCTCGACTGGCCGCCATCTTTGTTATCGGCATCAACAAACTCGCTGCTTCAGGATGACCAGCGGCGCCCTCCGCTGGATGGCAGCCAAACTGCAACACTATAAGAAGGTCTCAGCGGATATTAGTTAATCATATGAACTAAATTTAATCTAATGAGCCATTAGTCGATCATTTGTTTGCATCCGTAGCCGAGAGTTGTGTGAGTTATGCAGAGGGACGTGTCACCGCCGCAGAGGAGGCGGCGCGCTTCATCCTGCTTTCACTCAGACATCAGCTGCAAACATTTCAGTTATTAAACTCACATGCAGGCGTGAAAATGTGGATCTTCAGGCTTTCTAAAACAAAGGATGGCGTTTTTTATTTGTAAGTTTGCTTTTTTTTATTTGTATTTGCAGAAACTTGCCTTTTATTGGTTGTTTAAGATTTCAGTTTGAAATTGTAGTTCACTGTTTTGCAGAAATGCAATAATTTATGTTAAATAAGCTGAAAGCTGCTAACACTGAAAGGTAAATTTGTTTGGAGAAGAGATGGTGCTGTTTGTGAGCCACTTGTTTTTATTCCATAAAAGGACAGCTCGGTTTTCCTCATGCATGCCCCACTGAGCTGCACATAAAACACGACGAGCTCTGCAAAGGTATTCATGCCCCATCAAGCTTTCTACACATTTTGTCACAAAGTTTACTGTGTCTTATCGTTTTTATTAGAAACGGCAACACTAATTTGCATTTCTTTCTTATTCTGAAGCTTCTAAGTCCAGTGAAACCAGTTTAGAAATCTCCCAAACAGTAAACAAAGTCCATCTGTTTTTAATTTAAAGAGAAAATTGACATTTTGCATGTTTTTTTACTTCCATTTGGGTCTCAACCGCTTTTAAAAACTGCCAAAGCGCTTAAAAACAAAACACCCAACTATTTATTGGCAAAAAGTTAATGTTCTTTGGTGTCTGAAAAAGGAGCAGTTTCAAAATCCTCCAGATTGTGAAGTCGCATTTGGACACAACACCGTTATCTAGCAACCCCAGCAGAGCCCAGCCCGTTACCTAGCAACCCCAGCAGAGCCCAGCCCGTTACCTAGCAATCCAAGTGAAACTCGAACATGTCTGTTCAGCTGGTTTTATCGCTTCCTTTGTGTTGATATAATATTGATACTGTCGTCTCCCTTTGCTGAAGGAACTTTAAAAATTCATCCAGTCAATGACGGCGTCCATTATTACCTCCATAAACGGTTCACTTCTCTGCGATGTTTACATTTTTCCTTCTGCCCATACGGGTTGCTTTGGGGTTGGAAACCGTCCAACACAAAAGTCTGATTGCAGTCACACTTAATTAGTAGCCCTGAACAGCCATGCAAAAAAAAATAAAAAATCAGATTTCAGAAAAAAATTGGAATGGAGAATCAATCTGCTGTGTGAATGTAGCTTAAAAAACTGATACGTTTTTACTGTAGATCATAGCTTAGTGTTTTTACACCGGATTAATTGGTAGATTCGGTTCTATTGGGGGTCAAAGTTTCTACATTTTCAGCTGAAAGAGAACCACAACAGCTGAAATGTAACAAATGGTCCCCAATCAGACTGAGTCTACTGGACTGTCAGGTGTGAAAACAGCCTTAGTTTAGAATCGACTCAGATAGAAGCTGAAAGCAAATTCAAGTCAAACCGTTCAGATATTACATGTAAAATATATTAAAATGTATTTTTCTGTGCAGGACTTTGTTTTGCTCTCTGTCGGTTTACGTCCCGACAGATTTAAGACTTGTGTCGTTCGCGTTCGTTTCCATCAACAGGGACCCGGCTCAGCTTCAGCTTCTGCACAACCAGGTCCTCATGGAGCAGCAGCAGGAGAGCGAACCTCAGACCAAACCCCACACCCATCACCGGCCCCACCACCCATTCCAGACCCAGCTCCCCTCTGAGGTCCATGGTCCCTCTGAAGGTCCTCTGTGGTCTCCCAGAATGCACCGTGAACCTCAGATTCCTCCGCTGAGCGCCACCAAACCTCCAGCTCCTTCGTTCAGCTCCACCCCAGCCCTCAGCGCCGCCTCCTGGACTCCTCCTGCTGCTCCTCCTGCTGCTCCTCACCTCAACATGTCCCCCCTGGTGACCAGTCCGACCAACACCATCCACGCCTCCCATCTGAACCTTTCCCCCGCAGCTTTGAGCCGAGCCGGACCCAAACCCCAGTTCAGTTCCCCGCCTGCTCCGAAGCTCAGCGCCGCTCCACCAGATTCATCCGTTCTGCAGATCACGTCCCCGACTCCTCAGCTCCGGAGCACCCACGCCTCCCTGATGAACCTGACCGCCGTGTCCTTCAGCTACACCCGGCCCAAGGAGTTCATCGCCGCTCAGACCCTCTTGCCCATCAGGAGTCCATCTCCGACAGAATCGCCGGTTCCGCTGCTGCAGGAGCTGGCCGCCGAGCTCAATTCGTCCGCGGCCAGCTCCCCGACCCCACCGCCGTTCTCCCCGCCGCTCAGGTTCTCCCCCACCAGGGTTCTCAAGTCGCCCACCAGCCCTCCGTCCCTGTTGTCGTCTCCCACGTTCCTGAGCAGCGGTCTGGGCTTACGGGCCCAGTCGCCGCCGCAGGCGTCCTCCCCGACCTCCAGCAGCTCCTCGCCCAGCCCCATCCAGAACCCGGTGGCCTTCCTGAGCTCCGTCCTGCCGTCACTGAGCCCGAGTCAGCCCACCAACTCCATGGGGCTTCCCAAAGGAGCTCCGTCAGGGTGAGTTCCCTTTGCGGCGCAAACGATTAATCTGATTAATCGATGTTTTTAAATTACTGTCATTGATTAATCGTTTTTTAAAAAAAATCTACTTTGTGAAAAACAATATATATTCAGAGCAGTAATTAATCTAAAATTGCACAAAAATATATTTTGCATTTAAGATAAAAACACATTTGTCTGTAAATATGTTTGAGCCAAAACTTTTAAAGCTATTTTTAATGTATAGAAAGGGCTTAAATGGTTTAATGACAATGTAGAATGTGCAATTTTTTGTTACCCAATTAATTATCAGAATAATTGAACGTTTAACTGATTATTAAAATAATCATCATCAGTTGCAGCCCTAGTTCCTTCTGATAAACGCTAGCATTGCTACAAGCTAGCGTTGCTACAAGCAACAAGCGTTGCTATGAGCTAGTGCTGATTGATATGGCTTAAAATAGAATCTTGATTTTTGTTTCTTCATAGAAAGCGAGAAAAATTTAGATTTTTACTTTCATTACATCTTCATCCTCTGCAGGGTCAAAAAGAAAAGTCCCAAGACTCGCCTGCCGTCAGCTGAAAACATCCGTGAGAGCAAAGAGCTTCTCCTCCAGGACATGGAGAAGACACTTCGGTTAAAAAGCGATGCTCCTCAGTTTGCACATCAGCAGGTGTCGTCTGAAATCTGAAACCTTTCTGTGTCACCAACTGCTCAGTTATTTTTAAAGTTTAACTCGGTGTGAAAGAAAACCACAGAACAGAAAACAAACGTTACAACTTCTGTTCTCCAAACTTATCAAATAATGTAGAATAAGAGTAAAAGCTGATGCAGCTTTTCATGCAAAACAAAGTATTTCTCTACATGGGGTTGTTTTACACGTCTCCACCAGGTGTGTGAACAGGTGTAAAAGGATGCTGCATGTATGCATTCTCCCCTCATGTTTGGATAAACATGGATTCACACTAATTCCCACACCTAATAATCCTCCTCCATGTCAAAGTGCTGCAGCCAACATCATCCATGTCTTTCGCAGAGTAACAACACACAGTTTGCACGCTCAAATCTGCAGCTTGTGTGTGTGTGGTTGTTTTTTTCTCAGCTTGTAGGATTAGGCCTGTCACAATAACAAATTTTGCTGGATGATAAATTCTCCCTAAAGTAAAGTTATTGCGATAACTTTAGGGAGAACGATAAGCGATAATATTGTGGTTTTGAGACTATTTTCAAGTAATAATTCTAATGAATATTTAAGACTGGAACTGGGAGACATTTTAAATATTCAAAATAAACAAAACAACAAATAAGATGAATTATGAAGTCACTCACAAAAAATGTCTAGTTGAGACCAAAGCACCAGACTGAAGACTTTTACCATCCAGTTTTTCAGAGAAAATGATAAATCGTGCAAATAGAAACTCCTGAGCTTGTTTTAATTTATCATGCAGCTATTACGTAGCTCTCATGTGACGTCACGTTTCGGTGAACTTTGCCATCTTGGCAGGTGGTGGCTATGGAGTTGCTATGACAACAGTAAAAAGGCCATAAACTTGGAGCTAGCGCCCGCCTCGTTCCTGTCTAACTTATAAACAACACAAGTACATTACAACTATTACAACGAGTACTCTACCCACCCCTGTGTAATACTAAGTTATTTACTGTCGTGCTTACAGCCGAACTAGCAAAATTAGCTTAGCTAATATAGCTTATATCTGCTAGCTTAGACGGACATGTCTGCTACGTGTTTGTTACGTACTTACTCCGTCAGGCACCAGAACCTCGTCATTCACATGAGGCGTTCATAAGTTCTTTACAAATCATTTTAAACGTTGATTGTTCAGGCCTCGAAGCTCCACTACGTACTCTTCGCGGTCACTAGCTAGTTAGCCGTATCGTAGTAGGAAATCGGAGGCAGCTTTGTTCACATCGTCTGACACATTTTCCTTCTCCGTCTCATACGGGTCGTTCCCGACAGCAGCCATTTTGTTCATGTACCGTATTTTCCGGCGCACTGTTAATGAATGCTCTATTTCATACATAAAGCGCACCGGACTATAAGGCGAAACAAAACAGTCCATCAAAGCGCAGTAGTATTGCTCCGCGGTGCTCCGGACTACGGTAGCCGTAATATAACTAAAACATTTTGAGAAGAGCACAAAATCGCTCCAATCTGTCAGTAAGCACAACCAGAATTGATCATATTAATTCACAAGAAGGGGTTGTTTTACTCTAGAACAATATATAAAACGCTCCGAATTACAAGGTTCACTTTCATTGTTTGAATTAAAGGATTTTAAGTACGCCTTTTAGTTCGGGAAGTATGAGTATCTTTCTCTCACACACATATCGATATTTTCTTCTTTGTTTTTGTCTCAAAGCCATGAATCCATTATGCATTTGCCTACCAATATGGCGCTGATCACTTCCGGTTCAGACCTGTGGGAGCTATGTATTGATTTCTTATTGCGACAGGCCAGTGCAGGATGTTTGTACCATTTGTGTGTCGTTGGTGTTCATCCATCCCTGTCCTCTCGTAGAAGCTGAGTGTTAAGGGGAAAACAGCGAGCAGACTCCTTGGACCAAACAATGCTGCTACTGTCATTAACTATGATGAGGTACAAGGATCTTCCACGGCTCTGCTTTGCTCCAGGCTGAATGAGTTACCGTCTCAGACCAGAAACTTTCAAAATACGCACTCATTATTCTGTTCTTTTACAAATGATCATTTTAATTAATATCGCTAATCCAGCATTTAAGCTTCTGTTGACTAATGTATAACATGCATGAATAATTCTGTCAAAACTAATAGTGAAAATTCCTTAAATTTTCAGCTTCCTATTAAATCTACATCTCAACTTTCCTCTTGAAGCTTTTCAACGATTTTTATCTGGATTATTTTCCCACGAAGGGCTTGAGATCCATACAACTAATTTGTGGTTTTATTTGGGGTCCGAAGGATAAAAAGAAACTGGGCGATTATTTATCTGTTCTCTGTTTCACCCTGAACTGTTTGCTTTGATTGAGCAACAAGTTTTCCGCCATCTAAATTAAGGCCAGACACAGATTTTTTATTTTTTTATTTATTTTTTTATTATAAGAATAAAATCATAGTAGTAGAATAAACACGTAATATTTCTGGAAGAAAATCGTAAGAGTACGAGGAAAAAGTTTAATAATCGTTTAAAAGTCATGCTACTGATGATAATCTGATGCTGATGTGGTAAAAGATTAAATACCTCCTGTTTATAAAACTGATTCTTAACATTCCTCATTTTATTTTTTTATTTTTTGGGGAAGGAATTCTCATAAAATTACTACTTAATTCTGATCTTATTACAACTTTATCCTGGTAAAATTTTGACTTTTTTTTGTTTGTTTTTTTTTGTCATGTGACTTTATTCCTATATGTTATGACTTTTGCTTGTATTTTTACGATTTTACGCTCGTAAGATGAATTTTTTATCTTATTACTTTATTCTCAGCATGAGTTTATCCGGATAATATTATGATTTAATTCTGGTAATATTACGAGTTTATTGTCGAATGTTACGACACTTTTTACCAGATTATTACAACTCGTCTAATCTCGTATAACTATGACTTCTCGTCACTTTTTCTGTGTATGACTTTATTCTCTTATTATAACTTCATGCTGGTAATATTATGACTTTCTTGTTTTATTGCAACTTTTTTCTCATAACTGCGCCTATTGTTCTCACATTATTATGACTTTATTCTTGTAAAATGACCTTTTTGTCGCATGACTTGATTCTCATACAGCTTTATTCTTGTAATTTATCCTTTTTGTCTTAGCCTGGTCCTGATACTCTGTCGTGTGGGACAGACAGTCAAACGTCTCTGCATGAAAGTTAAACATTTTTTGTAAAAGCTGCACCAATTTCTAAAACGTAACAGCAAACAGGATTTAATGAATTTGTGTTGAAGGTACATCTGATTTACGTGAGGAATAAGTTTGGATGGCTGCTGATTCCTGCACATGTTTTGGATGTGAACGTGTTTGCATGTGGCTGCAGTCGTCGGTTTTCCAGGCAGATTTGATGAAAATATGGAAACTTCGCTCTAACCCGACTGCCTGATCACTCGGACGTTGTTGATTTTCTTTCTCCAGGAGTACAAAGTGTCCAACTTCGAGCAGCGGCTAATGAGCGAAATTGAGTTTCGCTTGGAGCGAACGCCGGTGGAGGAGTCGGACGACGAGGTTCAGCACGACGACATCCCGACCGGGAAATGCATCGCCCCGGTTTTCGACAAGAAGCTGAAGAACTACAAGGCGATGGAAGGCGTTCCCGTCACCTTCACCTGTAAAGTTCTGGGCGTCCCGCCTCCAAAGGTGAAACCCGGCCCGGTTCTGACCGTCCCCCGTCGTTCCCTTCACTCAGTCGCTCACATCTTTGGTCCTGATCAGGTCTACTGGTTCAAGGACGGCAAGCAGATCCTGAAGAAGAACACCCAGTACCAGAAGCTGAGGGAAGGTGACGGGACCTGCTGCTTGCACATCGAGTCCACCGTCGCCGACGACGACGGGAACTACACCGTCATGGCCGCCAACCCTCAGGTTCACTTTCATCCTTCCTCTCCCGGCCCGGTCCCAAAACTCGCACTTCTGCCCTGGTGGCTTCATGCTTGGCCTGAAAAACTTGTGTGTAAGCGTTTCATCTCGGCTGATGTCAATAATTATTATTGTCTCTGCTTTAAATATCTGAAATGCTCTCAAACTGCTGACATGACATTTCTGGTTTTACTCACAGTTTTCACTTCATAACGTTTTTTACTTTTAAGCAGTTATGAGGCAAAACCTTAAACTGCTGCTGTTGCTAGGCAACCAAAGGTGGGGGGGGGGGGATGGGGGGAACTTGAAACTGCTTGTTACCCAGCAAGTTGTTGCTAGGCAACCGGCGAGCAGAGCTGGCTGTAACTAGTTACATTTACTCTTTTTTATAAAGATGTACTAGTAGGAGTAATTTTGCTGCGCTGTACTTTTTAAGTTTACTTGAGTAGTTTTATTATGAAGTATTTCTGCTCCTACCTGAGTAAAATTTCTGGATTTTCTACCCACCGAATGAAAAAGAAACATGTTTTAACCAAAAATTCGCCAGACAGAGACACACACCTGCAGTTTTTGTTGAAGTTTCATAATTTTTTTATTGAAAGAAACTGATTTGGAAATAAATATTTTTTCCTGATTTTGTTATTTTTTTGTTTTGTTACTTACATGAATTATCGTCATTTGATTCTCTCGACTTTATATTTGGTTCATCTGATGAAATAATTTTTAAATATTAAATGATTGATAATTTGATTAGTTACTCAGTACTTGAATAGACTTTTTACCAAATAGTTTTTTCCTTGTATTTTAGTAAAAACACGTTGAAGTGGTTCTGCTCTTACTTGAATATCTAATCAGACCTTTAAGTAGGAGAAACTGCCTTTAAAGCTGCACACTCGAAGCCTTATGTTCACTTCCACTGAGTGTGCACTTTGTAGAGGGCTGCAGGGTGCAGAGCGAGTATTGGGCCTTTCTGTCAACACCGTCCTGCTGGAGGCTCTGGCTGATTTTGGATTTGCTGTTTGGTGATCTCCAGGGACGAATCAGCTGCTCGGGACATTTGATCGTCCAGTCTGGACCGCCGCGAAGCCGGCTGACGCCTGTCCAGTCTCAGAGGTGAGCAGACCTTAGACCAGGGGTGTCAAACTCCAGTCCTCGAGGGCCGGTGTCCTGCAACTTTTAGAAGTGCCTCTGCTGCACAACACCTGAATAGAATAATTAAGTAATTAGCAAGGCTCTGGAGAACTGAGGAGGTAATTAAGCCATTTGATTCAGGTGTTTTGTACCTGTGGCACATCTAAAAACTGCAGGACAGCGGCCCTTCAGGACTGGAGTTTGACACCCCTGCCTTAGACAGATGCGATCTGACAAACGGAGTGTGAGAAACAAGCAGTTCCTTCCTGTTCCTGGACCAACGTCAGTCTGATATAGTGGATGTCCAAATCACATCCAAGGGCAGCATTTTGTGTCACAATCAACTGTGTTACCTTCACTTTTTATAAAAATCCCATATAGTTCAAATTCCATTTAAAAGAAATTTGACGTTGTAATTTAACGCCTTAAAATTGGGCCTCTGTCTCTTTAAAAACGTCTTTCTGAGACTCCGCCTTCAGGAAGTCATCACCACATTTCTCCTCTATTAACCCTTTAACAACATTTTTACCAGCGTTGATCTCAGAAGCAGCTCCTAAAATGAGCTCAGCAGCTCCCCAAGGTGTTTGCTAATTGCTGCTGGCTAGTCTGAAGGAGAGGTGGAGGAGCTCGGCCTTGAGGGCGGAGCCAGGTCCATCCGGGGGTTTTGAAAAGCTGAATGGTTGCCATGGAGATTAAAGGATTTCTCAATCATACATGAATTAAAAAAGTCTTTTACATAACACTGCCCCTTTAAATGTTTAACATTAGTCGCCTCTGATCACAGCACATTTCCATAGGTTTGAAAAGCAGGCAGATGCGACTCGTATCCAACTTTTTCTCCATAGTCTTAACGGATCAATTCAGATCTTCTTACCGCCTAAAAACACCCGACTTACATATGTGGATCTAATTCAGATGCGTATCCGATTGTTTTCAGAGCGTCTGCAGTCTGAACAGTTATGTCACATTTTAGAGAAGATGAGTGTTTTGTTGTTGACTTGCCATCCAGAAACCACTTGCTGTATTTTTGATAGTTGTGCAGGAGGCTCCACTTATGCTTTTCAAAGTCTCATGGTTGTATAATTGCACATCTGGTTGCAGCCGTTTTCATGAGTGTACACGTTGAGTTAGTGGTGCGGCCAGCAGCAGGTTTTTTGGATTTAAAGTGACAAGAGGCCATAAAGCAGCTAAAATCTCATTATCTAGAAATGATTGGGTGGATAAAATGTGATGAAAACGTTTTGTGTAGCTCATCAACTCATCCTATCCTGGTCAAGGAAGCATATTAGGTCACCTTTCAAGTAAATGTTTCATGCTGTAATTTTGCTGCTGTTTTAACCTGTTAGAATGACAGAAATGTTCTGTAACATGCCTTGCTGATGATGATGCCAGGGTTCGCACTCGCATCCAGGAGGTGGAAGGCGAACAAACCCAGGAGCGTTTCTTCCGACCTCACTTCCTCCAGGCTCCCGGAGACATGATGGCTCACGAGGGCCGACTCTGCAGACTCGACTGCAAAGTACGGGCCGTTAAAGACACGGAGAACATGAGCGTTTTGCTCTTCTTTTAGCTCCGCCTTACTGTTGGTGTGTCACCTCCAGGTCAGTGGGCTCCCCAGCCCTGAGCTGATGTGGCTGGTCAACGGGAGGCCCATCTACCCAGACCTCAACCACAAGATGCTGGTGCGGGAGAACGGCGTCCATTCCTTGGTCATCGACCCGCTGACGCAGAACGACGCGGGAACGTACACGTGTATCGCCAGCAACAAGGCGGGACAGAGCTCCTTCAGCCTGGAGCTGAAAGTCGTGGGTGAGGTGTCACTACCTAAACATTCATGAGCTGAGTTTCCATTCACCGGATAATTGGGCATTATGAAAATAAATTTGCTTAATAGAAGCATGCCAATTTGAAAAAAAAATTTAATAGACATTTTTGGCACTTCTTGGTTGTATTGAAATTAATTTATTTCACAAAACTGCAATGAAAACATGTTTTCGCATCATGCGAGTCACATGATCAACAACTGGATGTTACTACTGCCGGAAACGACAAAGAAGATGACAGGAAGTAGGAGGATGAAGTTTTTTAATGGCTTTTTGTAAGAACTATTTTATTTCTGTGTGAATTTAATTGCATTTATTATTTAATGGAAACAACGCAATTGTGAAATTATTATTTGTTTCCGACATTAGCGGAATATCGACAGTTTTGTGCACATTTGAAATGGAAACACAGCTTGTAATTACTTTTCAGTTTTTCTGTTTTGCCATAAAATAAGTGAAATAAATGTGATCTCCCTGCTTAGAGAAAGAAATGAGGCACCCGCCGCAGTTCATGGAGAAGCTGCAGAACATGGGTATTCCTGAGGGGGCGCCGGTGAGGCTGGAGTGCCGCGTGGCGGGAATGCCGCCTCCGGCCATCTTCTGGAAGAAAGACAATGAAACCATTTCAAAAACGAAGAGCAGAATCAGGTTAGTACTTTTTCTTTTTATTTTTAAGAAAATTATACTAAAATCAGATTTGAATAGTTTGTAACAAAGAAATGAAGGAGTGTGAATATTTACTGGTCAGAATATTATCATTTTCTTACCATGGAGGATTTAATCTAAGGGATTTTTTTTACAATCTAAACATTACGTTTGTCCTAAAAATGACTAGAAGTTGAGACATGTAATACAGTGAGCTTAGTCGTTAACTTTAGCAAATTTTTTAGTATGCTTAGCATTAGCTTCCACTGTTTTTTTGGTTTTGTAGTTTAGTGTTAGCTTATGCTAATTTATTAATGTGTTTAGTGCTTGCCTCTGTTAATTTTTTTACTTTTAGTGGTTCTGTTAGCTTTGACTAATGTCTTGTGTTTAGCTTTACTTTCGTCTCATTTTTAATGTGTTTAGTGTTAGCCTCTGCTAATTGTTTTATGTGTTAAGTAGTTTAGCATTAGCTTCTGATCATTTTTTTAAGTGTGCAGTGGTTTAGCAATTGCTTTTGCTAATTGTTTTGTGTGTTTAGCATTAGCTTCCACTCATTTTTAACGTGTTTAGTGTTAGCCCCTACTAAATTTTTTTTGTTTTTAACTGTTTGGTATTAGCAGAGCTAACGTTGTTTAGCAAATTAGTAGTTAGTGGTCTTGGTTATTTAGTTTGCTGGCTAATAATGACTGCTAATGTAAGGTAAAGTATATCCTCCATTATAACTATGGCAGCCATTTTGAAATATGAAACCTAAAACCAAGAAAATATAAAAGATTTCTGTGGACTAACAGCCAATTTTAGTGCAGAAATTAACTCTCCATGACAACCATGGTGGCCATCTTGAAAAATTAAATAAAAAAAATAAATATGATTTCTTTGAGTCAAACTATGTACAATTTCACACTGAAAGTATTAATCTGTGATAAATATTAGAACATTTAATGCAAGGACACATTCTGAATGTATCCATCCTGAATTTTCCTTCTTTTTTTGAAAAGATGTAATCTCTGTTGACTTCTGTGCCACGTTCTTGTGAAACATTTTGCTGAACTATTAAATTATCTGCTGGTGGAAATAAGTCTGAACCTCTTTATTATTATTTCAGCATGACGCAGGACTCCACAGGATATGTCTGCCTTCTTATTCATCCTACAACAAAAGACGATGCTGGCTGGTACACTGTGTCAGCTAAAAACGATGCTGGAGTTGTATCTTGCACCTGCAGACTTGATATCTATGGTAAATACTCTGCACAGCTGTCAGGTTTCTGAAGATATCCGCTCTGTAACTGTGTAGTAACTCCAGCTTGCTGCTGCGTCTTCAGCACAGTGGCATCAGAGTATCCCAGCACCAATGAGGAAAGCTCCGCGAGCGAGCAGCCGCTACGCCGCTCTGACAGGCCAGGGGCTCGACATTAAGTCGGCCTTTTCCACGTCAGACACCAGCCCCTTCCTGTTCGCCAGCTCGCCTCCGGAGGCCACCCTGGAGAGCGACGAGCTGTGACGGATCCGTCCGCCGTGTTCTGTGACCGCCAGGTCCAAACACGACGAGGCTAACGGGGAAAAACGCCAACAGAGCAGATTTTGTGTGGTACATTTTTGAAGTGTTGCAGTCAGATTACAGCAGCAATCAGCACTGAAAAGCTGCGTTTCCATTACAAATGTGCAGAAAACTTTGTTGATGTTCCGCTAAAGTAAAAAAAAACAAACATGATTTTGCAATTGAGGCGTCTCCATTAAAGGGGCAGTATTATGTTTTCCTCTGACGTAACGCCATTTTCTAGCATAATCAAGTAACTATCTTATCTTCAGTTATTATAAAAATGCTGAAAATATCAAATATAACTTTTACTTTGTATTTTAACGCATTGAAATTGGGCCTCTGTTTCTTTAAAATCTCCTGCTCGTTCTGAAACTTCGCCTTCAGGAATTCATCCCAACATGGCTCCCCTGTTTACCCTTTATCAACATTTAGCAACCCTTTAATGTTCCACCAGGTGTTTGCTAATTACTGCTGGCTAGTCTGAAGGAGCTGAGTGGGGGAGGAGCTGCGTCTCGAAGGCGGGGCTACGTCCACCCAGGCATTCTGCAGCTGAATGGTTGCCATGGAGACTAGAGGATTTCTCAAACATGCATGAAAGAATCACGGCAACACTCCAGGTTTGTTTTAGATACAGTAATAACATTATAACACGATGCAACGCTCAAAAAACACGAATTTACGTAACACTGCCCCTTTAAGTAAGAAATGCAGCTAAAATCATGTGAATAAGTTTGTATCGCCATCGTCCTTTTGTTCCATGAATCTTTATTTTACTTAAATGTCAAGCACATAACAAAGTACACAGAAAAATCACATTTATACAAATGTATGTATAAAAACATACATTACATTTTTCTTAATTTCTTAAAAAATGGAGAAAATATGGCGCTTCATTAAGAAATTTACATTTATGAACATAAAATTTAGCCAAAAGAATTGAGGCTAAATTGACTTGTGATTTATGTGATTCACCAAAATTTTGATTCAGCTGAAAAAAACCTCATCCAAGCGCAAAACATTTTTTTTATCAAAAAACTTTTTTTTTTTAAAATTGGTGTGTTTCCATTGAGCGAACTTATTCCTATAATTCCAATTTGCACAATTTTAAGGTAAATGGAAACGCAGCTGTAGAGTTTTTCACCATTCCTATTTACTCAAAGACATATGAATAAAGTTTTACATGCAGAAAAAAAAACATATGCAGTCTTAGCAAAGTCTCATGAGCCACTTGAGACGTTTTTCTCTTCTAGGTTTGATTGATTCACATAATTTTTACCTTATAATTAATTATCTGTGAAGACGCGACGAATGCTTAACGCTGCTGGTCTCCGCTCTTAACTGTTGGTTCTGTTCCATCAGTGGCTCTTTTGCCACCTATTTACCTGAGCTGCTTGTGCCTGTTGCCTACTAACGTTCACCTGCAGCTGAGAATAAGAGCAAAACGACACTTTTCAGATCCTTTCAAGTTGATTTTTGTTTCTCTAAAATTAGACATTAAAATACAGCAAGAACTCAACTAGTCACAGATTTTGTTTGTGGGAAGTAAGAACAGATTATTCCCTGAAAATATGCCCATTTTTCAGAAAGAATAAATGAAAAGTGCAGAAGAAAATGCATTCTAAACAAAACCAAAGAGAGAAGTTAATTTTGGCTTAAAAAATCAGAAATTTTGGGATTGACCCCAGACTTTTTTTAGAAAAAAATGTGAAAATTTCTGAGATCCAAAACTCGAAAATATATGAGGAAAAATCTGAAATTTTCTAGAAGAAAAATAGAAATTTCTCAGTTTCACAAGTTAAATCTTTTGACTTTTCAAACTAAAAATTTCCAGAATTTCCACATTTTTCTTAAAAGAAAAACATTCTGAGTAATCGCAAAATTTCTTGAGGGTTTTTTCTAGTAAATTTTAAACTTTTCAAACTCAGAAATGCATTTATTCTTTTTTAGAAAACTTATGAGAATAAACTAAAACTTTCTGAGCTTTTTTCTTTCAAATTTCTGTCTATTCAAGCTAAAATATTTTCATGTTTTTTTTCTAGAAGATTTCTGAGATTAATCTCAAAAGTTCAGAGTGTTTTGGCGGAAATGCACTCATCCTTTTTTAATACGGCGGCCAATGAAACGCTCCTGGCTGCCAATAACATATTTTCCTTCTTGCTGATTGGCTGAGCCCCAAAAAGCAGAGAACAGACTGGAGATGTTGTTGGTGCTCAGACAGTTTCCACTGAGTGCATTTAATGCAGAGACAGAAACTTCTGCTGTGATGAGTGAAATGTAGAAGTAAAACTGTGGTTTGTAAAGTCGTTTTAACTCTAAAATATTCAGAAAGTTACACGGTTAAACTATAACAGGATTTATTTTTGTTCCCAGCACTTACTAAAGGTATTACCAGTGCTTTGGTTTTTCCACCTTTTAATTCCTATTTTTATTAATTAATCTATTTCCTTAAAATTCTGCACACAAAAACATTATTATGATTATTAGGAAAAAAGTTGAGATTTTTGCAAATTTATTTAAAATTGTGTTTTAACACATAATGTTTATGTTCACTGGAAACTTTGTTGTGCGGAATATAATATAATAAAATAAAAATCACTGGAAAATGTGTTATAAATGCATCACTTTTATTTATAAAAAAAAGAATTTTTTTTTTAAATAAAATAAGTAATTTCCTCCAACTAATTAAGGTAAATAACTTGGATTAAGTGAAGTTTATTGTTTAGTATTTATTTATCTTGCGTACCTGGATGCAAAGGGTTTAAAATGGGCTCAGTAAGATGTAAATCTCTGAAAATATTTTTGTTTTCCTAGCGTAAAATATCCTGGAAAGCATCATCTCTCACAGAAAGCAGAAGCTACTGCAATTTATGGAAAGCCAAAAGGTACAAAAGTCATCCAGAATGTTTTTCAAATTCAGATTGCATCTATATTCTCTTTGTAGTAAAAGCAAGTAAAGATCGCCACAAGTGATTTTTCTATTTTGTTATTTCTAATGATATCTGAAGAAATTAAATTGCTCCTCAGTTGTTTTTATAGTAAAGTTTGGCATGAATTTCATGTCCTAAATAAAAACACCAAAGTGTCTGAAAAGTGTCTGTAATTTTTCCTTTTCTCTGCTGTATTGAAATGTTTATTTCTTCATTCAACAAAATATTTTGATTTTTTGGTTCACATTAAAGCTCCGTATTAAACATTTTCACGCTTACCTGCGGCTTACGGATAAACTCCTGCTGATTCGTGTCTAGCTGATGACTTGTTGTTGATCCACTGAAAATGTTTTCTTTTATTATAAATCTTTCTTTCTTGAGTTAATTGAGCTTCGTATTGACAGAAATGTATCTATTGAAATAAATCCGCAGTGAAAGTTGGAAGTTTGGAGAAGTGAGTTGGCATTAGAAATAAAAACATTTTATTTCCCTTTTCCGCTCTATGACAGCGGTAACAGACTTTGATTAATAAAATCAAGTCCGGATGTCGAACAGAAGGTCACCTGATGTAAAGTTGCTGTAAAATACTTTTGTCCATCTCAGAATAAAGTTATATTTATGCAAAGCAGTGGGATGTTTATTCTGCTCCGGATTTCATCTTAAATTATTCTGCAAAATAGTAGAAATAAATCCAGTTTGCAGATTCTAATTTTCCAGGTTCAATTAGTTTTTGTCGGTAATATATTCCCTAAAATGAATTTAATTTTATATCAGTAATTCCATATTATTTACAGATTACATGTTGGCTGAGGAGCGAGTTACTTTCTAGAACTTTCTGCTTATATTCTTGGGTTCTTGAGATTCTGAAACTTACTGGTTATGTTTCTGTGACCTCAATGTTGCTTTCTGGAACTTACAAGTTTTGTTTGAGAAACTTTAAGGTTACGTGTTAGAAGACACTGGTTATGTTGCTACAATGTTAACGTTTCTTTCTGGTACTTTTTAGTATTTATTAAACTTTGAGGTTACTTTTTTAAACTTGCAGGTTATCTTCACTTTCATAAACTTATGTTACTGGAACCCTAAAGTTACCTTCTAGAACTTAACTGGTTACATCCCTGAAATTTTATGTATTTATTTACTGACCTATTTATTTAGATATTTATGTAAATCCATCACCAGTAAAAGTCTGTTTTCCTCTATTGGCTCAAACTGATTCCAATGAAAAATGGGAAAACTCAGAAGCCAATTAGGCATCGCTAATCAGTCCAATTGGAGCGGATTGGAGTTCAAACAGGCATAAAATCACATTCACCTTACATGACCTAATTAGAGTCAGAGCCCCGTCTGACCAGCTGCTACTTGCTAACTGGGCGTTTCTCCTGTGAGCTTTGAATCAGTGTTCAAATGTTCCTGTTTTAATCAATAACATGACATGCTGCATCTTCCTGCTGCATATTTTCAATCATAACTACTGTAGTTTTATCATGGTAGCAGTAATATTCTGATTTTAAAACCTAAACTTCCTCAGAATTGAAGTTCTAAAAAGTAAATTAATTTGTTTCTGCTGTTTTATTAGAAAATGATTCTGCGGTTTAATCCAACCAGCTTTAATCCGTGAATCCTGGGTAACACTTTCTCTTCCTACGCTTCGCTCCTTAATCTCAGCTCCTCCGTACGGAGACGTGTTTCTGCCGTTCTCTCCTCAGCTGTGACATATGGCATCACTCAGCCATCAGTGCCTAAACCAGCCAATCACAGCAGAGAGTACGGAGCCACGTAAAGGCCTGACAGGACGAGCAGCAGCTGGCAAACTCTGTCAATCTGTAATAAATGAACCGACTGGTGGATGGGATTATATATGCCCAAATGCACAGCGAACTGGTCAATCCCGGAATGACCAGACAGCATCAGCGTGTGTGCATGACCCGCTACCAGCAACATGCATTAATCTGGGAGATTAATCATTCATAACCTGCCTCTGCAGCTTAATCTGATGAGAATATGTTTGATTTTAATAAAAGGAAATATTTCACTGATCAATTATCAAAATAAATGTTGCTTATTTGTCAAATTCCTTCAAATGTTTATAATCTTCCTGCCTTAATTTAGTGGATATTTCTTGCAGTTTTGAAAGTATTTTGAATAATTGAGCGCTGAACATTGATTTTATTTTACTGTACTTTAAAACTGATGATTATTTTAGTAATAAATTATTCTGTTGATTCATTTGACAAGTAATCAGATTTTAAAAAATGGCACGTGCTGCAAATTTTTCAGTCTTTTTAATATAATATTAGAAATATATTGCAAAATGCAAGTAAACAAAATTAAATGCCTTTTTCAATTTAATTGCATTTCAATGCAAAATGTATATTTTTACAGCTTTGGCTCTAAATATGTTTTTTCACCAAATGGCATTTTTTAAAAGTCTCTATTCTCTAATTAACGATAGATTACTTAATTAGCTGATGATTATTTTAATAATTGATTCATCGTGATTAATCGTGTCAGCCTTACATGTAAGCATTTTTTAACATTAGAAATACATTAAAAGATGCAAATCAAGAAATAATTTAAAGAAAATAAACATTTTACTGCTTAAAATGCAACAACATTCCCTTTAACATATAAATCTGAACCAAGTGAATCTAAAATTCCCACTTAATGCATTTTTTCTAAAACATATTTTAATAAAATCTTTTTTTAATCTTAAATGCAAAATGTAAATATTTATTTACAGTTTCGGTTAAATTTCAGTTTCTGCTCTGATTGTAGGTTTTTTTCCACTAAATTACCTTTTTTCATGACCTAGTTCATGATTAATCGATTATTAAATTACTTTAAAATTACTTCAATAACTGATTAATCGCGATTAAGCAGATTAATCGTTTCATCCCTTTTATTGCAAATGTTTTTTCCTAACTTATGAATACTTGGAAGTTTATAAAATCACATTTTATGACTGAGTTTTGATGTTAGAATATAATCTGTTTTTATTTATTTCAGTGGATTAAATAATCTAAACGTCAAGAAGCAGCAACGTTAAAATGCTAAACGCTAACAGTTTAAGTGTGAGTTGCTCTTTAGGCTTCAGCAGATGGAAACGACAGACAGACAGACAGACAGACAGACAGACAGACGTATTACTTCTTGCACCACTTCACAGATCAATTATTCATTTGGCATCATGTGTTCACCAACAGCACCAGACACATTAATGCGTCTCCTGAACTGTGAACAAAGCACCATGAAGGGATTTGAACCAACAGCTTTAAGTTTCTGCAACATTCACAACATCTTGGTCCATATTGTGTAAAAGCAATAATCCTTTCATAATGCGCCGGTTAAATCCCTCACTTACACTTCTGCTGCCTCAGGCTAATCTCAGATTATCACCATAAGAAGTACTCGAGTGAGAGTAGAAAATTATGTCATCAAATAGAAAAAATATACAGTTATGTGCAAATAACGGAATTTTAGAGACTAAAATTAAAAATAAATACAAAATTCAGGCAAAATAAATAAGTTTAAAACATTAAACTTCACACAAAATTAACACTTAAAGTAAATAATGTGTATATTAGAATGTTCTAATGTACGTCTAGTGACAATAATAGTACTTTATTTTATTAATCTTAATTAGAATAGCAAAGCTGGTGTATAAACAAGAGGTCTCACTTTAACATAAACTGCAGGTGTGCGGCTATTTTATATTTTTTAGCTAAAATGTTTCTTTAAGTTAGTAGCATTGGACAAAGTATGCAGAATTTTCACTCAAATAAGAATAGCAGCAGTTTAAAATTACAATTATTCAAGTACAAGTCATAGTAAAAATACTTCTAAAGTAGCCTACTTTAAAAAAAAGAGTTATTCAAGTAAATATAACTGAGTATTTACTACGGTGTGTTAGTACGAAAAGGAAAAATAAAATTACAAGAATAAAGTTTTCAAAATATGAGAAGTCGTAATATTTCGAGAATAAATATAAATTATTACTACGACTTTGTTCTTTAATTCTCGCAGATTAGAGCAGAGAAAACGTTCAACTTTTCCCAAAGTTTTCCAAATCAGGAAGCAAAAATAATAGATGTGATTATTAAATTATTATTGCTACCGAATTAATTTGTAAAACTGCATAATGTAGAGTTTAGCAGCCTCTCTGCGTGTTTGTTTGGGCCGTCAGCGCTACCAGATGGTCGACTTTTGGTGTTTGTGACACATGGCTCCGAGTGAAGCCATGCACGGCCGGACCGTGATAATTAAAATGTCATTAGGGTTTGTTAGTGTGGGTGTGTGCTGAGAGTGGGTGTGGGTCCGTGTTTCCCCGAGTCGGGACTCCACCTGCTGCCACCTGTTCATCCCCTCCGCCCTATAAAAGCCGCAGCAGCTCCGACTCCTCACACTTTTCTGGAGCTAAACGCTCAAGATCCAGCGAGGAACTTGAACTGGTTTTGCCTTTGAATCATGAAGTCCCGTCCAAGTCTCAGCTGCAGCGACTCCGGATCCGAATCCTCGGAGCCGGATTCGAAGACTCCGGAGAAATTCGAGTCCGCCACCCGGCGGCGGATGGCGGCCAACGCCCGGGAGAGGAAGAGGATGCAGGGGCTGAACACGGCCTTCGACCGCCTGCGGAAGGTGGTCCCGCAGTGGGGCCAGGACAAGAAACTGTCCAAGTACGAAACCCTGCAGATGGCCCTCAGTTACATCGTGGCCCTCAACAGGATCCTGACTGACACCCGGAGGCCCGCGGCCCCCCACCGGCAGTGGCTGGACCTGCAGCTGGATGTTATGCAGCCGGAAAGTTACTCATGCCTGACGAGGTACGAGCATCCGGCAGGACAGGAGTACGCCCACTCGTCCTTCTCTTATGAGTTCGACGGCCATCACGTCCATGCGTAACGCTGTGGGCGCTACGCCAGAGGGGGCGCCATAAACAAAAGGTGTAAAAATGGTTTCAAGCCAGCATTTTTTTTTGTTTGTAACAACTGTTTGTTGGTACAAAAATTATGTTTTCTGTAACAGAGGCATGCCTATTTAGTTTCAGAAAGTACAAAGTTCTGCCTCTGAAAGTCGGCCATGTTGTTGGACAATGTGAGGGTCTTCCTTCCAGTCCGGGAGGCAGTAAATACATCCGTATTGTTTCTGTTCTGTATTTATTTTTGCCTCAAAGAGGCTTCTGTTTTTTGGAAGTTTTTTTGCATATTTTTTTGATAGAAAAAGTTCTGTTATGTAAATTCTGTATATCATTAATGTAACCTGGGAAAAAAGCAATGTGGTGCAATCTGCGATGAATTGTGAGACAATCTTTGTGAGAATTAAGATGGTATGTTTGTAGAGTTTAAATATAGATTTTATTTTTCACAAACATCTATTTTGTTTAAAAATGTTCATAAAGAATAAAATTATTTTGTGAGAAAATTTCATCTGACTTCTCCACTTTATATAAAAAAAATTTAAAGTCCTTTTAGTCGCTATTTATTTTTCAGGACATTGACTGTTGACACAAAATGATTTTTTTTTCATTCACTATATTATAATAAATGTAGCCATTTATGTTATGGAAATACAGTCGGCCCTCTTGATACAAAATGCCTGCTTATCAATAATCAATCGATAAGATCAGTCAACTTTAGATTAACTCATTAATTGATAGTTGCATATCTAGTCCTAATTGATTAATTTCTCCTTTACAAAAGGTTTTTCTATTAAATGGTGCCAAAATGTCGCTGAGCGGCTAAGACAAGCGATAACATAGAGAGTGTTCAGAGGAGTAAATCATCCTTTGACCCAGAGCTGCTGGGCTCTCAGATAACACGTATTCTCTACGTCACCAGAGGAGTAAAAAGTAAAAATAAACCAGTTTAAAACCAAGTGCAACCCATTTTACTGAGGTGTAAGTTGGATTTTATAAACAAATTTCAATGTATATAAAAAAAATGAGATCACTACTGAGATATTTAAAGAAATATCTGGTATCCTTGGATGTAAAAATGTAAAAGAACAAGGAAAGACTAAGTAATTATGCTCAGGACTGACAGTTTTTAAAAATAAAAGGATTGTTAAACAAGTAAGGAAGTTATTCCACGTTATTTTCTAATAGTAAATATTTTCATTCAAGAAGTTTGTTTCTGAAACAAAATAAGGCAGCCTTCTCTCAAAAGACAATAAATTAATGTGACAGAAGTATCTACATACTATTCAAAACTCAAAAAATAGCTTTAATCTAATTTACTTTGATACAGCAGGCGAGATAAAGAGAGAGCGACCTATATCTTGTTCTTATTGCTGAGAAAATCCAAATATTTTTCATTATTTTTTCCATCTGAGCCCAAAAGAGTTTGTAAACTGGATATTTATCAGCTATAAAAGTTTTGGATCTACAATGATTTAAACTTCAATTTTCTACAAAAAACGTGTTCAGTTATAATTATTGTATACATATATGCTTAGTTTATTGTTGAACAGTAAAAATTTTCTTAAAAACTGTCATTTTATTGTAGTTTTTAAGAATTAACATGACAAAAAGTTTGGATATTGCCCTGAAAGGTAACTTTAAGCCATTTTGGGATTAATTGCACATTTAGGAAGAAGTTTTTACTTCAAAGTTTAATGGAGAAACTTTTGGAAGGACACCCAGAAACGACTGATTTAATTTGTTCAACTGCCTTAACTTTAAGAAGTTAAAGAAAGTTTATATATTTATCAAATCTAAGCCTTGACTTCCCTTAAATCAGATCTTGTGACCGTTTGAGCGGTGGCACAAGCAGCAGATGAAGGACGCATACGTGCCAAGGACCTAGCTTGGGAGGCGGGGGAGAAAGAAATTAAACTCTGTTGCGTGATAATGGCCGTGTGTAATGGCTGTGTTCAGAGCCACTGAAGCATGAACACCCAAACACAGTCCTCCCTAAACGCTGTGCATTAACTTTAACGTTCAAATAATGTTAACAATGTTCACTTTTTAATCAGGCGGCTGCTTAGCTAACAAGCGGTGGAGTTGCTTCCTTTTTTCCGATGTTTTTATCTAAAAATTTTCATTAAACGTCTAAAAAGAGAACATAAATGAGAGAAAAGATACCTATTATGTAACAGATTTATTCTAACAATATTATAGATGTGAAGTGTGTCAAAATTTGGTTTATTTATTCTCCAAGTTCGTTTCGTTTAGTCAAAAAGTTATGCTAACTTGCTATTGACGGTAGGTGGTTACCATAGCAACCGGTAACTGATGGCCGCCGTTCTCCTTTTTCTGTCGCCATTCAGTAACTGTGATGGAATCAGCTCTGTTTTCTTTACGAGTATTAATATTTTAACAGTTATTTTAGACTAATTTAATTATATCCAGTATTTAAAGTGTCATTTTGCCATGTTTTGTATATGTATTTTTTTAAACATTTGTCATAATTAATGTGCATTTTACTTTAGAACCTTTAACTGTTCATTGGGAGCCATTGTGCTATAGTTTGGCTTTGCGTTATTTATTGTTTTTATTTAATGTGTACTGGTAGAAGACAATTTTCTCTAGTTAGATATGTTTTAATTTTATATACAAAGTAATGTTTCATTTATTGTGTGATAGTTTTGAACGTGTGTTGTTTTCATTTCCTGTACTGAAAAGTATATTTGTTGTTATTTATGTTAAGGATGAGATTAGTTATCTGGATTAATGATGTAAATTTATGTTAGATACTGATATAAGATCACAGTCAGCTCTGTTGCCGTCGGTTACTGGGACAGAAACATCTGGACTGAGGTTACACCTGATTTGGGATCAATAAAGTAGTTTTGAATTTGAATATAACTTGATTTTCTCTCTTGTTGGACATAAATAGAGTGAACCTGAGTGTGTTTGTTGTGAAGTTATCCTATTGGACGTTAGACAAACACAAATATTTATAATATACATGAGATTACAGGAAGTAAACAGAAAAACACACTCAGGATGAGTGTTTGCATACCTAATGAAGACTAAAGGAGAGTAGAATGTCAAAGGTGTCTGATGCTAATGGGGCAGAGACCCTTAGTGACATTTCAATTACCTCCCTCATTAATTCAGTCACAAGTGAGCAGCTGGTGACAGAGAATATAATCGACGGGCAATTAATTGATTTCCTAGAGGGGGCCTGTTAGCGCCCGGGCTGCTAATCGATAGTGACAACCCTGAATTACCAGAGAGGGTCAGACTCACTGAAATGTCCCTCAGTAGCTGTAAACAGGGATGTTAAACAACTTAATTTGGCAGAAAAAGTAACACCTGTTAAAAATAAGAACTATTTTTCCAAGAAAGAAAAACAGGTGCTACAAAAACTGCAATGTTTTTTCAATCTTATGTATTTTCCAGATTTGTGGGGTTTAAATTGATCATTTAAACAGGAAAGAAACACTGGCTTGACTGAACAAACAAACAATAAACTGAAACGGAAATATGTTAGAAAACAAACAAAGAAATGATCGAAATTGTTTTGATCATCTTTGTCGTTATGCAACAGATAAGGTTGGAAAAGTATCCAATAATTACACTCAAGTAAAAATAAAAAGTATCCATCCAAGAAATTGCTCAAGTAAAAGTAAAAAGGTTTTTTAGTATTTTAAGGACCAAAATGACAATAATTCTTAAAGTAACAGAAAAATAACATGTTTCTAAATCAGTTTCTTTCAATGTCAAACTTCTGAAACTTTGACCCAAACAGGTGTGTCTGGTGAATTATTTGGTTAAAACATGTTTGATGTTCATTCAGTACAGAAAGTGCAGACAGTAGCGACACTTCCAATAAAATGACTCAAGTAAAAGTAAAAAGTACAGCGTATGAGAAGTTTTTGTTTTTTTCTTCAAAAGTTACTCAAGTAACTAGTTTCTACCCAACTCTGGATATTAGTTTGAGCTTCACAACAAAAGCTCCTCCTTCATCCCTCTGAGGTCATCCCTCCATCATCATCATCGTCCCTCCGGCAGGTGCTGAAAAGCCGCAACTTGCCGCCCCGCATTCACTTTTCCCGCAAATTGCGAGTCCAGCAGCATGAAGAGTCTGAACAACCGGGCCGAGAGCCACCTGACGGGCCGAGCCGAGTCCGAGCTGGACGCCATGGCGGACGGCGGCTGGGTGAACCGCGGCTACTGCGGCTCCCCTGCGCCGCTGGTCAGCACCATCTACAGCCCCCAGCCGGCCTCCCTGGACCGGGGCTGCAAACTGGACCGCATCCAGGAGGAACCGGGCAGCTCCGACCAGAGCCCGGGGAAGAGGAGCAGAGGCTGCTGCAGCTTTATCAAAGGTGGGGAAACATTTAAGTTTTACAACAAATATATATCGACTTCTGTCTGCATAATGAGTGTTATCTGTGGAAAAATGGTAGAAAGGGACTTTTTTTTTTTTTTTTTTTTACCACAGCGTAATAGAGACAGAAAACACTCAGAAATGTTTCAATATCCTACAGAAGACCTGGAAATTTCTAGCAAATTTCTAGCAAGAAAAAAAAAATATCTGAAAATGTTATATTTATTTCAGAAAATTTCTACAAAACGTTTGGACCTTTTAGAGTTTCAAAATTGGAAAATGTTTGACTTTTGTAACTCAGAAGAACAGAAAATTTCAAAAGGTAGAAAATTATACATTTTTGAAACTCGGAAAATTTGAAAAAATAAAAAAATAAAATTGTGTTTTTCTAGAATATTTCTGAGTTTATTCTCAAAGTTTCTGCTTCTTTTCTAGCAAAGTTTTCTAACTTTTAAACACAATTTTGTTTTTATAACATTTTTTAGATTAATCTCAAATTTTTTGATTTTTCCCAGCAAATCTTAGATTTTTCAAACTGAATTTTCCATTTTATATCTTGAACATTTCTGATATTAATCTAAAAGTATCTGAGTTTTCTGGCAGAACTTTACTCGTCCTTTCCCCTTTACACAGTGACCGTGACACGTCTTTGTGCATTTGTGTTTCCTGCAGCGTGTTGGGGAACAGCTTGGACGGAAAACACGTCCAACAACAGGGAAAAGTTCATCCGCACCACTCTGAGGGAGCTGCTGGTCTACCTGGTGTTCCTGCTGGATGTTTGTCTCTGTAAGTGCTTTGAATTTCTGAACAGGTTTAATGTCCTAGTCAAATCACAAATTGGGATATTTACCGTTATATGTCTCTGCTAGTTTCATCCTAAGTGTTTGTTTTTAATTAAATCTAAAGGTGCAGACAATTATTTTAGTAATCAGTTAATCATTGAGTCGATTAATCAGGTATGAAATGGATCATTCTACAGATTTTTTTATGTAACCTTTTTTAATACAAAATCGGAAATATATATTAAAAGATGCAAGTAAACAATTCGATAAAGAGGACAAATACTTTTTTTCCTACAGTGGTGGAAGAGTTTTGGCTAAAACATATTTATAAGACAAACATGTTTTTTTTGTAAAGTTTTGACTTAATCAATAATTGATTAATCACAATGAATCAAATTAATAATCCTTATTTAATTAAATGACTGATGTTATTTATTTTCAGTTTTTCTAAAATATCAGAAAATACATAATGTAAGCGTATATATGATAACAATTCCAACAAGATATAAGTGTCAAATTATTAACAGTTTTAAACATTTCAAACAACCTAAATATAAAATATATAAATTTAAAAAAAAAATCAATTTTGATCTAAATTCTCTGGACATTTAAGGATTTCTCTAAAATGGTTCCCGCAGCATCATAGATCCTCCCCCGTACCTCATCGTCAGCATTTGGTGCGTTAAGCAAACATTTCTGTGTTTGTCTCATCTGAAGTTGGCATGTAGGGTTTTAATGGTTGCTATGGCAACTTGATGACGTAGTTAAGCCTCAGATTTTTTTCATTTCTCCGTCTTTCACCATCTTCTTTAGATAAAGTTGAGTTCTGGTTCGATCTACTGAAGCTAACAGAAAAACATCTCTGTCACGCTTAATTACTAATACAAATTTAATATGAAGTTTGATTTTATAAAAAACAAAAATATTGCTGTATTTATTTTGAAGCTGTTCCCATAATTGTGTTACAAGCAATTATTTCTTTGCTTTTTATTATTTCCCAATAAAATAATGTTAATTATACATCTTCCTTTTATTTGTGATGTTTTCATTTGTCTTTTTCTTACAGTTGCTTATTTTTATACAGTAGCTGCCATGTTGTATTTTAAGTGCTTTAGGAGTAAAGTATGATACCGTATTTATTTTGGACATTTTTCAGAGCAGGATGAACAAATTTTCAGGACTTTTACACTTTTTGGTTTTCATTTCATTTGCATAACGAGGCAGAAATGCATAGGGAAAAGTAAAAAGAGGAGTGGAAGAAATGTAAAAAGAACAAATGCATGGGGAAAACGCAAAAGAAAATATATAAATGTTCTGGTGAAAATGCATGAATAAGAAAAAGGAAAAACAATGTATATACATTTCGTCTTGAAAACTCATGCATATGGTAATGGAAGAGGAACGTTGACATTTCTGCTTCCATTTTTAATTTTGACAGTGTTGGTCCTCCATATAAATCAGGGTTGCAAATTATTTTCTCAATTTAGTTGCTTTTTTTTCCAAATAATCTGACATGTTTTTTCTTTTTAACTGTTGCTGTTTTTTTTAAATGTGTTAAATCAACAATCGTTCTGCGACTTGAATTAGCATTAGCATGTAGGTTAGCATGTTGAGAGAGAACATCTGGGATTAAAAAAAACAGTAAAAAAAATCTAAATTCAATGTTACCTCTTCGTGGAAGATAATTACATAATTTCCATGGGTATTTCTGAGTATTTGAGTAAATCTGAGACTAATTGCGGATGGAAACTTTCCTCTCAATGCCGCTGTTGTTGCTCTTTTATCCAGCTGAGCTTTGGGAGTGAAAGGGAAACAAGTGCTGCTGCTGTCTTGGCTTTTAGCGATAAGAGCATTTAGCTCCTTTTGTGGCTTTGTTTAGTTGGACTGTCATTGTTTGACGAGGCTGTTTGCCTCCAGCCGACAGGCTTTATCCAAACAAATTACCGGGACTAAAATGGATCCTTTTAGCGCAGCGGCGACCCGAACAAAGCCCGCGGTTTTCTTATCTGGGAGCTAGCCAGGTGCTAACAATGTGATTACGCTGATGTGCTTTCAGTGACCTACGGTATGACCAGCTCCAGCAGCTATTATTTCACCAAAGCCATGACGGATCTGTTTGTGGGCTCGGCCAGCCAAAATGGAGTCACGTTTCAGACCATTGGCACCATGGCCGACTTCTGGGACGTGAGTCTCGCGTTTGTTTTTCGACGTTTTGTTTGCTGATATAAATGTAAGATGGCGTGTCAGGGCTGTTGTAGATAGAAGAAAATTCCTGCCAACAAACTGAGAAATTTTGAGATTAATATCAAAACTTTTCTAAAAAGAGCAAGGACATTTCTGAGTTTGAAAAGTTGAAAATTTGCTAGAAAAAACTCAGTAATTTTGTGATTCAGCTTAGAAAAATTCTCGGGAAAAAAAATTCTTCAAAAATAAAACTTTTGACTTTTGGAAATTTTCAAAATTCAAAAATGTTCAACTTTTGGAGCTCAGAAATTTCCAAGTGTCTTCTAGAATATTTCTGAAAATAGTCTCAACATTTCAGATTTTTTTTTCTACCAAAATTTGTTTTTTACAAGCTCAGAAATTTCATTGATTTTCTATTAAAAATAGAGGCCAATCTAAGAGTTTCTGAATTCTTTTCTATCATATTTTTATTTTTCAAGTTCAGAAATGTCCAGTTTTTTTATATATATATCTTTTTAGAAAATTTTATCTCAAAGTTAAATTTTATCCTGTTTTTCTATCTGTAGTGGCTCTAATCCGCCGTCGTACAAATGAGAGAATGAGTTCAAGTTAAAATCAGTCTTTGTCTTATTCTCTCTGTAACACCAGTACGCCCAGGGTCCGTTACTGGACGGGCTTTACTGGACCAAATGGTACAACAACCAGTCCCTGGACAGCGGAGACCAGTCGTTCATCTACTATGAGAACATGCTGCTCGGAGTTCCCCGGATGAGGCAGATTAAGATTAAAAACAACTCCTGCAAAGTCCATGAAGACTTCAAAGATGAGATTTCCGGATGCTTTGACGTCTACAACGAGAAGAAGGAGGACGATCTCAGCTTCGGTCTCATCAACGGCTCTGCGTACGCGGCTTCTCATCTCCTACGAAACAACGATGGGGTGGCTTTTAAAGCGACACAGTCAAAGATAAACAGCCGTAATCTGGATTACGTAGTTTTTCATGGGAGAAAAAATAGGGATTTGTTCTAAAAAGTTATATTTTCACAATGTTATTTATTTTTCATTCATAAATTTCACAGTTCTAAGGTAAATATTTAGTTTTTAAACTAAATATTTAGTTTTTAAACTGAACCAAATCCTTAGTTGGTAAACTAAAGATTTAGTTAGCAACCTAGATATTTTTCTTGCTAACTCAACGCGAACCTAAGTATTTACTTTGTAAATATTTAGTTTGCTAATTAAAATTTTAATGGATGAAATAGCCCAGATTAATGGTGTCTCTTTACAACAAACCCCATACTATATATATATATATATATATATATATATATATATATATATATATATATATATATATATATATATATATATATAAAAACATCGTTGCGGCAGCATTGAGAGAAATAAACCTTCCTCCTCTGTAGGTGGCGCTACCACACAGAGAAAAACATCAAAGGTTCCTCCTACTGGGGCCTCCTGACCACCTACAGCGGCGCCGGGTTCTACCAGGACCTGAGCCGGACCAAGGAGGACAGCGCCAACATCCTGGCAGAACTGATGGAAAACCTTTGGCTGGACCGAGGAACCAGGGCGGTTTTCATCGACTTCTCAGCCTACAATGCAAACATCAACATGTTCTGTGTCATCAGGTGAAGTTTTCCAACATTTTATCGCATTAAGAACTTTAAATGGTTCCTTGAACAGGTTAGGATGGGTCTATGGACGATACAAAACACGTTTATCCGATTTGTTTTGCATAGAGTCACTCTTAGATGACATTGTACAACAGTACATCTTTGAAAAGCAGAAGTGGAACCTTCTGCACAACAAACAAGAACACAGAAAGTTTTTTCTGGGTGGTAAATCAACAGCAAAACATCTGCCTTTTCCAGCAGCCATTGTACAGCGCATACAGCGGTAAAACTAAAAGTGCTAGACACCAAAGAACATTAATTTACTCCCAGAAAACGACGGGGTGTTTTTTCTTATAAGATCTTGGGTTGTTTTTAGAAGCAGGTAAAACCCAAATGAAAGTATGAAAATATGCAAAATGTGAATTTTGCATAGTAGATACATTTTAATGTATTTTACTGGTTGCTGTGTCACAGACCAACACAGATTAGAGCAGATTCGCAAAGTGGTTCGTTGTTTTTCATGAAGGTTTTCTGTGTTTATCTGTTCAGCCATTCGGAGGAACAACGGCTGGAATTTATTTAATTTATTTTGGTTGCATAAAACTCGTTTTGGTTCTTTCTGACCGGTCGGTTTGCGTCTCCCAGGTTGGTGGTGGAGTTCCCAGCGACCGGCGGCGCCGTCCCGTCCTACCAGATCAGAACCGTCAAACTGATCCGCTACATCACCCACTGGGACTACTTTGTCCTCGGCTGTGAGTTGGTCTTCTGCGTGTTCATCCTCTACTACGTGGTGGAGGAGATTCTGGAGCTGCGGATACACAAGTTCGCCTATTTCAAAAGCATCTGGAACATCCTGGACATACTGGTCATACTGGTAGGAGACGGATTCAGGCCCAGATTCAGATCCGCTGTTCGTACTGAAGGAAGTAACGGCGTTTTTCTCTCCAGCTCGCCATCGTTGCGATTGTCTTCAATGTCTTCCGGACCATCAAAGTGGATAATCTGCTCGGGTCGCTGCTGGAACAGCCGGATTTATATGCCGATTTTGAGTTTCTGGCTTTCTGGCAAACCCAGTACAACAACATGAATGCTGTGAATTTGTTCTTCGCCTGGATCAAGGTAAACGTTTCACATCTTTTACCGTTTATTGTTACACTTTAAAAAGTTTCCAGGCTCCTTAAATGTTTCAGATCAGCAAACTGATAAAGATAAACAGGTGTAATCTGGGTTATTTAGCTTTAGGCATTCATTTTTAAATGTCCTAATTTCACAATGTTATTAATTTTTCATTCGTAAATTTCACAGTTCCAAGGTAAATATTTATTTTTGAACTAAATATTTAGCTCCACATTTAGTTAGCAACTAAATATTTATATATTTAGCAAGCAGAATTTTAAACTTGTTGTTAAATATGTTTGTTTTTTTAACAAACTAACTATTTAGCTTGTTCGTTAAACATTTAAGCTCTGGGCTAAACATTTAGCTTACAGACTATGTATATTTTTTATATGCTAACTATTTTGCTTTCTCGCTCAACCTTTAGATCTGAGCTATTTATTAGTTTAACATTTAGTTAACAAGCTATTTTGCTTGCTATCTAGACCAGTGGTTCTTAACCTTTTTTGGGGTACCGAACCCCCCAGTTTCATATGCGCATTCACCGAACCCTTCTTATTCCTCTCTCTTCCACCCCTCACCCCCCGCCCCCGACACAAAAAATACTTTGCGGTATTCTGATTTAGTAATGTAATTATATTAGCTGTGTTACCACCCCCACGCCACTAGAGGCAGTAGCAACCCCAATCAGAGCAACCCCCAGCTCTGATTGGCTAAGCAATGTAAAGTGATCCTCTGCAGCAAGTGATGGCAAAGAGGGGCGTCATCACAACTTTACACAAGTGAGTCTTTACCTCCGCGGCAGAGGCTCCGCCAAACCCCTGAGATCGACTCAGTGAACCCCTGGGGTTCGATCGAACCAGGTTAAGAACCACTGATCTAGACATTTAGCTCATAGCTAAATATTTTTTAACTGTCAACTAAACATTTAACTTTGAGCTACATATTTACAGATTAGTTAGTGACAACCAGTTCACTTGCTAACTAAACATTTGCCCACCAAGCTAACAGCTAGGAAGCTTACTGCTTGCTAGCTGAATATTTAGCTCTGAACCAAATCCTTAGTTGGTAAACTAAAGGTTTAGTTAGCAACCTATTCAAAATAAACATAATATAAATAATATAGTTTTTAAATAGTTTTGTCATTTAATAAGAGAAAAGGTAACTAGTATCCCTGTGTGAAAAAGTATTCACCTCTAAACCTCGGAGGCGACTGTGAGGCAGTGAGCTGTTCACTGCAAAAACACAAAAACTTACCAAGTATTTTTGTCTAATTTCTTGTGAAAATAATATTTTAATTTACACACAGACTATATCTTGCTGATATAGGAAATATACTTTTTCACATACAAGCTAGCAAGCTAGCTAAGTTAGCAGACGCCATTTTAAAATTAGCCTTTAGCTGTAACTTTTCAGGGTAACGAAGGAGAAAACCATCAGACAGTAACCTCCTTTTGGTCTTTCTGTAGATTTTCAAGTACATCAGCTTCAATAAGACGATGACGCAGCTGTCCACCACGCTGGGCCGATGCGCCAAGGACATCCTGGGCTTCGCCATCATGTTCTTCATCGTCTTCTTCGCCTACGCGCAGCTTGGATACCTGCTGTTTGGAACCGAGGTCGAATCCTTCAGCACATTCGTCAAGTGCATGTAAGTGGTGACAGATATCCAGAGTAACTAGTTACATTTACTCTTTTGAAAAAAATTACTTTTAGGAGTATTTTTACTGCGCTGTACCTTTTACTTTTACTTGAGTAATTTTAGTTTGAAGTATTTCGACTCTTATTTGAATAGATTTTCTGTATTTTCTACCCATTGAACATGTTTTTATTTGCAGTTTTAATTAAGAACAACTACTTTTTATTTTTACTTCAGTAAAAATATGTTGAAGTAGTTCTACTCTTAATTGAGTAATATTTTTATTTACCCACTGCTGTAAATATAGCTACCAAACAGATTTTAACTGGAAAAACTGCGTCGGTTTTCCTTCTGTTGCAGTTTCACGCAGTTCCGGATAATTCTCGGCGACTTCGATTACGACGCAATCGACCGCGCAAACCGAGTCCTGGGGCCCATTTACTTCGTCACCTACGTGTTTTTTGTTTTCTTTGTCCTGCTGGTAAGAATTTCTGCAACAAATGTTTGATTTTTAGGGCTAAACCTGAGCGGTGGTTCATGTGTTTTTCCTTCCAGAACATGTTCCTGGCCATCATCAATGACACCTACTCAGAGGTCAAAGAGGAGCTGTCGTCTCAGAAGGACGAGCTGCAGATTACTGACCTCATCAAACAGGTACGGACCAGATTGAATCGCCTAATATCCACACAAGGATTACTAACGACACGGATTCCTTAAAACCTCCAGAGCTACATGAAGACTTTTATGAAGCTGAAACTGAAAAAAGAGAAAATATCGGACGTTCAGAAAGCTCTGCAGTCCGGATCCGGAGAAATCGAATTCAAGGATTTCAGAGAGACTCTTAAAGAGTAAGAGGCAATTCGTAAAAATATTATTATTATTATTACTATTATTATTATAAATCCTGTCTAACATCAGAGCTGAATTTGCAGGATGGGTCATGAAGATAAGGAAATATCTGCGGCTTTCTCGCAGTTTGACCGAGACGGAAACCAGGTTCTGGATGTAGACGAACAAACGAGGATGAAAATTGAACTGGAAGAAAAACGGGTTTGTTTCAAATTAAATCAATCATCAGTTTTTACAGTGTCTTGGAAAAGTATCCCATTTATTTCAGAAAATGTGGGGAAAAAATCCAAGATTTTTTCTGGAAAAAAAACCTCCCAAATTTTGAGTTTAATCTCAGAAATTTCCTGTAAAAAACCTGGGAATGTGTGAATTTCAGAAGTCAAAAATGTTACATTTTCAGAAAAGTCGAAAATTTTCTAGAAGAAAATCTGACATTTTGAGATTAATCTCAGGAATTTTCAATAGTGTCAAGGTTTGAAAAGTAAAAAAAAATTTAAGTTTTGGAAATATACTGACGCAAATCATAATTTTGACTCGAGTTATACTTTTGAGTTTTAAAGTCAATTTAGTAAATTGCCAGATTTAAAGTCATAAGTTTGGGGGCAGAAGTGCCTCTTTGGGTTTTAGTGGCTGCAGACCTTTTGGTTTATCACAACAAATCTCAATAAATAATTTGAAGTTTATGATTATAACACAGTATGCACAGTGGTGCAGTTGGTAGAGCTGTTGCCTTGCAGCAAGAAGGTTCTGGGTTCGATTCCCGGCCTGGGGTCTTTCTGCATGGAGTTTGCATGTTCTCCCTGTGCATGGTGGGTTTTCTCCAGGTACTCCGGTTTCCTCCCACAGTCCAAAAACATGACTGTCAGGTTAATTGGCCTCTCCAAATTGCCCCTAGGTGTGAGTGTGTGTGTGCATGGTTGTGTGTCCTGTGTGTCTCTGTGTTGCCCTGCGACAGACTGGCGACCTGTCCAGGTGACCCCGCCTCTCGCCCGAAATGTTGGCTGGAGATGGGCACCAGCACCCCTCCCGACCCCACTGAGGGAAAAAGGGTGCAAGAAAATGGATGGAAGAAAATGGATGGATTATAACGTCACAAATTATAAGTAAATTAATTATTCTGTGTAAAAATCAGGATGCTCTTAACGCCGAGCTGAACAACCTGGGAAGGAACTACGGAAAAGAGTTTCCGGAGAATCGTTCGGCCTCAGACGATGAAAAGAGCCGAGGCTTCGTGGCGCAGGACCAGCTCCTCAGGTAAAAACGGATTAATTTGGGAAAATGAAACGTGACGGTGAAACGGATTGAAAGCAGGTTTTGTTCCTGACAGGCTGAGCAGGCGGGTTCTGCAGATGGAAACGTCGGTGGCGGCGCTCACATCCAGGATGGACCTGATCATGGAGAAACTGGGATTAACGGGAAACAACGTCAGTATTCAGATTAAACCAGATTAAAATGTTTCTATGCTCTGTTGGGCAAAAGTTTTCTGCTTTTCTTTACTTTAAGAGCCTGAAATTTGAAATGAAATTTTGTTTTTGAAAAAGGGATCAAATTTCATATAGTAGTAAAATATATAATTTTTATTTTTCAAAAATCATGTAACGATGGAAACTCATTTGAAAGAAAAAGCAGGAAGTCATTTTTACGAGTTTCAGTTTCATTATGAAAGGCAAAGTCATAGTTTTGACTTTTAGTCGTAATTTTCAGATTTAAAGTCATAATGTTGATATTTTCCAAATAAAATCTCCTTTATTTATCTGACTTTATCTGATTTTCTCCTCCAGAGCGATCGGTCGTCCTCACTGACGTCTCGGATGTGATGAACCTGCTGGAAGCGGATCAGCGAAAAACATCACCGCCTGAAAACAAGCTGGCAGCAGCAGCAGGTTGTCATGGAAACGTGTAAACACTGTAAAAATGATTACGACTGTATCGCCTACCAGCTATCTGACTGCAGCAGAACGACGGCGCAACAGGGCCAGAAGAGCAGGAGCAGTAAACTTCAGCCAAAACACCCAGAAATTTTAAGATTAACCTCCGGAAATTTCAAGGTTATGGGAAAAAAATGGTTATGGGTTTCTGCTTTTGAAAAATCTAAAATATTAAATTTTTGTAAATTTTCCGTGTTTGAAAAGTCAAAAATTTGTTGGAGAATAATCAAATAATTTTAAATTCAAAATTTCTAGAAAATAAATTAGATTTTGAGATTCATTTCAGAAAACTTGGAAAACAAATCCAAGGTTGTTTTCTGGGGGGGAATGCAATTCTGTCAGTTTCAAAAGTCAAAATATTTTAAATTTTTAAAATTTTCTGACTTTGAAAACCCTGAAATGTTGAAATTAAACTCAGAAATTTTCTAAAAGTAAATTGGAAAGTTCTGAGATAAAAATGTCCTAATTTTTTAATCTCAGAAATGTTCTGGAAAAAATGTTGGAAATTTCTGCATTTGAAAAGTTTAAAAATTTTTGACTTTTGGAAACTTTTTGAGCTTGAAAAGTCAAAACTTTTCTAGAAAAAAACTCCCAAATTTTTAAATAAGAGATTTTCTGCAAAGAACTTGGAAATTTGTTTCCAAACATTTTTTTTAAACTTTTGAAACCCTAAGAATTTATTTAAATCAAAATTTGTTGACTTGAAATCCCCAAATTTCCATGTTTTTTTTCTAGAAAATTTATTTCAAAATGTTGCTTATTTTGATAGAAATGAACTTTTTGTTCCATCTGCAGCAGCCTCAATGTGCCGCTGTGCAGTAGAGATGAGACAGAAAGCAGATTAATGTTTAGCTGGTTTCAGTGGCACAGCCATGTTCCTAAAAACTAAGTACACCCTGTGCTGTAACATCTTACACCACCGGTAGCAGAAAAGCTCCTGCTGGTCAATTGTTCTCACTAGGATGAAATTCAAACAGATTGGAAGTGACTCAATCTGACTCCACAAAAATCTGATTTCATCGTTGTGAGATTATTCTGCTGTTAAATATTTCCATCTCTACCAGGTGAGCCAAAAAACATGGAGGGCGTCTTTAGAGCTTCTACTTCAATCATTTTTAACTATCTTGTTATTAATGCTAACAGTTAGCATTTAGCATACCGAGGCCGCCTGGAGGCAGACATTTCCCACTTTTTTTTAATTTTTTTATTTGTCCTGTCCAGTTGTAAATAAATCAGAGTTTATGTCAAAGTGCCAAAAAGAATCTGAACTGTTTTATTTTTCAGACGTGGAGCATTACAGGTATCACAATAATGGACCAATTTTTATATATATATATATATATATAAAATTTGAAGAATTTGCTCTGGGTTGATTTCAGTCATTTTGGACAAGGGGGTGGAAAAGAGAAAGACGTAAGAAATATTTTCCACATTTGGAAAATGTTCCTTTAACATCCTGGAATCGGCCTTATAACCAGCGGTGCTTTCATTTAATTTTTATGAAAAGTGGGGGTTAGGTCTGGCCTGTAAAAAAATGTAGGCTGTCGAAACTTTAAAAAATAAAATAACAACTTCAGGGGTGGGCTGTGGTCCCCTTTATCCCCCCTTTTGAAAGTGCCACTGCTTATAACTTTCCACAGACTAATACTGAGCAGCAGCTGCTCATTGTTTCAGAGCAAATAACTACAAAAACTAATGGTCTTAATGGTGTTAACGCTAATAAATAAATAAACTTCCCCACTTTACTCATACAGAAGCAGCAGGGGTGTACTTAGTTTCTATCATTGGAGATCAAAACTTTCTCTTCGCTATGATTGTAAATCTGTGTTGCTAAATAAATACCTACACAGTGGTGTTAGTGAAAAAATAAAATGTATTTACTTCATATTCTAATCATGTTGCCTTTTCAGAATGAGCACAAAAGCTCATTATATACTGGATAGTAGTTTAGTTTGACTAGACCAGTGGTTCTTAACCTGGGTTCGGTCGAACCCCAGGTGTTCGGTGAGTCGGTCTCAGGGGTTCGGCGGAGCCTCTGCCGCGTAGGTAAAGACACACTTGTGTAAAGTCGTGATGACGCCCCGCTTTGCCATTACTTGCTGCAGAGGATCACGTTACATTGCTTAGCCAATCAGAGGATCACGTTACCTTGCTTAGCCAATCAGAGGATCACGTTACATTGCTTAGCCAATCAGAGGATCACGTTACTTTGCTTAGCCAATCAGAGGATCACGTTACGTTGCTTAGCCAATCAGAGGATCACGTTACATTGCTTAGCCAATCAGAGGATCACGTTACGTTGCTTAGCCAATCAGAGGATCACGATACATTGCTTAGCCAATCAGAGGATCACGTTACATTGCTTAGCCAATCAGAGGATCACGATACATTGCTTAGCCAATCAGAGGATCACGTTACATTGCTTAGCCAATCAGAGGATCACGTTACATTGCTTAGCTCACCGCAAAGCTCACAGTTTTTACCAAATTCTGTAGCTTTCGCTGTACTTCTAAATCTGCTGCTTAGTCGCATCTTTTGGGGTTTCTACTGCCTCTAGTGGCGTGGAGGTGGTAACACAACGAATATAATTACATTACTAAATCAGAATACCGCAAAGTCTTTATTATTTATTATTAATTTTTAATTCTCTTAAGAATGTAGAGCTAATTAAATGATCTAAATAAGACCTTAAAGTGGTTCCAGTTTCTCTCGATGGCCAACCTGTTGAAACTGCGGCACATTTTAAATACCTTGGGTCGTTCCTGGACAGTCAGCTCAACTTTGCTGAAAACACTGATTATAGTTTGAAGAACTGATCTCAGAGACTCTACCTTTTAGGAAGACTTGGAGATCTTGGGGTGACCCAACTAGACTCTAGTTGAATTTTGAATTTTGGGGGGGGGGAAAACATGTTTTATTTATCACTGCAGAAGGGTTCAGTGAATGCGCATATGAAACTGGTGGGTTCGGTACCTCAAAAAAGGTTAAGAACCACTGGACTAGACCTATGAGGCCTTTAGAAGTGAGCTGCAAAAATCTTTACTTTGATTAAATCTGTTAATGTTGCATAAAAAGCAGTTTTACAGTGCTTGTGTTTTGCTGTCAGACTCATAGAAAACATTCATGATGTCTAATAAACGTCCTGAACAACGAGGTACAAATGCTCCTTTATTTGAAGTGACTGAGTTTTCTGTTCTGCTAACGGCTCCAAAAATAATTACATTCACGTTCGAAGCGATTCGTTTGTGCAGCTCAGCCGCTTCCTGCTGCACAGGAAATGGCACACACACATAAATACCAGGAAAAATTCAACGTTTTCAAAACCAATCGGCCGTTTGACTTTATTAACAAATCAGTTAAGGCGAATTCATAAATTATGCTGCTAAAATATTCAAAAAGAATATTCTTCTAGAGGGTGTTTACCAACATTATGTACATTTTATAAAGGTTTAATATTCCTTGAACACTTCAAAACTGAAAAGAACCAAAACATTTCGTTCAGCAGACAGAAATTAGCTTTTTAAAGGGCACATATCATACATCATATCCTAAACCAGCAGTAGATTTTTAAAAAGATTTTTTAAAATAAAAATACCTTGGTAACCACACTGCTCTTGAACAGGAAGTGAATACCATATATGGAAGCTGTGATATTCAGTTTTTATGTTTTTTACTGGAGAAACTGTTTGGTTTAAACAGGGGAACATGTCGAATGGATGTTTTATTCTCAGCATTATGAAATAAAGGAACAAAGAGGACACAACAGAGTTTATAACCCGGCTACAACGGATCACCGCTAAGGTGGACATGGTTGTTTGTGAGCATAAAGTTTACCCAAAAATTAAATACCTTTTTTCTTTTTCCAGCTGTTTTTATTTGTCCACAAAATGTTTATTGATTTCTGCAGGTCAAATTAAATCCCCAAAGGTTCTTGATGCATGTTTAGCCCTGATAATTAGCTTCAACGTTGAGCATCAAAACCAAACAAATGAGTTCAACTGCAAATCAGTATTTATTCCTCTGATCCAACACTTTTAGGTCTAAAGAACTTGGTTTACAAATAACAAACCTGGAGATAAACTTCTAGAGTTTGACTGGTGTGTCACAACGCATCGTGGTAAAAGACAGACATTTTATGTGGAAAAAGTGAGACTTGCACAATCACTGTACATGTATTCTGGTCAGAATCACATCAGCTGGCAAAATTTGTGGTTTATATTTTGTTTTTGTGGTGAATTACGGCACCAAAAAGAGCAGATAAATCCCAAGGTCGGGTGCCGGTTGGCTAGGTCTCCTCAAAAATCACCATATAAATATTCATCTTATTTAAAATTCAAGATGGAGACTTTTCATCACTCTTGAGCAACTTCTAAGATTTTTTTTCTCAATTTTTATCATGGTGAAAATGCTGATACATGCCCTTTAAATTCTGACACACCATGCAGAATAGCACAAATAAAACCCAAAACAGCAGGATTCAAGTAATTGTCTTATTGTAAATTGACTAGAAATAAAAATGTTTTTAAAGACCAAAAAAAAAACGTGCTAAATTTTGGAAGCACCAAATGAAAATGAAATAAATCCTGCTGTCAACCAGAAACCAACATTTAAAAAGAGAGAGAGCTCCTGTGACCAAAACGGCTTCAAAATGAGCAAAAATCCTGCCACCTCCCCCAGGTTTTAATGTTATTTACACAGGGACTGAAAAGGTGCAGCTTTGTCCAGATTCAACAGCATAAATTCAAACTCGGCTGCATTATCGTCCAAAATAAAACGTCTGAAAACGACAATCCCTCCACTGCAAAAAACAAACTCCTTTAAAAAGATGGCGTTCTTAGCATTTCTTTGTACACAAACTTTATTCAGGAAAACAAAAATCCCACTTAGATTTCTGACATATTTTAAAGAGCAACACGAAGCAGCAGGATAATAATCTTCAAAAAGATCGATTTATGCAAAACTGCGTTAAAACCCGACATGAAAAGGAAAAACTAAAACGTTTTGCTGTGTTTTAGAAAAATGTCCCGATTAGTAAATCCACTAAAATACATTTCTAAAAATGTTTCCAGACTGTCAGGGAGGATAATTTAACATTCATGCAGCTAAATTCATCACATCCAAAATGTTTTGAAATGTGAAGTTTTGGATTTAAAAACTGTAAGTTTTTCTGTTTGGATTTCAAATGTTTAGTTTTGTTTATCCTTCAGTATTCAGGCCAGGTTAGCTGCTTTGGTTTTCCTTTTCCAAAACATCAAAATAGTAAATAATCACCTTATAAACAAAGTTCTGAGTCGGGAAGAGAGTGATTTATAAAACCGGTTGTTAACGACCAAACTCTGTATAAATACGACTCCTGCTCTCTCGTTTCTGTCCGGATGAAAAGTGCCGTTTTGTTTTTCCCTTGGTGGTGCGTTCGGGTCGGAAACGTCTCACTGCATCTGGTAGCCGGCCATGTTGAAATTCCCCACGTTGGAAACGACGGCGTCAGGAGGCGTCGGGGCCGAGGCGTAGCCGCCCATCCAGGCCGTCGACTGCGACTGCCTGCAGGCCGAGCAGAGCAGCAAATATTCACTCAGATATTTCAGTTTCAGCGGATTTTACTAAACGCTGAGCAGAGTTTAAAAAGTCTGGGGGAAGAAAACGGTTTTAACTGATTCTGCAAAGTTTGTTCACTTTATATCTTGCATAACTTACATCTTTTTTAAAAACATGTAAAACAAAACAAACCTAGAAAATAAGAGAAAACATTTTTTAACTTTACCTGTTGCAATCAGCAATAAATCAACTAATTGCATGATAAATTAAAGCAAGCGCAATAATTTCCGTTTGCATGATTTGTCGTTTCTCTCCTATCAAAAACTGGATGATAAAATGTTTCACTCTGGTGCGTTTAAAACCCCAAACTGTCCTTTTTATCAGGACTGTTGTATTTAATGCACAGATATGAACATTTGTGCCGATATCGATATCCAATATTAATATTTCCGATATGTCTATAATCTATATTTACTGATATATGAATTTCACTACTATTTCAACATTTTGGGGAAAAAAACAACCAGAAGAGTTTCATTTATCGGACCAATATCGATTTGTTAAAAAATGACTGATGTTGTTCCATACCGACATTGATGCCGATATATCGTGCATCTCTAATTTATTCCTTTTTTTCCAACGTTTGGTCAATAAACTTAAATTAAATTCAGTTACAATTTGAAGTTTAATTACATGAATCACATTTTTTAAAGTGTAAAAAAAAAAACCCACATCTTAGAAATTGAAACGTTTCTCAAAACAACAATACCGTTACATAAAAAAGAAGCAATAAACAGTTTTTTATTGTAATTTTTATAACATTTTAATTGAATTTCATCCATTGTGAAGAATTTTAAGCACCCTGACTAATTGTGTTTAAATAATAAAAGAGCTTTAAAAAAAAAACAAACAGAAAAAAGCCAGGAAATAAAAAAAAAAAAAAAAAAAATCTTCAAAATTAAATTTGTATTCCATGTTTATCTGAACTTTAAAAATATTCCGCAGCAGGAACTCCATATACGGTAAACTGCTGTCAGGGATTCCTCTTAAAGAGACGGCGTCCTAATGGAACAGGAACTCACTCGGCTCCGTATCCCTGCTGGCTCCATGTCTGTCCGTACATGTTGTAGGAGGGAACCTGCCAGCCGTTGGCCATGTACTGGCCGTACTGCTGCTGCTGCTGCTGCGGCTGCTGCTGCGGCGGCTGCTGCTGCGGGTCGCCGTACACCTGGCTCCACTGGCCCCACTGGCTGTAATCCACCTGACAACACAGTTCATCAGATTAACAATCTGATTACATTAAAAGAAAAGCGATGGCTCATTCTGAAGAGTTTTCATCTAACCATTTAGTAAAAGAAGAAAATAAACATCTTATGTCCTGAAATCTGATGATGTAACTTTCCTTTAGGACGAATCTGCAGCTAAAAAATAGAAAATGTGAAAAGTTCAACCTTTTCTGCTTAACGGGGCTGATCGATTGATTACTTTCTGGATTAACTGATTAATATCTATAAAGTAAAAAATGCTTAATAATAGGCATATTTTTGTATTTTTACAGTATTTTAACTGAGTGAAGCTAAAACTGAGGATTCTGGGTCCAACATTTTCACAGACAAAAAAGTTTTTTTCTTAAAACACAAATGTCTATTTTTTTGTTCAGCTTTGGCTTAATTACTCCCTTAAATGTGTTTTATTTTCACCAAACTGCCTTTTTCCTTTGAGTCTATATACTCCAGTTAATTATTACCAAATTAGACTGTTATTTCAGTAATCGATTAATCACGATTAATCGTTTCGGCCCTACACTCTCGAGCCTTTTTATGAATTTGAAGTATATTAAAAGATGTAAATAAACAAATACTTTCTTTTTTTGAAAAGAAAAACATTTTACTGGCTAAAATGCAATGTAGCGTTCCTTCAGTAAATGGAACTGGGTGAAGATAAAACTGCCACTTTATCAGTTTTGGCAAAAGCATCTAGAGACGACGGCGTTTTTATCTTAAATACAAAATGTATATATAGTTTGTACAACTTTACTGCTCTGAATGTGTTTTTATTTCACCAAATGGCCTCTTTTTTCCATCTGTATTCTCCAGTTAACAATTGATTACTAAATTAGTTCAACCATTTTGATAATCGATTGATCGTGATTAATCGTTTCAGCTCCAGGGGTTAATACTTCAAAAGGACTTCACAAAGATAGAAATGACATGAAAACCCAGAAACAGATTGGAAATCTGTGTCAGATTTTTTGTTATTTATTAAATAAATCAAACCGGTCAAAGTTTTACAGTGACCATGTGTCGTAGTTGGGAGGCAGAAACACAAACAACACTTGAGCTGAATCTCTTGCCAAGATCCTGACTCCACAGTCTGTCTGCCGCACATCGACTAATTTGTTTGGCACAAATAAAACAATGATATCTGTAAAAAAAACTAAAACAACAATCACTGAAGCAGCAGTGACTTCTGGACAGACGCCAAATTCAGCTTCAAACATAGTTTTCCTAAAACAACTGTGTGAAAATAAACACTCGTTGTTGCTGGATTCAGCTCCAGGAAGTATTGCATTTAGAAAAACACAGCATTTATAACTCTTGGTCTAAATAAACCACAAACTTTAATATATTTTATTGGGATTTTAAGTGATAAAGCAACACAAAGTACCACATAAATGGGAAATGGAAGGAAAACACGGTTTTCTAGCAAAGATTCTCGACTGTATTTAGCAGTGGACTTTGAGTAGACCATTTTAACACTGCAAGTGTTGTAATATAACAAAAGCTCATCTTCTACTTTATTATTTTATTTCAACGTAGAGATTGAACTCTGTAGTTCAGCCTTGGAATGCGACTGGATGGGAACGTTTTAGACATATATTTACAGACAAAAGTTTTTATCTTAAATGAAAAATGTAGACAGGTTTTGTACAGATTTGACTTAATTACTGCTCTGAGTGTGATATTCTTACAGAAAATTAGAATCTGTATGTTTTAATAATTAATCGTCGTCATTTCAGCAATCGATTAATCACGATTAATTTGATTAATCGTTTTGGCCCCATCTAAAATACTCCCAAAAAAACATCTAAAACGGTTGAACTTTTTTCTTTTCTTTGTGTTTTTCTATGTCTGGGTTTTCTAAGATTTAACACAAAAATACAATTTGACCTGAACGACTTCAGAGCAGCTCTGGCTTTAAGTTTAGTCACTGTTTATACGGGGCTGTATTTTCATATTAGCTCTGTCCAGCCTCTCTGACGATGCCGCCGTGTTCAGTTTAGGTTTCGCCTGTTTTGCGTCATTTAACACCAACCTGCTGCGGGCTTTTTGCCATGTCAGGAGACTCTTTGCCCCAGTAGCACTTCACCATCTGTCCCTCAATGACTGTCCCGTTTACAGAGACGATGGCGTGCGCAGCGCTGTCATGGGTGGAGAACCTTCAATACAAAAGGAACAAAACGGATCAGAACACAGGCAGTGTTACTGCCAACATGCCACTGTTGACATCTAGAGGCTAAACGCCACCATGAGCTCTAATGATACCTGATGAAGGAATATCCTTTCTCTGGAAACACCCTGACCTCCATGATTTGACCAAATGGGGAAAACGTCTGTCGGATCAGATGTTCTGGAAGAACCACAGAGGAGAAAAAATGTTATTCTGGTTGATTCTTCCAGTCTGGCAACCGGTAAGACGCCTATAAATATAGAGTGACGACATGGTGGAACAATGGCCTCCAGAGAATGTGGCACTCGCCTGTGAGACCCGACTGGATCCCGCCGCAGTACACCGTGCAGTTCTGTGGACTCGACTGATTCACCACGTCATCAAACCTCAGCTGCTTTGAGCCGTCTGACAAGAAACACAACAAAATCAACAGATTTTAAAACAAACAGAACTAAAAACCCATCCATGAAGAGATCGCTGAAGCTGCGACCTCACAGCAGGAATCAAGGCGGAATCAGATTATCAGGTTACCATGGAAACGGCCCTGGCTGAAAGGCTTGTTTTCCCACTTTGGTTCGATTGACGACCAAAGTTGAGACATTTGTTACATTTTTAGCTGCTGCGATTCAAACTAACCAAACCTTTTGAAAAACCTGTTCCCCTCCTCACCTGTTGGGGGCGCTGCACCAAAAATACAGAAGGAAACGACACAAAACCACTGAAAAAGACACTGAGTGCAACTTCCTTCTTCATGAAATGTACACAAAGACAGAGTAGTGTCAGATTTCAGTGTTTGAACGGTTATTTTTGTGTCTTTAGTAAGAGACCAGGAGCCATTTCTGTGTTTGTTTTGGTTGCATTTACCCAGAATGCCCTGCGCTGTAGACACGTCCTGCTTTCTGGTCTCTTAGTGTTCACTCCCCAAACGAACCGGACTCTCTAGACAAGTTTTCTAGAGAACATTTTTAAATCTTGAATGTTTTTAACAGGTTTGGTATAATTACTTCTCTGAATGTGACTCTTCCAGAAATCTGCCTCTTTGCGATTAATCAATTACTAAAGTAGTTGATTATTTGAATAATCGATTAATCGTGATTAATCGCTTCAGCTCTATGGCAGATTAGAGGGTTGTAATCCCAGATTGCAGATTCCTCATCCTCTCTATCGAAGCAACAGACAGAAATCTGTGTTGGCAACATTTCTTGATTGTTGCATTTTTTATTGGAGTTTGGTGTGAATATGAATACGTTTTAAAGTGTAATCGATTTGAACGACTCAACAAATGCTATGTCACTGCATTTTAGGCAATTCAATGTTTATATTCTTATTAAAAACTGACAATTTAAATAAAAGAAGCGCAACTGGTTAAATTAAAACATTCTGTTAAATGTGGCACACACAAAAAAGTCATATTAATCGATTAATCGTAGAATAATTGATTAAAATAATGGCAGTAAGTGTGTTTAAATGAATAATTTTCCGTCGATACTCACTGTCCTGAGCACTTTTTGGGGCCGGGGGTTTACGCGTCGCCCAGTTAGTCCTGATCTGCCGCCCGCCGAGCCACTGACCCGCCATGTGAGAGATGGCATTTTCTGCATCCTGAAACCCAAACAGAGGAACGGCGCCGCTCTTCAGAAACAGCAACAACAATAAACTGCAGAAATTACAGTTTTCAATTCTGCAAAACTTAAAAACTGGCATTGGCAATGAGGAAACTGTGGTGTGTGACGTTTAGAGGCACCGGCTGTCTGCAATTTCATCTATTCTGAGCATTTTAAGGAGGTGGAATAATAAAGGAAAAACATAACCTTCGGTCTGTGTTCCTGTACTGAAGCCTTACCAGTTTGTTGTAGAAGGACACAAATCCATACCCTTTTGATTTGCCAGTTGTAATGTCCTTCACGACACGAGCATCTCTGCGGGGAAAACGAGGAAAAAAATAAAATCAGCAAAATTTAGAAAGTCAATCCTCAGTAAAACAAGGAACCACGCAAACACACAGAGTTTAACTCCTCTACTCTGACCTACAGTGGATTAAATTAGCTAACATGGCCTACTGCTGGCTTCTTCAACACAAACATGAACAAATACATGCAGGCTACAATATGCTTTAAGTTATTTCACCACATTTTGGCTCAATCCTAGAGATTAAATTGACAGATTACCATGCATTCCTAAAATCTGCTGTAACTGCTATTCCTACAGACAGAAATGTAAATATATATATATAAATATATATGAAATATCAGAAGAAAAAAAGGAATTAAATGGCATACGTGGCCTGTTAACAGATTTCTGTATTTTTCCTGGTCAATTCTTTACCACCATTATGCCGTTTGGACTTTGGGCAGCTGTAAATTTTAAGAAATTGACATTTTCAGAAAATTTTGGAAGAAGAGGATCATTGATCTACAAACAACACTACACAAATCAAAAAATGAGACAATTTAAGCAAAGCTGGCAAGGTTAAAAAGTAATAAAAAAAAAATAAAAAACACTGTTGTATCTGCAAATAAAGACATGTGGGAATTAAAAAATGTGATAATAGAGGAAGAAAAAAAACTACATCTGAGTCTCCAGAGTGCACAGCTCCTTGCTGTTAGCCTTCAAGCTGCTGTCCAATCCTATGAGCATTTCTGCAAAATAACCAAAGGGCTATTAAAACTTCACTGTGAAGAAGAACTTTAAAGGCGGCTCAGGTTCACACAAAGCTTGCATGTTGCTCTGAAGCGCTCGGTTCACTTACCGCGCTCTACATGGCGATAAAACGCAGGAACTGGTTAAATGCACAAACCGTAAAACACACAACCCGTACGACTGCTTGAATCTGTTAGAGTGGTTAAAAACACACTGCTTTGCAAAAGTCTTCCTTCACCTGAGCAGCTTAAATCCGTCATGTGATAAATATTACATTTAATCTGGTTTTGAGGGAATTTTGATAAAGCCACAAATTAATGCACAATTTTATCCAGTTTTTAACATTTATAACAAAGAAATCCTTCATTTGTCTGCAAAAAGAGCATCCACACATCATGATGCTGCCACTACCATGTTTCAACATGGAGTTTGGGTGCAGCAGGAATTTTTCTGTTCATCAAAGTTCCACTTTCTTTCACATGTTTCCAAACTTTTATTCTTATGGTTTTTAATAATACTGTTTTTCCCACCTGAGCTGTGGGTCTCTGTTGCTCCTCCAGAGTTGGCTTAGGTCTCATTTCTCTGCTCCTTTAATGTTCAACTCTTCACGTAAAATCATCTGAGCCACAATTTTTGTTTTGAAATAATTCTTAATTGTGAGTTTATTGCAATTTTTTTCTACAAAAAAATTATTGAAATCATTGGTTTAAAGCAGTGGTCCCCAAACTACGGCCCGCGGGCCGAATCCGGCCCGCCTCCATATTTGGTCCAGCCCCCTGAACAATACCAGGAAGCATTCAGATTTTTTTTCATATATTGTATTTTCCGGTTTAAATGTGGATTTTTCTTCGACCACCAGGGGGCTCTTTAGCAGGAAGTGTGTCCTGTAAACTGAGGGTGTTTTGTTTTGCATGGCGCATTGCTGCCATCTGTTGGACTTTTAGGGAACTGCTTGACTTTTATGTTATTTAATCAGTACGGTTGTTTGCTAGCGGTAGAGCAGATGAACAACACACGTGTTTGTTCCAGGTCGAATTCTTCGAAGCAAAGCCCGTAAGTAGCAGCTTATACTTCAAAACGAGCCTTTAATACATATGTTAGAGTTACTTTCCCTCAATGGAATATATACTAGTCAGTCCCAGTGACCGTTTCACTAACGGTTTTTGCCCATGTGCTTTCTGGGTAAAAATCAATCAAGAAATGTCCTGAGGGAATACAAACTTTTGCAAAGGACTGTATGTAAAATAAAGATATGTATTAGTACCAGTAACCATGTTTACATGAAGAAAATTACTCTTATTTTAGTGACCACAATCCAATTTTTGATGTTCTATGGAGTGCTTATAATGCCAAAATTGACAATTAATATGACAATAAATAATTGTGAAAATAAAATATATTTAGAATAAAATATAAATAGAACAGAATTAGCATTTATTGCCTCACAGATGCGAAATTTAGCAGCATCAGGATATGTAGGTTCACACAAATGTTCCAAAAATGTTTATTTATTTATACACATATTTATTGATTTTCAATGTCCTTATTTCTTCAGTTATTTAGTCATTTTAAATTCTATTTACTCACTAAATTATTTTCTTGTCAATTTTGGCTGGATCAGTCCTCCGTACAAAGCAACCCAAATGTGCAGAAGAAGAACGTAACCGTCACACAGCAGAGAAGTTACTGCATGTTTGTAGTAACTTCTCACCACTGACAGTGGTGGGATTATGATGTGATGAACTTCACTGACACAAACTTCTTTTATAATCCAATAATCATCATTTTCAGCCATGTTTACGTCCATTTATCCCTCATCTGGATTCTTCCAGTGCAGAGCTACGACGCATGCCTCCCTGTACCTGATTTATTTTCCAGATGAAAAAGATCAGAATTGGGACGTTCAGATTGCCACGAAAACGTCAGATATCGATCACATTTGCCTGCTGTGTGAATGAAGCCTTAGTGGGCATCTGTTTGGCGACACCGGATCTTCATCTTCTCAGAAAATGTTCTTATTTGTGAGCATTGAATCAAATCCCCAGTTGGATGCATGTAAACATGGTCACAGTTGGTGTTAGGCTTACAGAGCAGCTTCACAAAGCTAATTTTTACCCAACTTTTAACAAATCAAATGTTAAAACTAAGGAGCTCCACTTTAAACACGCATTTCATTACAATTATTTTTTAAAAATGAACTTACGAGATTGCCCCGAAAGGTGAAAACGCAGCCCTGACATCATCAGTAGTAATCTCTGGATTCAAATCACCCACAAAAACATGATAGTGATCTGAGAAAAGGCAAAAACAGAAGCAAGTACTTTAACATAATCTTAAAAACTCTAAATAATTATTAATCTAATTTTAAAACAATGATAAAAACAATAATAAATTTACTGGAGGTGTCTTTCTTCTGGCTACTAGGGGTGGTTGCCCAGTTGACTTTAACTTCCTGAAAACAAAAGAATTCAACATCATTAAACTGCAAAACAGATGAGAAAAAAACACAAAAAAACGATCATATCAAAACAAAACTTTATTTAGATGAGTTGTCTTTTTATTTTAATGCTCTTCCCCTCACCTTTCCTAGTATCTTCCTGCCATTCATGGCTGCCAGGGCTGCAGCTGCATCTCTGCGCTCGTAGAACTCCACAAAGCAATATGGGTCATTGCTTGTGTGCTGCAGAAAAACAACGCAAAGCAAAATAAATAAATACCATCAAAGAGTTCATTTATTCAAATGACTCAACAACAAAAAAAAAAAACTCAGTTATTTAAATCCCCTGTAAACACACAGTGATATTTCAAGTGTTTATTTAAAAGGCTGGGAATTCAGGGTGCAGCATGTTCATGGAAAGCTTACTGGAAGGAAAAAAGTGACTGGAAAGACGGACAAGTAACAGACATAATCACCGCCTTTTAAATAAGAAATAAACCACGAAACGCCAAAGCAATCTGTAGGAGTTTATTTTTTAATAAATAAACATTCTCATGATGTTTTCATTTATCTCAAAAGACCATCAGCCAAACCAGGATCTATCTCTACCTCTGTGATCATCTTGCAGCTTTTGCAGGGTCCTATCTGGGTGAAGAGCTGTAAAATCAGGATCTCTGTAACATCCCTGGACAGGTTTCCCACATACCTAAAGGAGTGGATAAAATGTTAAAACAGTTTAGTCCAAATACAGCCGGACAGTGTGATTCAAATTAGCAATACGGCGTCTTATTTCTGCCGCTTTGAACTTCTTCAGGTGAGGTTTTGGAGTGTAATTGTGACGTTATTCACATAAAATCTAAGGCCTAACGCCAAAAACGGCTAATAGAAGGAGTTTACTGTTAATACGTTCATCAAATTATTATTTAAAATTATTATTTAATTATTAATAATCTCATTTAAACCTCGTGAATTAAGCTCCAGAGGCTGATTTTTGTTTAGTAATCGATGGTTGAGGAGCTAAGTTAGCCACCGGTTTGGTGTTAGCAAACGCTGCGAAATAAACCGCGAATATTGAACACTTAAAACTACGTACAGGGTTCTTGGGTAGCTTTCGTCGTCCATGGCCGATATCGACTGAGACCTAGTCAGAAATATTCGCTGAAAGGCCGATTAATAACTAGACAATCCCTGAAAACAACAACAACTGGTTAACTAGCTCAGAAGCTAGCTAACTATGCTCATGGCTTACGTCACGCTACGACTTCCGGGTTATCCGTCGTAGTAAAAGCTGAGGTTTGTTTCAGTTTTAACTGTAAAAATGTGTTTTCTTAGGGCATGTTCTGTTTCTGTCTGTATTTACTTAAACATTTATAAATAAAACAGCAAATTCAGAGGCTCGGATAAACTTAGCTGTTTTTTCAAGCAAAATAACTTCCGTAAGAGGCCTCAACTTCTGAGTGTGACGCAAGGGAGCGCTTGTTTTTTACACCAGCGGAACATGATGTTCACTCCAAGTTGAAGGACAGTTCTGGAATCGAGTGGTTTAATATTTGACTCACTTCCTTGACCCTCTACAATCCAAATAAGTATGTATATATATATATATATATATATATATATATATATATATATATATATATATATATATATATATATATATATATATATATATATATATATATATATATATATATATACACCCGCGGAGGGTGAGAAGGGAATTTTTTTATGGATTTAATAACACAATGTAAATATATAATATAATACAATATAATATAAATCACTTCAGTAATTAGATACAAAACAAAGTTTTGAATTGAATTTGAATCTGAATATATCTGCATTACATTAAATTATACCATAAATTCCATTGAACTAAGTTAGAGCTCAATTGAACTCATCCTACGTGCACAAAGGAGCATTATAGTAGATCCTTCCTCCAGCAGCTGCTGAACTAACCACTGTAATCACTTCTTCCAACAATCTCAATAAGAATTTATGGTATATACTTGCAGGTATTTGCAGCAGTTTTATATTCACATATAATAAATACTCTGTTGTTTGCACATTTTGTATATTCTTGCCCATTTTTATATTGTAATTTTGTCCTTATTGTTATATATTACTCTTAATTTTGTTTGCTTGTCTTTTATGTATTTGTGTGAACCTACATGCATCCTTGTCCTTACTTACTGTTTTTACTGTTAAATTTCCCCAATATGTGACAATAAAATGTTTTCTATTCTAGTCTGCTGACTCACATTGTCACTTGCTGCTATGCGAAGATAATTTAAGTTTAAGGGAGCTGTAAAATCTGTTTGTTTTTGCCAGTATTCCTATTAGCATCCCCCTTGACAGAATAAAGAGGAAGGACTGTCATTAGAGGTGTCACCGTGCCTACACTCTTTCACACCAGCAGTTACATAATTGTGAACCAAATCCAAGCAAATCTTTGGACTAGATTCATCATCGTGTGAGAGTCTGACTCCCATCTATTTGGAGATTTGTTTTTATTCAGAAAAAAATTAGGAATTCCCTTTCGTGTCCCGGGACACATCGCGAGAGGGAATCCTTCTGCTCGTTTTTGTTTACGTATGTATCGGTAATAAAAACAAAAATTAATAAATAAATAAGATGAGATGAACGTTATTCTGCTCCGAGTCGTCTGTGTTTGGGGTCTGAGGAGCCAGCGCGCTGCGTTCGCCGCCCCCGACATTAACCCCTCGCTATTTCCAGAAACTTCCAGCCCACTCCCCCACGTCACCAGTGGGAATCTTTAAAGCGACCGTCGCCCCGTGTAACATGTCTCAACACTCGGCCGCCTGCAACATGAACGCCGTGAAGACGCAGTCACCGATGCCCGCCGCGATGGCGACCAACGACAGCGAGCCTCTGCCGCTGGGCTGGGAGGTGAAGATCGACCCGCACACCGGCTGGCCCTTCTTCGTGGACCACAACAACCGGACCACCACCTGGAATGACCCGAGACACGACACCAGAAAGGTAACGGAACCGGGATAATAAAGTTGGTGTGATTGTCAAATGTCGGCTAAACGCGTTTGTTTACGTTGGTTTTGTTTCTAACAGCGCGTTACGCAGATTTATTTATTTTTTATTCGTGCGCTGAATTCGTATGTTACACATTAATATTGTTGCCGATAGGCCTTGTTAGGCAGCGTCACCTCCCCCTCACTGACAGCTCATAAGCCTAATATAACGGATGACCATTGCCGTTTTATTCCCATGCCGTGATCTAACTATTATTATTACTCGGTGAGTCACCGCGCCGCATGGATCTGATCCCTGTGTTTGGAAAAACGGCGATCGGATCGTAATAAACTTTTCCCTTACAAGGATTCAACCAGCTCTCGCTTCAGTAGTAGGCAAGAGAAACCGCCTGACTTATAATTGTGATATATAAATAACGTAAAAATTATTATTAATAATAATAAGGGAGCAGAAAGTGATCGGATCTGCTGTGTAGACCCGGCCTGCCAAGCTGGTAATCTTCCCTCCCAGAGACAGACTCTTGTTTTCCAAAGTTAGTGTGCTGAGGAATCTGCTGGAAAGACACAGCTGTTGGGGGATAAAATTGGTGCAGGCAGTCTGCAGTGTCCTGTGCAAGCAGAGGGCAAAGGGTCGTTCACAGCTATTTCACCATGGAGGCTCCTGCTTTACATATAAATCCAGTTTACAGTGGTTTTTTGAGTATTTTTGCAGGTTTGTTTAAAGTTTAAATGGGTGGGAACCTGTTGCTACTACAAGGCCATAAGCCAAGTTTCATCTGTGGGCCCACCTCCAGTTAAAGGAGAAGTGTAATTTCTGTCAGCAATAGTAGAAATGTTTGCAAGATTAAAGCAAAGGCTTTAACCTGAAGGAGAAATAAATATTCTACAGTTTAATATTTTGAGAAGTTTGAAGCTCAAACATGTATTAGTTTAAATTTTTATCTAGGTATCCATCTCCAGAGGTGGGTATATAACTAAAGGTTGTACTCAAGTAAAGCGGCACTACTTCAACATATTTTTACTCAAGTAAAAGTAAAAAGTATCCGTCCAAGTTATTACTCAATTAAGAGTAAAAATGTATTTGGGAAAATGTTTACTCAAGTACTGAGTAACTGATCAACTTATCCATAATTAAAGATTTAAATATTACATCATCAGATGGATCAAATCATGAAGTTAAGTGGAAATTTTAGTATTTTAAGGATCAAAATGACAATAATTCATATAAGTAACAAAAGTAATAAAATCATCAGGCAAAGAAAATTTTTCTAAATCAGTTTCTTTCAATAAAAAACTTCAGAAACTTTAACAAAAACTGCAGTTGTGTGTCTGGTGAATTTTAGATTAAAACATGTTTATTTTTCATTCAATGGGTAGAAAATCCAGACATTTTACTGAAGAGTAGAAATTCTTCATAATAAAATTACTCATGTAAAAATGAAAGGTACAGAAATACCCGTAAAAGTATCTATCTATCTATCTATCTATCTATCTATCTATCTATCTATCTATCTATCTATCTATCTATCTATCTATCTATCTATCTATCTATCTATCTATCTATCTATCTATCTATCTATCTATCTATCTATCTATCTATCTATCTATCTATCTATCTATCTATCTATCTATCTATCTAGCTATCTATCTAGCTATCTATCTATCTAGCTATCTAAGTTTAATGTTAAACAAATGTAAATAAAGTAAGTCTGACAAACATATTTTGATTTTTGTAACAAATAAAATCCTTTTTCCTAAGTTTTAGCTCCTTTCTCTTTCAGTTTATGAGCAGCAAGCAGGTCATAAAGTGAATCACCAATCAATTAGCGTGATTACTGATTATCTCATCATGCAGCATTTGTTCAAACTAATGGGACTCTATTAAAATTTTTAATCACATTAACTGCAGGGTTTGTAATTAATTGGTCACAATCATATTCTAATCGACATAAGAAGCAACATTTTCCATTCAAAAACTCTTTTGGCCGTAAATTATTGAATAAATTGCTCAATGACAAATGTATTTATTGATTATAATCTGTTATTTAGTTTATTCAGCCACCATATTGGAGAAAATATGCTATAATATCCATTCATGTTTCAAGTGTTTCATAAACTCCTCATCATTCACACAACTTATGTAAAAAAACTTATTTAGAAATCTGATGCTAACGTTAGCATTAGCGTCTGTGCTGCTGCTACATGTTTGGCACTGAGATGCTATTTTAGGCTTGAATAGCTTCGCTAACTCCTTTTAGCTCAATTTGGACGCAGTAATACTCTTTTCCAGAGTTTTATCAGATCGTTTTAAAGCAGAAATTAAACCCCAGTGGGTCAAAAGAAGCGGCTTTGTTTACGGACTTCGCTTGTGGGTCAGATTTACGGCAGTACCAGAAACGCAAAGCAAAGGTTCCGACTCTGCGCTTTTGCGTTAAAATGTTTTAAAGCGTTAAATAATAAAAATAAATAAGTCGTTTTTTTTCTTTTCTTTTACAAGATAATCTTGTAATTGTTTTGTTTTCTGTTAGATTTCAAACTACCGTCTTTATGAAGGAACCTACAGCAGATTCTCTTTTATGCTTAATGGCGGTGCACCAATCCACGTTGTACCAGCTAATACCGATATTTAAAAAAAAAAATTAAAGTTTGATCTGCTAATTCAGATTATGGTTGATTGCTGAGTAAAAAAAACAACTCAAACGGAACAATTAAATGCAGTAAACATTGACCATGAGTGCTGCACCATGTTTAAATTGGGCATAGTTTAAGAGATTAGCTGATCAAACACATAATTTTTTTCCCTATTCAATAAAGGAATTAAAACAACCCCCTATTTTTGGTATGTAAACACACATACCAAACTGCAAAAAAACATCATGTTTTTTGCATTGTTTTTAAGTTTCTTTTAAAAAAATGTTTTTTTAAAGTAACATTTTAAGAGCATATGGCTATAAATGAGGACAATTCTCTCATTTTCTGTTGGATCGGAAACTCTGACGGATCCTGCAACAGATTTTTCTTTGACCTTTTATGTCCAATAACAAGTTTTTCAGTTTTATTTTTGAGGTCTGACCTTTCAATTTTCACTGCAGCTGTTCCTGATTATCGCAAGATTATAAAGCAATTTCATTGGGATTTGTTTTAATTTACATTAAAAAAACATTCACCATAATAATGAAAAATATGCATCACAGTTTTTCCCTATTTTGCTAGCAAATCTTCATTAAGTATATAAACTTTTTCATGGTTGTGTTGGGAAAAAAAGTAGCTTATTTGGTTTTAAGGCACAATATACAAAATATGTGATGTATACACAAAATTCTGTTGAAATAGAAGAAATCCTGGATAAAAAAATCAAATAAATTCACTTTTCTTTTACTGTATGTTGCGATAATCTGTCATTAATATGCCAGAAGTGTCTTTTAAGCTAGAGATGTAGAGATGTGCGTTGCAGGAAAAGAAAATAACTGGGCCTAAATGTAAACATTAATACAATAAAACACATTTTACCATAAAAATCATTTTGCACTCAGAGGCTGACTGGCAGATGTTGTTTTCCTCTTTCCAAAGCACAGAAGTGAGACTTTTAGCATGACTCTGAGAAAATATTCAGCCTCACCCCACGACCTTCGTTATTGTCTGAGACTGAGCGAACGATCGGTTTGTTTTTCTAATGCACCATTAAAAAATCAAATCAGTTTGGGGGCAGAAAAAATCCTGTGACAAATTCACAAAGACAGAGGAGGGAAGAGTAACCAAAAAATTTTACTCAAGTAAGAGTAAAAAGTAAAAGAAATGACTAAAGTAAAAACATATTTGATAAAAAGTCTACTAAAATACTGTGTAACTCAAATTAGCAATAATTTTATATTTAAAAATTACATCATCAGATAAACCAAATTATAAAGTTAAGTGGAAATTTTGGTATTAGAAGGACAAAAATGACAAAAATTAATATAAGTAACAAAAAATAACAAAATCAGGCAAAAGACAATTTTTCCAAATCAGTTTCTTTCAATAAAAAACTTTAATAAAAACTGCAGGTGTGTCTCTGTGTCTGGTGAATTTTTGATTAAAACATGTTTGTTTTTCATTCAGTGGGTAGAAAATCCAGAAGTTTTACTCAAATAAGAGCAGAAATACTTCGTAAAAAAAATTACTCAAGTGAAAGTAAAAAGTGCTGCATTGTGAAAAAACTCCTACAGGTAAATTATTTTCAAAAAGTTACTCAAGTAAATGTAACAACCCAACTCTGCACATAGACATTATTCATGTAATATGGAATAATAAATGTGGTGATCACTATAAAAAATGCAGTTGTGTGTTTAAAACAGTTATTTGTGTTCAGGCTTATGCTGGATTTTTATTATAGATGCAAGTAAATAATAAAAATGTATAATTCCAGTCAAATTTACTGTAAAATTCACATTTCAGATTCGAGAAGTGTCAGCAAACGGGCCCAGCGCATCAGCAGAATTGAGCCCCGTGGAGCCTCTGAAGACGTTTGTGAGAGAGATGAAGCATCCGATTCTCCGGCCGGGTTACATTCCCATCCCGGTCTACCACGACGGAGCAGATGTGAGGCAGCAGCAGCAGCATCCGTGTTACTCCTACATCCAGCCGGTCGCCGCCCAGAGCGTCCGGACCGAGGGTCCGACGGCGCCGCAGACATCAGGGCTCCATCACAGACCCAAATCACCGCTGCTAGGACACGCTGACGCCGAGTGTGGGAAGACCGGAGCACCGGTTTCACCAACATCAGAGGTACTTTGCGACTTTGCGACACCCTTTATAATTAAAACCCGATCAAATGACCTTTAGCCTTTACAGGGAGGCTGCAGGAAAGATTAAAATTTATTAGTGATATAAAAGCCAAATATATTGTATAATCAGGTTTTCTGGGAGTTGGTTGAGCAGCGTTGAAACTGTTGCGCCTTGTTGAAGTACTCATAAATGAGAACTGGCTAAGTAAACATATAAATGGATAAAATATGTTTCAATCCTTATAGGAAACAATGCCGTTGGTATTTGAAGGACCAAAATGACAGTAATTTATATAAGTAATAATAAAATCAGGCAAAAGAAAATTTTTTCCAAATCAGTTAAAAAATGTGTAAAACTTTAATAAAAACTGCAGGTGTGTTTCTGTGTCTGGTGAATTTTTGTTTTTCATTCAGTGGGTAGAAAATCCAGAAATTTTACTGAACTAAGAGAAGAAATACTTCATAATGAAATTACTCAAAGTACACCGTAGTAAAAAAACTCCTAAAAGTAAATTGTTTTTCCAAAAAGTTACTCAAGTAAATGTAACTAGTTACCCAACTGTGGTATTTAACCCCCTTTACTCTGATACCTCTAAATAAATCACTTTGACAAGATGCTGCATGTCTGTTATGTTGTTTTCTTTCTTTTTATTTTATTTTGAAGGTCAACATGGCCGCCCATCACCAGCCAGCGCGGCCCAGCAGCTCCGGCCTCCAGCCCGGCTACATCTCCATCCCAGTGATCCACGAGGGCGGAGGGGGCCAAACGCCGCCTCACATGAACCCGTCGGTTTACGCCCAGCGCGTTCCCTACGCCGAACATCAGCCGCCGTTCCATCACCGCCTTCAGACGGAGGACTGGCCCCGCTACCCCGCCACGGTGCAGCCCCCCAGAGAAAGGGCTTCCCCGACCGCTTTCCCCCAGCATCTCGACGCCACGCCTGCTCACCTTCCGCCTCACGTCAGGAGCCACTCACCTGTTAAGATACAGGTGATGGGGGAAAGGCCGCAGGTAATTTCACTTTCCTTTGTGAACTCTGTGAACTTTTATGAAGAATGTGAAAATTGTCACCATGTTGTAACAGTTTATGAGGCAGACTCACGTTAAATAATCTGAAAATAAAACTTTTATTAAGAAAATGCAGATTATAAACTATAAACAAACAAAATAATTGTAATGACTAAAATTTGTATTGTTATGTAACTTTTATAATGAGCTGTAGAGTAGCGGGAGCATGAGAGTGATTGACAGCGCTAAGATCCTCCTCCTGGCTCTGATTGGTTGTTTCTGACTGAGTGGTGTATTTATGCAGTTTGTACTGGGAGCAGAAAGCAGATATTAAACTGCCATAATGATCATTTTAACAAATATGTTTAAAAAATCCTTATTTTTAAGGCTCATACTGCAGCTTTCACTCTTTTGGAAAAAATAATCTCAACTGTTAAAAACATTTTTGCGAAATTGAGGAAGTTAATTCAAATTTAATCAACCTTTCAACTTCAAGACGTGCTTAAAAAAACAGACTTTGATGGAAACAGTCATAAATTAAATACCGTATTTTCCGCACTATAGGGCGCACAGAATAGACGGTACAGTTCGGGTTGCCACCCGTCCCGTATTAAACCTATACGGGACGCGATTTTTTCCATATTCTACAAATGTGGATGTGTAATAATAAAGAAGTGGTCCACATGGATGTATAATAATAAAGTGGACCCGAGTTCTTTATATACTAGGCAGCCTCAGTCATTGTTTCACTCACGGTGTTGGTGTTGCGATATTGTGCCCAACTGCTTTCTGGGTAACACGGACCAACCGACACGCTGCCGCGGCAGTCTCTGTCTCTTCCCGCCCCCCCGGCTTTAAATGTATAGGGGCTGGTCCCTTGGTAGCCCTAGTCGAAGC